>NC_092536.1:630500-1253500 GCF_037038585.1 Patagioenas fasciata
AACTCAGGATGACCCTACGTGGAAACCTTTTCTCCAAAGTGTGTGGAGAAAGCTGCCTCTTCACACAGTAACACTGCATCATATTATGATTTTCTGTTTTCTTTGGCGCACAATTGGACACCAGCACAATGCTACAAAAGGGTTTTTGCAGAGAATTTCATACTGAACACTCTCTAGCTTGAGAACGGAGATATTTATGAGCACTCGCACGCTCAGCATGAGCCATCAACGCACATCATGCCTTCACGCACACTGCGCTCGGCGAGGCACATCGTTAGTCCCCTGCCGAACTCCACAGCCATCTCCGAGCACCTGGTCCAGAAACGTACGGACTAGAAGAGCTGGATTGTTTCTGGACAGTACAAGATCCAAACAAACCCACGAATCCCTTCAAAACTTCCTCTCCGAGCTGCACAATTGCTGTGGTTTTGCTGCCAAGCTTCTCGTGTTATCAGAGGATTAATGAACCAAGGTAGAGCAGTCTTCCAACAAAACCCGGTGGAACAAGGAGTGCCTCTGCGCAGCACTCGAGCCCCGCTGCCCACCAGTCTCGTTTCTACCTTCCGATGACGTACAGGGTCGAGGTCCTGACACAAAATGGGTCCTTGTTCAGTTTTGCAGATATGCCCTGCCACCTTCTTTTATTGGGGGCCTCCTGTAACCGCCCTGGTACAGTCACGGGCTGCACCACAGCTCCGAACCCCTGTCGGTGGTGATCCAAAACCAGGTACATTCAGCCCCTTCCCAGAGCTCGGCTCCCCCACTCCAAACCGCCGTCTGCACCACAGGTCCTGCCCGCGGGAAGCGATGGACCAAAAACTCATCAAGTGTCTGGTTGCAAAGAAGAATCAGTAGTGGGCTGCGCTAAGTTGCACCAATAACTTAGTGCAAGAAATAGACATGTCAATTCAAGTGAAAAAAAATAATTACATGAACAGTAACTACTGTGCAGCAAATACTCAAAATAATTTCTGTCAACAGAGCACTAATTAAGACAAACACTCATTTCACTAATCTTCCTCCTCCTCCCCCCACCCAGAGTCATTTAGTTGCCCACAGGGAAAAAACATACAAGAAGAGGCCACTAAAAGAGACATATCGGAAAGGTGTATGTATTTCTATGTGCCACAAGCAGGTAACACAGCACTGCTAGGGTTCTGCTGGAAGGGGGAAAGTACAATTTGATACTTCTCTGTGGAGTCTGAAAGTAATTTTAAAAGGGCATTTTAAAGCCATCCGTCACCACCTGCAGTCAAGTGGTCATTATAAAAAAAAGCACTGTAATCAAAGCGCCCGTTAACTGCTGCGAAACACTATTAATGCACTAAGCTCCATCCGCTCACTCCGCAGCCGTCCCGAGCCATGAAGCAAAGCCAGGCTCCCCCGGCTGGGTTTGCAGCCCCAGTGGGAGAGGTGATGCTGGGAGCTGCTCCGTGTCTGTCGGACCTTTCCTGCTCAGAACAGCGGGGAGGGAAGGAGGGAGAAAACGCCTTTGCAAAACATATGGTTTGAGTGAGGAGGGGCAATAAGTGCTTTGCTCTACCGGCGTGCTGCTACACACAAGAAGACATCAGTGAGAGGCGGGCAGCACAGCGGCAAATCTGGTACCAGGAAACGTTGTGTAATGTCAAACACACTGAACAAAAGAATGATTTCCTACTCCCCTAAATGGAATATGCCATACTTAGCCTTACATTGCTGCACAAAACACAGCAGCTGCCTGATCAACCCAAACATAGGCTTGGTAGGACTGGAGGTATTTTTTCCACCTCACTGAAAGCAAGCTCAGGTAAATGGGAACAGCAAGCCCAGGTTTCTGTAGCACTGAGCTGGAAATCACAAATCAATGCATCTTCCAGCCTCCTGCTCCCCAGAAGCATCAGAAATTTAAGCAACTAAGAGCTGGAATGGGGAGAGGGGGAGGGGGAAGGAGAAGGGTTCACAGCATTTGTTAAGCAGTAACTTGACTTTTACCAGTCCCAGATGTGGTGCTGACCGACCACAGTACAGAGGGTGCAGAACAGGGCAAGAAACGAAGAGCGAGGAAAGCAAGCGGCACTGCTGTGCGAGTCCTGCGCAGCACGGGGCAAGAGGCGGGTTTGCCCAGGGTCGTTTCGCAGCATTCTCTCGCTCTGCTTCCTGGTTGTTTTCCATGACTGTTCCCAGTCTACAAAATTCCCAAACTCTGAGGTTTCCAGCAGTTGCGAGGACCCCAGCCTGACCACAGCAGCCTAAGCCCAGCCTGAAACACGCAGCCTCTCAGCTCACCACCCACTCCCGAGATGAAAGGAGCGAGGACTCCAAAAGGTTGAATTCTAACAGGCAAATGTATTTTTAACAAATTCTGTTTCTATAAATATTACAAAGCTTTCTGCTCTTTGGAGGCTGCTCTGCTCCCAGTGCTGCTGACATTATGGTGACATTTGGGAGGCCTTCACATTGCCTTCCTGCCTTTCGTATGCTGGTTTTGTTCAAGGGATCAGAGAGACATATGAAGACACAAGGGCTGCTTATTCAAACCCTGCTCACTGGCTGACCTGCTGCTCACGCGGGCGTCAGGAGCACAAAGGGGCTCTCCATGTCAAGTGTGCTGGCTGCCGCGGCTCCGCGGCGCTGGAATGCATATAAATGCAGAGGACACTAACCCCGAGGTGCCACCAACAAGGCGCAGGGGTGAAGGGATAGGGAGCTGATTTCTGACGCTGCACGAGAGCTTCAGCCGCTTCCAGCTGGCACCGTACCCTGTCCACACAACATAAAGGCCCTTCCTTTATCGGTTCCTGCACTTGCCCTCTCCTCTTCTCAAAGCTATTTTCCCTGCATCCTCTGCCTCCCCCTCCATTTCTTCCATTCCTCGCCCTCTCTCTGGAGACGGCGGTGCAGCAGGATGGCACCGCGCTGCCAGGCGCCCCACACGCTGCCAGGCACCCCACACGCTGCCACGCCACCTGTCCTGCCCCGGCCTCTGCAGAGCTGGGCTCCGGATCCTGCACCCGAACGCCGAGCGTCCCCTGCACTGACTGCTGCCTTCGCACCAGCTTCCATCTGGGCTGCAGCTCTTCTGTTAGTAAAAAATTGGGTGGTTATTCAGCAAGAGACAACATCACAAAAATGAAAAAGGGTCTTCCCAAATCAGGCTGAGACAAACACCAATGCTTGTGTTGGGATCCTTTAGACATCCGCTCTGCACTTCACAGACAGCGCAGCCCAGAGAACGCCCTGTCCACGGGTTAGGGAAGGACTGCTACGTACCCGAGCGGCTGCTGAGCGACCAGCTGCCAGGATCACATCTGTACATCACTACATTTGTTTTTTAAATGCTGCAAGTATTAAAAAGGCCCAGCTTAAAAAACCAAACCAACCAACCAACCAACCAACTCCCACATGACAGAACCCGTTAGTGATCTCCAGGACTCGGCTCTTCAGTCCCGCCCAGCGTGAGCTGCCACTGGAACATCCAGTAACACTTTCAATGACATTTAAGACATGTTCTCCAAATCACAAAAGTCTAGTATCACGTACACACTGTCCTGTTACTTTCTGGTTACTGTGAACAGAAATTACACTGATAGCTAAGGCGCAGGATCCCTGTTCTCTCTTAAGCAGGTACCTAATTTTGAGGAAGGAGAAAGCTCCAGTCCAACACAACAGATCCAGGACTCGCTGTGCTGTGTGTTCTTTGCACTGTGTTTTCTTTTGCATAGACATATAATGCTTTTCTTAACAGGAAACTTCCACACACTTTCTTTTCTTATTACAGGATATGAAACCCTTCGACAATGGTGGTGTTACAGCTCCCGGAGAATTCTCCCATTGAAGACAAGGAAAAATAACACTTCTCACGTCAGTTTGCACAAGGAAAAACGGTTTGAAGGTTTGTTTGCACACTTAACAAGATGATTTTGGCCTCCTCTGACGTTTAACATGGGTATTGTCATGCTAAGAAGATTGTGATTCACAAGAACTGCATACTTGAATAGGATCATTCCACAAAAATTTCAGTCAACCCTAGAAAATTGCCCATAGCTTTTTGTAATTCAATGAAAATGTAGAGCACAACTGTAGTTATTTAACCTTTCATCAAAAAACTGTGAGTATCTGATAATAATAAGTACAATCTATAAAGGCTTCAAGTCAACACTTTTTATAAGCAGATTTGTAAGGCAATAAATTTTCCATGACTTAACGATCAGCTTTGCCTATGAAAGCCAATGTTGTAATTCCCAATTGATTGTAGATGTTAATCTTGCAAGACTCTTGTTCTTTCGCTGTGATTTATTAGCTGAATTAATGACAGATTGCACTGTTTAAAACAAGCTGCTGTTTTACACAAAACCCCGGGAAGCTGTGTCCAAGTGAGTCACTGCAAGGATGGGGGGAGGGCTCCCTGCAAGGTGAACCCGCTCACCATACCTGAGCTCATTTGTCTGATTGCCTGTGCAATGGAGCACTAATTGTTTAACAATTAACCCTGTGACTGAGCACCGGGAAAGCTGAATGGCAGCAGCTCTTCAGGCTCCCCGCGGTTCGGGATGCACATCCAGTCTCTGCAATTCATTTACACCCAGACATTCTCATGGAAAACAACAGAAGCCTCCCCGGCACACCCACCACGCACAATCACTCCCTCGGGTTTGAAGACACTGGAAAAGAAGAATCCCATGTGCTTTCTGTATATATGTGTGACTGGGAAAGCAAAACTGCAGAATAAGGAGAGATCTGATTGCTCAGGCCTTATCTCATCGCTACGACAAAGCAAGTGCCATTATGTGTAATAAAAGTTATAACCGTCTCTCCAAATTACTCCTTCTCTACCTCTTCAGCAACACCCCAGGTGCAGCGCGGGATGCGCCACAACCACGCTCTGAGAGCACAGCCCGGGGAGCGGAAACCACGGCAGCTCCCCAGCTGCCTTAGCCTGCAGGTTTTGTGAACTGTGTGTAATAAACTCAGACCTTTTCCTGTCAACTCTGCCATCGAGACACAAACAGAGCCGGGAGCAGGAGCTGCGAGATTTGGTGGGGAAGGAAAAGACACCACAAAGAAAATTAAACCCAATCACAGGGCAGGTACAGAGCGGTTTAGTTCTGACGGAGGACCCCACGTTCTGCAGTAAATGGCTCCCCCCTCCATTTGCTTTCTAAACACTTGCCTCTGAGGGGATCCCTCTGTCTTGCAATGAACTTTAACGCGCTCCTGCGCTTCTCAAGAGCCCAGTGACTGAGGCAGCTCCTGTGCCGCACAGTGCCGAGTGCGGCCAGCTCCGCGGCGCACGGCTCGCAGCGCCCGGGCCTCGCGGCTCTCCCGCCACTTCCTGCCCGCGAGAGCAGCGGCGGGGGCGGCCCGGCACGGCGGCGGGGGGAGCCCGGCACGGCGGGGGGAGCCCGGCACGGCGGGGGGAGCCCGGCACGGCGGGGGGAGCCCGGCACGGCGGGGGGAGCCCGGCACGGCGGGGGGAGCCCGGCACGGCGGGGGGAGCCCGGCACGGCGGCGGGGGAACAGCGGCAGGGGGAGCCCGGCACGGCGGGGGGAGCCCGGCACGGCGGCGGGGGGAGCCCGGCACGGCGGGGGGAGCCCGGCACAGCGGCGGGCACGGCGGGGGCACAGCGGCGGGGGGAGCCCGGCACGGCGGCTTCGGAGGGGAGCCGGCTGCAAACCAAATACGCACCCTCCAAGGAAGGAAGCAAAAGGATGGAGCCGCGCATGGCTGCTTCCGAACAGGTGTAATTCGCAGTCACCTCGGAAGAGTCGCAGCAAATCCCTGGGACCACTGCTGCGGTCGGTTATTAAAAGCTGGCCCCAGCCATCTGCTGGTGGTCAAGCTCCATGATGTGGCAATCAATTACAGCTGTTATCTTGTCCTAGCTTTGACAGATGTTCCTCTCTTTCATTGTACAGTAATTACTAGTTAGCTGCCAGCAGGCTTCACACTTTAATTGTGGCGCTAATTTGAGACAAAGAGAGGAGAAAATACGGAGAGGCAGACAGGGAAAGGCAAAAGCTAAGACAGCTGTGGCAACTGGAGCACCCATGCATTAAACATTTCTTAACAAACAATAGGTGAAGGCAACCGATTACCCCAATAAGACTCAAAGCAGCGACAGTCGAGCACCATCCAGCCGCACCATAGCCTGCAGTCCTTGCTCCTTTCCGGGGAAAAGAGGAGCACTTTTTCCTCGCCAAACAGGCTATGCTAAAAATACCTGGCAGCCTTCTGGCAACGCACGGCTTCCCAGCGCCACGGCGCGTGGTGCCAACGGCTCCGCAGGAGCGGAAATCGCACGACAGAGACACGGGGCGGGGGCTTGATTTCTTATTTTTTTAACCTTCCTCAGAGAACAAGCCACCGACTAAAATTACAGCACAGATGAACTAATGCTGCAAAACGCAAGCAAACGTAGTCCAAGGCCTCGCTCGAGAGGGGAGCAGGGATCACGTAGCAGCTGCTCTGCAATCTGGCGCTCGTGGAGAGCCTTTGGACGTGGGCAGGACGGAGCCAGCCCCTGTTTGATCAGACCAGCAGCCAGCAAGGCAGGAAACCTGGCCACTCGCTTCTTACGTAACCCAGGGCTCTAAGGGTCTTCAAAAATGGACCTGACAAGGTTTATCCTCCTCCTCTTGGCTGGTTTAGATGCAGCATTTCAGCGTCCTTTCCAGAGCCACATCTTGCCTCAGTTTCTGTACACTACCTAACGATGTACACCCCTATACCCCAATTAAAAGGCTCTACAACGACCATAGCAACATGTGAAGACACACTGTCAAATCCTCATCTGCTGCTCAGTGACACTCCATGGTTTCAGATGTGCTTATGTCCTGTGTTTAGACTGCAGCGCAGCTCCTGCCGCGCTCCCTTTCCTCTGCTGGCCGCCCCGAGCCCGGCCTCGTGCCACCACACGCTCCCTGCTGCAAGTTGTGGCAGCACAACTATTTCAACATCCATTCATACCAGGAAATAGAGAATGGCAGAAGGAATTAACACCCTCCTTTCACATTAAAAAAAAAGTCTATGGGAGGAGACTATCTTGTGCTGGCACCACTGACGCTGAGGTTTTGCACAACAGCTCACGGGCACCCAAGGACCCTGAGCCGGCAAGGGGAGGGTGAGCGGACAGCGTGCACCGGCCTGGAGGAGCTCACCCCAGAAACCACGCGTCACGTGTGCGGAGCGAGAAACACAGAGCTGCCCGTACCGGCACTGCTGAGAACTGCGCACCAGCGAGACACCAGCGAGACACCATCAGCGAGACACCATCGGCGAGACACCATCGGCGGACACCATCAGCGAGACACCATCAGCGAGACACCATCAGCGAGACACCATCAGCGAGACACCAGCCAGACGAGCCCCCTTTAACTGCACAGTCCCCGGCAGCCGGGCTTCCAGCTCCCATTTCTGGTGTGCTCACATCCAATGTTTTCTGCCCAAAAACTTGTTTGTTTTTACGTGCTATCAGGTTTCATATTTTAATGCCACTTATTCATCTTTTCATTATTTTGCTTTTCTGTCATGGTGTCAAGCAGCATTTGTTGAGTCCGTATTTTATTATTACTTTGTTATCTGGATAACTTCTGAAACCAAATTGTTGGAAAAACGTCTGAGGTTTTGGTGGCTGCTAAACACAACCAGGCAGCTCCTGTTAATAATGGCAGCATAAGTTAACGGTCTGGGATCACCACACAGCAGCTGCCGAGGGAAAAGGGGGGAAGGGACAAGCCGTATATTTTTAACGTCTCTAGCATGGCAGCGAGCAGAAGTCGCGGTTTTGCAGAAGCAGAACTACGTGGTTCCCTGACCAGTGCTGTGAAATGGCTTCTCAGCAGGAGTTGCCATTTACCTAGATCACTGCTTTTTGAAAAGGGACCGTGGGACAGTGCTGTAAACGTCTGCCAGCAGCCAGGTGTTGTGTAGATAAGACAAGGAGATTGATCAAAACCCTCTAGGATCTTGCTACCTGACAAATTAAAGTTAGTGACTTTGAAAATAATATCAAGAAAAATAATTGTACCTGGAATAACAATCATTGCTTTCACAGTTTGCTTACCAGCCAACGGTACTACTTGACTTCTGGGTGTCCTACAGGCAAGCTGTCCTTTCCCCGCGTGTCAATGCACCAGTTCTCCTCTTCACAAAGATACTCCAGAGTTCACAGAGTATGCTCCCCATCAGCTGCAGCTCTGGATGACATCCTTCATGCTACCTCACCAAAGACGAGCAGATACCACCATCAAATCACTGAGCAACCGCAGAGATCATCTGACCACGATCCCACTATGATTTTTACTGGAAATGTGATCTATGACGATGTGCTCGCCAAGCAGCCACCCGTGATCCCCAGTTCACAGGGCAGCATGGCCCACAAACCCAGCAGCTCCGAGACACATCGCCAGTTCCTGCAAGGGGCACCAGAGCTGTGGGGCTCCATGTTTTTGGCAGCTCTATGGCCATATCTGCACTCCCGGATGGCTCAAGCGCTCCCGCCTCCACCTGCCCATTTCCACCTGAATTCCACCATTTCTTTAGGCCTTTATTTTCAAGCACTGCTCCTCCTCCCTTCCCTCAGGCACACCCACACTCCAAGGTCCATCCTCAAACACAGCCCTGACAGTTTTTACCTGACAGGTTTGTATTTCACCCCAGCCTCTCGCTGCTCTCCTCCCCGCGTGCTCGCTGCAGCCCCGACGGCCGGGGTGGCACCCGAGAGCTGCGCCGGGGCCGCGCTGCCCATGGGCTGTGCCCAGCATGGGCCCGGGCAGAGCCCCACGGGGACAGGGCTCCCCAGGCCCCACGGGGAGAGGGCTCCCCAGGCCCAGGGGCCGCTGCCCCCAGCTTCTCTCTGCCAAGCAGCCCCACCGGCCCGGCCCAGCCCACACTGTTTGGGGAGCGGGTACCCCTGCTCCCCTTCCTGCTGCCAGAGCACCCGCAGCACGAGACCCTACGACGAGCCGTGCCAGCTTTTGAACAGCATGCCCCAGCAAGAACGTGTCTTCAGTCCTCACTAAGGGCTCCCTCCCTCAGGGCAGGAAGGTCCATCGCAGCTGCCTCACCACAGGGCACGGCCGCTTCCCCCTGCCCCGCGCCCGGGGACGCCACCGACAGTAAGGGGGCCGCGGCTCCCCGAGGAGCGTTTCTGGGGGAAGGGAGCGGCGGATGAAGCCCAGCTGCCAAAACTTCTAATTCCTTCTCACAGGCTCCGGGCTGAGATGTTTGAAATAATTCCTTAACAAAAACAAAAGAGGCTGCTGAAAAGAATAACATTATGACAGCTGCTGGGAAAGGCACCAGTGGGTGAACACCGGTCGCCGCACCGACCCCCGTCCCCGCGCCGCTGTTACAGGAAGGAAGGGATTTTCATATCCTGAGCTGCAGTCTGCACTATTTACTGCCCCCTTTCTCCCCGAGCGCCCTGGCTCGCGCTCCCTGCTCTCCTGTCCCCAGCCGTCGGGACAGCTTTCTCCTGTTGGAAAGGGACGAGTTCCGCAGATGCTGCGCTGGTTCTGCCTTTCAGCGGCCATGGCGCAGCGGCCGCAGGGGCAGAGGTGGCGGGGCTGAGCGGCACCGGCTCCGGCAGAGACGCCAGACAGATGCTCTATTTAATTAACTTCGAACTATTGCTACACGAATGGGATGTTTGGTTGGATCAGACAAACTTTGTGACACAAAGCAATCTTCCTTAGCAGAAACACATTATCAAGTGGAAGGTGTTTTCTCAGAAATCACCACCCTATTTTCAAGGCCCAGGGCTTTGCTGCTGTCCCATTTGGGGACAGTGACTTGCTGTAAGCATACTCCTGAGCCAACTTTCCCCACAGAAGAAAAAAGCAGCCTGTGCAGTCATTATAAGAAATTAAACAGAGTTTCAGATGAAATTAAGTTTAATTATGTATACGCAATGACAGGTATGTGCTTTTCAAACAACAGATGCTGCACAGATGTGGTTCAAGGTAAAGACAACAGAAGCTCTCGCGGTGCTTCAGAAGACGTTCCTACCGAGCAGCCCGGCCCCTCGTCTTGAACCAGCTGTCAGTTTCTCTCCTACCTGGGTTTAGCAAACGGAACTTGCAGCTGCAGACACAGCGCCTTGTTTCTGTTTGGTCTGGGGGAGCGGGAGGTGTTTGGTTTTTAAACACAGAGACAGCACTGAAAGATTTCCAGAAGAGAATTCCCTGGTCAGCCCCACTGCGGCGGCTGCTCGGGGCCGTTCCCTGAGCTTCTCCTGCCCCATCCCCTCCAGCTGCTGCGCGGGAACCCAACCACCTCAAATCTCTATCTTGCGTTTCCCCTTGGTCAAATATTTTTCAGGAAGTAGTTGATCTGGCCTGCAGGATATGAAAACCAAGGTCAACCACAGAACTACATGGCTGGTAAGAAAAGAAAATAATAGAATGCTTGAAGGGGGGCCAAGAGAATTAATTTGAAGGGGAAGTTATTTAGGATGAAGCTTTGCAAAATGGGAAAAACAGCACTGTTATTTTTCACAAGACCGTTGTCAGAATCAAAGACGCTGTGGCACCAAGATGCACACTAACAAGGGACATACACATTCCTAATAAAGACATTTCCATACTGTTACATGTGATAATTGCCTTTTTTCTACAGTCACTGGCTACATTTCCAGATCCTTTGATTTCCGTCCAACACAAAAACCTAGCTTGCCCTTGCTCATGAATTTTGGAAGCCAGCATGAAAATATTCCAATATGCAGAATAGGAGCTTGTACAAATGTGCCAGCAAAAAGTAGCTCTGTGTGATCTTACACATTGTGAACATAATGCTTGCATTTTTTTCACGCACAGGAGCTTAAAGTCACTTCATGAATCACAGAAGAAAGAAGAAAGGAGGAGAAAATACTGGGGGGAACGTGCCTTAGAAGCTTGCAGGCTTTTTTTAAAAAAAAGGGATTTAAGAAACATTCTGACATTTTAACTTGCATTTGGCAAGATGGGGTGTGACTGCGGTTTACAGCAGCTCTGAGCAGCGCCCCGGGACAACCAGCAGGTGAAGAGGAGCAGAAGAACACACCAGGACTGGAGCTCTCCTCACTGTATCACCACTGCTCTCTGCCCCCTCGCTGCTGGTGCTCCCTGCTCCGCCAGACTCCATAAATTAACCAGGGAACCACAGGCTCGTGGTGCAGCAGCTCTGGGCTGAGTGGCTCCGGGAGCGGGCAGCACCGCGGCACACTGCGCGAGCTCCTGCTCCATCTCCCACCCCAAACGGGACAGCTCTCTGGCCAGACCACGCTGAAATTTGGCACCTTTGCCTCCCCGCATGCGCTGCAGATGGCAGGAGAGACGTGCCCGCTGGCCGGGGAGCTGTGCCAGCTGGCGGGAGGTGGCAGAGAACGGCCACCAGATCAGCGCTTGGCACCGCAGTCTCGGCCAGGAGGAGGGGGTCCCAAGTATCTGAAGGATCCGCCTCCTTCTTGCAAATGGTGTGTCCTGCTTGATGAATTTTTTCTTCTCTCTCAACAGCTGCTTATCTGCCTCTCTTCCCCTGTCCATTCCTGTTGATTCAATTAACGCTCCTCTCAATATTCTCCAAGGAAACTAATGGCTTTGTTGGTCACTGAAAGGTGCCAAGTAATTTGCATGACCATTTCCAGTTAGGATTCCTTGGAACACTGCTGTCAGCAAGCCTTGTTTTACAACAAATCAGTTAGGTACAGGAAAAGGTTCTGCTCTCAGGATGCACAGTCTCAGTGCGGAGTAAGAGAGAGAGAATTCCCTCCCTCCCTCCTCTCCTGCACCAGCACTGGCACTGGCACTGCGTTCGCTGAGCCCGACACCCCAGAGCCCAGGCAACGCTGCAGTGCAAATGGACAGAAAAGCCCCACAGATATTTCTTCCTCTGTGTAGCCTCTGTAATGTCTGCCAGAGCCAAATGGAAGGACCAGCCTTTGGTTTTGCCAGGGATATTAAAAGTCCTCCAGAGGCTGAAAATCAGGCAAGAGAAAATTAGATTTTAACGCACAATAAACATGTCTTCATGAGACACTAAGAACCTTTGCAAAATACAAATAAACGTTCACGCAAACCAGACAACATACATCTCATCAGCTGCAGGCCTGCGGGCCCAGGAGAAGCAGCGTATGCGACCCTATGGAGCACGAGAGCCGCTGTGCGTTCGGGCAGGGCGGCTGCTCTTGGTGCCCCCATTCCCACCCGCTCTGGAAACGACCATCAGCCCTTTTCTCTCTCTCCCCATTCCCATGCTAAACAACTCCTTCCCAGTTCCCATTCCCTCTCCCAGCCTGCAAAATCAGGAAAATTACACCAAATCCTTAGAAAGCCTCAATACCCAGGACAAAACACGCTGCGCAAGACTCAGGTGTATCAGACAAAGTGCGTGCGCTTTGGGGCTCGAGC
The DNA here is from genome assembly GCF_037038585.1 of Patagioenas fasciata. NCBI lineage: Eukaryota > Metazoa > Chordata > Aves > Columbiformes > Columbidae > Patagioenas > Patagioenas fasciata. Next base: position 642,870 of record NC_092536.1, read on the forward strand.
ACTGTTCTTGTGGATGTAGTCCTGTATCAAAGGCGGTGTTGAGAGCGCCCTGCACAGCACCCACGCTGCGAGTCTGTAAACTTTCCAGCGGCCATTTGCACATTAAAACAAGCATGTTTTAAAAACCCTTGAAGATCAAAGCACATCAGAACAGAGTTTTAGATAAAAGGTAAGATAACACGGTGCAGAGATCCCCGGAGCCAGCCCAGCAGTTTTCATGACATTTTTAGTCGCATCTTTATTCCTTTCTATCTCAAAAATCCCAAAGGTCAATTTATTTTAATTGGTCAAAGATCAGCTGGAAAGCGAGAAAGACTAGAAATAAATAGGGACTGACACACAGTGCACCTGAAAGAGAGAAAAATACCTTTTCCTGTGTTTGGCAAGCACATTGTACACCCGAGGCACCGAATACTGCTTCAAACCATCGCCCAGGCAGGTGTGCAGGAGCCGGCGCAGGAGCAGCAGCGCCCAGCGCTGCGGATGAGCCGTCCTGTGACACAAGCTGCTCCCAGAGCGCAGAACGTCCCTCGGACACCACAGAATCGCACCCAGCGTCCCAGCACTCAGCAGAAACCGCTGCCAGCAAAGTAATTCTCATCGGCACAGAAGCTACATCTGTATGGGCAAACCTGGCTGCAGCCATGCAACCGCACCACTACATGCAACGACGCCATTCCCCGTGTTCTGCGGCACCCTGCGCCTCCTCAGAAGGAAGCACAGCTCTCTGTAGTTTAATCAATAAACTGTATGAAACAGACATCAAAACTGGGTGCTAAACGAAACAGAGGCTTGTATGATTTTTTATAGCCCTTCCCGAGATCCCAGTGTCCTGTGCTGGTGGTGGGTCGGGGACAGAAGTGTGGGGCGCGTGTGGGGCCGCACTGGGGTATGGGCAGGATGTGCCACCTCCAAAGACACCAGACAAAGCAGAACAGGGCGTTCTCTGCCTTGCAAAGACAGCGCATCCAAATCAAACCGATCAGCCTTCACTTTCCCAAACGCTGCATAGCAGTCAAAATCTGGAGCTGGACCATCATCCAGAGTGAAAAACGCTCCCCGGCTCATTAATGTGTAACCCACATTCACGTTCAAGGGTTTATGGACAGCTACAAACAATCAGCCAGACATCACTCTGCGTTAATCCAGCCACTGCTGACACTTGACAGCAGTGAACACACGATTTGTAACATTTGTTTTAATAGAGAATACAGTCAATTTACCAAAACTATTTTATTAAGCTCTTTAGAACATTCTGAAGTTCCTTACGAACCCAGACCCTCTGCTTCCCTAACAATAACTTTGCTGCATTGTCAACAGGATTTTTATTTTATTGCAGTAAAACAGAGATAGACTCATCATGATTTGAAACAAACTTGGCCAAGACACAAAAGAAAGCACCAAGAAAGTTCACGCATAGAAACCGAAAGCCAGAAACAGAATGGACCCACAGCTGAGGATGCAGCGTTTAGGAAGAGAAGCTATTGTAATACCAGAGGGCCATTTCCCCCAGTTTTAAAACCTCTTTGGCCCTTTATACAGCCAGGCACCCAATGTTCTGAAAATTCCTCCTATGAAAATCAGCTTGCAAAAAGGCATCACAATCTGACCACCTAAATACAGGGGTTTGTGAATCATCTGCCACGGTCACAAGTCGCTTCACGAGGCTGGTTAGGACTTTGAGAGCAGATGCCTGATGGTCTAGAGAAGAGCTGTTTAAACAGAGCTGGGGAAACCCCAGAAATGGCCGAAGGTACAATGTGTGCTGTGTATGGGCTTGCAAAGCTCAAGGTGGAGCAGCAGAAGAGAGCCCTGTGCGGTTTGCAGCCTGCAATCCCCTCCGCAGCATCAGCCGCCTCCTGGCTATTGGCCACCTTGCATTTCGCTTTGTTATTGCATTAAGTAACGCTTAATTTTTACCAGATGTTCATGCATTGATACCCCCAGAGGCTGCTTCAAGAACGTTTCTCTTCCCCCTCAGTCTTTCCAAAGTGCTAAAGCCACTATTCTATAGTAAAAGCAATTTCAGGAGGGCAGTTACGCAGCCCCACGGGAGAGCCTACAAAACACAAGCTGTATGAACCCCTTTCCTCTCTCTTGTTTTAGAGGTAAAGCGTGTGAACACACCGTGTTTCTCTTGGAAGTGGGATCGGTTGGCTCAAACTCTTCAAACACAAGATCACTGAGCTTGCTCAGGAAATCTATGCAAGCTGCACTATTACTTCAAACGCTAACAAGGTGGCTGGGGCGCTGCTGGCCAAGCGTGTGGGTCATGCGGTGCTTTTATTTGCTAATGAACATTGAGGGTGGGTTGGCCCAGGGAACAAAAACCTGAGAAACATCATAACTTGGCTTAGGGCACCTTCGCTGATAAATGCTGGGAATATGTACTGGAAATATGTGGTTTTTAGCGTTTGCCTGGCATAAAGCTCGCTCTCATAGCAGCAGCTCAGACAGAGGTTTCCCCCGCACTGACTGCCCTTTGAAACTCCAGCACAGTCTCTATTTCACGCTCATTCCAGAGCCACCCCGGCCCTCGCCAGGCCGGCTCTGTGGGGAGGCCAGGGGTGCTCCGGACCGCGGCAGGCGCCTATTGCTGCAGCGGCTCTGGATGGGTCTGACGCCTCCACCGCGCTGGACGCACAGCAATTCCAGCCCGGCATGGCGCAGTTCACGCTTCACCCTCCGGCTCCTTCCGCCTCACACGCCCTCCCTTCCACCCTCTTCTCTTTAAAAACTACACACGTTTGTTTAACCAAAGAGGCACTCTTAGCCCAGAGATATTTTATGGTATTTCCCTTCCCTTGCCCTCTTCCCAGCAGAAATCGCCCCACGTGCTGCGTTTGCTCCGTACGGAAGAACCTCCCCGCCAGCGCCTCACTCGAGCTGCTGCTGCCCCTTGCCTGCAGCCCAGACCCAGGAAAGGATCAAAGCAGCCGTGAATTAATACCACTAATAACGATGGTGGTGTTCTGAACAGTAATTATTAATACATTTTAATTCTAAACCACCACAACGTTCTAGACCACCCTGCAAAAGACGAGGTATATCTGTTACACTCACTCTGCCCTGAAAGCAGCTTTGGATGAGTTTGTGGATTTGAGAGGTTTGAACAGCGTCAGGAGCCACAAAATACCCCACTTGAGATACATTCAATGGGTTAACTCAGCAGGCAGCATGATGCAGAGGGCAGTAACTCGAGAGCCCCCGGCGCACTGCGGGGTTGTATGTGCGCTCTGAACTGAGTCTTACAGTCGGTCCGTAAGAACAAAACTTAGTCTGGAGGTGTCCCCAGCCCAGCCTTGCTCAGCCGTCATACGCTAACACATGATTTTGCTGTTACGTTTCAAGAGATACTTAAACTGTAAGTGTTCACATTTCAGAGCTTTAAAATACTCCTGTAAGTAGAATGGGTAGAAAGGTGTCAAGAGGGGCAGGAAAGTACCAGCATGACAAGATGGATAACTTTCAGGTCTCGCTGCTTTTTCAACAAGGCGTTAAACCACAGTCGAGCCTCAGCACCCCGGCGCACCCTGCACGGCGCTGCCGCTGGGCTGCGCCTCCCAGCACTGCCCAGCCCCGCAGCACAGCGCCGGCCCACGGGCACCAGGCCGGACTCAGCCTGGACTCAGCCTGGCCAGACCTTTCAGCGGCCGCAGCACGATTACCCGGCTCGATCCACGTGGTTCCGCCCACTTCAACAGGTGCAGTCTCCTGTGGAAAAGCTCTAAAAACACTTCACATGGTTCAAGTGCCCCTATAATGACGAACCGGGCTGGTTTAGGATGCCGGTGTTTGAAAAGGATTTCCGTGTGTTCCTAAAGTCACTGCGCCTGTGCACTCAGGGAACCGGAATGCCAAAAAAAGCCAGATTTACCCTTAAACTACCATCAGCTTCTCAGTAAGGAAAACAAGGAGGTGATAGGGGGAACCAATATTAAATTTCAGCAATTTAGCACAACTGTTTATTCCAGTATCATCATTTTCTTTCTCTTTTTGAGCAACAGGTTTTCCCTGGAAGGAAAATTAAAAATCTAAGTTTTACATCGCTTTAGCAAATCTTCAAACTTTGGTTTTTTAATGGTGGATTCCGTGACCATGTGTTCCCTGAAGTCTCACCTCAACCCAGGGCGCTCATGCTGAGAGATTAAGAAAGCTCTGTACTCCATACAAGTACCACTTGTACCACCCAGAGGTGTCTGAAAACGATCTGACCGGGACTAAACTTTATGTCGGTGAATATTAAGGACAGTGAATATGAAATCTGCCAGTTCACCACCCACGTGCTCCTGACTGTACAAACGGTCCCGTCCCTCCGGAGCACCCTCGGCCTGCGGTCCCGTCCCTCCGGAGCACCCTCGGCCTGCGGTCCCGTCCCTCCGGAGCACCCTCGGCCTGCGGTCCCGTCCCTCCGGAGCACCCTCGGCCTGCGGTCCCGTCCCTCCGGAGCACCCTCGGCCTGCGGTCCCGTCCCTCCGGAGCACCCTCGGCCTGTGCTCCTGGCAGCCCGGGGCCCGCTCTCCATCGCCTTCCCTGCACCAGCCCTTGCTGCTCCAGGCACGCTCTGCTCTGCCTCTATTGAGGGCAGCGAGCCGGATCGAGATGAAAACAGCTAAAATATAAACCAGATGCTTTCATGTCTGCGATCTTTAATGTTTCCTAAGTTTTCACTACCATGTAATTTTAAAGGCTAATTATGAAATTACTGTCTACATTGAGAAGAATTTTCCTCCAAACCAACATCAGAGTTCGTTCCCAACATCCAAGTCACCCACGGAGCCATTTCAGGAGCGGTAACGGTCCCCTGTTGAGTGGGCTGCTTGGCTAACCCTTCCCCCACATCCTCTGACTCGGTCTCCGAAGTCTGATGCTTTTTGGTAATTATCAGTCACTAAAGCTGAAACAAAACAGATGCCAGTCCGCGTTAGTACTACAGTAAGCTTTATAACCCTAAACACAACACAGCAATAATGTGGTAGATGCCACTGGCTTGTCGTCCTGCTGTTCACTTTGGAAGAAACCAAACTAAATCAAAATCCTCTTTCTTTAAATTGAACCTGACAGCCCGAGTTTCCGGACTGGTCTGATCTTGCACTGCATCAAGACGCAGTTCGTGGGCTCACGCCAAGGGAGACAGCGCTATGATCCACGCCAGGGGAGCTGGCGAAGCTCATTCGGCTTTACTTTCAAGAAGTGGGATCTAGAGAAGCCGGAGGGGATGCGGAGGCACCAAAAAACCCGGCCTGCAACCTCACTGGAGAGCGAAGGGGCCAAAAGACGGTTTGTGTGACCCACGTGCTCCCTCTGCTCGCGCGTTCTGCACCGCCGGCCCCGGCTGGGGTTCACTCAATGATCACTACATGAAATGCTCACAATCAAACTTATGATTAGAGACATATTTAACACTCCCTTAACGTGAGTCAGCTTTCAGAACCGGTTTGTGATCTGTAATTGTAGTCTTCAGCTCAAAGTTTCCTCACTGACAATATTTTTAACACTCTTCGTTTAACTAGTACAGCTACCAAGGCAGCCAGTTATTTGCTATCAGGATCTTCACACTTCTGGCAGTTGAGCCCAAGAGGCACTTAATGCCAGTATAGCCCAAAGATAATCAGTTAGAAGTGCACAAACAAGGGTCCTGTAGGGGTGCATTAACAGCCCGCTGCCTGCTTCCAGCTCCTGGACTATTGTGTAGTCTTGCTGCCAATACATGCTCGGCAACTCCAGTAACCACATTTTATAAACCAATTGTTATTAGTAGGAATCATCAGCTGCATGCATACACACAAAGGACTCCACAGCTTCCACACGCAGAAAGAAAACTCCAGTTTCTCTTAAGGAGCTATAAAAAGGTGATGAAAAACATCCGGTGTACTTGGAGTTAGCAAGGAAGGAGTATGGAAAGCACCCAGCGTACTGTGCTGGGGTGACGTCTCCTGGACCAGAGGGGTCACTGAGCACCTTTGACAGCGATCATCTTGGTTAGGAACAGAACTGGATGCTACCAAGAGAAATGCAACAAAATCAACTGTTCTGAACATTCATGCGAGTAAAATGAGCTTTGGGATCGTCACGTGCACTCCCACAGCGCAGAGCTCTGCAGAAACACAGATTCCTTGGTCATCTTCACCGTTCGGTTTCCTCTGGGGATCCGCGGCTGCTCTGATCGCGTTCCAGAGCTGCAGTCGCTGTCGCGCTCACGCTGAACCGACCAACAGCGTCACAGAGCAAGCTCATTTCCAGCGCCCAGAGCCTCCCAAACGCAGACCGACAGAGGGGTGAGGGGAGGAAAGCTCTGAAAGCTCAGAAAGCGACTGGACTTTTAAAAAGCACCCTTTCCAGTTTCAGGACGTGTGGCGACCCAAACCAACACGTTTAAAAATTCAGCCAAATACACTGAGACAGAAGCAAAATGCGCCCCGGTAAGGTAGCGTGTCATAAAATGACTCATGGTACCACTAAGACTCAACTGACAACAAGCAAAATATATTGCTTCATTTCATTTTTCCCTCATGCTCCCCCAATAAATCTGAGGCAGGGAAGGCAAGCTCTGCAAGCACAGAATGGTAACAGAGAACGAGGAAAGAATCAGCAAGATTTGAACCTGAATCAGAGGAAAACACAACAAAACAACGGAAATAAATTTCACTTTCATCTCTGCAAAACCACGGTTGCCTGCAGAACGACGCTGCGCACGCTGCTGCCCAGGGAAATACCGCAAACGTCTCTATCGCACTGCTGCTAACGTCACCCCCAAAGCCAGAGTGCCCGAGCTGGGCAGCGGGGACGCGCGGGCTGCCCCACTCCCTGCACGCACACCTGCGCATACACACCTGCACGTACCCCTGCGCACCCCTGCATACACACCTACACGTACCCCTGCGCACCCCTGCATACACACCTGCACGCACCCCTACACGTACCCCTGCACACACACCTGCACGCACCCCTGCACACCCCCCGTGCCGCTGTGCTGCAGCTCCCGCCCTGGCTCGTCCCGCACTGATTTACTCGCACACCCAGGTCTCAAGTTTCCCCTTCTCCCAGAAGGGGTTTTTGCAATTATTGGTCGGCTTCTCCTCCATTAGAGCCCCAAATTATTCAGCTTGTAGATCCACCTCAGAGCAGCCCCCTACCCAGCCCATCCCAGGGATGAGGTTGTTTGAAACAGGTATTTATGCGCTGCTCTTTATACCATCATTCTTTCCATTAAAGCAGGAACAGGCAGCGGAGCTGGGCGGACTGTGGTTGGTCACGCAACAGCAAACTTCTCTTTGCCACTCCTGTTACTTTAAAATATTAAAAACGCTGCTCTTGCACATTCTGCCATGGAGAACGGGGAGAAAAAACACATAGAGCTTTTCAATGGGAATTGTTTCAGGGGATTTGGCATGCGATGTTTCCAAAGGGTCACAAAACAAAGCTAATCCCTTGACTTCAGCTGCAGCCTGAATGTTTCTGTAATAAACAAACAGTGGTTGAAATTCACCATGAATTCCAAGTTAAGAGAAGAGACTACAGTGTCATTTACTTCCGCACCATCCAAAGTTTGTCCAGCCCAGCTGCTTCGGCAAGAAGCAGTGAAAATGGCACTGGTGTGTTCCAGGAAGAGGTAACTGGAAAGCTTGGGGCTTCGCTGTTTTCTCGCAAGGGGAAAAAAATACCCAATCTTTTACCTACTCATCCATCTAATAAACGTCAAAAGCACACTGGATCGCTTGGGCATGTGGATTTGAGTCCATTATTATAGCATATACTTTCAACAGCCTGTGGTTTTATTGTCCACAAAAAGCAGTAACTCAGTGAAGCGAAAACAACAGCGGAACCGCAGTTGTGGTGCAACACCACCACAGCACGCTCCAAACCTTCACCTGCTTGCATTCCTCATGCGCGAGAGTCACCAAGGCTTTTTGGAACAAACCACTTGTGACAACACAGCTTTATACTTGATTGAATAACAACGAAAAGTCACCAAACGCATGACAGGAACCGCTTTACCTCGGATGGCGCAGCCAGCACCGACACTGCTGCAGCACCAGATTCCACCCCACACCATCCCCGGCCCGCAGGTCGCTGATATTTATGGGCAGTCTGGTAATGGAGATTAGGCTACGACTTATCAGGCTGCAATAAGGCATGTTAACATGGAATTATGGCCTTTTAGCATAACAAATAATGATGGGCAGTGTTATTTACCTGGAGAAAGAAACATAGCTGTCACAGCCGCAGCTCGTGCAGGGAGTGCAGCTTAGTTCAATCATTTATAAATGCCTACCTTGCTTACGCTTTCCATTTTAATTCCCTTGCACTCCTTTAGCACTCCTTGTACTAAATCTCGCCGTAATTAGAAAGACAGTTTGGATGTCCTACATAATCACCTATGAAGGTAACCAAAAGGAAAGCCAGAGTGGGATCGCGGCCCAGCCACGCTGCCTGAGGACCCGTCCTGCGAGCACCGACCCGCGGCACCACCGGTCCTGCCACCCGCGGCACCGCGACGCACAGCGCACAGAGACCCAACCTGGATAAACAGAGCCCTGAGGCCACACTTCAGCTCCCCAAGATCTTGTTTTCCACCTCGTCCCCTTCCTCGATGTAGCAAAATGACCGCATTCAAAGCTGCACGGCATCCTGTACGGCCGCTGGTCGAGGCCTGTTCTGCTAAAGCACAACTGCCATCCCACACCATCGCCTCCTGGGATTGCCCCGAAACGCTCTCAGACTGGTGGGTACAACTCTGGCCGTGCTGAATCACCTTCAAACACCTAAAAACACAGAGCGAACAACTCATCCTCTGTCTGGAGAAGGGAAGTCAGATGGGTCTGTGTGACAGTGTCCCGCTTCACTTCACACACGTAAAGAGAAAAAGGGTATTTATAAGACCACTAATGTTAAAGGAAACAAAAACTGGATTCCATCCAGCAGATATTTAACAGGCAATGCAGGACTTTAAGCTCAGAACTGCAACATTCGAAGCAAACCAGGCCAGAGCAGACTAGGAAAAACCCAACCAAACCAAACCTCCCAACACCACAGGCCATTAAGTCAGCATCGGCAAAGGAAAGCCTGTGTTTCAGAGAGGTTTTTAATTACTTTCTAAGTATTAATCCTTATTAAGTATTAATTACAGAGGGATTTTTTTCTGAAATGCAACACACTGTATAAAACACCGCCCAACGAGGCTGCTCCTTTGGGGAGGGGGTAAGTTTTGCATGTATGTGATTTTTTTTTTTGCTTTTTTTAACCTGCCATGTTATCCAAGATTTTACAGCATTTCAATCACCGGCTGCGATGAACAGAGCAAGTGTTACAACAAGAGAAGATGAACACACAAGGGGCTGTGTTTAGAAGCTTATGCAGAAGAATTAAGCGTTACAGAAGGGTCCTGGTTTGGCTGAAAATAAATTCTCCCTTACTAAGAAAGCTGCTGACTTGGGCTAAGTGGTTAACTACACTTTAGCCTTATAGACTTTTGGCCACCGAGGGATTAATTCATCTGCTCTGTGCATTGGTTCAGGCACACACGCACACACACACACACACACAGGTTAGTTCACCACAGCTCTCTTTCAAACCAGGCACACAAAGTCCATCAGAAGCCTGAAACAACCCACCTCTGAGCAGATGTGAGTCTTGTAAAAGATTAATAGGCACAACAAGCAATCCTGGCTGCAGGGGGAAAAATATCCTAGTGAAGTATTTCAGCACTTTCATCAAACATCTGTCCCTACACCGCGCTTGACAGAACGGCAAGGGAGCCTCTCACCGAGACACCTGCTCCACCAAACCCCGCGCCGTGTGCGGCGCCAGCGCACGCCCAGCGCGGCGCCCGGGAGCCCTCGGCATCCCCTGCGAGCTGCGGAGCGGTCCCACGGCGGCTGCCACCCAAACGCGGCCCGCGGGAGGTAACGGCACAGCGGGGTTCATCTTAATACCAAATCAGCTGGCACAACACAGGCAAACCACACTGGAGCCTGGCTCCTCAGGGTGGCAGGCAAAGGGGGACAGACATCCAGAGCTGCACAGGACACCACTCACTCTTTGCTCTCTGAAATGACTTGGGGGCTCTATCGCACCTCTCCTCGCACATCACAGACTACCAGGGGAGGGTTAAACGCTCCCAGACCCAGCGGGAGCTCACAGCCCTGTGCCGATCCGATCCTCCCCTTGCACCGGGTCATCCCCACCCCACACACGGACCTCTTCAGCTGCTGAACTCACCCCACGTAAGCCAGGTCTTCAAAACAACAGTGTTTCCCAGGTGGCTTAAAAAAACCAAACCAAACAAAAACTAAACCACAACAACACACAAAACATGTCAGAAGCTCAGTTTAGATCCCAGGCTCCTGATGGAGAGAAGCAAAAGAGTAAGAAGAGACAGAAGCAGGTGAGAGCTTTTGGAAATGCCCGGTGGGATCCATTCCAAGCAGCCTCTGCCGCCCAAGAGCTGGACTTACCAGCCAGGGAAATAAAAGGCTGTTAAGACTTGGCAGGACCACTTATCCCTGCTCCAGCGTCAAATGACTTCTCGTGGCACCGCGTGGCACTTCCAGCATCCATCGCTCAAACGCTGTGTTGTGCTACAGCTTTGTTCCTGGGGAAACGTCCAAAGGAGGATTATCAACATCCACCTTCATCGGCGGGCGCCTCTGCCCAGGTACGGGCTGAAGGGGCTTCCCTGAAGCTGTGAGCAGCACAGGGCACCATTATCCTAACAGCCCCTTTCCTCCCAGAAGATCGCACCCGTTTTCCAACAGGCACTACAATAATTTTAAATGAGGCACCCAATGAACAAGCCGTTTTTCTTAAATGAGAGCAATGAAGTACTTAAAGTATGTAGCATTTAATAATATTTAAAATACAGAGGCAATAGCCAGGCTTTAACAGCTCAGAGCTGCCATTAAAATTAATAGGGCTACCTACTAATTACCTCTGAGGATCAGACTACTGGGTTGCTTGAGGATTTGCACTCCTCCAGCTTAAAAACACCAGCTTAATCCCTATTCAGTCTTCCTCACCTTATTTTGAGGAAACATGCAACATACGGTCTTTTCCTGCTTTTTTAACCAGCTATGTATTTCAGATTTGCCACCCACAAAACAAAGAAACCAGCGAACAGGACCACAAATCCTCCCGCGAGCTGGAGAGGGGAGAGGGGACTGCGCCCTCCTGGGGGCCCGTGGCTCAGGGGACCCCCACGGGCACCATGGGCATTGAGCAGCATCATGGATTCGTTTGTTAAAGCCTTTGTGAGGTTCACAGGAGAGCAAAAATAAAACCTTCCCAGTTTTGTCCCTGCTCGTCCCTTCCGTCCCGCTCAGAGGCTGCATCGCGTTCCAAGGGAGACGGGAACACGCACGTTTCCACCCCAAACCCCTTCCCGGCCGTGCCGCTCTCTTCACTTTTGTTTTACCAACCATCCTAAAAGCAGATAAGTGCAAGCTTTCTTTTTCAAACACAAATGAGAGATGTCCCTGTATCGCAAACAAACTCCCTTTTGACATTTTCCTACAATGTAAAAAATGAAGCAAGGGAATATTTAAAAGGCAGCAAATGAAAGACTGATAAAGGAAAACTTTATCACCCAATGCAAAGCAAAGTCCATGAGACTTGATTCAGCGTCCGCAAAGTTAGGAAAATTCTTTAAAAGAATATTTATATCAACAAGAGCATCCAGATTTACAGCAGCAGGAAGAAAAGACGAGGGGAGCAGCATGCAGCAAGTCTTGGAAGGCATACAAATCTGCCTGCCTCAGGAGGAACTGGAGCTCTGAACTGTTATATAAACCTCACAGTTGGAAACTTTGCACGTCAACACGGTCACTGCCTTCCCCGGGCTGGTTTTGTCTCTGGGAGCGCCGTGCAGGGCTGGCCCTTCACCCCACGGATGCCCCGAGGGACCGGGCGATCCAGTGCCACCTCCGCCGAGCTGTGAGCAGCCCTGGGCACGCTGCGGCCACGTGCCCGCCCCCCTGGGCCCAGGGGAGCGCAGGAGGGCTGACATTCAAACAAAATACAACCCCATAAACCACAGCGAACTCTGAAACGTGCCCAGTCCGACACGAGGTGACACCAGCGTCCCGCGGCGGGGGCAGCAGGGCAAACTCCCAGGACGCGGTCCTGCTGCGCCGAGGGCCTGAGCGGCCATGCGGCAGGACCGGCGTTTCCACACCGCTGCAGCATCAGCCATTGACCCAAGTGACAGGTGAGAACCAGCAGAGAAAAGCTCTGCCACAACTTCCCAACCTGGAAACGGGGACATGAGACGCTTCTCAGAGACGTTACGGTTTCTAACAGCGGGAGCTCCCCAGTACTCCAAGCAGAGGCGCTCAGGTCCTGCGGTCTGGGCGGCAGCCGCTGGCTCCGTGTGCACACGCGTGTGCCGGACGGGGCTGTGGGCCGGGGCTGCAACTTGCCAGAGAATTCAGTATCACTGCAATGAAAGGATCGCTTTCAAAGCCACGAATCCAGGTGCTGAGAGCTAATTAACTCCATTATTAGACTTCAAAGGGAAAAAATATATTAAAAAAAAAATCAAAACGAAAATAATTTTCTTTCCACAGCTATAAAGTGCTACAAAATCCATTTTATCTTTACATATCCCATATCCTCTTTACAATGCTTTTGAATGCTGTACATGAAATCCTATTAATTTATAGGTATTATTAAAGGCATCTGAATTTAATATTCAAACAGCCAAGTCTTTTTTTTTCTTTTTGTATCTTAGCATGAAGTCAAAGCCCCTCTCGTTACATGTGCCTCGCCACGGAGGGCGGCGAAGCGAGGCAGCAAAGCAAGGCCAGCATCCGTCTGGCACCTGCGGTAATACTGAAACATCAGAGACGATATTCCTTGAATTCTAAAACCATACAGCACCTCTTCCTCAGCCAGCCCCTTCCTGCAGGAGAGCAGTTGACGATCGTCCGATCCCGTGCAGCCAAGCGCTGCCCCAGGTCCTGTCCCGATCCCACCCCAGCGCCGTGCGTTTCCACCCCAGTGCCCTCAGTCCTGCCCCGATCCCACCCCAGCGCTGTGCGTTTCCACCCCAGTGCCCTCGGTCCTGCCCCGATCCCACCCCAGCGCCGTGCGTTTCCACCCCAGTGCCCTCGGTCCTACGGGAAAGGCTGCGGCTCCTCTCCCGGCTGAGCTCGGTTCCCGCTGACCCACAGATCCGACATCCCCGTGTTTTCCCGTGACCGCATCATTATTGAGAGAAGAGGGGATGGCACAGGGAATGCATAAATCATTCATTTTTCTCTGAAACATGAAAAACCACTGCAGGCAAACTTTCCACTGGTATTTGGTTGCTTCATTGAAAGCAACTGTGTGTTTTGTTCAGACAGTTGCCTTGCATGATTCATTGTGACGCCATTACAAGAACTATACTCTTGCATTTTAAGGTTATTTGCACTACAGCACATAACCACTCTTTTCTCTCCCCAAGACCAACAGCCCTTTACCTTAATGCTCTCTCCGTAACATGAAAAAACCCCGATAGATGCACGCTGTCCTGTCCACGAATCAGCCTGGCAGGATATAATTCTCACAGGGTGGGGAAGGGGGGAAACTCAGCTGTTGGCAAATTTTCAGGAGCCAATATTCCTTAGAAACATATAGATTTGATTAAAAACGTTGGCTTTCTGTCCAAATCTGCTAGGAGAAAATGAATGGTGCTCTTTGTTCGCCATCAATCTTCCCCACTTGTCCACGTGCCAGATGGCACCACACTCCATAGGAGAAGGAACAATAAGCAAAGAGTCACTTGTGCAGAAACTTTTCTTACAATCATTTCATCTCAAACAAACAAAAGGAGAATAAGGATGGAAAGAAGATTATTAACTTAGCGTTCTTTCACTTTATTATTTTTTAAAAATAACCCCCCCACTCTTGGCAATATTAATTGTTCGTTGACATTTCTGATATTTCTATTCCCCCATGTGGATTTTGCCTTTTCAAGAGAGTTTCAAATGGAGTGTGACCGACTTGTTACCAAACAGCAAAATGGAAACGTTCACAGGCTGCAAGAGAAGCCCGAGCCCCCCGGCGCCGACAAAGCCCCGGCCCGGCCCCCAGAGCGCTGAGCGAGGACCGGCCCGGAGAGCTCCCCCAACACAGTCCCAGCCGCACGCTTGGTTTGTCGAGATGACTTAAACGATCAGTCAACATCTTTTACTTTTTAAGAGAGGGCTTAATGTGTAAATCACCGAGGCACAGAAGAGGAACCCTACGGTGCCATTTCCACAGAGTCACACTTCAGAATATAGCTGCACTTTAAGATTCGATACCGCTTAGCAGCATCTGTTGGTATTGCGCCAATAGCATATGCTGGGAACAGATATGGATTCCAATGCCAGCAACAATATGTATTTTAAACCCAGATAAAGAACAACATAGCAGGGGGAACAGCAAGACTTTGAGTGAGAAGCAGAGCCTGGATCAACTCCCATAGCCAAACCAAACCCCAGATTAGCTGTCGGTTCACCATTAACCGTGAGTCAGTGCCATGGAACAGTGACACCGGCTCAGAGCCCCGGGAGTGCGGGGCAGGAGAACCAAACTGCCTGCCCGCGCTTGGCATGGAGCCGTCGGGACGGGACTGTCCTGTCCTGTCCTGCTGCCCGCGGGACACAGAGCGGCTGCTGCCAGCACGTACGGACCAGCAGAGCTCCGCGCCCATCGCTCCCTTGGCTGGGGAGCTGCTGCAGAACAGCGCCGAGGGCACGGGACGGGGACGGGCTGCTGAGGGGGGGGTCTGCAGCGTCCGGGGCTCGGGGAACTCGTTCTCTTCAAACAAGTGTACAAGGAACAATTTTGGTTTCACTCCTCCTTACTGTCAACAACGCAATAGGTACTGCAAGGGTAACATGTGCCGGAACCAGGCCTGGTGTTTTCGGAGAGCGCTGGACACACGCTCTGTCTCCAAGGATCTCGCTCACCGACACCCACACGTCACAGAAAGAAAAAATTCCAAAACTAGCAAAAAAAAAAAAAAAAACCACCTTGAAAATGTTGGCCCTGTCAGCACTGGCAGATGAAATAATCCTACGGGAAACATCATTTCCTCAGCTCCAACAGATCGGATTTAGACAGCCGGGATTCATTCTTTTGGCTCTGCTGTTGACCTGCTGCTTGAGCCTATTCATCTCCCTCTGTACTTCTGTTTGCTCATCTGCAAAATGAGCAAGATGCTAATCTCCCGTTCAAAGCATTTCCACACTGTGCGTGGAATAGCTAAGTGCTGCTGTGTGAGGAACCACACCGCTCGCAACCTTTTTTCCAGCTGTTAAGTATGGCCATCAGACAGCATCACGGCCAGGCTCCCGGACACCTGCACGCTGCATCAAACCAAAGAACAATTCATGTGAAGATATTCACCATGGGATAGTTTAAATTAAGTTTTACATTTATAAAAACGTGATAAGAGATTAAGATTTCCATTTTATGGGGTTGTTTTAAAATCATGTAAGTTGGGGAGGGGCAGGGAGAAGAAATCCTTCAATCTTAATAAGGATACCATTTAACTGCCAGAGATGCATCGCATTTGTCTGATGGGTCTCCGAGCAGCCCTTAACCGCCCTGCCCTTCCCGACGTTGATGGATCGCGTCATTCCGGGAAGAAAAATATAATTACGGAGACAGATGAACAGACACCCCAGAAACAGAATTAAAAGATACTGCATAACCATAAAAAGCAATATTTCATATATAACATTATTAAAACTAAGAAAATGTTATCCACATAGACGCTTTGCCTATTAAAACTCCTAAGGAACAGGTGGGATTCTGCCCAGGATTTATTTGTACAGTCATTTCACAGCAGGACTGTAAGATACCTGTACACACTATGAACTTGGAAAATACAATACAGAATAAACAGACTGGGATTTATCTTTCTCTCAGCAGTCCCCATCAGACATCAGCTGCGTTACCGCTGGAAAGGCGGTCAGGCTCCAGCGCCCAGTCCTGCGTCAGCCCAGGGCGGTGCGGGGCGCACGGCCCACCCGGCCCACCCGCTCAGCGGGGCCCGCACCACACGTGCCTTCAATTAACACTTGACTGCGCCTCCCAATTAGTCAGATAAAGCTCAAGAATCTGACAATAATTAAAATTTGACTTTTAAGGTTGAATGGCATTGGTTTTATTTCTAGAGCTACTGCATAAATAGACGCCACCTTCTCTCTATCACTATTTCATTCACACGGTGTGATTTTTCAATTCATTTTCCCCAGTTGATATCAACAGTTCATCAGCCAAAAGCTCTGAGAAAAAACCCTCCCCCTTTTTTACACCTAAAAATCCATGGACTTGGCTCTTTCCGGATCCAAACTTGCAGGACAAAGCCCCGCATTGTGCCCTAAGGTCACCACAGGGCCAGCCCAGACAAAGCAGCCAGCAGGGCCCCGGGCTGGGGACCAGTCCGGCCAGACTGTGGCCCCCCGAAGCAGGAAATCCCCGGAACACACGCACAGGCGCTCCCAGCGGAATTCCTGAACTGACGCTGAGGCGATGGACGCATCTCGCGAGGCAGAGCACAAACGCTTCTCGCACGTGTGAGCTATGGGAGCCACCGCAGAGCCCGGGACCCTCACCATCGCCAACGCGGTTTGCAAACCTTTAACCAGACTGTAAGCGCTGGAAAACAGTGTTTGTTGCTCTTTTCTGTTCCTTAACACAATCGGGCTAATCCCTGTTCAACGTTTAAGGGTGCTTCCAACACGAATAATCTCCTCCTCAACAGCACAGTTTTTACCCCAGCACTGGAGCTGTTCACTGTAAGAAAAATTACATTTTCTTAATAAAGAGTTGGTCCAAAAAGCTGAATTACAAAGTGCGTTTTTCCGTATTTTTAAAATAATTTAATAACTAAACTAAAGGATGGAAGACACCAAAGGAAAACACAACGCACTTTAAACAACAAACCACAAGCAGCGAACCAAGCAATATGCACATATATCTTACATATACAGCCTTCCCCTTCAAATCACTTCAGAAAAATGTTTTCTAGACAGATGGTGTTTTCCCTGTCTTGACTCTGGTTCAAATCTCCTTTCTGGAGAGACCAAGTTTCCACTGAACTGCACATTATACACCAACAAAGAATAAACAGGCTAAATATAGCTTGCAGCCAAATGGCTGCAGCCGTGCACTGCAGCACACCGAGGAGTCCTGTGAGGACAGGCAGCGCGCTGGCGACGCAGCCCGCGCTCAGCTGCGCTCCCGCACCTCGGACACCACCACCCCCACATCCATCAGCGCCAGCCCCTCCAGAGCTCGCTCCAAACACGCCGTGGGGTGCAGAGCCACCCGTCTGCAGGCTGCTGCTTCCTTCGTTATGTTCTGCTGATCAGTAACGGCTAAAATACATTGTCCCATCGCTGGTTCTCAATAAGCTGTTTGGAGTGGCCGGCAGGGCTCCACAGCAGCGGGGATGGGCAGGCAGCCCATTGACAGCGAAGAGCTGAACGCGGGGAGGGCAGCTGCCGATCTGCTCGCCTCAGAGCGACTGAGCAGTCACGGCTGAGGCCGCCGCTGTCAGACACCACCGATCCACACTGCTGCTAAAGAACTAAGGAAAAAGCCCAGAAGACTACATACGCTCAAAAGTGTTGCTTAGGGAAACGCGGAGCATCCACGCACTTTCTGCGATGCTCCCCGAGAGGCGTGTGCTCCTCTTCTCGCCCTTAGGAGGGACTGGTGAACTTGTGGTTTTCCAGCCTCCGCTGCCTCTCGTGTGTGCAGCAGCTCGTCCAAAGCACGGGAGACATTTTGCTTTCCCCCAGCACGGCGCTTCTGCTCCACACACAGCGCACAGGGACACCCAGGGCTCAGGGAACTGGGATTTGGGCTAAACCAGCCGCGCGGAGGAGAACATCAGAGCGCACCGTCATAGTTGGCTCTCCTGGCACCAAAAACCCCTTTCACGGGGAAGTGATCTGGGCCAGCAAAGCCCTATCACTGTTTTTCAGGAAATCCCTTAGTAAAACTCAAACCACTTCATATGCCCACTGCTTCGTGGGCTACGCGACGTGCTGCCCTCAGCAGGAGAAGAGCCAAACACAGCAGTAGGATCCCTGCTCAGGCCAGGCAGGCGCTCGCAGCCCCGCAGCGTGAGCCGCCCTCGCACGCCCGCGGCTCAGCCCCCTAGCACAGCCAGGGGCTCCGGCTCGCCAAGGCCTGCAAACCCCCCCAAACCAGCGCCAAAACCACCGCGCACCAGCTCCCGCTGCACACATCCAGTGCCGGGGCTGCTAGCAGCACCATAAGCTCAGACCTGCTACAAGTAGCTGGAAGAAAATGAGCCAGGAGCCAGCCTGCAGGCGCTGGGGGAGCAGGCGCAGCGCGGCACGCAGCGCGCACCCGCGGCGGCAGCGCCACCCCTCCCAGCCCTTCCCTGGGCAGATGTTTCCTTGTTGTTTCTTGTAGGTGGTTGTTTGGGTTGTGTTTGTCACCTGGCCCACCAAGAGCCCCCGGCCCCAGGTGAGCCACCGCCTGCCCACATATCTGCTTAGGGTTTATTTCAGCAGGCGGGCTCCCTGTCACAGCGGCAACGCAGGAAACACTTATTGTTCTACGTGTTTACAAACAGCCCCTTCAGATCTCCCCTCCTTCTCTGTCCCCTGAGGTAACATGCGCTGTAATAAATTCATAATTCACATTAGGATGATTTAAACAGCTTTGGAGTGGCATGTTTTAGTGCCTTGATTCGATTGTCTGCCTCGTGAGCTGACAGCCCGCTCGCTGCGGCTCCGGCGCTGGGAGCTGCTGCTCAAATGGGGCCGAGCCACGTTTGGAGAGAAGGTATTACAAACCACTCACTTCGGCTCCTCACCCAGGGGACGGGACGCCAACTGCCAGCTCGCCCCCAGCACGCTGCCCGCCTTGAACCTTCGTGTTTGGGGCTGCTTTTGGACAACACCATCAAGGAGCAGCTTCTCACTACGTTTATAATTAATTCCCACCATCGGGGCAAAACTAGAAAAATCCTGCTGGGCTTTTAGCCCCCAAGCCCCCTTCAATCGGTGCAGCGTCTTGCGAGACGTATGCAGAGGAAGGAGGGCTGGAGCACCGCAAGCGAGGAGACGGAATTACACGTCAGTGGTGCAGGAATCCCCAGCTCTGTTGAAGGAACTCGAGCAATGTAAATCCTCTGACAAAGCGCCAGAGCTTCTGCTGTTGTCACAACACAAGGAAATTGTCCTGCAACAACGTGACAGCAAAAGTTAGCTTTTAAATATTATCGCAACCGCCTTAAAAGGTAAACAGCTGCACTCAAACACCTAATCGATCCTGGGGAACTGCTCGGTGCTTTCACCTTGTACTACCCCCAAACGACTCTCATAAGCATTCACAAACCGTATGTCACTACCTGCCTTCCCTGTAGATGCAAGAATCTGCAGATGAACAACAGAAGAATAAAAATCAATGTCATGGATTTGCTTTGATGCCTTTAAAACTGCACGACTCGGTACACATCCTTTCCATATTCATACTGCAGCTTCTGTAAATCACACCGGTGAACTATCAAAGCACCAGCAATTACACTTATGACAGGAAAACCGTCATTAAAGGGTCACACTGTGATTAAAGCACACTTTGCTATAACAATCTGGATGCCTTTTTTGGCTTGTTTTTAATTAGGTGCATTCGAGCTAAGATAAAAGTATGTTGATTTTTCTCCTTTCTTTTCCTATTATTAAAGCACAAACCACAACTGTTAAGCACAGTTGTTGACAGATCTGGTCCATATTGCTATTCCTACTTCAAGAAACAGAATCAGTCACAAATTAATCAGACTCCAAGATATCTTAATCTTTGGTTGCCTTCGTTCGACCATGGAAGTAACGTTTTCCACTGTTGTGAATTACTTAATACACTTATTCTAAATCCAGCTGTCTTCAGAATAATTCAGTTACAGAATTCCATGTGAACAGAGAAGCAAGTAGTTATGATCCCAGACCACAGCACTTCGTAGGTCTCAAGGTTTGGTGAACAAACAAACAAACAAACAAACAAGTCTTAAGAGCAGTGACGAGCTTTTCATCCTTGTATCTCAGGAAGCGCAGGAGCTCAGACCGGACAGACACGGCACTTGAGCTCAGCCCCCGGCCCGGCCCCGTCAGCACGGATCTGCCTCAGAACTCGCTTGGGATGCACTTCTCAAAAACTCCAACCTCGGAACATATGCACCCGTTGAGATAGGGCGTAAAATTAAAATCCAGCAGCAAAGGCAACAACCGTTTATAAAGAAGGATTATGGATACAAAGAGATTTGCATCCGATATATAAGGAAATCCCAGTGATCTGGATTAAAGCAGGAAAGCCTGCTTCAGACACCCGGAAAGTCAGGGAAAATAGGAACAGTTTAAATTCTACAGGGGCATAATTTAGCCCATAGCACAGAACATAACATTTTGTTATTCCAGAAAGCAATTCAGTGGACATAATGCCTCCAGCAGTGTGAAAAGAGTGTTTGGAAACACCAGGAAAGGGGAATTGGTTGATCCAAAGAAAATTAAGGAGATTATATGAGATTGGAGAAACAGGAGAGGCCACACAGTCCTTTCTCCTTCCACCTCCCGGCACCTCTCATCCCCACAAATCCAGCGGCAGCAGCGCACAGGACGGGAAGAAACGGACCCGCTGCGTTCAGACTGGAGCACTGCGCCGAGAACGCGCCCTGCTCCTCCGGCCAGCGGCGTCCAGCTCACCTCTGCCCTCCCGGCTCCGTTTGGGCGAAGGGCTGAGCGTTCAGACGCCTGCAGGACGGCCGGGACCCCGCTCCCCGCGGCACCAACCGCGGCACCAGCCGGCACTGGGACCTCTCCGTTAACGCTGTGTCGGCAATAGAGGAGAAACACGTTTAGACCTGGACCAGCAGATGTTTCCCTTAACAATAATCACTGTGTTCACAAAGAGCTTGACACCTAAAGCATACACTGATCCGGGCCTAAACAAGCTTTTTCCGTAATGCTTCACATGATGTCACCAAAGAGGTATGAATTAAGAAAAATATTGTCTTTAGGTGACTTCAGTGCCTTTTAAAATCACTTTGTCCTACATGCAATGGAGAAGAGCTCTCCAGTTCACATGGTGGAGACCAAGACAAACCCTGACTCTCCTTTAACAAACTGTATATATGCATTGTGACAGCTAGTTTTTTTGTTTCCTAAACAGAAAACCACCAGTTCCATCTGCATTTTAATGCACAAAAGACTGCAGAGCTGTTATCCAAGGACGTCAATGGAGACTTTTTAAAGATAGAGGGTCCTTCGGGCTCCCTCTCCAGCGCCTCCAGAGGGATGAGCTGGAGCAAACCCCAGCAGCCTGAGTTGCCAGTGCTCCCCCCAATTCACCCAGGACTCAGTTACCAACCGGCTCACCAGCACACAGGGAACTTATGACAACACCTCTCTTTTCAACTTGGCCAAATATTGAATTAGAGAAGAGTTAAAAGTTATTTGATACTGGTAGCAATCAGCGCAGTGCTTAACCACTGACAGTAAAAGGTGGCTAAGTAAGCATCTCAAACAGGGAAATTCCCAATTCTTTGCAAAGGAGAAGAATCAATCCCAAGCTGTCACGATATCCCATTGTTCAGCACTGTTAGCATTAGAGAACAGTCACTAGGGATTAAGCCAGCAGAGTATTCATAGTAGTCACTGACTGCTAAGCAAACGCAGGCTGCCTGGTAACACATGGCACAAGGCTGTGATTAATCATTACGATGTGACAGAAGGCGAACCGCTGTGAGATAACGTCAGGAGCTGAACTGTGCCCTCCCTCTGATGACGAGGTGCTCATCCAGCACGCTGCAGTTTGTCCGGCTGCGGCCGCACCTCGGCTCGCGGAGCCCTCCGCCTGATGGTCGCAGGCACCGGGACCGGAGAAACGCTTGGGCTTTCGGCCCTGAAGGTGCCTGGACCAGAAGCATCTTTGATGGGAGCTGGTGTAAAACGTTTCTCCAGGAAACCACTTAAAACCGTCATTATCTGCATCCAAATCACATCACTAGAGGAGCTCCTCTGGATTTAGGAAAACAGTATTTGCCTAGATAAACCACCAATGGCAGCCTGTGGTGTAAACAAAGCTTGTATTTTTATATCTGTTTTATATACAAAAACATCAGTAAGGAACCTAAGCTTCAGAACTTCAAGGAATCAACATCCACCTTCACAAAATACCTTGCAAAACTAAACCTGTTCTTTGCTTTCCCTGATACTCATTGTAAGTAAATGTCAAGTGACCTCTGACAGTTGTGCAGGTGGTTATGAACCCTATTTCCACCTATTCTAAAAATTGATTTTCTTTGTTTGGGGCTTAAAAACAAGGGGCAAGAAAAATCCCAAAGCTGTGTACGATGAGCAGGAAGACAACGCCTGCTTCCTTCGGCCACCGCCACGGGCAGCCGCTGCAGCTGTACACCGCATTAAACGCTGCTTCACGGGAACTGTTCTTTCCCGAGGGTATAGACAATAGCATTGATTGTTACAAGTTTGATTGGTTAAACAGACAAAGTCCTTGTATTTTCTTGAGGAACCCAACAGGTGTTGAACCGAATCCTTAATACTTTTCCCATCGGAAGCATAAAGGTGAAGGACACAAGAATACTGCATGTCTAACATCTCTCTGTTCTTGTGGTCATCTCAAGAACAGTCTGAGGTTAAAAGTAGTAAAGGAGATTTCAGATTAATCACTCAAGTGATCTTTTGATGTGGAGAAGATTCTTTATATTGAGGCAAGGAAGCCAGACCTTACTGCATTAACACAATTTTCCTCTCTTCCTTTCCACAAGTACAAAGGATACAAAGAAAAGAGAGACTTTTACATCAGCCCTTCCTGTTCCTGTAATTAAAAGGGTTTCAATTCTGCCCCCCGTCCGAAGGGGTTATTTGCACGGTTTGCTCGGGCCACACGAGCCCCCTCGGCCGCTGCTGGAGGCCCCCGGCTGCCGGGACACGGGCCCACGGCTGCAGCCACAGCGGGCACAGCGCCAAGTGCAGAACTGCAGCCCAAAGAGCAGAACCACAGGTGCCGAGCACCGAGAGGGCACTCTCTCTTTTA
Organism: Patagioenas fasciata; assembly: GCF_037038585.1. Lineage (NCBI taxonomy): Eukaryota > Metazoa > Chordata > Aves > Columbiformes > Columbidae > Patagioenas > Patagioenas fasciata. The sequence continues at coordinate 665,931 of NC_092536.1, forward strand.
AAACACGCAACACCACTGCGGCTAATTAGGTCTTATCTGTTTAAAGCTACAGGACAGTTTGATAACAATTAGGAAGGACTCCCAACAGGCTGCTGGGATCAAAGGCCCTCTCTGCTCCGACATTTAACAAGGAAATTAACACTTTTGCCAAGTAATTTGCACATGCTGCCAAAGTTGTTTTAACTCACTGTAATATTTTAGTTTTAAATATGTACCTGCAGAGATGCTGCTTTAATGAGAGCATCGGTGTGCCAGCTCCGGGCCCCGGCCGCAGCACCCGCTGGGCCCGCTGCTGGGGGAGCCGCACGGCCGCAGCGCCCGCTGGGCCCGCTGCTGGGGGAGCTGCCCCCGCTGGGCCCGCTGCTGGGGGAGCTGCCCCCGCTGGGCCCGCTGCTGGGGGAGCCGCACGGCCGCAGCGCCCGCTGGGCCCGCTGCTGGGGGAGCCGCACGGCCGCTCACGCAGCACAAGCGCTTGCTTTAAACAGGGAAGAAAAACACAGAATTGTTTGGAGGCAGAAATTCCCTCACCGCTCTTTTCTTCATGGAAACTAAACATTTCCAGAAGACTGCCTGTGGGATCCCAACCCTTAATGTCACAAAAATTACTGAGAACTGTGATGCCGAGATGCCACGCGTGCTTGGCAAATTCCAACTGGACTCTTCTGATGGCTTTTTAATACTTGAGACTGGGGAGCAATCATGACTCCAGAGAACTGTAATGATGAATGGCTGGGGGACAGTGAATATAATAAGGGAAAATACTAATTCAACAGCTGTATTTCATAAAGAAACAATAAAACCATGCATAGCAGTTTTTCTTTTATAATTCAGTGCAATGTTTAAAGAGACATTCTGATGCGCAGTAAATTACGCTCACATATCCGCTGCTGACTGCTCTTTAATAAAATCAAGCTTCCCGCAGTCAGGGTACGTGTCGCCTGGTGGTCTGAGACCCAGCAGGACCAAGCACCGGCTCCGCAGTCGGGCCCTCGCGTTCCTCTCAGCACAGCGCGTTGCACCCTGACGGAGTCGCCCCATCGCACCCTGAGCCACGTCCGAGCTGCCGTTTGTGCTGCAGAATGCGCCGGAGGCTGTGCCCCAGAACCAGAGCCTTCGCCGGGCTGCCAGCACACAGCTGCGAGGCTCCCGCAGCCCCGTCCACACCGGGACGAGCGCCGCGTTACTGCCCCGAGGAGCGCAGGGAGGTTTGGTGAGTACGAGCGCGGAGGCAGCGCCAAGTGCCAGAGCCTCAGCCTTCCCGGTTACGCATGCGGGCCAGGCAAAAGGAAAAAGAAGGAAAGGCGTTCAGACAAGCACGCTCGGTGCGGTCATTGACCACAGCAGCAGCCGAACAGGTTCCACACCAGAGGGACGACCAGCAACGCAGATGGGGAGCTACGCCTGGAAAGAAAGGGACTGCTGCGGGCGAGAGGTGAGCCAGCCGGGCCAAGGCAGCAGCTTTAACTGAAACACAGGTGCCGCACGAGGAGGAACGCTTCACAAAAACAAAAATGCAAAGCCCAGAAGTATAAAAGCTCAATCTGAGCAGGCGAGACTACAGAAACGTGCAGAAGGACTATTGCATCTTGCTTTCTGCTCAATATAGAAACACCACTCATCCACGCATTTGACCTGTGCATTATTACTGTAAAACTGCTCCCAGCCGCCAATTCTACAGCCCAAATCTCACCAGTCAGCTCTAATCCTTTTAAATGGTGGGGGATTTCTGCTGATCTTCTATATCTAGGGATCAAACCAGCAATACAGAAACAGGAGGAAAAAAAAATTGAGTTTAGTTTGATTTAGCACTGGGATATTTTCAGTTCAGCAATGAAGTTAAATGTGACATAGCTTTAAAACAAAATCCATAATGCTCTCTGCTGCAAGCATCTTGGGAAGCCTCCTCTAGGCATTAATAGGAACAAAAGGATCTTATCTGCCAGACCTTCCCCTTTATGGTTTCCTAACTCAGGCTCACACGTGCTCAGGAAATCCCCGCTGCAGAGTTGGATAAAAGGTCTCCTTTTCACACAGTTTTCCACCTAGAAACGGTGCCAGCACGCAAGCACAGACATTCTGCTTCTACTTGCACTCACGAAAACCTCAGAAGGGGAAGCTCTGATACCAACAGCAGCAAGGTGCCCACCCCAGCCCACAGCCAGGCTGCAGCCACGCGTGTTCCAGCACTGGTGACGGTAGTTTCATTACGGACATTTGAGCATCAGATGCAGCAGAAACAAACCCGAGTCTCCCCTCTGAAAACGCCTGCAGATCTGTCAGGGACTCCCAGAGTGACCAGGCTTCTTTTCTTTTTTGCATAGATCTCCTGTGCACTGAAATGTCAAAACTGAAAAGAATTGAGACCACAGGAAACACATAACAACTGTCAAGAGAACAAACTTAATAGCCTCCCATTTCCACATCTCTGTAGTAACTTTAATTTCTGGAAGACCAGAGCATCTCCGCTGTATTAGATCTGCTCCATTAGTCGCCAGTGTGGAATCAACGCCACCAGCCCATGCTGGGCTGCCCTATCTGAAGATGTGAATGGACGCAGCAGCACATGGTCCTCAGATGGCTACAAAAACTCTGCGATCCCAGAAAACCACAGTTCAACACTCAGCTGACAGAACATTTTGGTAACGTACGTGATGCAGGAACGGCTGCGTCTGTACCTTGCCCACTGACAGTTCCAAACCCACCGAGTCATTCATCAGGTTTATTGACACTCCAGGCTTCACTGAGACCGGATAAACACCGCCCAGCAAGTAGGGGATAAACTTCTAAGTAACCACACAAACAACCCAGCAGACTCAATGTAAAATTCAGCTCCGTGGTCTGAACAATCTTTTTGGTTTTTGTTTAAAAGTGTAGTTCCAAGAGCATGAGGAGTTTGATGCAGTTCAGCTGTGTGGGACGGCGTGCCAACAAAATACATCTGCCACCAATGAAAAGAACAAAATGGAGCCTGGGCAAGGCCTGCCTGTACTTCTGCATCGACTTCCGCTCGTTCCTACCAAGTTAGACTATTAATAGCACCATCAATGCAGCGATAAACTAAATACTTTTAATAGCTGTCCTAGAAAGTTTACCAAACAAGCAATAAACCGTGGAAGAGCAGCAGTACACTTCAATACACCAGAGCTGCAAAAGAACCCTTATAAAACACACGTGTTGCTGTGCTACTAACTCTCGTGTTTTTCTTGGAATTAATATAGCTTCATTCATTACTGAAACCATCCTTGTGATGATTTGGGAAGCTCCTTCTCCCCACGTCAGGGCAGACCTAGGCCAGGGAGGGCACGGCCACGGGCTGAGGGCAACGAAGAGCTCTGAGCCATCACGGGGCTGCAGCAGCGCAGCCAAATCACATCTCTGACACCCGGCAGAAATGGAAACAGCGAGGATGTTATTCATAAGAAGCAAATGTCCATGCTCCTCGCTATGGCTGGAGTCAAGAGAGCTCGACTCCCCTGACCTTTGGAAGCAAGCTCGGGTTTCTCACACCCCGCAAGCCCGGCTGCTGGGCCAGGGCCGAGCCCGCGGAGACGGGGCGGTAACGGGACACGGGGACACGGCGACACCACGGGCGTCTGCTCGCCCCGCGCACAGCGCCAGCTGTCCCGCCTGACCTAACAGCGCGGGTCTCAAACCGCACAGCGTCTGATCTGCAGACCCCCTCTGCCATTTCAAATTCTTATTTTTTAATCATGTGAAAAAGGGCACTGATTACCCAAGGGCAACTCCTCAAGAATGACAGGCATGCCAGGGAAGTCAATTAAAAATGTCTAGTTCCACTTAAGGAAAAGAAAAGGCCCGTCTGCTTTAACCAGCTTATCACAGGAGCGAACGCAGCCACCAGACTGAACCCGCCACGAGAAGTGCTGGTAACGCAGCAGCTGCCGTCAAAGCACTCCCCGCTGCATCCCATTTTCCTGTAGAACAACTCCCTCAGAAACAAGCAAGTTTTCTGAAGAGGTTTGGTAGCACAGAAACTGCCAAAACATCCTCTTCACTCTTTTGTCAGCCTGGGATCCCAAGTTCCCCACCAGGCTGATCCATAAACAGTAAATCTACAAAGACCCAGAATCACACCTGGCCACCTCACTTGCCCTCCCAATCTCTGTTCCTTATGATATTCTTAATTCTCTAGAAATACCACATCTCTCAGGCATACCTCTGCCAATTTAGTACATTCACTCCCAGGAGAAAACAGAAATATGCTGCAAGACTTGTTGGGGACTTTTTGTTTGGTTTACGTGCCCACACAGGTACCCGAGCCTCAAACAAGAGGATGGGCTCAAAGGTCTGGGAAGCCTCCCACATGGCTTTCAAAACTGGCCCTGCAAACTCACGGCCTGAAGCGCAGCTTCTGCAGCCTGGGCTCAGTCATCTTTCCTCTTCTTCCATCGCCTTTGCTTTGCAGACCCTTGGGGCAGTCGAGTAAAACACCCTGTTAAATAGGATGTAGCCCAGCACTAACCTCACCGGGATCTCTACAACCCATCACGGCATTTACCCACCTGTGTGTGTGTTCTGAGCCAGCATCTGTGTACCAGGTGTGCACTGTGTAAATCAGCAACGGGAAACCAGCCCTTCTCGGCACTTTCTCTGAGAAAAGCGCCAGTTCCTGGCCCATCACACCAAGCGCTCCTGGTCCTCACCTCACACCTACAAAACGTGCACCGTTCCACCTGCACAGCCCTGACGTGCGGTAACAACGCACGGTGCCCCCGAACCACGTGTGAACATCTCCACACCGGGCTCCAAACCCAGAGCTCGCGTCCGTATGGAAACAGCTCCCTTCTCCCCTGCTGCTCTGGATACAGGAACTGACTCATCCGCGTGGTTTTTTCCCTTCCTCATTCAAATGCAGATATGAAAAATAATAGTCTTCATTTCAATATTTAATCATATGCTTCATTTAATAACGAGTCCAAGAATAATTTAATCCTGGCTATCAACATAAAAGAGATATTGTTCCTTTCACTTGACTATGTACGAAAATAAAACCTCTGCTCTCTGGCTTCTCGCAAGCCAGGGTTTTGCTCACTCTAACTTACAGGATAAATACAAATCACATTATATATCTGATAACGCACACAAAACCTTGCCCTGCATTCGGAAAGGGGCACAGGATGCTCCTCCCCGCAATTTCACCTCCCTAATTACAAACGCTGCCGTGTCCCTGGAGCAAACAAACGCGCTGATGAAACGAGGAGGAGCCGACGTTTGGTGGCACGGCGCCTCGTGCCCAGCGAGAAAAACGCGTCACGTGCCGCCGAGTTCTGGAAGCGTCACCGCTCCCTTCTGCCGCGGGACCTCTTGCCAGGAGTAAATAGGACAGAGTCCAGCACAGGAATCACATCACGTTTGGCTTGCACATCGCTCTTCTGTTAGTGTACGTTGTTATACTAAAATGCACCGTTCAGGTACTGGCCGCTCTAGAGAAATCTCATTAGCTATGAAAAACTTGGACTTAAGTAGAAGGTGATTAATAATTTGGAATGTCTTGCTTAGATGCTCAGTGCAAAACGTGAGAAGAGCCCAAGCTGCTGGAGAGGACGAGCGCTTTTCCACCTCACTTCACCTGTAAATGATCCCTCCAAAAGTGCCCTTTTGAGCACTAATGGTGCTTGTTTTCGATATATTTGTTAATACTCTCGGACTGATCTCTAAGTATTTTGTCCATCTATAAAGCACAATAATGACAATATTGTTATTTTACATTAAAATATTTTAACATCAAATTGCTTCTATCTTGGTGATATTTTTGCATTTAAACTCCCTGCTTTTTCTCTTAAAAGCTTTGATTTCAGCTCCCCAGTCTTCTCCCTTCTCAAACGTCTCTGCTCAGCAGTACATGTGCACTCCCACACTCAAATCCCTCTTCCTCCTCTATTTCTCATTGCACATACTTTACTTTGGAAACGTTAGGTAGAATTCATCACTTATTTCTGGAAAAAGAAAGCATTTAAAACTCGAATACGAGTCCTTCAGAGATAAAGCATCCCAGGTTAAATCTAATGATGTCCAGGGGAGTTCTACGCAAGCGATGAGCTGCCTGCTAATACGTCGATGCTTCAGGGAGAAAAATATCAATTAAATTTCATAGCATGCAACCACGTACTGACCTTGAAAGCTATCTGTAACTTAGCTCAAACTTGAAAATTCAAAGTCTCAGTCAGAACTTGGGTCCTAATTGGTTTCAACTGCACTGCAGAAAGGCACAGCTCTACTGAGACCCAGAAACATCACGAGAATCAGTCTGGGGAAAAATAATCATCCCCCAAATCCTATTAGGTGTTTACCTGTGACATCTGTGTGTACCTCTAGTTGCACTCCCTTGGGCTTTAGCCATTGCTCCAGACATATGAGTTGTTCTTTTCTCTTTCACTGTTCTGACAACAGGTAAGCCAAGAGTCACGATAACCTCCATCTACCAGCTGCACAGCGGCATCGCACCCGTGCTCGTGTGGAGGTTTCTAGAGCAAAGCACTGGATTGCGGGCAGCTCAGGACAGCGTGGGGGGAACACACTGGTACCCGTGCTCGTGTGAAGGTTTCCAGAGCAAAGCACTGGATTGCAGGCAGCTCAGGACAGCGCGGGAGGAACACAGTGGTACCCGTGTTCGTGTGGAGGTTTCTAGAGCAAAGCACTGGATTGCGGGCAGCTCAGGACAGTGCGGGAGGAACACAGTGGTACCCGTGTTCGTGTGAAGGTTTCCAGAGCAAAGCACTGGATTGCGGGCAGCTCAGGACAGCGCGGGAGGAACACAGTGGTACCCGTGTTCGTGTGAAGGTTTCCAGAGCAAAGCACTGGATTGCGGGCAGCCCGGCAGTGCGGGACAGCGCGGGAGGAGCGCGCTGGTACAAGTGGCTCCGCGGGACACACGGGGAAGCCTCCCACCTGGAACAGGGCTGGTCTTCACAGCCTCTCCCACTGCAAAGCTGCAATGTGGGCTGCGCCAGCTCTTCCACTGGAATTCCAATGGCAGACGTTCGTTTGGTGTGTTTGGTGGTTTTTAATTATTATTTTTATCTGCACTGATCTAGCTCCTCAGCCTGAGAAGAGTATTTTGTCTTTGGTTAGTTAGCACGGCTCCCTGCTGGGGGACACCCGGGCACCCCTCGCCGCTGGGGGACACCCAGTGCACGGCTCCCTGCCGGGGGGACACCCGGGCACCGCTCCCTGCCGGGGGGACACCCGGGCACCGCTCCCTGCCGGGGGGACACCCAGTGCACCGCTCCCTGCCGGGGGGACACCCGGGCACCGCTCCCTGCCGGGGGGGACACCCGGGCACCGCTCCCTGCCGGGGGGGACACCCGGGCACCGCTCCCTGCCGGGGGGGACACCCGGGCACCGCTCCCTGCCGGGGGGGACACCCGGGCACCGCTCCCTGCCGGGGGGGACACCCGGGCACCTCTGCTCACCAACGTTCTTCTGGGCTTTGTATCAGTAACAAAAGATTTCAAAAATCCTCCAACATTCCTTGGAGGCTGAATTAAAACGTGTGACATCTGGGCTGATGAAAATGTGCAATGTTGAAACAACAGAACTCCTCCCTCATCAGCTAATAGCGCGTATTCTGGGCTGAATGAGGCAGGATCCGTTTATTTTCTACGAGAATTAATGCGATGACTCCTGCAGGTGGAAGTTCATTTGCACCGTGACTGGCAACCGCCCAGACCAGCAGGTCAAGCAAGCCGATAGTTAGAGCCATTAACCCTATCAAATGATTAACCCTTTTAATGGTGGTTTCCTTCCTTCTGCAGCAAGAGAAATATAAAACTCTGTACAATTAAAGTCCAAGTCAGCTCCAAAATCCAGAGCTCCCTGTGAAACCCAGCTCACCTGATTTTAATGCTAAAAAAAATAAAGGTGAGGAGATGTTTCTCTTGCTCCCAGCCCACAGACGCACCGATCTGAGACGCTTTGTGCATCAGCTCAGGCCACAGCTCCACAAATTCCCCCTGTGCCTTCCCAGCACCGGCCATGGGAACTCGGCAGCATCCTCAGGGCCTGGGGAGACACCTGCGGCATCCACAGCCCACCAGACACACGGCTGTACGTACCAATATACATATAAATATACACATACACACAACCCTCTCCTTTCCTCTGCTTTACAACATCTTGCAGAAGCTAAAACACGAACTATTCCTGAAAAACAGCCTGGGCCCTGCGTGACATACAAGGTTCCTTCATCATAAAATTTGCACTCTGACTTCTTAAAGTTTGAGGAACTATTTGAAGAGCAGAAGACAAAGCAGACAGCTGAGGCACTGAGGGCCTCGGAGGCAGCACAGCAGCCCTGCTCACGGAGTACGAGCACCGGGGCTCAGCTCAGAGAGCCAGGGAGCACATGGAGGAGGAACCCATTAGACTGTGGGGAAATGCCAGAAATCCGCATGGGAGGCTCAGGCAGATCCCCCCAGAGCAGCATTTGTGCAGCCCCCGCGCTCCTACAGCACTCGGGTGCTAGATCTTCCTGAAGTCTCTGTATAACGGGATAAAACGAGATGCTGCGGTTCAATGACACCGACCGAAGGGAATTAAGGTCTGACACATCCCTGCTTAGAAGGGATAGAGATAAGCCCAGGGAGAACTCTTACCTAGAGCAACACAATAGGCACCACTACCACACACACTTCTGGATTGCTGCGCTGCTTTACGAGCAGGAGCGCTGAGCCGGCAGGACGGCCCGGCAGACACGCAGGGCTCGCGCTGGCCCACCTCGCCCCACACCCACAGACCAGCAGCGCACGAACCGGGGCTGTCACGCTCTGCTCCTCCCGGACATCCCCGCAGAACGCACGGGTGACGGGGCCCGGCTCTGCCGCGTCTCCAAGGCGGCCAACAGGTCATACATCAGAAACAAAAGCCTCCCTGCTGCAGGCATTGGGTAAACCGCACCATTTTTCACACGGCTGCTTGTGACTTGGATCAGATACTGACACCTCGAAGGACACTTCTCTGGAGATACTCAGCCCCCCGGAGGGGCTCCTGTGCAGGATGCCCGTGCCGTCCCCAGCCAGCGCTTCCCTGGGAACGCTGCTGGCACCAGCAGCCCCGGAGGGGACAGACCCCGCTCTCAGCAGCGCTTCAGCAGCACCGCTGTCACCTGCGCAATACAACACCACGAGGCTGGGTGTTGTACCACGTATCAAGTCCCAACCCCTCCTCTCATTTCCCCAATCACATTAACAGTTTTACCACAATGGAAAAAAAAACAACACACACACACAACACAAAAATAAAATCCCCTTTGAGCATTTCATAGCTGGGTGGGGGTTCAGTATCACTAAAGCCTCTTGCTGGTTTTCAATACAGTTTTGTTTTAAGAAAGCATCTATTCCATGAAGCTTGGGCTTTGGCAGGCCCGGCAGAAGCACGGCCAGTGCAGAGAAGGAGGTCGGCACTGAAAGTGCATTATTGTTTTGTCACTTTTCCACAGTTCTTGATATCAACTTAGTGAAAAAGTTCACTGCCTAATGGAAGTTACTTATCTTATGATTTTTGCGTTATTCTGCAGCCAGGATGCAGCCTCTCCCTTTCGATCCTCCTACACAGATTTAGTAGAACCATTTTCTAGCAGTGAATCTGAGCCAGCTACTTACTTTTGCTTGGCAATATTCTCAGCTAGAGGCAGGTCCAGCCTCCAGGAAAACAAGTTATGCAGTAAGTGGGTGGGACGCTATCAGAGAACACATAATAAAGTAAATACCAAGTCTGACCCATGAAAGGAGAAGAAAACTAAGAGATCTTGTTTCCATAACAGTGTAAATTAAAAGTCATCGACACTGATGTAAAATAAGGAATTCCTTATAGGCTCTTTCTCACTCTCTGGCCACAGAGGTGGAAGGCCAGACTCACGCCCAAAAGCCAGCACACCCAGAAGGCCAACACCAAACCAGCCACAATGCAACAGCAAAACTGCAGCCAGCAGGCTTCAGAAAAAGACCATTGGCCCAGCTCACAAACCTTCCACCGCGTCTCCCAGGAAGAAAATCTTCACAGCAGCTCTTCCCTGTTGTGGTCAGGGCCCGACGGACCCGACGCGGCTCCTCCACCGGCCCGGTGGTGCGGACAGAGATATCGCACCTATTGATAACTTCAACCTGGCATTTTCCAGTTGCCTGAGAATCAATTTAATATCATTGCTGAAAGCAATAAGGATAAAACAGCTGGACAGATACCTTTGATCTACCCAGTTCTACCAGGCACCAGCAGCTAAAGCATTGCTGAGACTCTCCTTAAGACATTTTCCCCTCCTTGGGATTATTTTGCAATTCATTCAATAAAGCAGCAAAACAACTTCCTGACAAACTAGGAAATGAGTGTTGGACTGAATCCAAGAGCCTCAGAAGATATTAGAAACAGAGATTTAACAGAAAGCGCTCGGATCCCTCCGACCTCCCAGACAAGTCAGACCATCGTTTCCTCAGCCAAACCCGACCTGTTCCAGGGCAGGCGGGAGGGAAACCACCCTGCTGGTGACACATTCCACCGCCCTGCCCCTGGATGAAGGGGTCACACACAATCAGTCCTCGCCCTCTAAGCCTCCACCATCATATTCTGCTGCAAAAATAAAGCAACTGGTAGAAAACAAATTCAAAAGTCAGAGCCGCCTCAAGCTGTGCGGGGACGTCCCCGTGGAACAGGCGGGCAGGGAAAGCCCAACAGCGAGTCCAACCTGCAGCGGCAGCCAAGCTCCTTCGGCGAGCCCGTGCCGTGGTAGCTTGCCACACGGACCGGCTGCGCGGGACAGCCTGCCCGGCCGCGCCAGCACCGCCAGCCCTGGCCGCGGTCGCCACGAGGCCCGCTCCTGCAGCTCCCACGGCAGCTGCGCTCCTCCGCCCCGGCTAAACCAGCGCTGGCTTCCCAAACGTGCTCCGTCACCCACGTGCAGCATGGTGCCTTTCATGAACAGCTTGGCTGAAAGCAGAGCTAGGGAAGGTCCTCAGTTATTAGCGCTGCTCTGGAACACGGGCACTGCCACCCAAAGAAAACCCCACACAACAACAGAAAACAAAACCACCAAGAGAGAGCTGCTTAAACTCTATTTTATCTGCTGCAAATGAAAATTAACAGGACTTTGTGAATAAGAAATCAAGCAGAAGTACTGCTCTACACTTTTCCTACAGTCTTCAGGGGTTTTGGCCAACAAAATATTAGCAGAAGCAGGAGAAAGGAAAAAAAAGGAGTAGAGCATTAGCCTGATCGGGCTGAGCGCCACAGCCTGTTTCCAAGTACTTTCCCCAGCTTCCCAAGGGACTTCCCCTTCCCTTCACTGTAAACACGCGGGAAGCCTCTGCACAACCCAACTAGAAGTGGTGCATCTGCCTTCCCAACAGCTACGCTTGTCTGCTCAACACTGAACCCAGTCCTTACGCACACGCACATTCGTGTGCCCGCTCGGGAGCCGCAGTCTCCTCGCACAAGTCTGGCACAATCCTTCCCGCTCAGCTCTTCCAGCGCATCCTCCAAAGGGAACAAACGCTGGGCCTGAGCAGCACACTGGGTTTTCCAGAAATGGACACCAACCGTTTCCATCCGGAGCTTTGACATGTTTCCTTTGAAAAGGAAATAATTCAAGGGTTTTTTCCAGTAGTAAAGACCAACAGTTCCAATACTTACAGACAGCGTTCAGTCCACCGCTTACGAGGGCAGTGACAACGCTTTTGAACGAGGTGAACTGACTCCACGGGTTGCGGCTGTTGAAGCCCATCCCTGGCTCAGGTACGTGCAGCTGAATAAAATGTACCAATATGTTTATTTACTCTCTGCCTTCCCTTCCTTCAGTTTACAAGCAAAGCCCTTTAAGTCAACAATGTATGTGTCAAACAAGTGTAACTATCAACATCTACGTGACCCCAGTTCAGGTTGATCTCAAAACACAAGAGCCTCCAGTGTCTCAAGGGTACCACTCAAAAGCCTGGTGTCCCTATCTTAGGAAAAACACACATTATTATCCCAGCACTAATACAAAGCAGGCACTACATAAGCATTTAGGAAAAGTCAGTCCCTGCACAGAAGACGTGAAGCTTTCGGCAGGCACAAGGGCAGGTGGGCTGAGCGCGGCTCAGCAGCTCGGCCCGCCGGGGCCACGAGAGATGGTCCTCGCTGATCCTCATCAGACACGGCTACGCAGACAAAGAGAATAACTCCAGCCAAATAAATCCTTAATTTTTCCCCCACTGAGATAAGATTACAATAGCCTTCCAATTTTTAGCTGCTTTCCTTTGTGAGAGCTGCACATATGTGCTTTTTATTAGTTTTTGGCCTAGCAATTAGATGGATTTCCAGCTCCTTCCAGAAACGCTGCAGGATGACCGAGCTGCAGCTAATCCTCGCTGGATGGGAGCGCGAGGAAGGCAGCAGGGCTCTCCAGCACCGCAGCCAATGCATCTCACATTTGCACTTTGATACATGTAAATGCTCTACTTCACATCTGAACTCTTGCACAGTCCCAAAAAGGCAACCATAGGGAAAAACCTAGTCGTAACCATTGATTTGTAGGGAGGAGAAGGAAAAATAACACAGGCATTCCCTGCCAGGAGATGACCAATTTTCCAATAGCCCTGCCACACAAAAAGCAACTTCTTAAGACGTGTGGGTTTTTTTAGAGCCATTAAAGCAAAACAGAAGATTACAGCTGCACCAAGCTAGCCATTAACTCAATTAGCAAGTATTTGTTGTCTGGATTTAAAACTTCCCAACTTGGTGTTAATGAACTGTAACACTGTAGCAAAAGGTATTAACAAAACACCAGACTGAGGGCTAAATAATGGAGCTCTGCCCACGTTTCGGTGGAAACTGGGGGGATTTTCCTTTGCTGCTCCAATCCAGGAACTGCAGAACAGGGAATTCAAGTATTTAAAGTGGCTGCACCAAAAGACTAAGGGAAAATATTTACCTTGCAAAATCATATTTAAATTTCTACTCCATATTCTGTTTCAAAGACAAGTCTCCTGTAATCTACAAATGTAGACAAATTATGTTGTTTTTTTTCCCTTGAAAGAAAACGAGCAATAGAGCAACCAGTGAGACGGAAACAACAAAACTCCGCTTCACAACTGTTCTGGGCTTCTTGTTGCTGGTGTGGTGGAAGGGTTCTTGTGTCCGCTTGCTTTGGGAGGCTGGCTGGCTGGGTTTCTGTTGGCTTCTATCACCTTGACTTTTACCTCCTTTTAAGATCCCAGAGAGGAGCAAACAGAAAGCAACTTGGGAATTGCTGCATCCTGCGGTGATTTGAGAGACCTGGTCCTGGAGGCCCAGTCCTCCTGACAACGGTGGGGTGAGGTCCCCACCCCGCCAGGGGGCCCACAGACCCCCATGGGCTCCCACCACACATGCCCCTTGTAAACTGGGGTGGGGAACCCCCATGGAACCCCAAACTCAACATCCTGGAAAGAGAAACTTTGCTACCCAGAACGAAGCCAGATGGCTGCCCCGGAAAACAGCTGCTCTCCCACGTCAGGAGAGGCAACAGCCTCACTACTCACGTTCGGATTTGTCCCTGCACACGCTTCTGGCCACCCAAGATTTGTAACAACTGCAGCAAAAGCTGCTGAGAGCCCTCCCTGGTGCAATGCTGCCCTGGACAGCAGGGGTGCCCCCCTTTCTGCACTGGCACGCTTTCAAAATGGACAGGCAGACCTGGGTGGAAAAGAGCTTCATACCACAGCCAGAACCAGGCCAGGCAGGCCAGCTGCAGAGACAGAAAATCACCGGGGCAGCACAGGTATCCCAGCCCTCATCCCCCACGGGAGGAGGAAGTCGGAGCTTCCCAGACCCCTCTCGCCAGCTCTGTGTGCATTGAAGGCTCTTTTATCCTTCTCCACTTAGTTTTCCCCCATGGAAAGCAACGACCCCCGGCTGCCACAGGTATGAGAACCCCAGGAGTGGAGGACAGGCATGGGGACAGGAACAGTCTCCTTTCCCATCCATACGCAAATGCATTTTCTATCTTCCAGCACACGACTCAATTGTTTTCTAAGGAATTCCTCTATTTATCTTTCAACAGGGTATTTCATTCATATCAAAAGCTTTCATTTCTACACACGCTGTGATCAAACCCTGGCATTACAAGACACGATCTGTTTAATACACTGTACACATGCTGATTTCATACCTGCCTGGGTCCGTGTCCAGGCTCTGGATCTCAGTGGCCACCCACCACCACAAGGCTGCTGCTAGAAGCCGTTTCAGCAGCTCCTGCCCCTTTGCCAAAGCTGTGCTGGCCCGGTTCCCTGTGCTGGCCCGGTCTGGCTCCCCTGCAAGCCCGCGATGCTTTGAAACACCAGCAGCTCTCCCGGTGTCCGGATCAACACCATGGGCACACCTGGAGCCCGCTCCAATGTGCAAAAGGTACTGAGCTGCCAGGTTCGCTGGAAATTGTTTCACCACCCCAGCATCTTCCTCTGAGGGTACCCAGGGAGGTCCTCCAAAGGTCTGTGCAAAAGGAGGAGAAGGGGACAAAATAAGGCGAGAAAAAGACGAAAACCATTTACCGGTCACAGAGTCAGAGCTGCAACCTGACCCTGGCCGCGTCTTGCCACCGACAGCATGGACTACAAGCAGCTTCCATTCAGCAGCTCCTGCCAAAAACAAACAGCGCCGGCTTTCCTGGCTGCTCGCTTGGGTTTGCTCTCACTGTTTCCCTTCTTGCCTCTGCTGGCCGGGGGGATATGCTACATTTCCTCCAACCAAGGAGGTTTGGCTACGTGAAATCCCCTTTCTTGCCTCCCCTCCCCTCAGCCCAGCAATGCAAGCAAACAGAAGGGGAAAGAGTAGCTTTGTCAAGCTAAACAGCACGTTTTTGACCAGCCACTGAAAAATAACTTCAAAGGCCCTTTAAAACGGTGCTATTTTAGTATGCCAAAAGCAGCACTGTCTGCCCTCTCATTTGTTCAGCTCTTTGAAACACCTCATTTCCTGGGCACTGTCGCTCTGAAGCCTGGTGGAGCCCGGCCACTTGATTCAACACCGACCGTCACATTTCAATAGGCAATTCCACTTGAAAGGCTACAAATGAAGGGAAGAAGGGTGTCTTCAAACCAGAGAACGCAGCGCAGCACCATTTATTTATATCCAAGTCCTCTTTTCTGTGGCTGACTACTGCAGCAGGAGCCAGAGGAGGGGAGCTTTACAGCCTAGATAATTAATCCTAAGTGGTTTTAAAATGGCCAGAGATTTAAGGTAGGCAAGATGCAACACTGGAATCAGAATCAAGGTGCTGTGCTCTTTGCTCTGGAATGCACTATTTAATCTGGCATCACATAAGATATATAATTGATTTCTGAAGGAAAACAGCAAAACAAACCAGCCCCATAAGCCTCATTATTCTACGGAACAGAAGTAAAAAGGTGTGCGTCAGCTAAAATCACAGTTGTATTTCAACAGGGTAGAGGAAGTGCAACAGAATCGCAATTCCGTATTTATTAAAATTCATTTACTACAATTGCCATCAACAGGACCACAGGGCTGTTAATGAGAACCTCCCTGGAGCCAGAAGCATCAACTGCTACAAGCATATACATATTTAAAGAAAAATTAAATTAAAAATAAATTTAATAATATTGCGTTGGAGAACATTTATCATTCCTGAGTGTGCATTTTTTTCCCCTTTCCAAATTCCTTATTAAGATTCTGCAAAATTATAATGAAACTTGACAATAAACCACATGGTGCCTGAACACACTTTGAAACTAGCGCGTTGGCAATGGCCCCGGCTGCACGGCAGCCGCTTGTGTGCCCTCGGGGAGCAAACGCTGCTCGGCCCCAAGGCCAAGCCAGACCCCGGGGATGTCAGAACATCCGAGACAGACGCAGGAACAAGCCAGGGAAACAATGGAAAGATGCTCATCACGTCACGCATTAGACCCCCCCCAAAAAAACCAAACCAAAAAAAACAGCTGCACCAAAAACATTTTGGTTGGAAGAAAAAATAAGTTCAGATACACAAAAAATGGATTTCGAAAGGCTGACCCTATAAACCCATTGTACAGATGCAATACCAGCCAGACGTGCTGGCCAGTAACCCCGTGGTGGCCCTCCAGCGACAGCAGACCTGTTCTCCCCCTCCCGCAGGACGCAGTCTCACACGTACCACCCGGGCTCGCCCCGCCGCCCAGCCTGGCCCCGCACACATCCACCCTTTCTGAGCTCCTTTAAACTGAGCGTTCAGCCAGGAGCGTTAACGTCCCCTTAAACAATTCCAGCAAGGGCGACCAAAGCTGCACTGCCCAGAAGGGACGAGCTGCGCTGATCTTCTCCATCCACAGACCCTAACCCTATCACAGCCCCTGCCCCTCGGCTGAAGGGCAGCCCACAGCAGCTTTAACCCTTCTTCTTTGCCAGAACATCCACTCATTCAATGCTCATTGGATATCCTTTTTCTGAAGGGCTGCTGCTCAACTTACAAATAGGATTTATATGCTATTATGTACCTGAGCAGCCACCCACTTGTAAAAAGAGTGGTGGAAATCAGCAGGAGAGCCCATAGTGCACACAGCATCGCGCTGGAGCTGAAAAGCCACGACCACAAGCAAGCACGGGGAGGTCAGAGCTGCGCGGTGGAGCAGCGAATCACCGCCACTCGTCCAAAAGCAAAAGCCTACAGCAAATAGACGCAATAGGCAGAACCAGCCTTCCAGCCTGCCCCATCCATCATTTCTCCTCTGTGTTGCCGTTTCCATATCTCAAAGGGTTTGGCCATCTTTAGTGTTCTTTGCCAGCAAGGCAAATACGGGAAAATAAACACTTTTGGGGCAAGAAATGTGCTGTTCAGGTCTGGACAAAGAGAGCAAATAGCCAGTGGCGCTCAGAGCCACGGGCAGGCTGGCAGCGGCCAGAAACCTTTGCTCTCTGCAGCGCGGCTGACACCACTAACATCACATCTCCACTAACAGCTCCGCAGCTGTAGCAAAAGCTACAAGAGGCTGATTTTTGTCTGGAGAGGAGCTGGAGCCCGAGGCCATTACAAGCAGAGCCTGGAGAGAGGCTGATCTCATGGCTTTGCTGGTTTGCAGCGCATTTCCCCCTCATATTCCACGACAGAGCACCTTCAAAGCCCCTAACGACTTGGGCAGCTGGCTTCTCGTCAGGGGTTTGTGGAGGAAACGACTCCTGCTGGCTTTCAGAAGCGCCCATGCACCTCGCCGGGTGCTTGCGACACGTGGGAGGCATCAACCGCATCTTCACCCCCAAAGCTTCTGCCGGGAGGAAGTGCCGAGCCCATGTGATGGGTTTTGCTTTCTCTTTCCCGCAAAAGATTAAAACCAGAAGTGCATTGTCAGGAATCAGCGAGGCTCCTGCAGCCAGAGACCACGTACCTGGGACCCCCAGACCCCAAGGAGGAAGGCGAGGGACCCACAAGCTGGGCTGTACTGTGCAGCTGCCACCGACCCGCTCTGCTCTCACACAGCAAGGAAACCCACGTCAGTCACTCAGCTGGGCCTCAGCACCACGAACTGAGCTGAGGTCTTCACACATCAAATAAAAATCTGTCAAAACGCAACCAAAGAAACACCACCAAAAACCCTCCTATAGCAAATTAACAGACAAACACCACAAATAAATGTAATTCAAGTACAGAGTGAGTAAGTAAGTACAGCAAGGGGGAGGAGGAATGAGGAAAGGAACTTGTCGTCAATTCAGAGATGAGAGTTTTTTATTTTCTCATATATTCAGGAATAATAATTAAAGGCAGAACACAAACAAGATCCAATTTGTCACACAACACCTGCAATCAGCTGAGTGAAAAAACCACATAAATAAACTCCAGACCAAAAACCCCACTGCTCAACTCCTACATCGCAAAGTATACTTCATGATTGTTTAATTGAAGTCATTTTTAGCTTTGCATGGCTGCAATCACCAAACATTGTCTCCCTGTCAGCATCTGAGGGGCGAGCACACTGCTGCCAACAATTAGCACAAATCCGCCTGACATTGTTTCCTCCAAAAATAAACCATGCGTGTTGAGTAGCTTGAGAACAAACATGAAAACAAGACTTTTAGGATATAACTTTTCTTCCCGGTGGAAGCACGGTCCTGCGGGAAGCCCAGGTGAGCAGCCCGGGATCCACTCAACCACCACCGCGCACCTTTGCTGCTGCAGAAGTGCCACCAGGATGTCAACTGGAAGTTTCGGACACCTGCGGTCAAGCACCTTTCCAAGCAGAGGGAAGACATGAGCACCAGTCTCTTGGCCAAACTCCATCTGGGAAAATTCCTGATTTTCTTTCTTCACCAGCGATGGTCTGAGCACGGACATCAGAGCAAGAGAAGAGCATGCAAGGAAACACACTCGGTGAAGTTCTTCTCTTTTGGAAAAGCGACCTCTCTAACCTGAGCCACAAAGAAGAAAATCCAACAACGGTAAAATACCAGCAGGAACACAAACGCGGCTTGGGAAGGCCGCGGTCCTCTCAACCAGCAGCATCTGAGAAGCATCCGCCCACTTCCAATGGCTTCTTTGTCCCCACGTCACCTGCAGCTCAGAACCAGCCGCCCCCACCACGTGCCAGCCGGGACGCGGCTGCCCAACGACGATGCTGAAACGCGACTCGGAGAACAGAGACGACTCCTTAGTTCTCCTGAAGAAATAGTACTTTAAACACAGGCTGAAACTGCCAAAAGGGGAAGAAAACAGGTTCATGTTGTTGTTCAGAGTCAGGACTACTTGAACTCCTGCACTGACAACAGAAATCATGAACCTAATCTGAGGATCAGAAGCAGATATGCACCCATTTGGAATCCAACACATCTCCTTCCCAGCACTTGCATGACACACAGATGAGAAGTCAAGGTGGCTTTGGGCGGCACAGAACAGGCAGGGGCCTCATCTGTGCTCTGACTACCCCTCTTATGCTAAATATACCACACCATTCCAACACTAGTGCTGGCAACCCTGTACCAGCCTGAAGAAGTTAACATTTTCTACTCAGCGAACAGGAAGTCTGTAAATGCTGATTTTATACCCTGTTCTCATCTCTGAAGGCTGTTACTCTCCAGAGCAAATTAATCAGGCAGCTTGCATTATACGTTCTTTCTCCAGGCCCGGCTCCTCGCGGCATCTCTATTGATCTTCACTCAGTAAGCCATTAGCAAAAGGTTTTGAAAATTTGCTAGTTTTACAGTTCCCAGAGAAAGCCGAGTCCAATTTGGGGGCACTGCCAGATTCGGGTTTGAGAGCTCAGTCCTTCAGGGGACAGATCATCACTTTTCAAAACAGGCAACAACGCACAAAACCCCGCTCTGCTGTTCGCTCACGTGTGCCCGTGTCTCTAATGCCCAATGCTCCTTCCTGCCCAAGGGGTTTTAAAATGACCGGGGAAAACAGGACGGAGAGGGAACAGACCAGAGAGTACCATATACCTACAGCCAGGAAAAACAACCAACCAACCACCAAAACCTACAAGACTGATGCAAAAACCAAGAGGAGAAAGATATGAAGAGAGGGATGAGAAAGTGACAACTTTTAATAAGTAACTGTAAGCTTTTCCACAGATTATTTTTGCCTTGGACTGCACAAGGCCATCTCTCCAATACACCTCCCTCCGGCTCCCGGTCCCTCTCTAGGCCAATAAAGCCATAGTGGTAAAGAAAACTGGTGCAGTTTCAAAGCATTTTTTGCCAAGCTTTTTTTGGTGTGCGTGCGAGACGACGACCTTTGTTCTTTCTCCTCCGGAAAGCTGGTTTTTCTACACACGCATGAAAGCAATTTAAACCAAACTAAAACTGATAACCCATCCTTCCCATTAAATATACTGTTAGATCCTGTGGAAACAGCCGGACCTGCCAGCTCCACTGACCAGACCTGGGCTTGCTGCAGTGTCCGACCCGCACCTGCGGGACGGGGACCACGGGCCGTCCCAGGGCTGCGCGCACACCGCAGTCCTGCCCTGCCCATCTCCGGCTGACCCGCACACTGTGCACGCATTATCCCCGCAGACAATGGTGCCCATTCTCCCACACCCCAGCACACTGCGCGTCCTGTTGAACCCAGCGGACGCCAGCGCCAGCCTGGTGTATCCTTACCCGCTCGCAGCCTCCGTGCAAAGCCGGGCTCGCTGCTCAGCCAGGCCAGCCCAGCACCTGGGCAGGAGGGGCAACAAGCAAGGAATGCCAAGAACAAAAGAGAAATGAAGATTGAGACAGACTAAAACCTCGGGTTTAGATCTGAGCTTGCCCAAAGTCCAGGGATGCAGAGAGGAAGTTTGTGGGGTTTTTTTAATTATATACAGTTAGAGACCATACAGCCCTAGGACTATCACACTGAAGACAACCCAACATGAAACACCCGTGTCAACTGCTCCTCTCTTTCCCCCATACAGTACAGCATCCCAGTCCTACCCGCTGTTCCGAAGAGTGAACCATTTTCAAACAAAAGCCCTAACGGGAGGTTTAATTCTCCTACAGCGGCAGCACCAGGAGGGGCACACAGCCCGTGCACCCGCAGCTCGCCCCCTCTGCACCCCGACACCCGACCTCGCCTGCTCAAACTTCTTTGCGGCCACAACACCAAGAAATCAGGACACAGCCAGAGGGCTGGCAAATGTAAACCTAGCACTAAGCAACACGCTGAGGACAGCCTGGCCAAAGGGACAGCGGCTGTGGGACCACACGGTGAGCAGCCCTTTCCTTGCCCACCGGACCTTGCACGCTCTGGCCCAGCACGTAGCGGGTGCCGGGGAAGTTTGGCCAGGAGCTTCCTCGGAGCTCGAGCACACGGGATCAGCTCCACTTCTGCTTTTAGCCTGCAGCTGAAATGTTTTATTCAGGCTTCTTCACCTCCATCCCGCTCCCCGACAGCGTGAGCGATGCCCGACAGGAGCCAGCCGTGAGCCAGCCCTCCTGCAACAACCTCAGGCTGACGAGGGGATGGGTGGAGGCAGAGCACCACCAGTTCTCTATTGTTCCAGCATTTACCATGATTCAGCTCGCTGCCCTTCAGTTTTGGCCAGGGCAGGTCCATACACACCCCAGCACACCCACCGCACCTCCAAAACCACTGACCCCGGCAGCCCCACACGCGTCCCGCCGCGCGGAGGGCGATGGGAGCAGCAGCACATGGAGGAAGCACAGCCCCGCCAGTTCCTGCGGCTCGCTAATCTGCACCCTGCAGCCGCACGCCCGGCCGGGCTCGGCCCCTCGGCTCTGCTCCCCGGGACAGCGCTGCCGCTCCGCAGCCAGGCCAGGGAACCCCGCCACAGCTGGGCCACAGCTGGAGCGTGTTCTTTGCAGTTCCCGTGAGGGTGGGCGGCTCAGGCTGCAGCGCCAGCCCGGATCGGCCCAGCCGGTCAGCTCTGGGGAGAGCCCGAGTGGTGTCACGAGCAATTAACGTGATCTGGAAACTCCTGCATGCTGCACCTCACACCCCACTAAACGGGGGGAAAAAGAGGAATTAAACAAAAGGGGCACAATGCCCCCTGCATCCCCCTGCGGCCAGCTCGGCCAGCTCCTTCCAGCGGCCGGGGAGGAAACGCAGAATCAAGGGGCTTATAACTCACATCCAAACTTCTTTAACAAGAAAGATAAGTCTGTACTCGAGAGGAAATCGAGCTCTCTCCACTATAGATCCAATACAGATTGCATAACGAGGTGCTTCCTTGCCCACACCACCACAAACATAAGCCACCTGCACGCGGAAAAATAAGTATATATAGTTTTCTTTAAAAATCCACCACCCGTTCCACCTCCCCCTCACTCCAGGCAGTGAAAACAGCTTCTGTCCAACTGTCACGTGAGATTTAAGCAGAAATGACAAGAAAGGCAGCTTTGTGCAGCTCTCCCTGCAATCTCCCTATCTGGGACGTACGTGGCAAAGCAGAGAGAGATGGAATTCGACAACATGCAGAGGATGAATAAAATGACCAGTAACAATGCCCAGCACGTATACGTTCCACACACCGACCCGTGCACCAGCCACCGCTGCCGGCTCCTCCGCAGCGAGCACTCAGCCGCTCTCTGCTGGGATTTATTCAAGGGTATCAGCGAAATCCCAGGAATCAAGTCCCAAAGGAGCATCTTTCCCTGCTGTTCCTCCAGCCCGGCAGGATTCCCACCGACCCAGAGCTCTGCCGGGCCCCGGCTCACGCTGCTTTGATAAAACACATCAATACCATGCTATGGGTGTAATTTCTTCTCTTTTTAATACAGTGAATTGAAAAGGACTCAGACCCGTCCTGGCAGCAGTTATCAGAGCAGTGCCTCCATGCACCACTCACCTGTCTACTCCAGCTACAACCCCAGTATATGGCTCTCTGCTCTTTTCCAAGCAGCCTTTCACACAGCTACCTAACTAGAATTTGCTGTTGTTTCCCAAGATGTAAGTCTTGTATTAGCACAACCTCTCCTATGCACGTTTAACCCACACCACGAGTTAAATGGCGCAGCATTTTGAACTCTGGGCAAGCCAACTGCTCACAACCTTTATTAAACCTTCATTGCCTTATGCAGTTTGGGCGGGTTTGGGGTTTTTAATTGGGTGGTTTGCATTTTGAAGCACCCCTGCAAAGCTATCCAGGACATCTGCACCCAGCAGCCCAGTATCATTAGCAAGTCCCACAAGCAGGTGGGAAAAACCTTGGATATTTTCTGGTTCAGAAACACGAGGGAACGACCCACGGCACAAGACGAGGATGAGCTCTGACTGTGGAAGGGGCTGGGGGCGAAGAACAACCCACAGACACATCCAGAGACATCCAAGCGCGGTCTGAAGGAGAAACTGACAATTTTCCATCTTTCCCCTCATGGAAGATTAAAATCAAATCCGGATCTTGCCACCAACAAGCTTTAAGACAGTGGATCCGCTAGAGAGCAGTGAAGATACCTCTCCAGCTATCGGTTATAAAACCGTACCCCAAGGCCACCAAGCCGATTTCCCTCTCCAAAGTTCTTCAGCACCTGCACAAACTCCATCCCTCCCAATATTTATATAATATCCAGAAAAGCCAGGGGTGGTGAAGAAACAAAATAAAGAGAGATCACTCCGTGTGCTCAGCACGGCTTGCAGCGCATTCCGGAGCTCCTGCAGACGGCGGCCGCGAGGGCGCTGCCGGGGGCTCCCACGGGCTCCGTGTGCAGGGAGGACGGGCCCAGGAGCGCCCTGCGCAGCCAGGACAGGCAGGGACAGCCCGCAGGGAGAACGCGGCCCGACTGATTAGGCCAAAGAATCGGGGCGGGGGTGAGTTTCACAAAGTAAATCCTGAGAGCACAGAAGGAGTTGGGGGAGCAGAGAGCAGCGACAGCCCAAGGATGTTCAGCAGCGAAAGACGCCTTTCACTCTTAGAGCAACAAAATTCACAGTCACTAAACAGGTGGAGAGAAGACCCTTTGAGCAGGAACAGCCAAGAGATTGATTTGAGAATGAGAAAAGGCTCATTTTTACATAGAGAAAGGCTCTACCCCAGGTAGTTATTTGTAGCCAGTAGTATGCACTGGATTTCCTGCCTTTATCACCACGACCACGAGCCTGTTTGTAATGTAAAGCTGCAAGTTACATGGCCAGAACCAGTGTCTGTTCCTTTATGCTCCATCTCCCAATTTTATCATAAACAAACACACAGCTTACGGTTGCCTATAAATTTCATCCTCAAACTCTTCAGAACAAAACACCCTGTACTTTAATCTTAATGTACTTCCTATCAAAAAGATCCTGCATGTGGGGTTTACAACTACTAAGCAGCAGAAGTACTGCGAGATAAGTTATCCCTGTTCTACAGAAGAAACAGAGGGACGGAGATTAAATAACTCCTCTAGACAGGGAAAAAAGTGACTTGCCACAGTTTTCAACTCTGATTTTCCAGCCCCTTCAAGCTGTGCTGTAACCGCTTGGGAGGGGGCTCTTCAGCAGCTACTGCAGAGAAAACGTCCGCAAAAATTAAATTTCACACACAGTTTTTAATAAAACTTCCACACTTATGTTCAATAAGCAGGACATGAAAAGCCTCATAAGTTTAAACAGCTTGGAGAACTTAAAACTAGAGGCTTGCACACCTGTAATTATTTGAAGAGCAGGTTTTACACAAAAGCAGGAGACATGGCAGGCGCTGCTCGGATCAACGCAAAGGAACAAACAGCGGTTTACAAGAAAGCTAAGACAGGTCCCACTACTTTAAGTGCATGAAAAGACAAAACTCACATGCTCGTGCATATGTGTGCATGCACGTACACAACGAGTGCTTGGTGCAAAACAGAGATCTCCAGCTACCAGTGACGCTGGGCAACGCTCTGCACAGACAGGCGGACACAGCCACCTCCCGGATCACCCGCTGACGTACAAACCCATCAGTCTAAGATTTCACTGCCACTTACATGAAAATAAGTCTGGAATTTCCTTAGAGTACTTCTCAGCCTACAATCCGTATTCAGAAGACCGCTGCATGCTTGACAAGGCGCTGTTTCACGGACCCTCGCAAAGGTCATGTTTATAAAACCTCTACCTCTCACTGAAAAAGGAAATGCTTAAGCACTTTAAATTTGGCATAGCAAGAAACTTGCATGCAGATTAGCTAATTTATTTGCTGCGATGTTGCGAGATACTGTTTTATTAGCTTAATTTGTCTTTAGCAGCACTGGAGACCAAGGTAACTACAGCTGAGTTGCTGGAGCTTGTACGCAAAGAAATGGCTTGTGAAAAAGTATCTTGTTATTCCTGCACTTGCAAACCAGTTTTTGTTTGTTTGGTTTTTCAAAGTTGCTTATTTGAAGTAAATAAAGCCTTTAAAAAGCTAACTGCCTGTTGGCAAATATTTTAGACCACTGCTCCACTTCAAAGACTCTTCATATCAGAGATTGCACAAAGTCCACAGCATGCTAAATCACACAAATCCCCGGCAGAAACAGAGCTTATATTTAACCTACTACCAAAATTCATTTACTTGAATAATTAACAGTCTTCAAATTAAGATTCCACTCAGCTATCTAGGTGTACAATATTAAGTCTATTACCATTACCATTTGTTAATTTTCAGCACACCAGTGAAGCCGAGATCAAAATCCGAGAGCGGACCCGCAAACCCGGCACCAGCCAAGCCCGGGAGTTTTGACAGGGGCTCCGGCCACGCGGGACCCCCCCCCCCACTCCCCGCTCACCCCCCGCGGGACCCCCCTCCTGCTCGCCCTACGCTGCTTCCACTTATTTTCCCTCCTTTCCTCCAGCTCTTTTTGATTTTTTTGCTGTTTTCAGGTCTCTTCCGAAGGCAGCGCAGCCCCCGCGAGCCCCCGGCCCGCCAACAGCGCGCTCTCAAACCACGCAGCCAGGAGCACCGGTACAACTGAAATCTGTGCTGCAGCTTCCAGGGAGCTGGGACCGCTTTACAGCTCTGTCAGATATCTAAAAAAGGAGAAAGGAAAAAAGCCTCCAAGAGAAGTGAGCCATCTTGTTCCCTTTGAGCGCAAAAAGACTTTGAGAGCACAAAAACCAAAGCGGCTAACGGTAATTGGTTACACAGAAACCCTTGTCTGCGTGTTTTGCTTGCAGGGAGCACCACGCGTACGAGACCAGAACACGACATCAGATCCACGTGAAATCCTGAGCCTAGTCTGCAAACCAGTTACCATGACTGCACATGCAAATTGGCCAGATAAAAGCCAGTCAGAGGAATAATTGGCTATTTGGAGGTACAAAATGACTAATCTATCACAGCCACCACGTAAGTGGTTTTTTTCCTCCACTTCATAATTGTGCCCCTTAATTCTCTAAGTCCAACCTAATGTTTCAGATGCAATACGGTACAGTAATTAGCGTAGCGAAGCGGGAGGCAGGAGAACCCACGCTCCATCCAGGGCTCCACCACGAGTCCAGACCATCGCCTGTGCCCTGCAGCCCCCAGCTGGGCAGCAAGGGACAACTTCCGAAGGTGACCACGAGAAACACACCCAGGCGCAGCAGCCTCGCACGCACCCTAAACCGCGCGCCTCTGCGGGGAACCGCGCATCTCTGAAGAAGCCTCAGAAGCCACCAGCGCTGAAAACGCCCGCGTGGGTTGGCTGCATCTCTGCCGCGTCCCCAGCGCCACCTGTGAGCCCAGCCATCCATCAGGACAGGCCTCCTGGACATTGCGCTTCCAACAACCAACTTCCAGCAACATTTTCCTGATGTTAATCAAACTCTAACGTTTTTCTGCCTAGAAAAAGTTTAGCAGGAGTATATAAACCCATCGCCATTTAGTCATTTAGTCTTTGAGTAACTACAACCAGCTCCACTCCAGGTCCTCGCACCCAAGGCGGGAGCCAAGCATCAGTCACCTCTCCCCTCGTGCAGGAAGCCATGGAAATCAGTGACAAGGGAATTCCCTTACTGACAACAACAAAGGCAAGCTAGCTTCACCTTTAAGGCCACTTTTACCTACCAAGATACCAACTATTTTCCTGCTGGAAGTTCTGATAATTTTCTTTTGATGCCTTCTTCATGGCTTATTAAATCAGCTAAGGCAGAATTTTAGAACACAGGTGGCAAAGCAGAACAGGCCTGTACTAAACCTCACACCCCACCGCTCAGACTGCAAGGATGCCACACCAGCAAACTTTCCATAAACACTTCAATAAAGCAGCAAAGTTAAAGCCTTGAATATTCTCCTCTCTAGGCACAGAGCAAACAGACCAGTTGCTAGTAATTATTCACTTCCCCTATGCTTCAGGCATCCCCATCTGCGAAAAGGGCCTAATATCTTCATTAATCTAGACAGTAAGTGTTATGCCCTACACAGGAGTCGATATACCACTGGAATATCATTTCTTCTGAGATTTATAGCGAAATGTCATCCTCTGTTCATACTTTAATCCCAAAATACAAGTGCTTGACCTTAAAAAGCACATAAGCAAATCAGCCTCCCACCTGCACAAAGCTGTACCTGCTCATACTAAACCAACAGCTGCACGCAGGGCGTAAAACAAAGTCTGTGCATGTGAAACCAGAGGGGAAACCAAGGGAAAAAGACAGTGCTGTGTCTGAGACTACCTCGCTGTGAGATTACTGGAAAGCCTGTGAGTTTATTGTAGTTCAATTTCAAGTCCATGTTCTTGGAGTCCGGGGCGTCCCCAGCTGTCCCAGACGGCCCCGGCTCCCGCGGTTTCCTCCCATGCACTTCGGGCAGTGCTTCCCCACCTTCTCCCCGGGCCTGTTGCGATGATCCCCGTTGGCCGCTGGCGATGGGACGTGGCGCGCATGCTCAGACGCAAACCCTCTGCCCAGATGTGCTAATGGCAACAACCCCTTCCCACACACGACCTCCGATGGCACCATTTGACAAGGTCAACGGCTTCCGTGCCAGAGGTTACTTATGCTCGCTGAAGTCTCCGACGTGCACACAAGAGGGTCCCTCCCCCTCTTTTAATGCAATTAAATGCTTTTTATTTGGAAAGTTGCACAGTTTATGTGCAATTTTCTCACCCTCCCCACACAACCAGCCTCCATTAAAACCATTTTCGGCAGCGGAGTCAGGGTTTAGCTGGGCTCAAACACCGATCTTATCCTCCTGACACCTTCTTCAATCCCTCCGTGGGATTACAGCGGGGAAAATGCCACTGATGAGAAGAGCTGCTTCTTCCCCCGCTCTTTGCATTTAACATCCAATACGGGCTTCTCCTTCGTACAAGGCATGTAGGGAAACAGCTCAGAAAGACGGGAGAAGAAAAGGAGGACAGAAGGCCAAAAAGAAAGAATTCTTGGGTAAACTGAGCTTTAAAGGCCATTTACAGACTGAACTACTTGTAACCTTCTGCCATCAAAAGCATCAGATACCTCTGCACTCCAAGCACCCCACCAAGCGCACACAAAAGCTTGTCTCTTCTTTCTCCCTGTCACACTGAAACTAATCAGTGAAAACAAGGTAGGAACTGGCTTTTCAGAGCAATTAAATTGCAAGTGAGGTTTGATCTTTCCACGTAATCCCTTCTGTGCTCAGCCACTCCCCAACACCCCATACCTGACCACATCATCCCAGCCTCACGCGCTCAACAGAGACCAGAGTCGTTCCAGCACCACCATCATTTTACACCATTAATTTCAGTGGACCCCTAACTTAAAAGATGACCTAAAACGTGGAAAGAACATGTAGCTCTAATCCTGCTACACAGGCTGAGGCTGTGTTTTCAGGGTTTCTTTAATCAATACGCATCTGCTCGGCATCCTCCCAGCCCTGTGCCAGAAGGGCATTGCACAGCCGCGCAGCACAGCCAGACCAGGGAACCAGGGAATTCGTTTTCCTGGCAGCATAAACGCTAGCGCTGGCACAAGGGAGGCAGTCGGGACCAGCAGCCAGGGCAGGAAAGGACCGTACTTATGTCAGATTAAAGTGGTCACAGCCCCAGCTCCCTCTCCCTGTTTCTGCAAGCGTGGGAAATACCAAGCAGGCCAGACGACCGAGTCATTCAGCTCTGCAAAGGGGGTCTGTCTAGGTACAGAGCTACTCTCACCGCTTGTTTCTCCTCTCACCAGCTCCCTCTCATTTAACGACACACAAGATCTGACTGGAGGCGCGTGGACCCCAGCAGTCACGTTCCCGGCCGCGGAGCAGAGGACGCGCGGTGCTGAGGGGCCGGCGGCGCGGGCTCCGGCGTGGAACGGCGCTCACGTTTCCCGGTAAGGTAAACAAGCCACACAGTACAAAGATTGAATGACTCCATGGAACAAAAGGGAAAATAAGGTCAAACTGGAAAAAAAAAATAAAAGAAAATGAAACAAGAAGCAGCCGAGATGAGAGATACGGCAGATACACACAGAGCAAAGCCCGACGGCTGCTCGTCAGCTCTGGAGCCAAGCACACGGGAAAAAGAACAATTTACTTGTTCCTCAACTGAAATGTTTGCATAATTGTCACTTTCAATTTTACATCATTCCCTTTCCTACACATTGTTTCGTGCCTGGGCCACCACGCATGAAATAAACCCCTGCACCAGAGCACGGTCTGTGCGCCACACGGTGCTGAGACCGGCTTACCATCCAGTCCCTGCCGCATTCCGTACCAGAGCACGGTCTGTGCGCCACACGGTGCTGAGACCGGCTTACCATCCAGTCCCTGCCGCATTCCGTACCAGAGCACGGTCTGTGCGCCACACGGTGCTGAGACCGGCTTACCATCCAGTCCCTGCCGCATTCCGTACCAGAGCACGGTCTGCGCGCCACACGGTGCTGAGACCGGCTTACCATCCAGTCCCTGCCGCATTCCGTACCACAGCACGGCCTGTGCGCCACACGGTGCTGAGACCGGCTTACCATCCAGTCCCTGCCGCATTCCGTACCAGAGCACGGCCTGCGCGCCACACGGTGCTGAGACCGGCTTACCATCCAGTCCCTGCCGCATTCCGTACCAGAGCACGGCCTGCGCGCCACACGGTGCTGAGACCGGCTTACCATCCAGTCCCTGCTGCATTCCGTACCAGAGCACGGCCTGTGCGCCACACGGTGCTGAGACCGGCTTACCATCCAGTCCCTGCCGCATTCCGTACCAGAGCACGGTCTGTGCGCCACACGGTGCTGAGACCGGCTTACCATCCAGTCCCTGCCGCATTCCGTACCAGAGCACGGTCTGTGCGCCACACGGTGCTGAGACCGGCTTACCATCCAGTCCCTGCCGCATTCCGTACCAGAGCACGGTCTGTGCGCCACACGGTGCTGAGACCGGCTTACCATCCAGTCCCTGCCGCATTCCGTACCAGAGCACGGCCTGTGCGCCACACGGTGCTGAGACCGGCTTACCATCCAGTCCCTGCCGCATTCCAAGGAGGTGCGAACAACGCTGTATCAGACCAAACAGACACCACTCCAGCCAGCAGGGGTTCACCTATGCGAATTATTTGAAAACCATAACGCTCAGTAAGTTATTACCTGAGCACTAATTGAACATGGTTCTTCCCTTCCCTCTGCAGGCACAGTGAACACAGGACAACACCACAACAAATAACTCAGGGGGAAGTGCTGGAGTGGTTTCTGCCACTCCCAGTTAAAATTACAAGCACACACTTTGGGTATAGGTTCCATTTTCTTTACATTTAGTGCTGATACCCAGGTGCCCTATTAAAAAAAGCCTAGATACTGAAATATCAACACTAATTAGGTCTTCTGGACACATATGCTGTTTAGAAAAATCCACAATAAGAAGAGTAGAAGCAAAGAATGAATTTTTAACATTAAAAACAGTAGCACTGAGTAACTAGGCACCCAAATTCTCATTTTTCATTTAAAAATAGAAACAAACCATTGCACTGACCAAAGTCCAAAGAGAACACAACACTTTCAGGCTGAACAAAACAGAAAGATGAAATGCTGTTAAACACAGATAAAGTCCATTCAGCTTTAAATCTTGACAATGTAGTATTAGAAGAACTAGGAAGTGTGAAAGAAGTGTTCTGCATGTCACTGCAAAGGGTTTACGTTGTAATTCAGCTGTAACCCAAGTTCCGACCTTGCCGAGAGGCGTCTGCAGCCCCCAGAAACAGAGATGTGAGCGTTGGTGGTTTGGCAGCTGCCTGGGAGGCACAAGCATCGGGATGTCGATTCACCCGTGGGGAAAACCTGCAGCCTATTTCGGTTCCTTTCACCAGCACCAGGAACACGTTGCAAGACACCATCATTTACTCTTTTCAGAAAGGCTCGATGGCCATGAAGACACAAAGCCAGCCCATTTTTCTTCCCACCTTTCTCAGCCGCAGCGCTGCTGGAACCAGGAGCACGCAGGTTACGCAGCCACGAGCTGCGGCCACCCCAGAGCGACCCGCTGCCTCTCACGCTCTGCTCCCCGCCATCAGGAAGGCCAGTCCTACACCACCGTTACCTCCTCCACGACCCCAAATATCTACAAGGATGCTCCAGTAATATTGCTTTAATACGCTACCTTTCACATTTCCCCCCCAGGTCTGAGTTCTTATTGGCATGCTTTCCGAGTCCGGGTTTGCGCTTCAGGCACAGACTCATTATTCCTTCAGTATTCAGCAGAGACCAAGTGAAGAATTACATTTTGCTTATGTTCTGAACCTCGCAAAGGTAACACTGGGAAAAACACCGGTGACTTCATCCACTACACATTTATAAACAGGGAATGGGAATTTCAACACACACACATGCACAAAAGGAGCGAGATGTAAAAGAACAAAACCAATTCATCTGTTGCTCAAGACAAAAATCTATTCCCCCTCCTCTCCCCAGGCAAGAACGCTCAAACAGCGAAAATTCACCTACTGATAATTAGCAGAAAATCAGGATTACATTAAAAACCAAACCAAGGAATACTCCAAATAAAGGCAGGCTTTGTGTACCTGCAGGAAACGCACTGCCAGAAGCTGCCCACTAACCGGCCCTGACGCTGAATCACGCCCTGCATCACAGCATCTCCCAGCGCTCCCCAGAGCTCCCCCAGGGCTGCGGAGGGCACAGCGGGACCGAGGGGCAGCAGCACCTCCCACCACGTGAACCGCTAAATAAACCAGGTAATCTGCTTTTAGATGCGCAGCACTTCATACTTAACAGGTACGTAAACACCAGCAACTCCCATCCTCCCTTGAGGTCAGATTAACATCCTTACAGGCTGCACCAACCTCACAAAGTTGCAGAGCAGTATCACAGGACACGTCCTGGTTGGGGCCGGGTATCCCGATGCCAAGCAGTCCACTGGAGACCTGCAACCAGACAAGCCGAGGCTGACCGCAAATGTATTAGCAAAGAGCTATTTAGTAACAGTCGCAGCGAGCTGACCTTCAGGCAGAAACTCAGTAACACCACGATGATGACATTCCTGGCCCTGGATTGTCGGCAGCGTTTATTTTGGCAGCGGTAAAGAAAATCCACTGCTGTATTTTGACCAGGAAACCAGCAAAGCCCGCACTGCCGTCCCCCAGGCAGCTGGAACCCCCTCCCCAACACCCACACACGCTTTCCTCACCCGATCAACGCAACAGGTGTCGATCATGCACAGAAATCACCTCAGAACCCAGCAGCACGGGTTGTGCGGGCTCCGGAGCAACGTGTGCCCACGGACCAGCAACCGCGTAAGCCAGCGATGACAACCTGAGCTCCCCGGGAACAGCAGCAGATTCGCGCCGAGACTCCGCAGCCCGCGAGCGTGTTCCTTGGGACACCACACGGCGCGAGATAACAACCAAAGATGCTCTGTCTGGAAACAGCTCGTGTAAGCAGTTTGTTTCTTAAGAAAAAGACCAACTTCAGAAATAATTCTTGGGAACCCATCAACAAAGCAAACTACAAATACCTGTTTATCTGAGGCCACCAACTGGGAGTTCACGTTAGTCTGCATTCACAGGCTGTGTTTTGGAAATGGCGTGTTCTGCACCTACCAAAACACAAGCTTGTTTTCTAGCTGAGGCAATCGGGTTTGACAATAACACTAGACTCCAGACAACCTCCTATGCAACAGCTGCTGAAAAGATCATCTTTTCTTGCCAAAAGCCTAAAACTTGTAAAAATGACTTTATAACAAGCATGGGAACCTTTTCCTGAGCGGGTCCTGCAAGCACTTTTGCCGAGATGCAGATAAAACTTTAATTTCTAAGTCACATACCCTCCGTGACTCAGTGTCACCCAGCGATGCGGAAGAAAAGTCGTGAGCTGTATGAAATCAAGTTACAGGCCACGTGCAGCCCAGAGCTCTCATTTCTGTTCTTCCGCACACAAACAGCATCAGAAACCTCTGTGCCCGTATCGAAGTCGTCTCTGGAAAAGCGAAGTCAGCCCATCTCCATAACAACGGAAAGGGGCTCAGAAATCAGCTCAGCCCCAAGCGCCCACCGAGTCCCTGCAGGGCCAGGCTGCAAACACAAATCCCCCTCGCAGCCCTCACCACAGAACACACAGCGCGGGCTGCCCGGGAGCCTCAGTGGGGCTGAGCAGGGTTACCGGCTTGTTTGGTGGAATCAACAACATTACCATGTGCACACTGTAATGAACACACAGACATCTGTGGGGTTTGATGGATGAGCTGATAGCAGACAAGTTATAGAATCCATCTGTTTGGAAAACCATTGTCATTTTCAGCTAAAAATCACATTAGCAAACTCATATCACAACTTGATACTATTTAGCTTCAAACTAGAATACCAGAGTAAATGGTGTTCTTTCTTCCTGGAGAGATCTTGCAAAATATTCAGTAACTCAACACTAATAGCAGTATGGCAGGTTCTTTTTTCTTTTTAAATGCACCATGTGCTTTAGTGTGAGAAAAATGGAAGGGTTTTGCCTATCTTGCAACAAAACCTGTCTTGAGATATGGGCCTGTTCTGCATCAGGAGACTTCCTTAGTAAACGCGTGAACAAGTGCTTCTATGAGAAGCACGATTATAAATCCAGAGCGTCGGTACAGGCTGATGAAGCCCAGGAGAAGTCAGGGAGCGCCCAGTCAAGATCTGTATTTAAACCAGGAGGAGACACAGAACCAGAGCTCAGAAAAAGCTGACACTGAGCTCCCAGTTGCAGCGGCACCCAGAGCACAGCACACGGGAACCGCTGCTCGGGACGTCCCACACCACACCAGCCCCAGCGCAGACACCTCACCAGCGGTCCTCACTGCAAGAGTTTTACTTGGGCCGCAAGTCACTGAAGTGATGAATGAGGCCAGAAGACACCAATACATTGTAATACCCAGCATGTGGCCACGAGCAGCTCCACAGGGCACTGTGCTCGCACCCACGCCTGGGAGCACCCGACCATGGACAGGAACGTCCCCATGCCCACCCCACAAGGCAGCCCAGCAGGAATGGTGAATGTCCCCATGCCCACCCCACAAGGCAGCCCAGCAGGAACGGTGAACGTCCCCATTCCCACCCCACAACACAGCCCAGCAGGAACGGCGAACGTCCCCATTCCCAGCCCACAACACAACCCAGCAGGAACGGTGAACGTCCCCATTCCCACCCCACAACACAACCCAGCAGGAACGGTGAACGTCCCCATGCCCACCCCACAACACAACCCAGCAGGAACGGTGAACGTCCCCATTCCCACCCCACAACACAACCCAGCAGAAACGGTGAACGTCCCCATTCCCACCCCACAACACAACCCAGCAGAAACGGTGAACGTCCCCATTCCCACCCCACAACACAACCCAGCAGAAACGGTGAATGTCCCCATTCCCACCCCACAACACAACCCAGCAGAAACGGTGAATGTCCCCATTCCCACCCCACAACACAACCCAGCAGGAACGGTGAATGTCCCCATTCCCACCCCACAACACAACCCAGCAGAAACGGTGAACGTCCCCATTCCCACCCCACAACACAACCCAGCAGGAACGGTGAACGTCCCCATTCCCACCCCACAACACAACCCAGCAGGAACGGTGAACGTCCCCATTCCGACCCCACAACGCAGCCCAGCAGGAACGGTGCTGTGGCTCCGGGAGCAGCTGTTTCATCTCTGCTCTCCCATCTCCTCCCTCATTCCAACAGACCAGGGCTGAAAGACAGAGACGGTTCCCTCCAGTTTCCCACGAGGTTCCCCAGTGGAGAACCCGGGCTCCATCGGGTACCCCAGCGATGGCCGCGGAAGGACCTGCCCAGCGCTCGGAGAGGAAACTTGTGGTGGAATCAGAAAGAAAACCCCGTTATCTCAACTTCCGGGCCCCTCTGCTAACCACCAGACCACAAAACACTTTTATTGTAGGATAACATAACAACAAATAGCTATTTTCTGTTAGCAGAAAACCCATTTTGCAGTTTTATTTGTAAAGATCCACTTTTACTCCAACTCCGCAGGTTTACAAGCCAGCCCTGTGACACAGCATAAACAGTTTCTCCCTCCTTTGCATGCCCCAGTTTTATTAAGTAATCCCCATAAAAGCAATTACTGAGCTTTGGACTGAAAAATAACTAGGAAAAAAAACCGACAGACAGCAAATTCTGTATATCTTCATTTGCATACAGATTCCCTCCCTCCTCTGTTCTAAGGTTTTTGCCATGAGGTCTTTTATGTCTGTTTCAATAATCATATAATTATATGATTCCTAAAGTACACGCTGGCAACACTTCAGGGGATTTTAGTCATTACAGGTGACAAGACTTTTCTCTCATGTCTAACGCTCGCTAGGATTTCCTTCCACTTCACTCGCGGATCAGATGAAACGCCAAGTGACACCCAAGCCCTGTCCCGGACGCCTTTGGGGCTGCAGCCCTGTCCCTTCCCCAGCGCAGACACAGGGAGGCGGGCAGAACTCAACTGCAATCAACTCCAACCCGAACGGAGCATTTTTTCAATTAAGCAGCCCATCATTTTTCCCCAGGCACCACGTTCGACTCTTTTAATGGCTTTCACATTTTTTCTTTAATTTTACAATCTGGAAGAAATGCCAAGGTTCCATCAAGGACCAAGAACGCCATAATTCCATTTCTTCCAATGGTTGCAAGTTATTAACAAGCTGTCAAAACACCATAATTATTTTATATCAAGTTTGACTGATTCCATAAACATCTCTTAGCTGCATTCTATCTGCAGCCTCGCTCCCCCTGAGTGCAAGTATGTGCTCGGGCTAAGTGGAATAAAGAAGCTGCACGTCCTCTCTGACAGCAGCACAAGAGGCATTTATGAGCCACCAAGAAATCCACAGCAATAATACATCCACAGCAATAATACATTTATTAGCCGATGCACTTGATGTCATTGTAAGGCTTGAGCCATTTCCTTCCTTAGAATTCCTTGGGGTTTCAGCTCCCCCGTACAAGTAAGAGCTACCAGGAAAGAAACTGCAGCCTCGCCAGCCAACAGGAGGGTTCCAAATGAGCTGGGCGTCCATCAGCAGAGCACAGTCCGCCCTACATTACCACTTGTGTCCCAACTTGGGCTGCACTCCTCCTAACCTAAGCATCTCCTCACTAAGTACAGGCCACATCAGGGATACACTAACAGCACAGTCAATCAGGCTATACTTAAAACTGGGAACAACAAAACAAAAACACGCAACCAAACACCCCACCAATTACAGTCACATTTTTGTGATGCTAGAAAGAACATCTGTTGGAGAGAAAGATAACAGCAGCACGATGTTATAATCTTCACGTTTAGACTACATGCACAAGTGCTATATATATATATATTTTATTATGATTGTTATTATGATTATTTTTTACCAACAGCCTCTGTATGACAACCTGTTCAGAAGAGAGGAGGCGGTTTGGGCAGGAGAGGAGCCCGCACAGCCCTTGCCCTGCCAACAGGGCCCAGCAGTCCCCAAAATAGAACATTTGACTCCAAATTGCCATGTCTGTGTGGCACAACTATACATAGCCAGTACGAGATTAAAAAAGCTTTGCTCTGAGCACAAAGGGAGAGACAGGAATGGTGCCATAAGCCCATGTTTTGCAGCCAGTAGCACAGGGAAATCATTTTGATCCCTTCAATCCCCTTATCCATGCCAACCACAGACCTTGCAGATGCAACTTTTGTTCAAGTTTAGTCCGTTTTTGGCTTGAAGCAAGACAGAGCTACAAAGGGAGCACTCTCCATTCATCCTGGCTCATGCAGGCGCTGTGCACACAGCTGCCCGTGCTCCTTCTCACCGGGTCCCCTGCACCTCTCACCCAGGCACTCAGCGCAAAGTGACTAAGCCACAAAACCCGAGGAGCACCTACTCAGCCGTCCTCAGGGCTGGGCACATCTGCCGGCCCGGCCGCGCGGCTCGTACCTGCCCCGCTTTCACAACCGCTTGCACCAGAGGAACTGGACGGACAACTAAGCGCAGGCTCTGCCTGGGCGGCTCGGGAGCTGTTTAACCCTCTCCTCCATTTTAGACATCAAGACCAATTCTCCTTTCAGCATCTGAACAGCATTCTAAATCGTTCACTAGTTTTGGAAAAGAGACTATTTTTCAAGGAGATGGAACGGGGCTGTAGAACAGCGCTCCAGCTCTCTTCCCCACGCGGGGAGCGCGGCTGGAGCGACCACAGCCCCGACGTGCTGAACACAGCAGAGCCAGAACACATTTCAACAGCAAGAGCCACTTCACCTACATAAAACTCTTTTACGCATTTACCCTGATAAACCGGAGCCATCAAAGCGCAGTGAATTGGAAATTGTTCTCACTTACAGCTGAATGTTCGCGTACAACTGATATGAAGATGCACGTCCTCCATGCTCTATTTCAAACCTTCATTTAAAAAATAATAATAGTATCACAACAAGCAGGACACAGCGCTCCAGTTCTGCTGGTACTGTTTGCTCCAGCACCGGCTGCGTCGCTGCAGACAAGCTACAGCATGTTCCCCAGGACCTGGGTCACCAGCACAGACACCAGAGAGCTGAACAACGACCCCATGTCGGCAGCGCTTTCCCCGGCCACGGGGCACGCGGGTTCAGGATCTACGTGCGCAAAGCCCGGCAGGTCTGGTGAAGGAAAGCGGGGAAGCAGCCTGCAGCATTCAACAGCCCTCACCAAGAAACGGAGCGGGACAGCACCACCCACCCCAACCCTCCTATCACTGTGACTGTCTCCAGCCCAGATACCGTATGTCAGTACCTACAGAACTCTTAAAGAGGCAGAGCTGTGCGATACAGCAGCCTCCTGCAGAGCGAGCAGGAACCTGCCAAAGACACACAGAGAAACGCGTCTCATCCTACCGGGCTCCCTTGTCCGCTGCTATTTTCCCCAAAAGTAACACTGTCATAGTCAGGTTCGTTCTGTGAAATAATCAAGATAAATAATTACAAGTGCATCTTGTTAGCACACTGGAAGGACCGCAAAGTTTTCAGTACTTTCTAGACAACAAGTCAAATGCACTACTGCAAGCAAATATTAATTTGGATCCTATATCATCTATTATTTCGAAGAACTGCAACAGTAATTTTATTACATTCCTTTTATCAGAAAATCTTATCTGTGCAATGTACTTTACCTTTCTTAAATATGACACATTCAAAATTTTTAATTAATTATAATTTATCTTCTGAATGTCTCTGTGGTAGTTGGTCCACTTGGCCTTGCAGCAAACTCATCCCACGCTTCACCCCAGGTTTCAGACTGCTGAAGAAAGGCTGGGCAGCTGTGCCACAGGAAACTATACTGAAAACTGGCAAGATATTAAGAGGTCTTTCAAAAAACCCAAACGGACAGGGATGAGCGCAGTTTGAGCTAAAAATGGGACCTCGGGTAGGGAGTACAGCGATCCCTGAAGCCACCCCGGGCCGGGAGCGCCATCAGCTCGCTCTCCCGTGCACAATCCGCCCCTTGATCCCAGAATGTTTTTGCGATGAGGTAAAGAACCCCGGCTCCAACAAAGAGCCGGATCCCTCCTCACCGCTGCTCACCACACGACCACGGTTCGCAGGGAACCCAGCGCCCCTTGGGCCCTGGTCCAGCTGAGCAGATATCTCTGGCTTTCCAGAGCTCGCTCCTGTTTTAGCTCCCAATTAACCACCTCTTGGTCCTTAACAACAACAAAAATACCTTAAGTGCCCACTTCAGACTAGATGCAAAAAAATCAACAGCTAGGAGAAGAAATCAATGGAGACTAACAAGCCTTTGGGAAAACCAAAAGGCATTTAGAGCACCATCCAGAAAATCATTAGCTTTCCTGAGGTTAAAAGCATTTTCTTTAAGGAATAACTGGCCATCAGAAACACTAACTTGACACATCATGACTTGTCAATGAAGTAGAAGGGGAAAATACTTCAAAATCGAGAAATTTGTTTTAAAACACCAGGCTAACAATGGAAAAAACTAAGCTGCAAGGTACATATACAGAAATAGGACAAATAAATGAGAAGTTACATAGCTAGGTCAATGGAACCAGCACAAAAGCTTTGGAACAGGAAGCTGCAGTTAAATACACTGGGTTTCTTATCAATGAGAGATCAGAGCAACAGTAACAGCACAGTGTACAGCGCACATGTGAAACCAGCCTTATCAAGATAACAGCTGAGGAACTTATGGATTCTGTCCAGAAGTCTGCTGTCACCATCGCGCCTCCCAAGCCCGGCCGCCCTCCGGTGCAAACGGCAGGGGAGGGACCGTCACTCGGCACCCAGAGCTCCGCGCACAGAACTCGGAGCGGGCAAAGCATCAACCCGCTCGGGACGCGCCAGCTGCAGCCGGGCCCGGTTTGGCCGGGGAGGGCAGCATCACCTCAACGACACGCGCCAGGCCACGGCTGCCGCTCTTCAGCCGGGGGACCCTCTTCTGCGCGACGTCGCGCACGTTTGCGAGCGGATTCTCCACAAGATTCTATAAACAGGTTAAACATCCCTAAAAAACCCATACGCACACACCGGGAAAGTTAAAATTTCCATACGGCGTTCCAAAGCTTTGCTGGAATCTGTAAAAATGATAAACAACAGCCAAAAAGAAAACACAACCCCTTGTCTTTACAACTACTTTGGGAGAACAATTGCTCTCAAGGATCGCATTCATTAACATTCTGATGAAGTTCCCTTTTAGCGCTGTTTTTCGTACTTGAAAGGAACAGCTATGATCAGAGAGAGCCCTCAACCACCGACTCACTCATTTAGACTCTCTCGCTCTGATTCACCAATCACCTTCAAGAATAATTAGCAGCTTCATCTGAACGTAATGAATACACACACATGCTCACGTACGTACCATTCATTTTGGAAGGCGGCGAGAAATCCCCCGTTTCTCAGCCCGCCAGCTTTTCTGCCCCCGGCCCGCAACCATCTCCGGGGCAGCACCAGCACCCGCGGTCCCCAGCGCCCACACCAGGCTGGGGCGAACTGAGTGTCCGGGCTGGTAACTCAGTCACGCTCTGTAACCGGGTGTTAAAAAACCCAAACAAACAAGAACACAAAACACCCCACACACCCCTAGCACCACTGCACACACATCAGCTCATGCAGCTTGAGATGGAGCCAGATTTGTAGAAGCAGGTCCAGGGGAAGGAAGGGAAAGGGGAAGTTTCAGCAAATGCACAGAAAGGGGTTGTTGCTGCTGCTTTGTCTGTGGGCTTTTTTCTTTCCTTAATTGCCATAATCAATTCTGTCTTTATGTGAAAGATGGTGGGACAGGGGATCTGTCAGCCAAGTCACAAGTATCAGAGAAACAAGACACAATATCTTCAGATGAGAAGTGCCAAAGGACACACCGTCACGAGTAAAATCAAAATCCAGAATGCTAAAATAAATAAATCCCACCAAAGAGCTAAAGAGGAAATCACAACGCCATCCCTCAGTATTAGCCTTAAATTGCTCATAGCCCCAGGTCAACATAAAAGGGAAAACAGATATATATTCTGCAAAGCGCTCCTTATTTACAGGAACACCAGTGGTGAGAATTTTCTGCAGTGTGGAAGGGGAATTCACAATATTTTGAGATTAAAAGAACAACAAAAACCACCTCACCTCTCCAAACGCTTCTGCCATTCAGTTCTGCCTAAGCACTGAGAAATTTCATTTCCAAGGGGAAGCCCGAGGCTCAGCGAGCCTATTAAATGCAACCACAGATCTCTGCAACATCAAGTCACAAACAAACCTAGAGCACAAGAAAGGATCGCAACCAACGGCCACATGCGCAACAAAAGCTCCTTTTAGGATTAGAATTAAATAAAACAGACTTTCTTAGTTCGGTATTGTTTCTGCGCTGTATGCTGACTTGTATTCTTTCTCCTCCCTCATGAACATGGAAGACTTCAATCCTTACTTATTTTCAAAACACCACCACAGCAGATTTTAAGTGCTCTTAGAAAACACACACACACTGAAAGGCAAATACCCTCCAAAGCAGAAGAAAACCAGCTGCTGCAACTCCGCTCCCTAGAGAACACAGCCCCACACCACGCCAAACGACCTTCCAGTTTCAGCCCTTTACACGGCAAATGTTGACTTACAGTAGCTTTGCCCCAATAGTCCTCCCTTCTCTCGCTGCTGCATCAAATCTGCGCACGGCCGAAGGCACCCTCCGCCGAAAAACCCCCACAAAGCAGACTGTCTTCTTCTTTTTAAGGTCACTGGGACTCACAAAATGCACACGGCCATCAGGGCCCTCTGAGAACCTCGAACACAACAGATGTCCTGGTTCAGCACCTGAAGGGAACAGGTGAACCCAATTCCCAGGTGCCACCACGAGCTGAGCTGCATGCTGGGAAACCAATTCATCTCAGGGGGTGCTGAAGTGCTTTGCAAGAGTTGAAAGGGGACAGTTTTGTAAAGACTTGTACATAAGTTTTTTTTTTCCAAAGTAAAACCAGAAGTGCTTCAACAAAATACCGCACTTTGGGGTGGCAGAAGTTTAAGGTCACCTTCTATCCTCATGCACCCTGTTATT
Organism: Patagioenas fasciata; assembly: GCF_037038585.1. Lineage (NCBI taxonomy): Eukaryota > Metazoa > Chordata > Aves > Columbiformes > Columbidae > Patagioenas > Patagioenas fasciata. Next base: position 707,162 of record NC_092536.1, read on the forward strand.
CAGGTTACGGTTTGGTTGATTTGATAACAAAGCTCACCCCATTTGAAAAGCCTGGAGTTTTCCCCATCTGCCCTGGAGGGACTGCACAATCATTTGAATTCTATTTCCTTATAATGTGCTCATCATGGTAGAAAATTTCTCCAGGAAGATGAATTTTACTTTCTTCGCTGACAGCTCAGTGGAGACTCAGGGGTTTAATTGCACCTATCTGCTGATGCACAGTTGACTAAGAGCACGGCCAAGAAAAAAACCAAAAAGATACAGGTCCACAGTTTTAGAGGCACACAAAAGCAGATCGCTCACTCATTATCGGTTCTGCGTAGACAAAATAGCTGGCTTTCCTGTCAGGACAACACCCCACAAACGATACAGCAAGAGGCCAAAGAACAGCCCTCACCAGCTAACAGGGGTCACCTTCCCAGCCCGGCACCTCCGCATCTGCCGCCCAGGGCCCGCCGCGCCAACCATCCCTCCGGAGCAGGGGCCCAGGCTCCCAAGCACAGCTTCCACGGTCTGACACCAGGGCAGGTGGCCCAGGCCACCGCCGACACCTCCATGGGAGCACAGGGACCGCCTCCGGGACTTGGAGAAGCTGGTTCCACGAGCAGAGCGCTCCCGATGGCCACGATGCCACCAGAGGCCTGCATGGCAGGAGGGGCGGGCTGAGGAGCCCACAGAGCAGATGGGATCTCAAAGCCTGAGCAAAGATGTCGGAGATCCCAGGGCAAACCTGAGATGATTCATTAGCCCGCACAGAACCCTCCATCGCCGTAACGCAGATCAACAGATACACGAGTGACAGGAAATCTGAAGTAGGGGGAGCACCCAAAACTTTGTGCACGTTTTTAGCCCGGTGTGTCGACGACAGCGGGCAAAGGCACCAGCATTGCTCGCATTTACCAGAATACAAGTTATTATGCCCATCAAGTGACTTGTCAGGGGCTTTCTCTCAACAACTCACTTCCTCCCCTCATACACAAACAAAACAAAAATCAAAAGCCAAAGTCTTAGTTTGTCAATGCTCCTCTAAAAATATTAAATTTCCTGCTCTGCTTAACTTAGCTCAGACAAGGCAGGCAGTATTTGCTCAGCAAATATTGTTTGTAGTAAGTTAGACAAGCAATATTTTTTGCCAGCCTATTAACACCAGAAAAATATGTACAGTCAACAAGAGACGAAGAATTTGCTCAATTACTTCAAAAATGGGAATTACAACCAAGGGATTATTATCCATTTAAACATCTCTTTTCCACAAAATGTCAAACACTAGCCATTTGCTAACAATCTCCGGAGACAGATAGAGTAACATTTTGGCAATGCAAACACAAACTCTTCGAGCCGAGCAGGGGGGGAGGAAAGAGGGTGTGGGGGCGGGAGGGGGAAACTCCACCATTCACAACAATCCCGGACCATCCCAACACGCCAGGAATATTCTGCAGCCCTCCGCCAGCCAATTAAAACCCCAAACAAACATTTGACTTGCCCTAAGTGATAGTTAACACCAGCCGGAGGGAGCGGGGGGGCTAGAGGGGTGTGCAGCAAGTTGCCGGCGGGGCCGCGAGCACCGGGCTGGCTCGCCACCCTCCTGACCGCAGCCCCGAGATCCCTCCGGGCTGACACCGGGATTAATGCACATTAATTGCTATTTGCAAAATTCAGCAGCCTGAAAGCGCCGCGCTTCCTTTTTCTCTTTCCTCTCCCCCACCCCCCGCTCGGCAGGAGGGACGAGCCCCCGGCCCCTCCGCTCTTACCTCCAGCGCTTCCAGGGTGTTGAAGCTGGCTATGGCGAAGCCATCGATCAGGTCCTCCTCCTGGGAGCTGGACTCGCGGCGGCGGCGGCGCGGGGGCCGTGCGGCGCGGGCGGCGGGCGGCGGGCCCCGCGGGGCGGTGCAGTTCTGGCCGCCGTTCTCCTTGCCGGGGCTCGGCTCCTTGTCGGAGCCCGAGGACGGGCTCTGGTTCCGCGGGTCGCGGGCCGCCGCCTCCCGCCGCCGCACGCGGTCCCGCTGCGACCTCGACCTCCGGCTCTGCCGGATTTTCCCATCCATCGCCGAAGAAGCAGCAAATCAAAAATATTTCAAAACAATAATAATCAAAATAATTAAAAATTGGGGAAAAAAAAAGGAGAAGGCCGGGCGCGGGGGGGGTGTGGGGGCGGGGGGGACGCGGGGGGGAGGCAGAGAAAAGTCGCCCCCCTCCAACTCACCGCTTCCCCTCTCCAAACCCCGGAGCCCTTAAAAATTATAATAATAATAACAAAAAATTCAACAACAACAACAACAAAAAATCCTGCTGTTCAGAGCCTCGGATCCAGGGCGATGATAATCCACAGAGCAAGGCTGGGTGGCGGTGGTGGTGGGGCGAGCGGCACACACACACAAAAAATATTAAATCCACGGAATGACCTTGACAAATTTCCACCCCCCGCCCCCCCCACCCCCCCAAAAAAGCAGAGACGGGAAGAGGAGGGGAGGAAAAAAAAAGAGGGGGGGGGGATATATCTGGATCAGGACGAGGACACCTCGGATTCACTCGGCGCGGAAGAGAGAGGCAGATCCAGGAGGCTCGACCCAGCTCGGGATAATCCAGGCGCGGCGCCCCCTCCCCGGGGGCAGCGCCGCTCCGGGGCCCCGCTCCGGCCGCCGCGCTCCGCGCCGGGGGGGCCGCCGCCGCCGCCGCGCTCGCCGCCCAACTTTCTTGCCGCGGAGCGAGCGAGACAATCCCTGGGCAGCCCCCGCCGCCGCCCGTCGCCGCCCGCCGCCGCCGACCCCTCCTCGCCGGGCGCCGCCGGCGGCTCGCAGCCCCCCCCGGCGCGGCGCGGCTCCCCCGCCGCCGCCCGCTGCCGGATGGCGCTCGCCCGCCCGCCCCAGCCCGGCCGCCCGCGGCGCAGCCCCGGCCCCCAGAAGCCGCTCAGTCGGCGCTGCCCGGATGCCGCCCCATTCTCCCCGAGCTGGGACGCGGCGCTAGCACCGCCCGGCCGGCCGCGCATGAGCAGGGCTGCCAGCTGCGCGTCATTCCCCGGCGCAGGCCCGGCCGTGCCCCCGGCCCCCCCTTCCTCCTCCTCCTTCCCGCCCCGCGCCGCGCACCGCCCACCGGCTCGGCCCAGCGGGAGCGGGGCGGGGGCCTGGGCCCCGCCGCCGGGAAAAGTTTGCCCGGGCCCGGCTCCCGCAGCGGCCCTGGGCCGCTCCGCGCTACGGGGCTGGTGGAGCCCCCGGGAAATGGAGGGGGCGCCGCCGGCAGACCCGCGGGGCGGCGAGGGGGGCTGGCCGGGAACGGGGGGCGACCTGGGGACAAGCAGTAGGAGCAGGTCAAGCTGCGCGATGGGTTGGAGGTTAAATGGTGAACCGAGGGGCGGGTTGGGAGTCGCGGGGTGAGCCGGAGACAAGGAGCGAGCTGAGGATGGGCTGGGGCTGAATAATGAGCTGAAAGACAAGGGACAGGCCGAGGGGTGAGCTGGGGGTTAGGACAACCCAAGGGACATGGGAAGAGCTGAGGGATGAGCCAGGGCACAACCTGGGGATCAAGGGACAAGTTCGGGGACAAGCTGGTGATGAGGTCGCAGGGGCAGAGCAGCTGGGCACCCAGAGCTGTGGGTGCGACATGGGGCAGCACAGGGGGCTGCGGGGGAAGGCCAGGGTCGTGGAGATGGAGGCAGGAGACCCTTCCCTTTCGTTACCCCCTTCCTCATCATCCCCATCCATCCATCTCGCCATCTTGGGCTCTGCAATGCAGGAGCGGGCTGCATTTCCCTTCTTGTTTCCCTGCTGATCCGGGCCCTCTCTGCACTCCAGGATCAACTCGTCCAAGGCTTGGTCCCTGGGAACTTCCCTGGGAACGGGACCAGCTCGGTGGCCCACGGAGCAGCTGTGCCATGCCCAGCCCCAGGGGCGGTGCCGAGGGGTGCGCCTGGACCCGGGCCCCAGCAAAAAGCACCGGTTGTCCCACATGTCGCAATGGTAGCAGAACCTAATCCTGCTGTTATCGTCTTTTATTGCACGCAGTCAGATACTGCCGCATGTTCCCATCACCCCTGCGCGCTCCCTTCCTTGTGCGTGGCTGGCTTTGCTCCATTTGTCTGACTTGGCTTCATTCCTGACACCTTCAGCTGATTTGGCCTTCCCCGGGGGGTGACCTCCGCTTCTGGATGTGAGAGGAGCTAAAATGATGTTGTGAAATAAAAACTAAAAAACTCCACTAAGCTTCATAAATAAGCAGGGGAAAAAAATCCATGAAGGAGATCCGGTGTTAGTGGGGGCCCTGGGAGTAAGGGACGCTAAAAACGTCTCCTGCCACCCGCTCCTGCTTGTGTTCCAGCTCAACTCGCACCAGGGACGGTGGCCTCCCCGGGACGGTGTCCCCAGCAGCGTCAGCCTGGTAGCTGGGTGTCCAACACCCCCGTTGGAGCCTGTGACCGGGAGGCTGCAATGCCGGCCCTTCCTCGGCTTTCTTGTGTTCCTGATCTAATTGTCATAACAGAGCAGTTCAAAGTCAGCCTCCTTCCCCCTGGCCCCAACAGGCTCTTTTAGAAGGTTTTCTGGTGTCTGACGATAGCTGTGCCCTACCTTCCTTACACAAGAACCAAAACAAACACCATCCTTTCAACGTGTAGCAAGAAACATCATTTAAATTTAAGCAATTTAAAACCAAAGGTAGAAAATCCCATGTGTAGTACAAAGCCTCTTAATGCAAATAGTCAGCCATGCATTGCACGCCTCAGTCACACTTGTATCGGTGTCATTTGTGTCCTAATAAAACCCTATCATCTTTTGCGTGCCAATTAAACAAGAAAGATAGCAAAGTCTAGCTGCTTCCTTGGGTGATTACAGGCTACTGGGGACTCGGACACGGGTTTTGCTGGACTCTGGATTCCCCAAGGGTGATTTCCTGTCCTGTTTCTTTAAGGGACAGTACTATAATTTTTTAGATGTATGGTACTTTAAAGCTTTAACCAAGATCTAGGGGACGGTTGCTAATGAAGGATCTGGAGTTTAGATACACCCAGCTAAACAATGGATTGAGCTTAACAACTGTATTTGCTTTACCAATATTTTAGGAATCACTTTCTAGGAAAGAGCATTTACACTGAGTTCAATAAGCTATTTTTACATTTGCGACCCTGCCCTTTAATTTGCCAGGTAATTTCTATGTTTCTTGCAAGTGCATCATAAGGGTAGGCAGTTAAAAAAGATGAACTGGGGAATCTATAGTAGTTTCTCTTTGTAGTGCCCATTTCAGCCCCATTGTGCATCAGGTCCTCCATCATTAATATGCATTTCTAGTTCTCTTTTTTTTCATTCACTTCCAGATTTGCTGACCAACAAGGACAGTGCAAATTGCCTGTAAAGTACCTTTCTTTATTTCTGTCAGCAGGGTCATCAAGATTCTCATCCCGCTTACGTGTTTACGCACAGGAGTTTAATGTCACCATGAGCGTAAACCGAAGGTGCCTTCTGGGGAAATTTGTGAACACAGTTGTTTTTTCAATGAACTCCACAAAGCCAGCAGCACTGCGGTTATCGGTAGTTATCCCTAATTTTGGATAGATGTATATTTTTGTTGAAAGACACAGCAGAAGGGTCATCCCGAGGAATTCACAAACTCCCCCCGTCCACACGTGGAAGGACGCCGCTCTTTGGAACAGCGGCTCTCAATCAATCGTGCTGTTCCTTCCACCAAGGCAATTTCCCATTTTCAATAGAAGGCAGACCTACAGTGATTTCCCCCCCCAGCATCAAATGGCTTTCCACACAATGATAGTCATCATGTTATAACTCCAGGTGAATGATAATGGATCAGAGGGAATGAAAACAGATGGATGTTAAACCAGACAATTCCCTGCCACGAGCCCGGGAGCCCTCCACTGCTGCCTGGTCCCCTCAGTCAGTTCATAATTGTATTAGACATTCCAACAATAGAGAGGCCTTCTTCATTAATCCTGAATTTACTGAAAAGAGGCTTTGCAGACTATAGCTCTTTCGGTGCTTAGACAACAACAGGCAAAATTTACCACAGGCTTAAATGGATAAAACTCAGCTCGACAGAAACTAGCACCAAAAATTGCAAAAGGAGCAAGAGATGGGCCAGCGAGAGAAGGGGCGAGGACAACCTGTCAGCAGCACTGCGGGGAGCAGGAGACACTCGTGTACCTTTGCAACAGAGCCGCAGCTTAGATGATACCAAGGAGACTTACAGAAAAGCTTTCATCTTGCTGGAGCGCAGATATAGCTGAAGTTATCAATATTGTGCCCATGTTTGAGCTGGTTTTCCCCTTTCAGCAGCCAGGCACATGAATCAGAGAGCACAACCCTGCCCTGTGCTGGGGCACAACCTTTTGTAGCCCTGGTCTGCATCAAGTGACGGGGCTAAGCAACACAGATCAAGTCACTTACCAGCTGTCCTGTGAGTCAGACCTTGATTACAATATTGACATTAACATTTTAATCACATGCATACTGCTGCAGATTTTAATGGCCAACTTGCTAGGCCTTTGCTTTTCGAGGATCAGAATTAGACCCTTGTTCGTAGGTTGAGCGAGTGCAGCATCAGAGCCGCAGCCACCATGGCGGTGCAGGTGGCCTCGCTCTGGCCGCGAGCCTGCCCCTGGTCGCTGACCGCGCTCGTTGTTCTTCTGTCTGGGGCAGCACTGGAAGCTATGAGAGGAGCAGAAAGGCGGTGCCTTTGTGCTCTCTGTAGCCCAAGGCGATGTGAAAATCTGCCCTGTCCCCTTCTAACTATCATTTTCGTATTCCCAGGGACTTTAATCACAGCCGTGTAATCAAGACACTTTCCTTCCTCCTGTGGAGCTGGAAGCAGGGCTGCTGTTACACTCACCTTGCCTTGTGCTGTCAGAGCCAGGTGAAGAACCTTCCGTGTAAATGAGAATTGGACCCCAAACCTGTGTCATTCCTCTCACCCCAAATATCCTCCATGATCTGTTGCAAACAGTCCAAGCCGAGCCCGTGGGGCCTTGCTCTGGTAAAGACCGCAGTGTCCAAGGTGGGAGGACAACCAAAAGGTCGGAATAAATACAGTGAATGCAAAATTGCTTAAGGCAATAAAAAGAGACCACAGGCTTTCATTGACATTCTGACATGCACCAGAACATACTTCAAGATGTTAAATAATCCGGTTTTTTGTGTTGCTGGGCTTAGCTGTCTTCCGTTGTTTCTCCCCCTGCCACCCCAATATTCTGCTAAAATGATCAGGCCCTAACGGCTTGGTATCCCTTCCACAAACACGGGCTGCCTTTAGCACTGGCTTCATCATGGCCACTTGCTCCAAAAATACATAATCACTGTCAGAGTACAAAGAATCATTACGAATAATTAGTTACTTCCAATATGGTAAGTCAGTCTCATAAATCTTGAATATTTGGCTTTGGTTTTGGAAAGAGATTCCTTAATGGCTACACTTGTGAGACTCTGTTAATTGATATAAAATTGTATTCAAGATTAAATTTGTTTTAACAGATCTAAATCACCTCAATAAATCAGCTTCAGCCTATCTGCTTTAAGGGTTCAAGTACACTTTTTTTTTGCCTTTGGGAGAAAACACACAATCAATGGGCAGAGGGCTGGATGTGACCTCCCCTGCTTTACTAACGGCTTCCACATGCTGACACCAGGTGATTTTCTGGCTTGAGAAGGCATAAAGGAGAGGGTGGGGGTACAGGTACAGCCCTGGGCCAGTGAGCATCCTGGGAGGAGCCCGGCCCAGCCAGGGTTTAGCTGGGCTCAGCTCACAGCCTCGGCTCTGGTGCAGCCAGGGGTAAGAAAAGAGCCACCTCTTTCTGTTCTGAGCAGGCAAAGGAAAGGCGAGGGAATTTTAGTAAGAAAGAGAAGCAGCTTAAGTCTATCTGTAATAGCCAGATACTGGTGGGTTATGTTTTTGGGGGTAATAGCGTGAGTGGTATTTCTTGTGGTGCTCTTCTTCAGAGAAACCATCTTTTTTTTGCCTGATATCATGGGTGAGACAAAGTTAATAAGAATGGCTTAATTTTACTTAGCTGTATACACTCTATTTAACTCCTGAAATTGTTTCAGGACTGGATGTTATTGTCTTTGCTCTTATTTTAAACTGAGGAAGTGGAGATACAGGGACAAAGCCCCAGTATTCCTCTCCCATAGCTTCTTCAGTAGGCTGTGTTCCTCACCTGTGCAGCGGTGAGCACAAATGCTTCCTGAGATCCCGTGGGGTAGAAATCTGTTGTAAGGGTTCATGTTTGCATCCTGTCTGCTGTTACTGTCTGTTATCTTCAATCTCTGGGTTTTTTCTCTTCCAGGGATTCTTTCTCGCCTACTTCATCTCAGTAAGGTTTCCCCACCCCTGTGCCGCAGTTGCTGCCCGTGTTGTTGTCTGTCTGCTCCCCCTCGGGTTCTGGCTGTGGAACCGTTCCCCGTGGGCCGGCTCTGGCTCCCGCGCAGCCCTGTGCGGTCCGGTGCTCTCAACTGGGGATTTGCATGCGCGGGGGCCGGATTTTGGGAGGCTGAGAGCCTTGCGGGGTATGTGCTGCCTCTCCCTCCCTGGGAAGTCTGAAAGCTGCCCTGTCTGTTCTTAGGCCCTGCAGCACAATGATCAGTAGCTGGTGTTAACTTCTGCCTGACTAGGTATGCCGAAATCTGGTTGGGTTCAGTGATCTATTTGATTATTCATTTACTTGCATTTAGAACACTGCTAATGGGCAGCCGCCTCCTTCAGTGCTTGATGTGTCATGGGGTACATAGTACTTAGGGATGAATGAAAGTGGAAAATCTTCTCGATCAGCCTTATTAGGTACAACCATTGGAAGCTTTCCTTAGATACAAGTTGCTTCTGTTTTCAAGTCTTGTAAGTTGTGCTCATTTTACTCTTAAGTTTGTTAAAGTAATACATTTAGTTTTAGTCTTAGTGTATATTATCAATCAGCTAATAGTTAAATGAAAAAACATCCACCCACCTTGGTAAAGCTGGTGAAAATTAAGCCTGTAAATATGTTTTTCTGTTTTAAACCTAGAAACTGGGAGAAAGCTCATGAAAACTAACTCAGAGAAGATATATCTGGCAACCTGCAGCTTCCAGAGCTCTTCTAACAGAGCTGGCAGGGTGTGCAAATGTAACTTAATACCTGGTCAGCTACTTCGGATCAACAGGTGCTAAAGCGTTTCTGCAGTGTTTCCTCCATTAATGTGTTGTCTCTTTAAGCAGTCATCAGGGGGATGTGTCATTGTAATTACAGTGTCTGGGAGCAAGGAGTTCACTGGTATCTATGGGCCTTCCCAGTGGAGGCTTCTCTGCACTGGGGCTTTAGCTCCGTGGTACCAGCAGCAGGCTGAACACAGATGTAGCCTGGCAAAGTCACAATGGTACATAATTTATACGGGGTCAGGTTACCCCTCGTGGAAAGGGGGTGAGCTGGACAAGTGTTAAACAGAGCATCGCCCTCGCTGCTGCTCCCAGAATGAACAAAGCTCAACAAACTACTGCACAGTTGCATGTCCTGATGTCTTTGGGTGGTCCGACCAACTTTGCAAGAGCTGAATCAGAAGTGGGCTCAAAGATATTTGGGAGAATATAGTAGTTAAAATATTATCTTGACTGCATGGGATTGTTCTGCGAAGAGAGAGGTAGGGCTGGAAGGCAAAGAAAAGAGGAGAGATTGGAATGCATCGCTTGCTGTTCGAGTGTGTAATCAGGACTGAATTATTCTTAATGCAGAGGACTATTTCTTGCATGCATATCATACTACTGCTAACCTTTTGTTGTTCTTCATCTGGTTCACTGATTTAATTTCACTTCTGTGGAGGAAGCAAGGAGCCTCAATTTATAGGGGGCTGAGAGGGCCTTTGGAAGGGGTGTGTTGAACTGCAGAAAGCATTTTACAAGAAGGTAGTCGACCACAATCTTGTGCTATAGGACTTCCTTTGGAAGCATATATTTCTCTCCTATAAGTCTTTTGAACAGTTTTATACCACACATGTTTCAAGAGAATTAAATCAATAACAATCTGTACCTTTCTAACCTGAAATGCAAGCTCTGCACGGCAGGAGATCAAGCTATGCAATTAACTGTTGTCCTTTCAAAGGAATTCTGACAGATATTTATGGTTTACTGTATTCCATTTTCCTGCCATTGGAACATTCAGTACAACTGAATGCAGCTGACTGGAACTATGAAATAATTATGGCAATAACTATTTCCTTCTCTACTGGGGGAGCCTTGTGAAGCGCTGAATGTGGGAACTGCTGATGTCCCTACCTCTCAGGATCCAGTCCTCCCCGTGCTTCATCGTGCATCCCAGATCAGGCACCCAAGAGAGACTTTTTCTTTCCATTACCTGCAGCTTTTTCTAATGTCATGTTCTAAATCTCACATTCAACTTTGACATTGAATGAATCAACGCTGTACAAATAAATACACTTTGAAAAGCTTTCTAAATTTGGCCATGGTCAGTGTATGAAGTAGAAAGACTTCTCTGTAGTAAAATAAGTCATATATTTGTGTGGGAGTTTGGAGCAGTCTATTAAGAAGAAACTATGCACTATTACCAGGAGTGAATAGATTGGCATTTGACTGCTAGGCACTTTGCAAATTTCGATATAAAAGGCACTTATTTTATACCCTGAGCTGTCACAGTAACTTATGTGCTCACGCTGGTGACTTAGTAGCATAATGACAGGCCATTGTTACTAAGCTAATTAATTTTAAGCAATCTTTCCTAACAGTATGCTTGAGAATGACATTCCTTTGCTGCAAACTCGTGAGACATTGATGCATCAGGAAAACAGTAATGCTGAGTCTCTGAGCTGCCTCTGCTGCTGGTGCAGAATGAGCCTCTGATAAGAGGATGTCTGCTGTGTTGGGTGCTTTAGATCTGAAGCCTGATTTGCCTCTTACCAATTGTAATATCCTCAGCTGCTTTGCTTTATGGCTGTAAAGGGGCAGAGGTGACACTGGAGGTTCTGACCACTCGATTCTGCCCCTCGGCCGTTTCCATCGGGTGTGTTGGGGTCTGCAGGCGGCTTCCCGGGACCTGGCGAGCGGCAGACGGGGACCGCGTGTGGCCTTTGCTGCACGGAGGTGCTTCGGGGAGCAGTGTGGTGGGGGATTGTGGGTTGGTTTTTGAGAGGCCAGGGAGGCCAGAGTAGGTTAAGTAGGAGTGGAAATGTCTCTTCAAAGGAAATCTTGGAATTATTTTCCTAACAATGTTCACCAAAAGAGGTAGAAAAGATGTCCAGATGCCCTCCATCGTTACCCATACGGACTGGGCATGAAGTTATATCCTTCCTCCAACAGGAAAAGAAACTGTTCTCATTTCATTCTTACAGATGGCACAAACTCCTTGTGGCTCTCGAGTAATATTGGATTGTGCAGTAGCCTCAGAAAGTGACAGCAAGGAGTAATTCCTGGGTAACGGTTTGGTTTTGGAGCCCCCCACAACTTGTAGTAAGACTGGATGGATGGATGAGCGGTGGTTCAGTAACAGGAGGAAAAGTCCAACAAGTGGCTTCTCCCAAGTTTGTTTCCTGGGAGTGTCAGAAATGACAGGTCCACTAGATGGAAATACGGAAACAGATAATATCTGTTAAATCAACCCAATCTGGAACCCCCCTTCATTTATTTCTTCTTTCCCATCTGAGGCTCCTATTCAGAGCTCAGCTCTGGGGCTGCTGGCCCCGCTGCCTTGGGAAGCTCCGTGTGGCCCGCGCGGCTCTGCGAGATCGGGGCTTTCTGCAGGGTGAGCTGGTGTGTGGGGTCAGCGCTCTGCTGAGAACGCTCCTGAGAGTCCGCAACAGACAGTGCATTATTTATGTGCTCTTCTCATGTTGCCCTGTGTGTTATGTAAATACTAATCATGGTGAAATTGGACTCAGCCCTATCCTATTTTGACTTCAGTTTATTTTGGCAGTATCTGAGCAGAAGTCAGTTGCTCAATGGTCTTCTGGAGGGGCCCTGAGGTTCTCCAAGACTCTGCATGGCTCGAAGGCAGAGCCTCCACAGAGGCTGAGAACTGACCGCTGGAGTCCCAGCATCTGGGGCTCGGTTGTTCCCAAGCTTTGCTTACAGCTGCAATTGGAGAACAGCAGGTCCTGTCCAGCCATGGCCCTTTGATCACAGCTGATGTTCTCGTTCAGATAAGGAGTAGCTTGTTCTATTCCATTTAGTCCACATGTTACTGCTTGCGTCCTCTCCCTGTATCCTTGCATTTTTCCTCTCTGTGTTTGTGACGTTTCCATGTGTTTTCATTCTAGTTCATCTGGGAGTAGGGGGTTCTTTGGGAGCACTTCATAGTTATTAGTTTTTTTGTGGTTCTAGGAGTCTAGTTTGGGTTGTTTGTGTTTACCTGCTTATAACATCATTATATTCTTTCACCTTATTGTAGTGCTGGGAAAAAAGTGCCTTACTGACAGGTTTGTGAACCAAGTATGAGCTGAGAGCCAGTGCGCTGCCAGGCTTCCCTAATGTGCACGGGTGTGCCCGCCGAGGGCGGCTCTTGGTTCTGTGCGCCGTGATGGTTTCTGTGATGAGCGTGACTGTCTCTATTGGGAAATGAACTGTGAACACCTACTCATTTTTCATAGGCCAAATTACAGTGATCTCTCAGCTCTCTGAATTGCCTACACCTCAAGACGAAAGTCCCCAGGACCCTTTAGAGCGATGCTAATGAAATAGCTGGGCTGTGCAGCCATTCCATAAGCAGGAGCCGCCTCTATGGCTTTAGCCATTTGTGTTGTGCCTGGCAGGTTCCTGCACTTCCTCACCCTCTTTTTCTCTTTGCTTTCCCACACCTGGGATTGAGGTGTGTTTTGGGTGCTTATTGCTCAAGATCCCTCCACTGTGATTAAACTGAAGGAAGAGGATTTGTAGTCAGTGGAACTTTGCTTGGAGTTCCGTGTGTCTTTGGAAAGCTCGAAGGCAACAGCTGGGAGAAAACAAATTAAAGGTGGCATTACTGCTTTTTCTGGGGGCAGGGGAGAAGCATTACCGAGAGCATGGCTGCTGAAAAAGGCAGGACAGATTCAGCCCTTGGAGAAAACAGGAGCATGACTCTCAAAGAATTTAGTGTTAATGCTGGGCTTCGTGTGCTTCGACTCTTGTGTCTTGGGATGATCATTAAATTGTTTGTGCGTTCTAACCCCAGAACTCCTCAGTGGTACTTACCAGCTCAAAGACTTGTGCCTGAGAACTTGTTTCTTTCCTGCTCCTGCAGTTCTGGGGTTGTTCCTGACTTGTTCTAGCAGAAAAAAGATGCTTAGTGGAGCTTTTGACTCTCAAAATAGCAGGACAAGGCCTGTAATGAGCTTGTAATGGAGCAGAGGACAGGGCCCTTGATGGAATGGGGGCGGTGGGATCTGTCACAGCTGCTGCTTCCTTGGGGAGGACCATGGGGAACTGGTGCCAGGACACTAACTTCTGCCGGTGAATCCGGTGTGTCTGTGCACACAGATAACATTGGGGAAGAGACAGACTCAAGTTGTGTCACAGCGTGTGTACACACGGCTGGCTTTGGCTGTTTAAAAAAGAAATAAAAATCCCTATTTCCTCTTTATGTTCTGAGATTTGGACACTGCGGTCAAAATAACGGGAGGTTTTCCTTAAGCCGGGCTTGCAGTGCAGCAGGACGGAAAGAAGTGCCGGTCAGTTTGGGCCTCAGGGCTGCGCAGGCGCCTAGGAGTGCGGTCCATCCGGTGCTGTGACCCGCGAGCCCGGCGGCATCGGCGGCTGTCAGCGTGGCGTTGCCCCCGTCACCTCAAGGGTGTCCAGTAGCTAATGGGCGTTTTGAAAGGAGGAGTTAAACTGGCTTCTGAAAACTCACCTCAAAAATACAGAACCTGTCTACAGCTGGGATGTGAAGGTGTGATTTCAGTCCACTTCAATAAATCCCTAACACCTGGGGGTTTTGTTGCTTTTTTTTTTCCCTGAAACTGCCATTTTAACTTGCATTTAGCTGCCTGCTAAACAATACTGTGTTCTTCTACAGCAAACAAAGTGTTGACAGGTGACTAAGATCAGAAGGAAAACAAGTTAATGTTTTGCTGGTGGTGGATGCAGCTCTGAGCTCCGAGCTCAGGCAGACGTTCACGAGTGGTGAGAGTGCTGTTGGATGAGTGGGGCTCCGTCAGCTCCCATCAGCTTTGCTTATGCGTATAGTTCAAAGTAAACTGCCACATGGTCAGCAAAACCAACTTAACCATGCAGTCACCCTGAGCAGTGGAAAGTGTGTGTGATCAGGGGGATTCTTTGTGAGAAGAGTGCGAAGGGTGTTGATAATGCTTCCTCAAAGCACAAAAAAGTACGGTCAGTATCTGCGGGGTGCCAGATCCTTCCCTGAGACAGAGCTGCCCAGCTTTCGAAGAAACTGTCCCTGAAAGACAAATGGGGGGAAAAGTGCTGATGAAGAGGGTGATGCTGCAGTAAGCGAAGGGCTATGAAGAGCACATTGCTGGAGATGGTGCGTGCAGGGATTCGGCTGTGCTGGTGCTGGCTGGGTTTGCTGCAGTGTCATGTGCGATGCTCACGGGCCCAGACCGGGGTTCCAAGTGCTGCGCAGCTTGTGCCCCAGAGTGCGAGTGTCTGTTAGGTGTCACTTACTTGCCTCAGTTGTCCTTTTCCCCCGTTTGGATTGCTGGTTCAGTAGGGAGCTGCTGTAGGGGACAGTGGGACTGAGCACTGAACCCATCTGCAAGTACTTGTTTTATGCTTTGCGAGAGCAGCTGGAGCGAAGGTATGAATTACTATAAATTGCCGGTCTACGCAAAAAGGCGTTTGCATAAATTCGTGGAGAGCCCACTTGAACCTGTTGAGCAGTGCTCCCACCGGCATTAAGAGGTCACTTCACCCTCGCGCGGCCCTGCCGCCGAGCCCACTCAGGCATTGCGGAATTAAATGAGTTCCACCATTTTTCTTCTGAGCGTTGCCCAGAACTGATGTAAAGTGACAACTGACAGCACAGGCAAAGCAACGACAATGCTCGGAGACACTAATAATAGCTGTAGAGCTAGAGCAGTTCTCCTCTATCCTTATTTTTTTATTAGGTTCTCCCCTCTTTGGTGAGGCAAAGTTGTCATCCCTGGCATGGCTTATCCTTGGAAACCACCTTTGCTGAGCCATTTAATCTCAGGGCTGGCTGCACAGTGGAGTCAATGAGCTCTTTAAAGAACAGCTGATACCTCATTGAGAACTTTGGGGGGAAAACCCTCATGGACAATCGTTGCCAGGAGCTGGGAGCAGCGAGGGCGCTGATGGGGAGGCTGGGTTGTCGGGAGCCGCGTGGCAGCGGACGCTCTGTGCAAGGCAAGCTGCGCATTCTGTGCACACTCATCTCTTCTTCCCTGCTCCCTTTGCTTTGTTACTAAGGAGATTTACATTGAAACAAGCTCTGCAGGAATCCTCAGGTTCCTAGCAAGGAGATCTTAATATTTCTGCTCCTTTAGAATTAGTGAAGGAGAGAAGATATTAGAAAAGGTTCCTGTAAGGGGTTCTTGGAGACGAATTCCAGGAAAAAGGGAGCCGGGGTATCCTGCTGCTGTGAAATAGCGCTGAATATTAAATGGTGAGAGAGGAGCTGTTGCACGAGCAGTGGGGTTTGGACCGACCTCTGGTGTGCTCCTCCGCTGCAGCCATCTCAGCAGCCTTTTCCCACCTCCTCTGCAGTATCCTCAGCTCTCCCGTCTTCCCTACATGATGCAAGACAGAAATGGATGAAATTTAGTGAATATGGTGGACAACTTGGAAAATGCTTTGAGCATGGGAATATTGGAGATCTTACATTGTGAAGAAGAATGGGAAGAAAATACAGAGATGGGGAAAACTGGTAGGTCCCTGTAAAAGCACAGTTGAAATCCTAGAACAACAGTTCCCTTCCATTTCAACTCCAATCTCTTTTGCCAGTGTCTTAACACGTATTCAGCAATGTAACAAAGTCAGGTCCTCTCACCTCGGCAGAACTACTGGTGATACTGTTATGTAGCTGCTGATTTTTTTCCAACTGTTACACACCAACATTTTTTCCCCCATGTTGATTTTTCAGGTTCTTCTGACCTTTAGAAATGTGGCACTTGTGACTCTCTCAGTGCAAACCAGCCTTCCCATTTACATATCTCCTCAATTCCCAGGGCATTGTTTGCTTCCAATATATTATCTTGTAGTATTAGTTCTCAGGAAATCAGCATCTGGTACCAATTGTTCTTAGGCTGGGGTGGCTGAGTCTCCTGCCTCACAGCAGAGAAGGTCTAGAATTCCTGTACCCCGCAGTGCGCGGGCACCACCAGGGGAGGCAGAGGCTCTGTGAGCTGGGGTACGCTGGCCGCTGGCACGAGTCCCAGCACCTGTCGATAGCACAGAGTGTGTGTTGCAGGCTGGGCTGTACAATCCCATGGTGAAGAAACACCACGAGGCTATTAAACACCCACTTTAAATTGCACCCTGATTGAATTCCTAACCAAGGCAGCATCGCTGTGGAGCTCTGTGTGCGTGCTTTGCAAATTACATCCCCAGATGTGCGAGATCTCTGGAGACCAGAGGGGAAGGGATGTCATGCACACAATAGAGCTGGGAAAACCTTCTGTGTTAATGGTGTCCCATCAATTCTTATCTGATAATCTCTCCTTTTGAAGGTATGTGGAAGGCCAAAAATAAGAACAAAGGGAGGCATAGAGATGGACCTGCCCTGACCTGTCTTCTGGAGCGTCTCTGGAGCTCTGCCCGCTCGCCGTGCCCGTTGTGCCGTGACCTCTCATCTCGCTGCCAGGCTCACCCGCTTGGGGGAGGGCTCCCCTCCCTCCCTTCCCTTTCCAGCCCCAGCTCCTGTCTGTAACAGCCTCCTTGTGCCTGTCTGCCTTATCCACTTTGTCTTATATTTTCAGCAGAGATTAGAAATATCTTTTCTCAGAGTCTCAAAGTTCTGAATTCCTCTGTCTTCCTGCCACTGCTTATCTCGCTGCTGTATTTCTAAACTTTAATACACTCCACGATATGGTTGTCACAGGGGACACTTGAACAAAGTGCGAGTAGTGTAGCAACCTTCCAAAATTCTCCGGAAAAGTGCTTTGTCAAAAGAAGAAAAATCAAGGCATAAAAAGATGTATCTGTATTTTTAGTTGTTGCGTAGTGACAGCACATGAAGTGGAATGATTTTGGAGCACGGTAGCTGCTCTCAGCCCCTGCCCAGGATGCGCTTGGTCCTTAAGATACCTTTGCACAGTTTAAATGAGAGGCTGTTGGGCGTTGTTGGGATCGTAACTGAGCGTTTCCTTTCTTACCGCCGTCTGCTTCAGAATGTAAGTTGATGTATTCCGAAATAGGAGCTGGTTCTTTGTGGTTTTGTCTTTCTCTTTGGTTTGATTAATTAAGCTTGCCCTGCAGACAGCTTTAAGATGCATCATGCAGCTTTTCAAAAGGTGCCCTTGCAGTCTCTGAAGTTCATTATCACCTTGTGGTGCCCATAACTGCTTTCAGGAACCCTGTCGTTCTTCTAGGGACTGGGTTATTGGGAGTGTGCAGTGCGCCGTCTCCGCTGGAAATTGTTCACAAGACTGTTGTGCTGTCTCGTCTTTAACTCTTGTGCTCATTGCGGGTTCATCTCCCCATTTTTAGGAGAAATACAGGCATAATTGCCTTCTTTGTGGAAGCAGAACACTTAAATGGTCAACTTGGCAATTAGAGAACTGCAAAAAGCTTGTGGCCTGTGGTGGCTGGGCACCCAAAGGCGCTTCCCTGCTCCAGAGCTGGCAGCTCCCATGCAAGCAAAAGGCACCTTCCACCCGATGTTAGCCCTGTGGAGCCAGTGAGACAACTCAACAAGTTACATCTAATGACGTGTGTCTTTACTAGGAAATGAATTACATTATTTTTTGTAACTTTTGATTTTGGGGACAGTAAGTTAACTCTTGTTGCTTTGCTATAGGGGAAAAAAATCAAATTAAAGAGCACATGACTTCTGCTTCTGCTGAAGTCTTTGGATTGTTATGCTGAATAGCTGCAAACGATTTGCATTAGAATGTAGCGTAAATAAGAGAGGTCACCAACCGAAGTGTAAACTGAGCAAAGTGTGGGGAGCTTTCAGTGCAACCAAATCTAAGGGGCAAGATTGGGCAGAACTCTGGTGAGAATACGAGGCACTGTTGGGTCTGGAACAAGCCCTGTGGTCAGCAGAGGTCCTGCCTTTAGGAGATGCCCTGTTGATCTTGATTTTTTTAAAGTAAGTAACATAATGTGTGTGGTTTAGATGCCAAAATTGTCGGACAAAGAGGACTGGGGGGAATAAACCCTGTAGAACAGGATTAGTCAGGATTAACGTCTGAAATGCTCCTACAGCACTGGGTAGTAGGCGCTGCCACAGCTAACTCAATAAAACTCAGTGGGACACTTGACATTGCACATTTTCAAGCAGCAAGTCATAAATCTACATTCATGTGAAATCCTCTGCTCTGTCTGATGGGAGCAGAAAGACGGCGGCTCCAGGTGCTGGTTGGGGGAGCAAAGCACAGGGACGGGTCTCTGCTAGGAGAAATGGAAAGCAGTGTGAATGATGTATGTAATTATGCTTGTTTGCAGGGCTATGTAATTTCTACAAACCCACTGAGAATCCTTAAAACCTGAGATTAAAACCAGCTATGGTTTTATTTTTAACAACAGTTGTCTATATATAATTATATACATATATAGCAGTTGGTATAATAGTTGCCAGTTCAACAGTTGAAAGCACATAAACACTTGCTTACCTTTTTTTAAATTAAACCACACACTGAAGTGCTTTGCTGGACAGGGAAGTACTGAAGTGTTTTGCTTAAATGTAGGGCTGAGTCAGGGCAGGGTGAATGCGAGTTCTCCTCTTGCTGTATGAATTACTTGCTGTGGAGCTAACCTGTGCTCTGGAGACCAGTGTCAAACAGGCGGTGGAGGAGATACATGTGTTCTGGTGTCAGTGTTGTTTCGTTAACGCTACGTACGTGGTGCTCGTGCCGATGGTGCTCTGGGGAGCGGGATGCAGGTCCGTGCAGCACGGCTGGCTCTGCAGCTCCGTGCTGAGCAGGTGTTCTCCAGCCTCTGCAGCAAACAGGTCTTGGAGCTGCTGTGGATGGCAGCCCTGGGGAGCGGGATGTGGGTCCGTGCGGCACGGCTGGCTCTGCAGCTCCGAGCTGAGCAGGTGTTCTCCGGCCTCTGCAGCAAACAGGTCTTGGAGCTGCTGTGGATGGCAGCCCTGGGGAGCGGGATGCGGGTCCATGCGGCACGGCTGGCTCTGCAGCTCCGAGCTGAGCAGGTGTTCTCCGGCCTCTGCAGCAAACAGGTCTTGGAGCTGCTGTGGATGGCAGCTCTGCCAGCCCTGGCCGTGAGGTGACCGTTTGCTGGTCCGATATGAGCCATAGATGGGGGAGGATATTTCTGGTTTCCAGTTAAAAAAAAATACAATGGTGAAGCTCATAATCCTGAGCAAAAATTCTCTGTGCTGTAATGGGAACCAGCTGGTGTGGTAGGCCATTTCAGACTGAAATCTGTCTTTGTTCAAAACGTGGCCCCACCATTATCACGGTTGGAACCCATCCTTGGTGCTGACACAGTAATGACAGCTTCATGTTTTAGACACGTCTAACGGCACCAAGTCCTGGTCTTGGCCGGCATTTATCAAGATAAGCCAGCCAGCCAGGGAAGAGCGCGGTGGGCTGATGGTATTCCTCTAGATAACGACAGGCGTATCTCCTCTCTTGGAAGAATAATGAACAGAATATGACTGTCAAAATATTTCCCTCTGGAGAGACTCCAAAATAACTGACACATGAGCTCAGTGCCATCAGCAGTGTGAGCTTCCTCACCAACCTGGAAGGAGCGGAGCTGTGGCCGAGAGAAATGGGAGGGTTTCTCCTTAAAACAAACCAGAACCTGAGAGAATTGTGTTCTCACAGCTCCCCATAGTTCTCACTTGCAATTGAACCTCTCCTGGGAAAAATCCTGCTATCGTGGTCACTAAATGAGATAGCATGGTACATCCTTTAGGTCCTTTGAAGCTGATGGACAAGGTCCTGGTGATTTTGGTAAGGTTGGTTCTCGTGTAACGTCTGGTGCTTGCTTTAGCTGAAGTTTTCACTAGAATTCTCTAAACCAGTGGAGAATTGGGCCCTACAAGGGACCACAGCTGAGTGTGTTCAGGTGCAGGAGGAGGAAGCAGGAATCCAAACTTGCGTGGATGAGCGCGTTGCCTGGTTCTGATCCGCTGGTGCGACGGGGCTGCTCAGAGCTTGCGGTGCTGTGTTGGGTGACGAAGCCGCGGGACAGGGATGTCCTGTCTGTGCCACGGGCACCCAGGGCTCCTCTGCTCCCCCACTGCGCGTGTGAGTGAAAGCAGGCAGCAGGAGAAGGGTGTTTCTTCATATCCGAGAAGCAATGGATGGTATCACAGACCAGGCGAACAGGCGGTTAAGAGTGGGTGGGAACAAACCCCCTACATTTTCCTTTGTTTGTCTTTTAACAATTGATATTTACAATGGAGTCCAATCCCTCCTTCCAAACAAATGACATGGTTTCACCAAGAAAGGATAGCAAAACATCAGTGGTAAAATAATATTTATAGAGCTGTGTATTTGTGAAAGTGACTGTGGTTTTCTAGGTAAATAGTTGCTAGATTATTCAAAATACTCTGTCTGTCTGTCAAAATCCTTGTGTCGTGTGGAACATTTCCCACACAGCTGCACAGAGAGCCTCTTTTTAGCTGCTGGAGGTAAACCCGTAATGCTATGTTACATTTCTAATAGCTTGCAAAGGTCCCTGATTGATTTTTCACACATTTATTTCCACAGCAATCAGGTTTTACATTCTGACGTGTGGGAAGGAAAGAAAAAAATAATCACAGAATGTTGAACATGTTTCAAAACCCGTGTCTGAATGTCCTTAGGCTTTCAACCCGGGGGTGGTTAAACTGATTGCATTAGCAGTACTCGAGAGCTGGGAAGTTTGTGCTTTCTCAAGTAAGGGATCACTTCCTTTCCTTAAAGATGAAGTAACTTGCACAAAGCCCCTCTGACAGCCCCTGCTGAGCTGCGTGCTGCCTCCTGCAGTAGGGGTGTTTGTCCTGGGGCTGTCAGCAGGAGCTGCAGGTCCCCGTGTCTGTGGGGCCACAGTGTCCGGGGTGCCCGTGACCCGCACGGGGCAGTGCGGCTGCTGCAGAGCTGGGCCCGGTCTTGTTTCTTCATTGACTCAAACCCCTCTGCTGCAGCGCTCCCCCTCTTGTTGTCTCACGTCGGTTCTGTGCACCAGGAGAGCAGTTGCAGAGGAACAGGGGCAGCTGGGTGTGTGGAGAAGGGATCTGGAGGTGTGGGTTGGGTGCTGGTGCTCTGCCGTGGAGCCTCGGCCGACCCCAGCAGGGCTGCTCTGCCCCCCGGGTGCTGTGACACACAGAGGGACAGGAAACACAGCCGGTGTGACACATGTGGCGATTGCCACCCAGAACTTGCTGTAGGAATTGTCCTTGCAAGTTAAACTTCAAATGTCTGCAAAGCCTTGATGGAGTTTAATGGACGGTAGGCAGTTCGGTCGTTTACACAGTAAACATCATCATTGGGCATATTTCCTTCCATATCTCATAGCAGCGTGTTTAAAGGCTGGAGTCCAGCCCCACTCTCTCAGAGCTTCTGAGCAAACAGGCGAGCGTGCATCCTGCTCGATCGCCAGACCTCGGTTTTCGGAAAAGACGTCTTGCATTGTACAAGCAGGACGGATTGTAAAATACACTTTGCAGGGGGTCAGTGGGAATGCGTTTGGTCTATTTTATAATCACAGCACAATGAAATACCCCAAACATAAATAGCAAGAAATCCATTTTCTTTAGAAAAAGTAAAATAAAGAACATGAAATGATCATTTGACTGGATAACTGCAGTTTACTTGGTGGTGTAACTGTCAGCCTGCCTGTGCAGTTGGGAGTTGATGCAGGGGGGTATGGTTTGGATGTCTCCTTCTTTACAGTGACAATAACTCCCTTGTTTTCTCCAGTGAGCAGGAGTTTATGTTCTGATTTTGTCTCTGCAGGCTACACAGAGCCCGAAACTCGCCAAAGGGGTTTGCGAGCGGCTTGCTCGTCAAGAACAAATACTGGTCAAAAGAAACGTGTGACTTACTGACCTGGGGTTCACCCAACCCTCCTCTTGATGCTTCTGCACAACTGAGGACTCGGCTTCTCCCAAAATTAAAGGTTCCAGATTAGAACAGAAGCTTCAACAAAGCACCTGTATGGCTTTACAAATACATGTTGATTAAAGGACTTTAAAAGAGCTTTGTTAGAACAATGGGATTATGGAAAGCAAACGTTTGAGAGGTAGGGAGCCAACTGAGGTCCGAATTGATGAAAACCAGACTTCTAAAAATATAGAATTTCTTGTTTGCATTTTGGCTAAAAATGAACTCTTTCTCCTTACCGGTGGCGTTGTTCATCTGCAGGCGGACACATCCGGCTGTCCTAGCGATCTTGTCGAGGCGCTGAGCTGTGGCTTTAGGAAGATCTCGGTTCCAGTGCGTGTACCCAGCGTGTATTTTGTGGTATCTGGTTCAGATTAGTTTGTCGTGTCTTCCAAGTTTTTGTAGGTTTTTAAGGAAGCTTACAGGAGTATTTAAAATTGATTTTATTTTAATATTAGTGTTAATAAATACATAGCTATGACATCATCTTTTCCCTTGAAGAAACAAAACCCGAAGCTTTCCATGCAGTATTGGGGCTAAATGAACCTTTAATAGGTTTAACTTGGTTCTCAGAGTTTTTGAGGCTTCAGAGCTGCTCCTCCTTCCAAAGCAGAAATGTGAGAGTTACTGCTAAAGTGAGACTTGGGACAGATTAACATTTCCTATACAGCCAAGTGCAAAGGAAATGCCTTCTTCTGCTACAGAGCAGCGCGTTTGTGCACATCTGTGACTGATGTGGGTATAAGGGTTAAACACTTCTATTATGTGTATACATGTCTACAAAATGAGGTGGAATTTTATTTAAAAGTCTATACATGATAAAATTGCATATGCTTTTCATATGCTCAGGAAACATCTTCTGTGTGGATAGGAGTTAATTTCTTAACTGGTTTACTACATTGGTCCCAAGGTTATAACTCATATTTTACCTGTTTAATTACAAAGATATTTATATGATGAGAAAACTTGGCAAACTGAGAGAGCTTGTTTTGCTCATCCCATAATGGGGAGTTTGCTTTGATGGTGGTGCCATCGCCCCTGCTGGGGCCGCCAGGACAGGCTGCGCTGCACACAACCGGCGCTTGTTTGGGTGGCTCTGGTGTGTTGAAAACATTTCAGACTGAACCTTTGCTATGAGAGGGTTCTTTACATTATGGCAGCAATGAAACTTGGTGGAAAATATTTGTCCATTCTTGTCTGTGAAACGGGAACAACTTCTCATTTCTGAATTGATTTTAAACCTGTGGATGAAAAGGCGGTGCAGTTACTGTGATTAGCTATCCTTTTGGTGAAGCTGTTTTGGACAGTACTGAGTCAAAACCACCCAATCTCCTGCTTGCTCTGGAGTTCAGAAATTGCTGAGAATTTAATTTTTAGGCGGAGATGCAGAGTTTTAGAGCATCTAGTAATCTGAACTAAGGTTGGCTACTGTCTCAAGCGGAAGACAAGAAGAATAGTGAATAGCCCCAGATGAGACACACAATGAAGTTCCCAGCAATGTTCTTGAAGTGCCTTGGGAGAGTTAATCATATCCCTGCAGTACTGCTTGCTCTCAAACCACTGTTTGCTGTGTGTTAATGAAGGGCCTACACCCACCACAGGAGTGATGAACGGGGAGCATCAGCACGCGGGATGCTTCCTGGTGCCCGCCCGGCTGCTGTGGTACCCGGAGCTGCGCACGCTGCTTTCTAACACAGAGCCCTCCAGCTGGAGGGTCAACGTGTACCAAAAGCAACGCAAGCTCAGGCTTATTTCATAATGCAAGCAGAGGGCAAACCAAGATTTTCTGTTGACCATTTTCCTCTGGGACCGTTGTCAGTCCCGGTTCTGGTCGGTTTGTGGTTTGTGTGTTTTGGTTTGGTTTTCTCCTAGACCTGTGGACTGGATTTCAAATGGCCGACAGCTCTGTGTAAGGACAGTGTGGTGTTCAGCTGCCGGTGGGCACACGGGGCCTGGCGGCTGCCCACGGTACCCGGGTGCTGCACAGGAGCCCGGCTGGGAGTTTGCAACCAGGCAGGGGTGGAACCAAGGTCAGGAAGAAGGTTGCTGTTCCCAGTGTCTGTCAGTAAGTAATCATGCAGATAAAATCACACCACTCCCTCCGCTCGACAAAAAATTTCTTTATCTATATATCCATATAACATTACAATACAAGCCTCAGGGCATCTCTTGTCCTTATCTAAACAAAAGTCTTCTCTGAAAACCTTAGTCATGCAAGTTATGGCATGAAATCACCCTTTCAGCAGAAAAATGGTAATTTTGCATCTGGAGTCAGAGGAGGACTGGCTCCATGTACAAAGCTATTATGTTTCTCAGATCCAGTCACCCTTAGTAATTTGGGAGCAACTCATGGATCATTCTGTAGGTTTTGTGGTTTCTGTTCTGTTTGGTGTGTGGGTTTGTTTTTCCAATGCAGGTAGCAATCCCACTGAAGCCATACCTGACTGTTCCTTGGGTCCTGTTGGCATATAAATTCTATATAGTGTTATCTGCCTTCTCTGTGGAAAGTGTAAGGAAAATGGCAGACAAAAGAAGTTAAATGGGAATGACCTGCAAATAATTGCCAGCCTGCAACACTGGATCATTGTCCTGTGAACTGGAGCGGGAGGAGAGAAGGGGTGTTGCGGAGACAAGCGGGAGTTTTGCACAGGGCAAATGCTGTTGGTGCAGTTCTTGTGAAAGCACTTCTAGTTGTCCTGGCGCGTAACTCCACGAAGGAAGAACTGTTGCCTGTGATTATCGGTTGCCACCTTTTTTGTTTTCTGAATTTGGTGCAGCAAAAGGTGATCTCCCCTCTGTGGTGTGGTGGTGGCTCCTCTGCTGCTCTGTCCCAGCTGTCTGTGTGCTGGCTCAGGGGATGTTTTGCGAACCCGGGGAGGAGGTGGCGGGAGCTGCGTGCGTGCGGGTTTGGGCGGCGTCCGCACCGGTGCGCGTGGTGTGCGGGCGCAGCATCCCCTGGGGATCAAATGGGTCAGACCCCTCTTCCAGAAAGAGAAACCTCTGTGGGTTCCGCAGTTTGTGTGGCATTAACTGGCACCGTTCATAGTGAAAAGGGTGTTAAAACTGTCCTTAAAATAATTACATATAATGATCCCTTTCTGTCTTCACGCTTTTAAAAATAGTTTGTTTGTCCTTGTTGCTTCAGGCACCATGCAGAACTGGGGCTTCTTTCAAATAATCCTGCTCTCAGCTGGCTGCATCGTTCACCCCAGGGTGTGTGAGCGGCAGTTGAAGGACTTGGTTTCCCCCTCCTGACATGCTTTAAATCTGAGGCCGTTACAGCACAGTTGGTGTTGTTGGAGCCCGATCCCCGTGCAGGGCGGTGGGACCGTCCCGGGGTGGCCGCGCTCGGGGCAGCCCAGGGCTCGCTCTGCGGGAGGAGAAGGAAACGCTTCAGTCGGGGAAGAGAGGAGCCGTGTGTGACCCACAGGTGCCTGTTGTTGTCTGCGATGGGTTTTAACTTTTCCCTCTTCCATGGCAGAGATCCTGTGGTATCGGCTCCCTCCCAGCTGCAGACAGGCGGTAGCTGGTAGGCCTTGATTTCTTTCCTCAATTATAGTGACTCAGTGCAAAACTTCAAGATCATCTTTAAAATGCTGCTGCACTCTCTATTTGCAATGCTATTTCTTCACATTACTTGCTTTTTTTCCTTCCCGGAGAGGTGAAAAGCAAGCTTTCGGAGTTTTCCTTTGGATTTTAAACAATATTATGTTGCTCCTGCTGTAGTTTGGAATGTGTGCGTCCCCTCTTGCGGGAGACCTGGTCCCCCACCCTCCCACAGTCTCCGAATACACGGAGGTTTGAGAGTACTGTTCATACTTCTCGCTTCGCTGTTTCTGATGCTGGGCAGCGGTGCATTCAGATTATCACAGCATGAGTAAAATAATACCCACTTCTTCACTTACATCCTATTACTGCACCTCAGAGAGCCCCGTCACTTAGATTAGTCAGGGGAAAGTCAATGATACGCGGTCTTTTGATTTAAAATACAAGTTGTTGTGTAGAGATTTAAAAGACACCCTAATTTGTTTTGAAATGGCCCATAGTGTGCTGGTACTTTTTTGATAGTTTTATTTAGACTGCGATTTTTCCATCTAGCTTGTATTCCCCAAAGCTGCCGAAGGGTCGTGATTGACTGCGGACACGAGGTGAACGCTGGGCCGTCTGCGGAGCGAGGCCGGGGAGCTGCGGTCCTGATGGGGACGCGGAAGGAGAGCGGTGGAAGCGACTGATCCGGCTAAGGAGCGTGAACCCGCGGCCCCACTGCAGCTCCCCCAGCTTGCGTGGGTTTTGCACATGGATGTGTGCATCTCTGAACATCTCATGGTTAACTGCTGTTCTTAAATATATTTATCTTTTTTAAGACCACCTCGAGCCTTTACCTGAGGAGCGAAGACTATCAGATCTATTGGTTCGCTTTTTTCAAGAAGGACAAATCTGGAGCACGAGCATTAAGGGGATGCTGGTTCCTGTTTGATCCCCCCACCCACGAACGCCGGGATACTCGTTCTCAGCTGCCGCTGTTAGTGTGTTCTCAGCTCTCCCCCCTCCACCCCAGTTGCACCCAGTGCTTAGAAAGGTTTCTTGGTTCTTTCCCAGCAGTCGAAGCAAACCCTGCTGCATTCGAGCTTCCTCCTGCAGGACGGATTTACTCACTGTGGTTACCCTGTGGTTGCTACACGTTGGTTACATTAAAGGCGCTGCTCCCTCATCTAATGAAACAAATCCGTGAGATGTAGAAAAACATTCTATTGTTCTCCTGTTTTCAAGACCATTTCCTGTTCTCCTCTGTCCCCCTCACTAACCTCAGTCTGCTGGGCGGGAGCTTTCCAGCAGCGTCAGGCCGGCCGCGGAGGCGCATCCGCCCTCTCTGGATTTCGGCAGCTGCGAGAAGCAGGAGCGCGGAGGTGACCTTCCTGTTTGAAGGAGGACAGGTACCTATCTACCCAGTGCGAGCCAAGTGGGGGGGCGGTTGGTTTGTTTTTCAGTCTACATCAGGTTATTCTGTAGTTTCAAATCTTTTGGCGGGGTGTTTTCAGCCGTTGCAAGGATTTTCTACCTCTGCAGGTTAGTCCTGGCTTATGCTGAACTCAAGAAGATTACCTCCAGTTCTAACGGCAAAACTGCCTAAGAGGTTTCTCGTGAAGAAGCTGATCTAATCCGTCTGAACTAGGAAAAGTCTTCCGTGAGCTCTGAAATGTGCTGGACTGCCTTACAAGTAATACATGTCACTTTTATAGCAAGAAAACAATAATTTAAAGGGAGGACAATATCTAGAGACCCGTGTGTCTGTGACCCGAGAGACGCTTTCCTAGTGGCTGCTAGAAATTGCTGTGAGGAAATCTCAGACGCATGAGGTGGGTTTCAGGCTGGCAAAGCCTGGGCTGAGTTCGGGTTCTGGAGGTCTATGAGACTTTCAGGAGAACCATGGCCAGTTTTTGGTTTCAGCCGACTATTGCAGTAGTGCCATAGATTCATTGGAATGCTGAATACGTGGAAATGAGCTCCTCTCTTTCCATGTGAATGTTAATTTAGTACACTTTGTTTAGCTGCGATGGCAACGCAGTTTTTGGAAATGTTCTGTGTGCATTAGTCATCAATATCTGAGTGATGTTTCTATTGTGCTCATCTGCCAATGGTCCTAAAAAGCATCAGCAATTCATCAGTTCCAGCTGGGACAAGAAAGACTGACAAACTGCAGCCCTGCATTGAAAAGTGACTAAAAATGGAATCGCAGGGCATGTTTATTGTGTTTTCGTGACTGCAGCAGTTAGGGACCGGTTTTCAAGCACACTGCAGCGCTGGGATCGCCGCTGTGGGCTGTCCTGTGTCGTCCCACGGGATGATTCAGTCAGTCTACTGGGGCCTGTGTGGAGGATCAGCCTCTGACAGTTGTACTGGCGAGGGGAGTGATCCCTGTTCACATCTGGCCACCTGGCACAGGGAGAGGGGCAATCTGGTGCCAGGATGAGCATCCTCCGGGAAGTTGAGGAGTTAGCGTATGTAGCACTGAGCACTTACAGGTTCAGACTAAGGGGTCGCGTCAGCAAGAAGGATGAGCTCAGGGTCCTGAGCTGGAACCTCATGAATCTGGGTTTGACTTCTGCCATGAGATCCTTGCCTGACCTTGTGCTCAAGGTCATACCAGAGGTTTAGTTTCCATCTCTCCATCTGCCTGCCCTTTGTTTCTCTACATAAATGATGAATGAGGAGGGGTCTCACAAAGCTCCCTTTGGCTGAACAAGACAGGTTTCTGTAGTGTCTGTATCCCAGAGGCTCTTCCAGAGGCTGGAACAGAGCTGCTAAATGGCAGTTCCTGCTCTGAGCCACCTTGGCTAAAGTTAGCCTTCACGAATCCCCCTTTCCCATCACACTTGCACAGAACGCCCTGTTCACCAGGATTTTCTGTGCTGTTGTCTTTGCTGTCCGTATTCAAGACAATCCCGTTGGAGGGAGGCAGCTCTGTTCCCATTGCAGCCTGTGCACACCTGGGGCTGCTGCTGGTCCCGAGCACCTGCTTGCAGATGGGCTGGTTCGTCTGTAATTTGTCAAGAGAAAAACAAGGAATAAGCAAGTTCTGCAGAGCAATGGTGCCCTGCATCTCCTCCTGGATGGGTTTGCCCTAGCTGCAGCTCCATCAGGTGCTTATGAGGCAGGGACTGAGACTGGGAGGTTTATAAGGTCAGTACCATCTATTCAGAGCAAGAGTGGGAGGTCTGACCTTTCTCAAATGGTGAACTTGTCTGTGCTCCCATTGGGATTTTTTCCCCAGGTGACTGCATAAATGTCACTTGTACACCAGGGAACCACAGAACTTCCCTTTCTGCTTTGAGAGACAGCACCAAGAGCTTCTAATGAGGCTGTGTGTTTTCCTGAAGCTGAAAACATCAGAGAAATGAACAGAAATGTATCTTTCACATGTGTCTGTTTTGTGGAAGCCGGAGTTCTTGAAGACATCAGTTTCTTTAGCAATGCAAAAAAAGTCCTGTATAGCTACAATTACCAGTGCAGCAATAACTCAGTGGCATGCGTTCCTTGTGTTTATTGATTAGCGAACAAGCCCCCTGGGGTTTACATTGCTTCCAACACATTTGGTTCCGGCTGAATACCTGCAGTGTGCATTGATCTAAGCGTGTGATTTCTCCTAAATATCAGCCATCCTGTCCTATTGCATCGCAGCTGTACGTGTGCTGTTGTCGCTCTGCAAAACCGAGTGGCTGAAAATGAAAAAAACACCATGTGAAAAATGAAAGGGCACCTGTTCCAGTCTCCGCTGCCATCCACGAGCCCTCTCTGTCACGCTGAGGCTACACCTGCACTATTCACTTGGCTTCAATAGAGCGACTTCTGATTTGTATTTGCATGTGTGAGAAGAAACTCAAGTCCCTCAGGGGCTACGGCAGCTCAGTGCTTCAAAGAATCAGGTCCCCGCTGCAGCAGAGGACCAGATACCAAAGTTCGAAGTGAATGGATGCTTATTCCTTCATAGCTTTTGTTTTCTTTGTGAGCATGAACTACAGATCATTGCACAGGCATTTCCAGTATAGGTGTGGCTGCAGTAATTACTGCTTACTCTTTTGAAGGAACCTGCACTTACAAAACAGAGCAGGATCTGAAAGCAGATGAATGTGCAGTCTAAAAGGACCCGGTGTGACCAGCTGAGGTTCAAAGGTTAGGAGCAGCAGGATGAGTTGCTTGGCAAGACCCGGGCTGTGCTGGGTGGCTTATGGGGAGGTGCAGCTGCCGGCCCAGAGCACCCAGCCCTGGCTCAGCACGCTGGATTTACACTGATGCTGAAGGGGCAGGGCAGGTGGTGAGGCCAGAGGTGAAGCCAGGATGGATGCAGAAGAGAAGGAAGGCTCTGGGGAGAGCAGCGCTAGTGCTGTGGTAGCAATGATCTGGACTTGTTTCAGCTCATCAGCCTTTAATCTCTTTTAAAGTTGATATAAAAGTATGAAATAGCATGTGGCAAGAAGGATGGGGAGGTGCAGACAAGCTTTCAAACCAGCACTGAGATGCAGGCTAATTGTGCACTTCTGTTCACAGCTGTATAGCAGAAAAAGCACAGGCTGCATGTGGAAGAGCGGGAAGAGGCTGATAAGCAAGCAGGGAGTATTAACATATCAGTAATGGGAAATTTCTTCTTCCAGCTGCGTGTTGCGCTGTTCCTAACAAGCGAAGCTGTCCTGCACACGCTGCTGCCCGCGCCGTGTCTGACCCGGGCTGGCCGTGCTGGGAGGGCTCTGGCTGCACCGCTCCGCACGCGAGCGGGGACGGTCCCGTCACGGCACCTGCTCCGGTACCCGTGCTCCCCTTGCTGCCACCCAGCAGGGTGAGGTACCCACCTCTCCAGTTCCCTCCCAGCTCCACTCCTCTGTAACTTGACAAGTGTCTGTCTCCCTTTGCTCTTGGGGACACGGTCTCAAAAGGACCGTCTGCTGCAAAGACCTGAAGAAGTGTCTCTTTCTAAAATGCAGCTTTTCTTTACCTTGTGCTAATGTTTATAGTGAAGAAGGCTGCAGCAGCACTGCAGATGAGCTCCTGAGGATGTTTCTCTTGTGAAAAGTCAGGGCTGAGACTTTTTGGTGGCAGGAGGCTTGGATGCAGAAAGCAAGGAGGATTTCACCCTGAGCTTGCTCAGCCCTGCTTACCCAGAGCAATTGCAGCTGTTACTTTGGATTGTGGAATAAGCAGCAGTCTCCAAGGTTCATTAGGCACTCGCCTATTAAGGGCTTTAAAAACGAGGGTCAGGACCTTGAAACAGATCTGCGGGCTGGGAGTGAGCGGGTATGCGCGCTATCTGTGCTGCGAGGGGAGCGGTTTTGGTTCAGCTCCAAGTGGATCAGTGCCTGTGGTACAAAAGCACCTGGAATTAATTGAAAACACTGATGACCGTTTTCAGCAGGGAGGCAGAAACAGGCAGAGAGACTGGGAACACGCTGCCCTTCTCCCCCGGTGACACTGGTGGAGGCACGTGTGGGAGGTTTGTGCTGACACTTCCCACACTCTGTGTGTTTTGTGAACTTGCATTCCCAGGGCTGTCAAGACAAAGTCTTTCATTGCGATTACAGACGTGGTTTATTTTCCTGTAATAGTTGCATACATTTATTTTCACTCATCGTACCATCCTAGCAAGAAGGCACTGCTTGGAATGAAGGCAGCTTCTTGCATACAAGTGCTGCTCTTCTGCTCTCAGCACAACCTTCTCTCTTTCCACGGGCCACGTGCATGGCAGAGTGATTGTGTGGGATACGGGACCCTACTCTGCAAACCCACCAGAAAACTGTCTCAGGTTTGGCCAGGATTTCAAAGTCAGTTCTAGATGTCATTAGAAAGATTTATTGGTTTGTGTCTGATGAACAGTGTCCTTTGTTTCCTTTCTATACTTTGGCTTATGAATACAAAAGAATGTGTGGTGGAAGGAACGCTTGTTCACAGCTGAAGACTTCCGGTGGTCCCTTAAGGAAAGCTCCATGCTCTTCACTGATGAGGCCATTGGTGTTTTAGCATACGGAACGAAGTTAGGATGCTCTGGGTATTTATAAATGTAATCAAAGAGAATTATCCAGATGTCCTGGACTTCATTTGAGAAGTACAACTAAGTACATATAATCAATACATTCCAGCATTGATTTTTGTTGGCCTCAGAGTCATGGAGGAGATGAGGGGCTCCCAGCGCCGGAGGGACCCACGGCTGGAACCCAGGCTGGACTGTAGCTGAGTCTGAGGAGGGTCGGGGGAGAAAGGACACGAGTCAACACGTAAGAGGAGTTGATGGCAGCTTGCGTTAGCAAGGTAAATGTAAGAATACAGACTGACCTGTGCTGAGGTGCAACCCCTGTTGTGTTGTGTGCCGTGGTGCCAGGGAGTGATGTGGCAAAACGGGATTTACTGTGCAAGTGGCAGAAGAAGGAAGCTTCTTGGTTCCAGTTCTGTCAACAGACTGTTGATGGGCCTGGGCAGCCTATTCTGCCCTGGATTTTCAGTTCTTTGCTCTACTCTGTCCTCCCAGCATCTCCCCTGGCCTTTGGCAGCCTGTGTTCTACAGGAGAGCTTTGATTGACCTCATCTCCGTGGAGCTGGGCCTTTCCTCTCTGCAGAACACCCGGCATTGCTGAGTTTTCCGACCAGGACTGAGCTCTCTTGCCCCCGGCGCAGGCAGTTCGCCCAGTGCCGATGCTCCTGTTTCAATTAGTGCAGGTTTTCCCATGTGCACCATGATGATGTCTGGATGAAATCTGGGACTGCAGCTCATACATATCCAGATATGGCTGCTGGACCAGTAATTCTTCTGTCTCCTTTGCAGCTTATAAGACACAGCTCTAAATTGAGTCTCAGGAAAACAAGGTTCCAGGTCCAAGAAGCAGAGTGACGATCTGGAATTGTTTGTTCTCCGGTTCCGTGTTGCTTTGCCCAGGTGTGGTAGTTTTCCCCTCACCGCAGGAGGAGGTGGGGTAGGGGCTGTGTTCTTCAAGGGGAAATTCCAGTTTGGGGTAATGCAAATGAAAACACCATGTGTGTCCTTTTTCATTCAAATTGCATACAAAAAATGGGTGATACGAGACATGAGTAAAGGCAGAACAGAGCCCGGAGTCTTTAATCTTTAAAATCTATTTTACATGATTAAAAGGATCCTGCCTGCAGAAAAGCAAGACTGGCTATTTATATCTCCATTCTTCCCCCCTGCCCCCCCTTTTTCCCAGAAAATACTGCACAGTCTTTCACATCTGAAAGACCACGGCTGGCTGCCATTAATTTTAATGCTAAATCCTCATCAGCATTTCAAAACATTATGAAAATGTCTAAGAAACTGTCTTCTAGTAGCTTGGAAATATCGCAGGCAGCAACCTAAATAATGCTGTAAGTGCCCCGGTAAGTACAAGAGCACATGCTGGAAAGGAAAAGAGAATAAGAAAAGGCTTTAGCCCACGAAGCAAACGCCAGTTCTACAAAGCAGCCTAAATGGATTGCGGGGTTTCATGGGTGCTGAGAGGCTGAATTACAGATTGAGCTACACCTCGCTTGCAGGAAATGTGCTTCTCTTTTTCAGAGAATGCAGCGAATATTGAGCGCTGGTGTTTGCTGTGCAGCTGCTCCTCGGACAAGTGCGCAGATAACCTTACAGGTAGGGTTCTGATTAGGCCGACAAGTGCAATTAAATTAATGAAATATGGCTGGGACCCCAATATTAGTGCTCGATTACACTGCGTTGGTGAAGATGATGGATGCCAATTAAATAGAAATCGGTGGTCACAGGTTAAACAAATGCTGTTCCTGATCAAAGCACTCCTCCTTCGGCGAAACATTAAACCTGTCCTGAACTTAAATACGTATTTTTAAGTCCTGCTTGAAATTGAGCATGTGCTTAAGTAACTTCCTGCTTAGGGAAGGGCTGCGCCATGTGTTTTTAGGTATATTTTTTTAAATTGGGAATATCGATGCATCCCTAGCTCTCAACTGTATCAATGAAGCCTATCCATTATGCGCATGCCAAACTTCACTGGGGCGTCAGGACACGCTGTTGCTGTCTCATGCTCGTTTTTATTTATAGTGCTCCAGCAGGCTCGGGGATCTATTGACGGATTCCAAAGGCTCCTGCTCTTTCTGCTTTCATTGATGCTGCTCTTGCTGGAGCTCTGCCCTGCGATGCTCCTTCTCCTGTGGTGGTACATGGGATGCTGCCGTTGAGGATGATCATCCTTATCCTTATCCTTATCCTTGTCGTTAGCTTTGCGATAGTGGGGTTTTTCCCCTTTTAGGGAATGTTTTTAAATATTGCCAAGTCCTTCTACTTCTGTAAGGTTTAAAGTGAACTTTTTCCCCTTCTCTTTTTGAGATCTGCAGAGCTATAGCCTCACTTTAATAATAATTAAAAAGAAAAAAATAAAAATCTGTAATTTTTCAAGGGAGAAAACAAACTTTGTTCTCTTTTCCAGTTCATTTGGGAACTGTGACAAGAACTCTCTGGAAGCAAACAGAGCCAATCTCAGCCTTGGGAAATTCTAGGATGGGGGGGAATGTAGAGTCAAAAACGAAGGCAGAAATGGGAAACTTTCATCAGGCTCTGTGCTGCTTTTTGGCTCTTTGATTACCCATCGGGTTTAAGTATCATCACCAGTGTGCGTTCTGGAGAACACGGAAGAATGCACTTCAGGTTAGAAAGCTTGTACTTTATTCAGGTATTAAAAAAGGCCCCTAGACTACTCAGAAATGAATCACGGTGCAGGCTGGAGGCGCACGCTGCGCTTTCATTGCCAGCTCCTCGCAGCCAAGGTACCTTGTCGAGAATAACGTTGGGAAAACACTTCTCTCTTCCTGCACAGCTCTCCATGGTGGCATCGTTAATGCTGATGGCTATAATTGACCACAAAGAGCAGACCTTTAGTCCCTACCTGATCTTTCCGAGTGTTTATACACTGCCAGCCTGACCACACGGCAGACTAATGAGCATTACACTTGACAAATACTGTCGTGCCGGCACAGGAGATAGTGCTGCTGCAGACAAGCAGCCAGCCCGGGGGCACATCGTGCTCAGATAGGAAAGTGAGGAATTAATATTAATTCTCTTCCACTCGCTAGGGGCCTGATCTAGATCCCTAATGTCAGTTAAGTCTTTCCTCTGTGAGCTTTGCGTCTCTCCTATGAGGCAGCCCTTTAAAATACAATGCAACTGAATAATATCATACTAAATTTGACAGTAATTATAGTGCAAACTGCTTTTTAACTACAATCAGGACTGTTCCAGTAGCTGGATGAGGTACCAATTGGAGAGAAAAAAGCCCAGGTCCTAATTCCTTCTAGATATATATATCCGGGGTCTTGATACGTGTTAGATAGCATTCAAATGCTGTGTGCTAGAGCAAAACATGGTGAGCAATTGAGAGGAAATGAGAACCTGTGACTTTCATGTGCATTCAGCCTGTCGTGTAGAGCTGCACCGCTGCTGCAGATCAGCTCTGGGGAGGCTCCGCTCTGCCCACACCAGCCCTGCTCACCCGCCTCCTTTGCACCAGGATCTGCTAATTCTGTGCTCAGAATCTTTGTGGACTCAACAGGGAGGGGAAAAAAAGAAACTGCAGTTGATAGTTAAAAAGAGCAAGGACGGTTTCTTTGCAGGGCTGGGCAGCAGGTGCAGGGAACACTTTCCACCGCCATCGCTCCCACACGCTCGGTGCCCCCATCACAGCCCCTGGTCAGCGGGAGACGTGGCTGGGCCCCTGCAGCATGCTCGGAGCTGCTTGGTGTGCGGTGATTGAGCTGTGTCCTCCTAGGCCTGCCCTGATCCCTGGCGTTTGCTGTCAGTGAGATCCCAGGGGGAGCCGCTGCCCACAAGTCCCTGTTCTGCTGCCTCTGCAGAAAGGCCCTGAGCTGCCAGGGCAGGTTTTAATCTCAATATTGCCTGCTTGCTTTCACCTGTGTGCTGTGAAACTGCTAATATATCAGGGGGGAAAAACTCATCCAGGAGAGTGTATTAGGAATACCTAAATGAGGTAGCTGTGTTATCCTCAGCAAAATATTATTGTTATTAAATGTTCCCACCAGATACTTGGACAGCTTGCATTACAACTGCTAAGCTAACATTTCATTATAGGAAGATATATGTTCATAATGGCTTGCAATTTACCAAAATACACAGAGGGCCCCGGATTTGTCAGTGTGCATTTGCTCTGCAAGAAATACATCTCACTAAAAACCAGATGTCAAAATTAACAGTAGCGCTTGTGCAAAGTAGGGAAGAAAGCTGACATTTCGGAGCTGGCAGTCCAGCTGTGTTAACGGCGTCGGGGAGCCTTTGTGTGATTAAGTACCATGTTTAGCAGTAGAACTGTTAGGAGTTTATTTAAATTGAAGTGGTGGGAGATCTCTATGCAGTGTTGGTGGCAGCAGTTGTAGTCAGGTGAGATCCTGGGTCCCCCTTCTCCCCCATTATCTTCTCTTTTTCTATTCACTTGCCCTGTTCCTGTAGAGCAAAATTGCAGGTGTTTGTAAGAACCACTTTGGTGCTAAGGCAGTTGCTGGTGATCGTGGTCAGCATCTCGCTTTGGAGAGGGCTGAGGGAGATGGGCTTTTGAAAGCTCTTGTGGATGTCTGAGTAACTGATCTGAAATGTAAATTATTGATTTCTACCCTTCTGTTTTCTAATATGCTCTATCTTCCTGGTAATTTAACCTAGTTTTCAGGGTATTTTTATCTGTAGCTTTCTAGAACCTGTATTACCTGTGTATTCTGTCTCGCTTCTCTCTCCTGCTCTTAGATGTCAGACAGCGAGTCAGGGCACTGATCAGCTTGACCAATTTGTTGGCAGAGCTTTCTGTCAGGGGAAAAAGGTTGCACGCTTCTAAAAGTCAAGATAATTAACAATTGGAAAAACACAAGCACTGGTGGATTCTCCAGTACCAGCAATAGGAATGTCAGGAGGTAAATTTTCCTAAGAATTGTCTCTGAATTTCCACCAGCAATAATTTTTGGAAGTCCTATGGCCAGTATTACGTGGAAGATGGATGATCTTGGTGGTCCATCATGTCTTGGGAGCTCCCAAACGAGGTGCCTGGGCACTGTGTTTAGCTCTGCTCCTCAATGCAGGAAAGGGTGGAAGGGCTGGGTCACACCTGGAGCAGTGCGTACTATGGAGCTGGAGATCTGTAGCTCAGGTCACATCAGACTAAGGGCAACAAATGACTTGCAAAGTGGTAGTAGGTCTTGGCTCCTGGGGTCTCTAATCACTGATTGAAATGTGAATTGGAATCTTGCAGAGCCTCCGAATGTACTTGCTGGAGCAAAAGCTGCGGGAGGGGGTGCTGGTCTGGAGTGACCCCCTCTGGAGGAGGAAGATGCTCTGAGGGCCTCTCGGGGATGCTGCTGCCCACAGGTGCAGCCCCCGGCAGGGCGTCCCCTCCCCGCTGGGCCGAGGGGCCGGACAGGGCCAGGCACCTGGGCAGAATGGGTGCAAATATGGGAGAGGTGCTCCCAGGGGACCACTGATAATGAGACGTGGATTTACCTGTGGGTGCTGTCCTGGCCATGCATATCTGAGCGCCCCCAGAGAAGGAGCCTTGCTCTGTGAGTGTGCTGGGCGGGGAAGCAACATCCCCTTCTATGGAAGTGCTGACCTACCTGTGTTAAAAGGGAGATGTTCAGTTTCAAGGCAAGGTCATATTTCCTCCTTAAAATCCAGATAGACATTGCTGTTGACCCCAGCAACGTTGTGTGAACTTATCTACCACGCAGATATTTTCCTGAGGTTTCCTATTAGAGGTGACCCTGTGGTTTCAAGGGCGAGCTGGGGGGCAATGCCAAGGTTTGAACCCAACGTGCCGAGCAGAGGTGGCCGGTGGGGCAGTACGAGGGGTTCGGTGGGGCAGTACGAGGGGTTCGGTGGGGCAGTACGAGGGGTTCGGTGGGGCAGTACGAGGGGTTCGGTGGGGCAGTACGAGGGGTTCGGTGGGGCAGTACGAGGGGTTCGGTGGGGCAGTACGAGGGGTTCGGTGTGGCTGGCTGGGAGGCAGAGGGGAGGAACGTCCAGAGGAAACCAGCTCCCCGAAGCGAGCACGGAGATGCTCAGCCCTCCTCAGTAAATCACTTGAGCGTGATCTTGAGCGTCTATTACAATGTTCTGCGGCATGGGGCCCCAGCAGAGGAAGACGTCCTTAGGCAAATCAGTGTATAAATACCTCTGCTGCGAGTGTAACTAAGGCCACGGCGCTGTGACACAGCACAGTCAGCGACAAATAGGTTCCCGAATTAGAGAGAATCTCTGCTGTGTTTCAGATGTGACTGAGCTACATGTACAAAATATCCTTTCAAACAGCAGCTGTGTCTACGTTATGTTCCTCTGGGAGACAAGCAATTATGAGAATGTTATAATGATTTATTAAAAAAAAAAAAGGGGGTCTAAACAGCATTTGCTTTGTAGTGCAGGAGATATTGAAACATTGGCACCTTGGATTGATTAAAGAGAGCTGTACTGATAATGCAATTTGGTAGCCTGTGATCCGCACTGAGTGGCGCAATGAATCACCATGAAAGGCTGGAGAGGAGGTTTTGATGGGACCTCCCGCTGCATTGGTGGCTCTGGGCCCGTGTGTTCCTTGCACAAGGAACTCTGCACTTGTGTGAAACTTCTCATTGCCGGGGAGTTAATGCTAGTGTGGGTTTGGTGGCGTGGTTTTGTTCATTAAAGGTGAACATTGGGAATACCTTGCTTTGCTGAAGGGCCTCTTAGGGGACCGTGTTTCTAAGGGACAGTCTACATTCCTTTGCACACTCATCTCTGCTGCCCTTCTATGAAATTTGCGTTTCTCCTGATTGTGTTTTAATCATAGCAATTAAATATATTTTTCAGCCTTTCCCAAATGTAAAGCAGATTTCTTCCACTTGGACAGCTAACTGCTCGAAAACAATCTCCAACTAACAGGTAATACCAGTGAATTCTTGGATCACAGAATAATTTGTATCTTCTTGAATCAGCAGGTGATTTGTTTATCCAAGCGCTCTTGGAATCTGTTCCCTGGCGATGTGTCACTCTGCTGCGCTTTCATGAGTAAGGGTAGCTGAGAGATGCTTACGGCTCGAGTGTTCGTGGATGGAGTGGGCAGGGTCAGGATGCGCATTGCTGCTGGAGCAGTCACCGAGCTGAGCTGGACTCTTAACTCTGTTCTTTCCATTCCTTTTGCACTGCACGGAAAACAACACAAACAAACAAAACAACAAAGAAAAAACAACAGCAAAAGCCAAACAAAGGGAGGGTCTGAGTGCGCTGGGCCGCCGAGCTCCCTCCGAGCATCAGCCAGTTTGCTCTGCTCCAGGCGGCACCGAGGGCTGCAGCCCCGCGGCCCCGGCCCCTCCGACACTGCGCTCCCTCGCAGAGGGGTCTCAGCCGCCGAAATCCTCGTCCTCGAGCAAGTACTGACAGCCCCCTCGTGTTAAGTTTGGTAAACACTAATTTGTGACATCTCCTGTGGCTTAAATCAAAGCACTCAAGTAAAAGTAATAATACCACCGTTAAAGAGAACGTTACAGAAGAAAATGCCTGTCACCTGACACTAAGTGGATATGACATGGAGCGTGTTTCGGGAGATGTTTCTAATGAGGAGGCGCTGGGGGAAGTAACACTGCTTTTGCAGCCTGGAGCTATTGGCTCCATGGCCTGCTCGGCAGAAAACAAAAAGGCAGAATATTGCTTATTTCAAGTCTGGTTTGCATTTTGCTCAGGTGCACATAGAAGGAGGAGAATGGCCGGGCTCCTCTAAGCCTTCGTTTGAGCCGCAGCTGTGGGATGTGCGGATGCATCTGGTCACGGAGACCAGAGCCCCCTTTGCGCTGGGTGCTGTACAGCTGGAGATACAGAAGCATCTTTCTGTCCCCTAAAATCTGTGGTTTAGTAACCAGGACAGACTATTACCTGCAATTATGCCTAGAATACACAGCTCTTTCCTATTTGTCTTTTTTTTTTTTTTAACCAGCCTTTTTGTCTTCCTTTCATATTCACGTTGGTTTAATTGAATGCATCGTTCCCCCTTTTCCTTTGTAACGCTCTGAACTCGTACTGTATGAACTTTTCAGGTCTGGCAATACTGGGAACACAACAGAAGCCCTTGAAACCAAAACTGCAGTGTCACACTTGTTAATTTTCAAATAAACTTCTGTGATCGTTCATAGTGTAACCATAGTGCAGACTTCCAAGCAGATAGCTGAGCTGGTGGTACCATCTGCTGTGTTGGAGCGTGTCTGTGGTAGGTACCCTGGGGAGGCCGTTTCTGCTTTTACTGCGCCCAGGTTGTCCAGCGTGTTCAACAAGGACCCAGCTCCCTGTTCCTGCTCCACCCGGTGTTGGGAGAAGCGCCTGTGCTGAGGAGCTGGAGGGCCCGTGCCAGCGCTCACCGGGGCACCGGCCCCGCTCCAGCCCCAAGGTGAGGTGCCGTGGAGCTCGGGGGGACGGGCGGGCACGGCTGAACCGGTGGCATTGGGGGTGGCTCCACCGGTGGGAGTCACGGCAGCTCCTCTGGGCAGCCGGCTGCACCGCGTCCTGCCGGGCCGCGTTTGAGCTGGCGGAGCTGCTCGCGGATCCAGAGGCTGGGGTCTGCTCTGGAGCGGGGTCACAGTGGGCAGCGGGGCCGTGCGCTGGCCGGTCCTGGAGCTCACTGGTCCCGTGCTGAAAGGCTGTGAGCCTGGGCAGGTGCTGTACTGCCAAGAATGCTTGTGTGTACAATTATTTTTAAAATTTATTTTAACTGAAAAATGCACTCCTTTTTAAAAAATTCTCTGTTCCTTACATATTATGGGGAATCCCCATCTGGTAAGTCTGAATGCTTCTACCATGGAAATACTGAGTACCCACTCTGGCATATTTATGTTGGCTCCCTGATTAGACAATGTGCCAAGCTGTCCTTTGTGGCCTTAATTATCGCAACTTCAGGCCAGCATTGCCTGCTTACGGCATAATCCCACGGCCCAGAGTGAACCCTGAAAATGCTTAATTAAATGACATTCCACAACAGATTAAGGAGTCGGAAACCCAAGATAAAGAAAAAGGGAGACTGGGCATAGGAGTGGCAGGTGCTCTTCCTTTTCAGGACAATGCTTCTGACACGGACTGTTTCATTTTGAGCATATTAAAAAACCCAACATT
This sequence comes from Patagioenas fasciata, assembly GCF_037038585.1. Lineage (NCBI taxonomy): Eukaryota > Metazoa > Chordata > Aves > Columbiformes > Columbidae > Patagioenas > Patagioenas fasciata. The sequence continues at coordinate 747,929 of NC_092536.1, forward strand.
AATTGCTAACAGTTTAGGGTCTGTGCTTGGCTTGTTGCATTTTCGGTGCAAAGTGATTCAGAGACATCTTGGGCTGCTGTACGAACGGGCTCTGTGGACACTCACCGATTTACTTCAACTGGGGATCTGCTCTGTGCTTGGTGTAGTCTGACCATCTGCGTAATTGTGTGTTAATTACGGCCTCGTCATGGAGTCTGCTCGTGTGCTGCAGGGTCGCCCAGCCCGGCTGTCCCGGGGGTGCGGGTGGACGCCCTGGAGCAGCTTGTGCTCCGACAGCCGGACTGTGCACTTTGGTTTGGGCACCTGGACAAGGCCCTTTGGCAAAGTTTCCGGATGCCTTTGATACTTCATAGTTCTGAAATCCAGGGTGAGCATCAGTGTAAGGCACCAAAACTCAGTCAGGTTTTTTAATTATTATTTTTAAAAACAAGAGAATGGAAACCTTTTCTCTATGTAAAAACTCACGTGCAGTTGTTTGGAACAGACACAACTGAACTGTGTTAGGGAGTCCCCCTAGGAGCCAGAGCCTCTGTCTGACCACAGAAGATCAGCATACAAGAACAACGCTGTAGATAATGTTACGTTGCACAGATTAGGGCTCAAATCTTCAGCAAATCTGTTCAGAGCAAGAAAACGACAGCAAGTGGGGCATGTGCAGCACACTGAGCACGTCTCATACAGTAAAGGCGGTTATTGCTATTGTGGTGTTTTATCATACTACTCCTGAATTATTTGCTCCAACACCTCTCTTGGCTGAATAAACTGACCTGGTGTGATTCCTTCTTTGCAGAAGGAAGCGGGTTGTGGCTGGGTGGTGTGGCATTTCCAGGGGTTTTCTTTGTACATTTTGCGTCCTTCTCCAGTCCTGTAGCACGATTTCAGCGATTAACCCACAGCACGGGAGCTGATTGCGTGTCTGTGCTCACCCAGGGACGGTGACGGGGAAGCAGAGTGCAGAGGTTTGGGTGCGGGTGGTGGGTGGGAGGTGACAGGTGGGGGCTCTGCTGGGGGTGTCACAGCAGGGACGGCTGGAGCTGGGCAGGGGGCTGTGTCTGCCTTGTGCCGCTGGAGACCGGAGCTTTAGCTGCCTCTTACCTTACAACTGAGAGGAGTTTAGTGGTCCCAGCCTAATCCCCTGTGCGTATTTGCAAAATGTGCCACCTGCTTTGACACAACTGGAAGCTTTGGGTGGGTAGAAGCAAGATTTATTTTTTATTTTATAGCAGAAGCAAGGCGGATTATTCCTAAACCACATCGGCTAAGCTGTGCGAGGAAGTGTAGCGCATCGTTTCCCTGTCTGTGGAATGGAGAGGGCCCGTGCTGAGCGGGGCTGTCCGGGTGATGAGTTTCAGCACTGGACTGGCTCTCGCTGCAGCGCGGAGGCTGCGGGTGCTGTGTGCGCCGCATCCCTCGCCTCAGGACTGATCCTGATGGGGTGCAGAGCAGCAACCTGGAGCGTGCACCAGCATTAAAGCTGCCCGAAGCCTGATCTCTGCTGGGGTTCATCTCCAGCACTGAAACACTTTTGTAGAGCCGTCACCTGCCTGAATACTACATGGCTTTACCCAGCAGAGTGCGTTTACCAACAGTGTCACTTATCATCTTCTGTTGCAGGTTTTGGTTTTGCAAGGGAGAAGTAAAAGAGTTAAAAGAAGTAAAATCTTAAGGCAAAAGTCTGTTTCTAGGTATTCCATGGAGCTATAACCCAGGACAACACATGCGGCATAAGGATTTTTATTTACCTGCAGGCATTTTATGCTCGGAGCCAACAAGTCTGCACTGATTTCTGTTCAGAGGTTTCTATGTGATAAAAAGCATCAGCTTAGATTTGTTCTCTTTATTCTATATTTACTATTATTCGTCAATCTGACAACTTATCTTGTTGAACTCTGAAGACGCAGTTCTTCGAGGATTAGAGCATCCTCGGTGTCTCCCATGGCACCTCTAGGCTGGCCAGAGCGCGTATCCCTTGGGCGCTTTGCTCTCCAGCTGAGCAGATCAGCCAGGGCCGCAGCCTGGACGTCCCACGGGGGTTCAGTCCTGGTGAGGCCCGTGTGTGCGCAAAGGGGTCCCCGGCTGCAGCAGCTCTGTGCGAGCGGAGCCCCAGCCTGAGCACATTGCCCAGGGCCCGGCTGAAAGCTGCCTTTGTGGCTGGAGCAACATAAAGGTCTCTAGATCCAGTCTTCAGCCTTGAAAGCACTGCTTTGAAGTCTCTGCGCCTTCATGTGTCCTCCAGACTTTCATTTAATGTAGTATTTTGTTTTGCTATTTTTTTTATTTTTTTAGAAGATTTCAGGTAAGATTTCAACAAGCTGGGGATGTATCAAAGTATGAATACTTGCTGGAGTCTTAATCAATCCAAACTGTTCTCTTCAGAAGGAAAAATAAAGGCTGTTAAAGCAGGCCAGACACTCGGAAGGCAGCAGATGTTTCTCTTTATTGTCAGAACAGCAATCTTTATTAAATACCAACGAAAGCCCTGTAAATCCGGGACGGTGGTTGAGCCCATGCTGGGGACACCTCTTCCTCAGGCCAAACAGTCTTCTCTAAGTTGTTTGTTTTTCCTGCTGATCCTTCGATGATGTTTCTGTGACATAAAAGCAAAAGGGAAAATGAATATTTAACTGTGGAAACAACCGGATATTTTAAGCTTGAAAAGGGAATGTGGGAAGCAAGCAAGAGAGCTGAGACGATGCCTTTCACACCCACACTGCCTTCTCCTTGGTGCTGGCACTAACACGGGGCCGTTCCAGGGGACCCCGGAGACGCCCCAATTTCGGCACTGGTCCGGCACGACTGGGCACGGCACAGTTAATGGCTGGGCATATCTTCTTCCAAGAAAACGTCTGGCGGAAAGCAAACCCCGCGTTATTATTGCCTGGGAAGTGCGGAGGGAGGTCTCCGTAGGACGGAGAGCGCTCGTTCAGGGTTGTCTGGAGAGCACTGGGCATAATGAGTCTGGTAGTTTTCATTAGCATTACTAATGGCATCTTCCACTTTTAAGAAATAACAGCAAGGTTTCATGAATTAATAAAAGGAAGATTGTGATTGACTAAACAAAGGGTGTGCCAGCCTATGCAGCTGCTCTCTTTTAACTAGGTAATGTCCGTAGATACGACGTTAATTTAATTCTCAGTTGAAATACTCCAGAGGAAATGTCAGATCAATAATGTAGAAAAGGGCAAAGATTTGCGAAGCCTGGCTGGCTTGTGGACGTTAACTACTGTGAGATAGATACGGAGAAATGCTGAACGGTAAGGTGAGTAATCACAGCTGTCTTGGGTGTCTGAAAAAATTTTCTGCATAAACACTGTACCAACCAAATGTGTTTCAGGCAAGGAGCCGGGTATTAAGGTGACCGGTTGCTGTTTCACACACAACTCTGCAGTTAACATCCATGGTTTTGCTTTGTTTCTGGTAGAGGATGAAAAGCCGCATTGTCCCACCCTGCCTAGTGTGGTGCTGAGGGTCCCCATGCCCACCCCTAATCCGGGGTTCAGCACCAACCTGTCTTTGAGGCTGCCCATACGTGTACCAGCACAGGCTCTTAGTGGTTTTAAGCTTGGTTTGTGTCTGGATTTTGTCTGTTTTGCCAGCAGATTCTTCTCCTACTGGCTTCAAACTGTAACTTAGATGCTTAGAAGAGGAGAGATCTTACACCAGTGCTCCAGAGTCAGCCTGAGCTCTGCCTGCGTTGGGTTTTCTGCTCAGCTTTGTAGGCTGCTCTGTGTCCCTGAGCCCTCGTACCTGCTGGCCCTTCAACAACATCACCGGAGCTGGACAGCTGACAAATTCACCCTCGAGTGTCCAAACCTGGACCATCTTTCTGACTTGAGCCCATTTTGGTCTGGAGATGAATCATGTTGTGTGTGGAGATGGCCAAAAAATCTCTGTGGGTTGGGTAGGTCCCATGGCACCTGGGAGACTTCCATGGCACTGGGTAGCAAAGGTGCTTCAAAAGCAAATCCCGCCTTTCCTTGTCAAGAAGTGCTTCTGCTCCCAGCAGCTGTGGTCACGGCTAGTGAGCTTTCCTTCCAGGAGAGACAAGAACAGACAACTTTCTTGGCCTTTGGGCCTGAATCTCAGCTATCTGACAGTTGCACAGTAATATTTCCCTGCAGTCTTTGCTAAACAACTCAAAAACCTTGAGGATTTCTTTATCTAAACACCACTATCTCTTCCCGTACCGAGAGCGAGGGCTCTCCCAGAGCCGCGGTGTGTGGAGTCCATGGGAACACTGCGATTCCAGAATTGCCAAAACAAACAACAGGTGCCTGAGTTATTTTGCAAGTTGGAGCTCCTCAAATATCAGACCTTGGCAGAGGAGATGCTTCCTTACAACACCGATCTTCTAACCCCAAAGGCCCCTGGAAGCCTGGGTGGTGTGTTTACCGTAAAGAATGCCGAGATGGAAAATATTTTGAAATCACCTTTGATGAAAAAGTCTTTAAAGTGCCTTCCCAGCTACTTGTTCATCTGCTTATTTTCTGCTTTTAAAAAGAGTGTGGTCAATATCAGGTTTAAGTACAACTGGAGAAGCACGTGGTGACTCAGAGGACCCATAACAGCCTTTTTCCGAGGGGCTTGGCTTACCTGCTCTGAGCACTGAGCACGGGTGTAGCTACACCAAGGTGGCTGTACCTACAACCCCGTGGTACAGCAACACGGCGAGATTGGGAAAAAGCTTGTGCCAAGGCAATTAGCCTCCGTCCTGGAGCTGCGCGTGTCACACCGATGTCCCAGCAGAGTTTGTCACAGTGGTTGCTGGTACCATGGAGCGACACTGTACGGAGCAGTCCTTCAAGTGGCACTTGTGGCACTTCTTCACTTCTCCAAGGGACGAAGTGCCAGTTGCCGGCTCTTTTGGGAGCTGGTAAAGCCATGAGGTGATTTCCCACTGCTCCAAAGGATGAGCTTATGGTGCAGGAGCCACACACCCAAGATTTACCATAGCATGGTGCTGGTTTCCTAGCAAGGGGTGGATGGACAGGATCTGTCCCCTGTGTGACACGCAGCCCCTGCCCGGGTAGGGCGGCGTGGGACGTGTGTGCTGCCGCGTGCCACGGTGTTCTCTGGGCTGCGGGGCTTTGGGAGGAGCGGGCCAGTGCCAACTGGGCTCTCACTGGGCTGCGCCCAGCTGTGTTTTAAAAGGAGGAAAGAAAAGAGCTGACAGAGCTGGAACTGGTTTAAGGTGGAACCGAAACAATAGCTTGTGGCTGTCTGAATCAGTTCCCTTGTTCCATGAATTTGACTCAGAGATGAGTATTTCAGAACCTCAGAGACAAAAGGCTTATTTCAATTTTGGTTCTAACAGTGGGCAGAGGTCACGGCGGCTGGGAGGAGAGGGGAAATGAAAGGGACGGGCTTGGCTGTTTTCTCTGAATCAGCTTCACCTGTTCCTGGTTACAATTTCAGCAGAATAATAACTGATATTAAGCAAAGCCAAGAAATGAAATTAACACATGCAAAATTACATTACAGCCATGTCAGGAGTCCTGCTGCCCAGGACTGCTGGTGCAGAGTAATGAGGGCAGCGAGGAAAAGCTGCTGGCTCAGAGTGGAGCCCCTCGCTGTGCCCTGCGCAGCCCGTCCCGCGCGGCCGGGGACCTGCAGCTCTGAGGGGCGTTCTGCAGCGCGTGCCCACGGCTCAGCCTTCTCTCAGCCCCCACTGATGCTTTTACACGCTGTAAAGCCACACGTGACACATGCCGGCAAGCTCCAGGCTTGATGTGCAGAGCTGACGCTTGAGCTTCTCCAGGGCTTTGGCCGGCCTGCCGGACCGGACCGTGGACCATCACGAGGAGCAGGTGGGACTCCTGGTCTCGCTGGCCAGAGTTTGCTGCTCACCCGGACAAGTGATTCCACCTGCCCTCTGCCTTCTCACGGCTCCTAGTCCTGGTTTTGCTCTCCGAGATGCTGCAGATCTCAGCTCTCAGGGTTATCTATAGCCTGTTCTCTGTTCATCCACCTAGGAGTGAAAGCCTGCACTTCAAAGTGCTGTCCCTAGGGACTTCCCCCAACGTTTCTGACAACAGTTTGTCCTGCAAACACGTTAACCTCGCGATAGCGGGCAGGGAAACCCAGAGCTTGCTGCCATTGTCAGGGTTCCCAGAGTGCCAGCTGGAAATACAGCGCATCCCTCCAGAGCTGTGCAGAAAATGCACAAAACACGGGCTGACGTATGAAACAAGGATGCATATTTTATACGTTAATAATGACATGCTCTCGGCGAGCGCTGCAGATGTTTGTGTTTCACCAGGGCACTGGCCAAGCTAATGCTGTGTGCCATCGGTCACTATGTGCTATCAGTCCCTGTGTGCCATCAGGTCCCCGTCTTTCCTGAGCACTCCCATGTAGATGAACCTCGTCCCAGAGACACAGACACCCACCTGGAGGTGTCATGGACCCCCTGTCCCCTGTGCAACACCTTTTGTGCTTTCTCTGCAGAAAACCAGCTTTTTGGGGGTCTTTTCCTTGGAAGGCTCATGTGCTGGATGGGCTTTGCTCTGCTGGGCTGGACACACGGTGGCCACAGGGGCCTGGTGGGGCTGGGGAGGTGTTGATGGGCAGAGGGGTGAGTGCTGGTTGGGGGGAGCCCCGGCCAGGACCCCCCGCCTGCTCCTCCATTCGCAGCTCCGCGGGACCGGCAGCAGGTCCTGGAGCCGGCCGCTGCGAGCTGCTCCGAATGTGACAACACACCGACCTTGACACCTGTGGCTCTGGTGTAGCAAAGCAGTTTTCACAGAGCACGGAGATTAATAAGAGTATTCCCGTGATGTGGTTAACAACATCATTTGCTTGGGGGGCTCTTGGGACGGCGGCTGCGGAGCTCAAGTGTTTAATGTGTTCTCCAAGATGCTCTGTAAACACAGATAGGGCTGAGTGACACAAATGTTTTTGCAGAACATTTTAGGGTTAGCACGCTCCAGAGCAGCGCAATCAAATGATGGTGAGTGTTCAGAACAGTTCTCTGAGAGCATCAGGATTTTGTGAGGGCTTGTAATTACTGAACACATCGCAAACCTCCCTCCCTGTGTTTTTCATACCTTTTTTCTCAAAGTATTACTCATGTAATTTTCCTCTGAAAGTTGTTATGAGTGACTCACCTTCAGCTTGAGCGAGCAAACATGACCAAGTGTTTATTCTGTTCACAGCTGGGCAATTTTAAGCCCAGATCCTGACCTTAAGAAAGTCCCTGAGCAAGGCTGGTGGATAAGACCGTGCATCACTGGTCCCCAGAGCACCGTGACTCAGAGGCACATTTCTTATTAAAACATGTCAACTTGTAACTCGAACGAGTCACATCTTGCTGACCGGCGTCCACGCGGATCACCCGTCCTGCCCCACGCAGGGTGTGCTGGGCTGAGCTCCGCCGGCCCCGTGGCCCCGCCGCGTTCCGCCCCGCGCGGGAGGAGGACGAGCAGGGAAGTGCTGGTGCTCTTCCATGGGCCGTTAACCTAAGTCATGACGGGTCCGTGTGCTGCTCCGGAGGGACAGATAAAAATGAGCATCCTTGAGGCAGGGGGAGGATGAGGAGCAGGGGCTCAGCTTCTCACCGTGGCTGCTGCTGGGGGGCAGCTCTGGCTTTACCAGCCCACCCCAGGCCAGTTTTGGTATGATTTTCTTGTTGGATCACTCACTTTTTATATACATATATTTTTTTCTTTTTCTCATTGGCACCTGAGATCAGCACATTTACTCTGCAGTGCCAGCTGAGGGAAGGCAGAGCATGTGTCACTGGCCTGCCTGTAAAAGCCTCTTTGTCACCTGCTGTTAACCTGAGCACTTTTGCAGTCTCTTTGAACGCTTTTGTCTTGAGTTTGTTTTCGGTTTGGGTCTCACCACCGACCTCGCATGGTTTCCTGGCTGGCAGAACAATCTCCAACCTTAGCAAACAGAAGGTTTCTAGCTTGTCAAATGAGCAGGTGAGGGAAACCGCACACCCTGCGAGAGGGGAGCGCCTCAGAGGCAGCAGATGTGACGGGGTACGGATCGCGGAGCTGCAAAGAGGCTGGGCTGGGGAAAGGAGAAGAACTCCAGGAGCCAGGGCAGGACTGCAAAAAAACCCAACAAAAACATGCAGAGCAGAGTCTGGTGTCACAAACCTCCTTCCGGACAATTTGCAGAGAGGAAGAGGCTTTGGCAGAGGACCAAGAGCTCTGGCTCCGTGTGTTGGTGTTTATCTGTTGAGCAGGGAAGTTAAAGGGAAAGCAGCAAGGGCTGGGAATCACAGCCCCTGCATCAGGCGTCGCCCAGGCTGGGAGAGCAGAGCCAGGAGACACAAACTGTGCTGCAGCCCATGGGCGGCCGCTGCAAGGAGGTTCGGTCTTAGCCTGGGGACTGGGGCTCCAAAAGCTTTCAAGCCCTGCATATTAGGTTTAATTATTAGCTAATTGGCTGGGTTGTATCTCATTTGTAACAAACGAGGAGAAGGATGGGAGGCTGTGGTAGGTGGAAGAGAAGCTGGTAATCTCCTATTTAAGGCGGCAGAAGAAGCTGCCAGCCTGGTCTGTAAATGGATGGATCTCCTGCGCTGCTGCGTGGTGATGTCTTACCCAGGTGTGAGTCCCCAAGGAGTGGAGGGTGCTGTCTGAAGCCGGTGCAGATCGGGCTCTCCTGCTTGTGGACAAGACTCCGGAGATCACCTGAGTTGTGTTTCATGGGCTCCGAGCAAGAAGGTAACATGCGTTACATTTTGGGTGGCTTTACAGCCTGGGAAATTGCCTTTTGAGAGGGTCAGAGGGGAATAAAGCAGAGTGACTGTAATTCTGTGAGCCTTAAACTCTCTGACAAAGCTGCTGTAAAAGGACTGAAAACTGCTGCTGGGAAAATATAAGTAGCCTTAATCTTGCATTGCCTTCTTTTATAATGCATAATTTAAAAACATGTTACTATTATCTTTGCATGATATAGGAAGCAGCCATGTTATACTGTCTCTTTGAAGGTTGTATTAGAGCTCCCTATCTTTGCTTGAGTAGCTACAAGGTCAAATCCCAGCTGATGTCCCAGAGGAATTGTGGAACAGCTGAGCGGTTGTTAAGCTGAGCCTCTGGCTTGGGGTGTCGCTCTCCTTGCTGCGCTGGAGATGTGCGTGGTGGCAGATAAGCAAGTTAATTTGTCTGTGCTCCAGTCCTTGCTGGTGAAATCAGAATAACAGCCGTTTGTTATCTTCAGATCCCATGGGCATCAACCCAGTCAAAGTTTATGAGGGAGTGGAGATGGGATCCATACCGGAGCACAGGAAAAGCTGGGGGGGAGGTTAATCCGTAAGATTGACTTTAGGGTTGAAGCGAAGCAATTTTGGGTTCAAATTTTGTAATACTTCTGGAAAAACTGATCTGGTGGTTTAGGTGTTGCTTCTTGTTGAGCAGAATTGTTTCAGTGCGGATGCTCTGGTGTAATTAGCCTGTGTTCCGGTTGAACTGGCTTTGCCGCCAGCTCCCGGAGCCGTTTCACCGGCTCCATCTCCTGCCGTGCCGCCGGGACGGTGCCGTTCCGGGGCTCGTTCTCCCTCAGCTGCAGTCCGTCCATAGCTGAGACGGGGTTATTGATACGCTTTTACCTCCCAGGGTGCCTGAGGTTGATTGAGGTTTGTGAGGTGCTTGGGCGCTGCAGCGATGAGCGTGGTGGAAATCAGAGGCAGCAGGAACATTGGTATTTGTGGGAAGTTTTTCCGAGTCTGGAAACCATCAGAGAATTTCTCTTCAAAAACAAAAAGGAGAATTCCTCTCTCTTGTTATAAATAGAAAATCAAAAAGTAACTCTTGTGGAAAAAAAAATAATATTTTTGTTCCCTTTTTAGCGAAAAACTCTGCTTTTTCTCTTATCTGATGGCAAAACAGATCAAACCAAACACTTTCTGATAAGAGTCATGTATTTGCCAACTGTTTAAACAAACGCCTGAAAGCTCTGCCTTCAATATTTACCCTCAGAGGTTGCTGAGGACAGTGCCTGCGCCCACAGGCCACGCAGCCCCGGGCGGGGGCACGGGTGGGAGCGGAAAATCCCCCGGTTCGGCTCTGAACAGAGTTCGCTTTCTGGTAATGGTGCAAAATGGGGTCTGTCAGGCTGGAGGAAACACAACTGGTTTCCAGGAGGCTGGTGGAGGACGGGATACGTTTAAAACGCCGATAGGTGCTTCATGAGGCTTTGCAGGAGCGTCCGTGCCCAGCGCGGGGGTGGCTCTGCCAAGGGCCAGCGCCCGGTCCCTGCAGGCTTCTCTGGGGTGATGCAGCCAGGAGAGCGCCGAGCTCTGCGGTGGGGATCCGTGTCTGTGGGGCTGCCCGCTCACCCTCATCTCATCCCCGATTCCTCCTCTTCAGTAGCACAAAATGAATCCCTCAGAAGTTAACTAAATAAACAAATATGGAGCTATTTATTTTCCATTGTCATGGAAGTGCTGTGGGCTCGGGCGGGATGTTGCGCTCGCTGTTCACATCTGCAGCCCTGCTGTGTGCGGGGCGGGGGGGACTCTCCCTTGGATTTGCTGCAGCCTCGACAGTAAATCAGATGGGGAGGAACCCTCCCCGGCCCCCCCTCCCCGAACACTGTCCCGGTTCTCCCCGGCCCCGCGGGCGCAGCGCGGCGCCACGCACACCGCAAACACCCGTGGAAGGAAAGCAAACACTTTCCGCTCTGGGTGGGGGGAAGAGAGAGGAACAAAAAAGGCATTGGCAAATGTCATTTTTTCCCTCCAAGCTGAAGTAACACGGCAGCGCAGGCTAAGGATGCAGCTGTGGTTTAGAGGGGTTTGTTTTCATTTTTTAATGCACCGCCGGGAGCTGGAGCAGCGTGTCAGCGGGGCGCTGCCTTTGGTAGAGCAGCTTGTTTGTCTCCACCTTTTCTGGTTTTTTCTTCTTTATTTTCTCGAAGCATTTTAGTCATTCTGTTGAATGCACAGCTCATTTGGATAAAAGCCTCTGCTGTGACATCCACAGCCCGGATCCACAGAGTTGTTTGTTTCAAAGCGATAGTCTGGGAGGATTTATTGAACTGGCATCATCTTCCCCCCCTCTTCCATGGAAATTAATGAAATGGATGTTCTGTGGCACTTGTTAAAAAACAATAAATCCTGTCTTGCGTTTATTGCTTCGAAGGTAGGGAAAAGAGAAGACACAGTTCAGTCTTGAGGCGGGCTGGCTGGCCCGAGCTGCCTGTGGTGGTGCTGAGGTGGAACCGGAGCCCTGGGCTGGCAAACGAGCACGGTGCCCGAGAGGGCTCCACTGCACCGTACAGACACGGGACAGCGGGACCCAGGCTGCTGGCTCCTCGTGTGGCATCAGTTTAAAGGCAGATGTGAGCATTATGGTCTTTGAGGATGCCCAGCAGGTGGAGGAGCGAGCACAGGGCAGGGTGCTGGTGGTGGGCAAGGGGCTCATGGCCACAGACACGGCCCCTGCTGCTGCGGCCTCTTCTGCACCGTCATCCTGAATCACAGCAAAATCAGGGCAGAAAAGGGTATAGTGGGTATTCCTCCCTGCTTCCACCTCAACCGGACAGCGTCTCTTCTCTCAGTCTTTGACTTGAACTCCTTCCTGGCCGGCTGACCAGAGGCAAGCGCCGTTTCGCAGGCTGTGTAAGGGGTGCTTGGAGAGCGTTTGCGATATGAGACCTTCAGAGCAGCCCCTGAGCGAGCCTGAGCCCTTGGGAAGGACTTTACTGTAAGGACACTGCAGGAAGGTTTAAATGTATTTAATTTCTATCAGAAACGGAGCAGAAAGGATCGCAAGGATGTGGTCGATAGGCACGTCAGCTCTGCTTCTGAAACCACAAACCCCAGTCTCTTTTTTTTTTTTCTGTATGTAGTTTATTGTAGTTTATTTTGCTGGCATAATGCAAAACCAGCTTGGCTATGGACGTTTTCTGATAATCAGGCTGAATTAAGGGCTCGCTGTGCATACAATGAAGGCTGGCGGTGCCCGACGCGGGTCTGGAGGGGTCATTCTGGAGCACTGCAGGCTTCTCCCGTTCCAGCCGCTCTGGGGAAGCAGAAGCAGAGACCTGTGCAGGTGTACCAGGCTCTTCCGGACATGACCCCAGCGGGAGCTGTGGGGCAGCAGGGGCCTTGCCTCATGCGTTACATTAGATAGTGACAGTGGATTCATTTCTTATCCCTGCACGCAACGTATTTTTCAATTGGGTTTTAAGTCTTCCTGTTGCAAAGTGAGCTTGGCTGGTACTTACGTGCTCAAATGGAGAAGACTGGACCAAATGTCACCCTCACACCCCCGTCAGTGCTGTTGGCGTTAGCATTTGGCAGTGCGGATGCTCCTCAGAGCGGCAGAAGCTTCTGCGCGTGTGGGATTTGTGTTGATGAGGGTGTGGGGTTTTTCCTTTAGACTTGGTGATTTGGAGAGTAGTTGCTCACCAGAGGAAGCCTCTTAATCTGTGTTTCCCTGCATCAGAGCACCTACCAGATGGGATTCTTTTTCCTTATTTGCATCAGAGAAGGCCTTAAATGGCCATGCAAGCCGCATACTGGCTTTCCCTGCCAATAGACCCCTGATGGTAATTGCAGCCATGTGGTCAGTGTCCTTGATCTGAAATTTGTCGTCACATGCAGAGCTCACAAAGTCTTGGCTCGGTCTTTCAGCTGGAGTATTAAACCTGATGACAGATGTCAGCTCTTCTCCGGAGTGCGATCGTGAGCATTTTGTCAGCTGAATAAGGGCTTCAGTGCGGCGCTGGCGAAAGGCGACGGCTGCTCTGCCCAAATGTGTTTGCATCCTGCGTGAGGAATGGGCTTCATCACTCGGTGGTGGTTGGAGCAGTTCCTGTAGACACGATGGGGAGCAGGGGCTGTGGGGACAAGGATCGTTTGCCCTGGAGCTTGGGATGCAAGTACCAAACCTGCAGGGCTCTGGGACCCCAGTGCCAGTTGCCCTGGGGCCCTGGGCAGGATGTCTCAGCAGGATCCGTCCCTCTTTGGGGATGCTCTGTACCCAGCAGCAAAGTATGGAAGGGGGTGTTTTCTTTACCTTATTTATTTACTCTGGGAAAAGACCCATTCCTTGTATATTTAAAGAACAACAGAGGCTAAATCTGAATGCCTGAGGCTTTAAAGTAAAATAAATATACAAACTTTTTTTTTTTAAGAAGGAAAAAGGTTTAGTTCTGGTTCCAAAAAATTCCAGTGTTTAATTCAGCAGCATAAGTAGAACTCTTGAATCCTTCTCCAAAATTATTGCCTGGTAACAGCAGGGAAAATGATTTCAAAACCTTTTCCAGGTATTTAGAACATCACAAACCAGAATTACAGCCTGCAACATCTACCCCAACCCACTTCTGAATGGCAGGTTTAAAAGCAGCTTAGGTGAGAAGATGCCTGAACATGCATATTTTGTAGGTGGATGAGCAGCAACGAAGTGTGGCATTTCCTGCCTTTCAGAGGGTTTTCAGTGGGTTGGCTGATCCTGATCTCCCAAGGTAATGAGTAAGAATGGGAAACGATGCCTGAGGCTCCAGGGAAGGAGCAGGAGGAGAAAGAAGTTAACGGGGATTAGAGACTAGGAGTGAGGCTCTGGGAGGTGACCTGGGAGCGTTGTGTGGGTGCAATGGAGACCACCCCAGCTCTGTTACCACCATGAGCCCAGGGACAACCTAAAGGTCTGATTTAAACTAGACAAGCCGTACTGCCCCTCTACCATTTGGCGTTTTTCTCTGAGGTATAAAAGAACCCCGAAGGGAATATATCTGGGTTCTGTGCATGCCTTTATTTTTTTTAGCAGTTCTTTTGTTCATCTTCATTGCAAGAGGATGAAGTTGGGACTTGACTTACCTTATTTTTCATGAGAGATTTCTTGAAGTCCTTGCATGCTGGGAGTCCATGCACTTGTCCAGTGCTTCCCCTGTCTTTGGGGGTAGAGGGGCAGAGCAGTGTGTGAGCTCGGAGCTCTACCCCATGCCTCTTGGAGGAGGTAAATTGTGGTGTTTTCCCTTGGCCAGGAAGGAAAACACCAAGCATTTGCTTGTGGCCTTTCCCTGGCAGCCAGGGCTCGTGTCTGATGAGACCCTGAGCTCGCGCTTGGTTCAACCTCAAAACATCTCCTTTGAGGTAAGGATCCTTCTGCCCTCCCTCTTGCGAAGGGGACTGCTGGCGCAGCTCAGCCAGCTGCCCGTGGCACCGCGATGTCGCGGGGCGCGATGGAATTCGTGCTCCGCTCCTCAGCGCTCTCCTCAAACCTCCTGCGCACATCCGACCCTTGGATATTGAACCAGCAGGCGTCAAAACGCAGCCGAGCCGCTGTGATACACAGCGACAAACTCCTCCTTGGGTTACGCTTCCTAACCTGGGTCACTGGGATGTTGCTGCAAAATGAACTGTGAAGCAAAGTGCTGGTGGATTTACAGTGGGCAAAGCTATTTGTAATGCATGTATCTCATGGAGTAAGTATTCTGGGGGAGAAATAAAGCGTAGTGTTCTGATCTGTTTGTTTCTGGAATCTTCAGGGTTGGTTTGTTTGTTTGTTTGTTTTGAGGTTGGTTGGTTTGGTTTTGCTTTGTTTCATTTTTAATTTAATGTAAAGTTTGAGCTGCAGAAATAGATCAACCCTGAGGCATTTGGGTTTCTCCCAAACTCTTTGGCTTTTGGAGCCAGGGACACCCGTGTATTTTGCCAAGAAAGATGGACATTGGTCAGTGACATTTAACCCCTCATGTCCTGTCTCTTGGGAGCCATTGATGAGACTTAGGAACTAATGCCTTTGAACCCTGGAGTTAATGCCTCTGAGCCGCTCAGAGCACAGCTCAGCCCCTAGATCGCATCTTTTAGCTAAACTGGTTACAAAACAGATCTGTCTAAATTGGTGCAAGCCCCTTTGTGTGGACACTCCTAAATCAGTTTAAGAGTGGCTGGTATTGATTTTAACTTAATGTGGTTTGTTACTGAAGTAAGCTGGATCAATAGTGCTAAGTAGGTTCAATTTCTTGTGTTGACTATGCCATGGAAAACTTTTATAGACAAGATAAGCAGAAAGTGAAAGGATTGAATTTGTTCTCCTGTTGCTTCCCAGCAATCATTTATCAGTTTTTTATGGTCAGCTTTGAGATTTTTTTTTCCCCCAAAAGACACCTCTTTGAACGGAGCTTCTGAGGTGGAAACAGAGAAATCCTGAATCCAAATCCACTCTAACAGAGGACTTCTAGGAATGTAAGGCCTTGTTTCACTTATTTACCACCTTTACCTCTGGGCAAGGAGCGCAGCCGGGGCTCCAGCACCCGACGCTGTCCCAGGCTGTGGGAGACGCTGCTGCGCTGTTGGCGCTGAGCTCTGCGCAGGCGTCCCGCACCGCCTGGGGACACCGCCAGGAGCCTCAGCCGCCCAGGGGAACTGCTGGCTGTGTGCCGCGTGTTTGCAGATTCTCTCGCACTAATCAAGTTAGGAGGAGGGCACGGAAATACCTTAGAGGGATCCCTGTGTGCAGTTGTACAGCCCACCTGCCAAAAGACCTCTGCACTAACCCTTGGGGTGAGCAAGAAGAGCGGGATCTGGGGTCCCATGAGAATGAGCTGCTCTGTCTTCTCATTATGACTCGGCTTGCTTTGAATCCAATGAGGATCTTTGTCTTCAACCATTCTGTAACATCATTTAGCTCAGACTGTCAATACTGTGGGTTTCCCCCTCATGTATTTTGCAGCAAGCCTTGCTTTCTCATTGCCTTTTCAGTGCTGTTACTGTAACCCTCTGAGTTTAGCTATGAAATTTCATGTATTATAGCAGCTAACATCAATTACGGGTCCGTGCCGGCCATCAGAACCTTGTGCTGAGTCCCTTTCTCTGCAGGGGCCGGAAGGCTCACAGGTACCTCCCTGCTCTGTGAACCTAACAATGCTCATGGTGTCCCAAAGCTGCTCCCTGCCTGCTGAGGTGGCAGCACAAGGGGCAGGCTGGTTGTCACTTCACAGCCCTCTTGCTCTCACAGCCTTTGCAGCAGAAGAACTCCAAATGTCCACACTATTGCACCTACTGACAGATGCGAATATTTGGTTTCCACCAAATCTTGGGCAGGTTTCCCCTCTTGCCCTCTTGGGGTACTCACCCCGAAAGGTGTGTGATGGAGGTGCCCTCGCATTCTCACCTCGTTGCCATGCGCATCGCCGTCAAAATCTCATTTTCATTCCAGAAACAAAAGGTCTGTCAACTTGTTAACTGCACAGAAAACACCAAACAAGAAATAAAACCCAATTAAGAATAAAGAGAAGGAAGAGGCTCAATATAATGAATTGTTTTGGTAAGTGGTTTCGTCAGCTCCATTTGCAAGCTGTTTGTGTGTGAACCTGCCGCAGGACCCGGCTGGGCTGGGCGCAGAGCAGGCGGCTGCGCTGGCTCCTCGTCTGGGGGTGATGGAGGAATGTGGGTCGTCTCCCCAGGAGGGCTGTGCCATCACACCCCCAACACCTCCTCTTGCTCGCGGGACGAGCCGGGCTGTTGCTCTGCGCCTTGTTTCGCGGAGGCAACCCCGCTGTGAGCCGCTGTTGATGTGTGTGGGAGGCTTTGCCCTGGCAGCGTTGAGACAGCAGATGGAGGAGGCCCCTGTCACCAGGGCTGGTGGCCTTCCTGCCAGCACCGCCGGGCTGTTCCGCGGGACGGCCCTGCGCTTGCGGGTTTCTTACAGCTTTCCCTTGACTTTGCCCTTCCCTTCAAGAGATGACCGCTTCAAACAACGGTTCTGCTTTCTGATGCATTAAGACTTGGAAATTTGCCATTCATCACAGCTGTGTGTTTGAGCCTGTGTGATTATTCTGGGAAGTGAACCATGGTGATTTGTGTGTATGTGTTTTATTGGTGAGCAGTATGTTCCCTATCTACCTCTCCCTGACTGTCTGCATCTGCATTGGTTAATAAAATAGATGATGTTCAATGACTTTCTGATGGGTGAACAAGATTTGGCACACAGGATGTAGGAGATTTTCACCAGGCTAAAATTTCATCCTGGGAGACTGAACCTTCTGTGGCAGCCATACACAATCCATAATAACAGAAGCTTTTAACCCATCCATAATTGCTTTCATACAGAAAATGATTGCTGTAAGTTAACTTCATAATTCTAAATCAGCGGCTCTCAGTAGGATTTCAGATGCTTTAATTTGCCCTGAATTATCTGTGGTGCTCACAGGCAGTTTGTCTATGCTCTTTTCTGATTATCCTCCTTGTCATTCTGACCCAAACTCTGCCTATTTAATCTTTGTCTCCTCTTTCTGAAAACAGACCCATTTCCAATGATATCTCAGCAGTGGTGATGGTTCTGAGTTGTGGATGGAGTGGCTGACAGCCCTTAGGGGCCAGCCCGTGCTCTGACCCGCCTGGTGTTACTGACTTGGCTGGAAGGTAACCCTGGGTTCCCACCAGTGGGCTGTGAGGCCAAGCCGAGCGGGGCCATCACCCTGGTGGCACCTGGGCTGGTTCATGCCGTGGTTCCTCTTCTCCAGCGCAGAGCGGAGGGACGGGCGTCATGGCGGGCTCTGTGCGTACCCAGCGGGCTCTGTGCGTACCCAGCGGGCTCTGTGCGTACCCAGCGGGCTCTGTGCGTACCCAGCGCCTGGGGGGATTCCTGGCAGGGCCGGACGTACCGTGGTGGGTGTGTTGGCAGCCTGGGGGTCCCTCCTTAACGAGGACAAAGCTCGTGGTTGGGTTGTTTGGCAGTCCCTAAATGAGCAGAGTGGCCACTCCTCCCCTTATGGCAGCAGCCGGCTGGTGTGATTTTGAGTGACAGCAGATGAAAGGATTGCATTATGGCTTGTCTCTGGAACTGTACATCTGTGTCAGCGCTTTGCTGAATCAATAAACAGGATGCTGAAGGAAAAATACTTTTAGGCTTCTTATGTCTTTATGCATCAAACTGATTGGGCAGCAAGAAGCTCGGGTGGTAGCAGGAATCACAGTGTGGCTGGATGATGGATGTTTTGTCAAATCATGGGTAGGGGCTGGGTCCTGGGAGGTGCTGGCAGGTTTCTCCCCTGGAGAAGGAGGCAGTCATGTGGATTCCTTTTCAGTAGTGGTTACTATGCAATTTGGAAAGAAAGCTTCAACCAAGGAGCCCAAGGTACAGCATCAAGAAGTGGAGAAAAATCACTTTGCATGTTCCAACAGACTAACAAATTACCTATGGTAATGCACTTGAGAATATTCCTCAGTAATTGGATTTCAGCTGTTGTTTCAATGTATGTGCCTCCAGGCTGCGAAGGTAAAAGGACTCCACTGAAATGCTTTGAAATGCTCTCTGGCACCTACAAAATCTGTTTACTATTAAAAAGTGAAACCTGCAAGTCAGAACGCTGCTAAGTGCAGTTTAGAAGCAGAATTGCAGCCCTGCAGCGTAGCTCAGGGTGCTGAAGCATCTGGTTTATCCAGACAGTCTCAGCACAAATGCGTTCCTGTGGCTCGAGTGGAGAAGTCCTGGCTGCTGCTTCCTGCCAGGGTAGCGTGGGCACGGCTGCGTTGTGCAGCAGAACCCTTGAGCCCTTTAGCTGAGGAGTCCACATGGCCTGGAACAGGCTAAGAAACACACAGGAGGGCTTGCAGGTGAGTATTTCTAAGTTGGGTACCTCTTGGATGTGCTGGTCCTCCTCCTAGACCCAAAGTTGAGCTTTAGAGGCTTGAAAAACAGAAAAGTTGCTGCTTTTGTGGAGCGTGGGCAGCAGTGGCTCCTTATGGTACCTGCAATGCGTCTGATGCAGAGCAGGCGAGCTCTTGGGAAGCTGACCCTGGGCATCTGGTGCCTTTTTCTTCAAATGCCAGTGACATCTCTGGTCCTGAGCTTGATGCTGAAACCATAGATGAAATAGGGAGGAATAAGCTCTCATTGCACATCATGTGGTGGCCACTGAGTCTTACATTTTACTTTAGAGCTCAAGTCTGTCCAAATGCTCTTCTAATAGAGAAACATGCTGCAGTTGTACTTTTAGGCAGAGATAACAGGTGGACTTTGAGCCCTGCACACCTCCGCCTGAACCTTTTGGATCTCTCTGCCCTTTGGAAGGAGCCAAAAGCAAACCTGGCCCTGGCAGCTTCCCTGGTTTGCTTTGTGGGAGATACGTGGAGGGAAATAAATCTGCTCTGCTGACTGAGGCAACTAGTTCTGTGGGTTTATAAATGCTCCAATTGAGTGTTTTGACACGGCAGTCAGATATAGTTAATCTTTCCCTTGACCTCCTGATACCGGAGCGCGGGCTGAAACCGCTAGTTAAGCACGTCCGTCTCCTGTTGTACCATTCGCGCTCCAGCGCACCGCCTAATCAAGTGTAATATATCTCTGGGTAAAACACACACGGTGCTTTTCACAGCTATTTAAACAAAAAACAGACCTCGGTGTGCTAGTTACATACACAAGGCACACACAATCGCTGCTCCTCTGGTTAAGAAAGAAGTTGGATGGGCTGGGTTTGCTCTGGGGAGGAGGAGTGGGAAACGCTCGCTTCTGTCTACCCGAATATGGAAAACCTTCCCTCGGTGTCGTCCCAAAGGATGTGCATCCTGATGGGTGGATGGGTTTATGCCCAAATATGCAAAATACCTGCTTGGTGTCATCCCAAAGGGTGTGCATCCTGATGGGTTTTGTGCCTGTTGTTCTGGATTGAGGGTTAGGACTGGTGGGGTTGGCTCTGGGTGAGGTCGGGGGGATCTTGTGCAGAGGCTGCACAAATCGTCTCCATGTCTGGTAGTGATGAGCCTTTCCTATAGCTAAGGGTAACGCAGCAGGCAGTCGAATTTGGGCAGGATAGTAAGCTGCAAGGATTAGCAGAACAGTATTTGTTTGAATTGCTGGGCTTTTCTGTTTGACAGCATGGCTGGATCTGTAAACCAGGCTGTCCACAGAGGTTCGGGGGTCACTCCGGTATCTCGGAGCAATCTGTCTTTGCAAACATAGTAAGACCCATTTGCTTTTGTTGGACTTACTCATCCCAGCTCTGCTTGGAAGGAACTGGTATATTAAGGCATTCTCTATTTTTGAAAGCATATGAGGCAGCCTCAGAGGGTGTGTGTGCAGCACCCACGAGGGCGAGGGAGGCGAGCACAGGGGCGCTGCTGGAGGGAACAGCGTTTTCTCTTGGGCCGGTGTGGATGGCTTTGATGGCACCTGTGACTTTGTAGGGTGAGGCCTTGCTAAGGAGCCAGGAGAACTGGTCCAGGAGTGTTCACAGGACACCATGTGGTGCCTCGGAAGGCAACCAGGGAAAAATAAACCATGCAAGAATCGAGGAAAACAAATAGGAGAGAAACCCAAAGCAAAACAAAACAAACCAACCCGCATCAAAACCAAAACAACACAAACCAACCGAACCAAAAAACCCAAACCGTAAAAACCCCAAAGGAAAATACAGAAAAGCAAACAAACCCAAACGTGTCTCTGCATTAACGCAGATGCTGGTTAGATTTACAAGTAAGGCAGGTGTCCCAACAGTGCGCAGTGAGGCTGTGACTTCTAAATGAAGGCGCTAACTGATGTTTTGAAGGTTGAGAAGCACTGGACTCACGGCTGACTTTTGGTACCCAGTCAAGCTTGTATTTTCCTATGACCCTTTGACAGTTTCCCCAAAGGATCCCAGATACTTTCTCCTGTATTTTTTTCTAGCCTCCTGTTTAATGTCCCTGGGATATTAGTGGAGATTTACTGATGTGTCTCTGTTAAATTCAGCAAATCTTCTGTTTGAGAGCTCTATTTTACAGAGCAGCTCATCCTGTTGGATATAGAAAAATTGCGCAGCTCAGGATAAAGTGTATCCTAACCCACCGAAATCTTGATTGCTGAAGTACAAGGCTCCTCCAGGCAGTACAACGTATGAGCTCTGTACAAACGCCTGTGTGAAAACAGGTCACTGAAATCTCTTTCGAATCCTCGCTCTTGCGACCCCGTTGCAAGGCCCGTCCGTGACCTCGTGCCTCCCTCCGTCGCCGTGGAAGGGAGCGGAGCCCTCCTTCGGGAGCCAGGAGAGACCCCCCGAGCGGCTGCCTGTAAAGCTCTTTGAAGGTGAACGCTGGTGTGTACCTGCAGCACCAGCCACTCTTGACTGTGCTTATTAACATGCAGGGCATGCTCAAATAGCAGCTCTGTGGCGGTGTGTTAACTGTGCTGATAAATCTTGTGTAAAAACAACACTCCACCGCGCCGTTAAAGCTCCTTCCACCTGGGAACATCAAAGCCCGGCACAAGCACGGCTTGATCTTCACCGCGGCTGGGGCTGCTTTGTGCCGCGGCGCAGACGGGACCGTGGGGACACCCTGATTTTGGCAAGAAAAAGACACATTTTGGTGTGCATTGCCAAGTGGGTCTCTGCACCACAATAATGGCCTGGCCCCACTTTTTTGTAAACGTAATATGAAAGCGTTGCTGAGAGCTTACCCCTGCTCCCAGGGGGAGGAGGGCAACCTGCAAATCACTACAGGCAAATTCGGGCTTTAGCAACTAGAAAAAATATATCCTAGTACACTTTTAAAGCCTGCGTCTTCCATGCTACGGAAGGTATTTGGATGCCATTATAAAATCCAATAGCAACGTCTCTGAAAGCGGTTGTGCCAGCACTGGAACCAGGTGCCTGCCTTGTGCGGAGTGCTACGGGATTGCCTCCTGCGCCCTCTTTGAAGGCTGCAATCCCTTTTAAGTGTATTTACCTCCCTTAAAGCTTTAAATGCAAAGCAGGAGGAACCTGTTATTAAACTTCTCTTTCTTGTGGCTTGCAATAAGTTACTTCTGTTAAAAGAGACAGAAAACTTCTGTCAAGGAAAAATCACTGGATCACAGAATAATTAAGGTTGCAAGGGACCTCTGGAGGTCACGCAGCCCAACCTCCTGCTCAAAGCAGGGCTGACCTCAGAGTTAGATCAAATTCTGGTTTAAATGTGATGATGATGATGTTTATTTACATAGTGACAATCACACTTAAGTCTCGCGGTTTATTTTCTGTCTGTCTCTTCTGAGTAAAGGGATAACTGGAGAAAACGGTGTGGGATTTTTGAGCCCCTGAAGAAAGCTGTGGGGTGGGATTAGCCCAGCCTGGGGTGGGTGCCAGATGTGGGCACAGCTGTTGGGAGCCCAGGAGGGTCCCGTGGTCTCTGAGGACCTTGGTGCCCTGGGTGCCCATGTGCCAGGTTCTGCAGTCCCCACTGCCTTTCCCAAAGCCAGATGGACCCTTAAACCTGCGCACAGTGACCTCAGCCCAGCTCCTGCAGCTCCGCTGTGTCCCCATCCCCGCTGCACTCCTCTTCCAGCCATCCATGAGGAGCTGCAGGAATAACAGATAGGAAAGGTTTAATTCAGCAAATCCATAAATCATTTCATTCGGTGATTATTTATGAACTAGATCACAAGCTTATGACAGTAGCTCTTAAGAAAGAGTTCCTGGCTGCTGAGCAATTGGCGTAGTTGTCCTCTGAGAGCATTAAATATGCATTTGACACAAGTGACTGTGGTGCTTTCTTCCATTAACCCATGGTTTCCAGCTTTCAGCCATTATTGCACGTATTATGCTCAAATATGTTAATACATTGTAATTCTACCCTAGAGACTTTGTTAGGAGTGCATTGCCCTCTTGCTGAGACGCAGCAAAGGTCCTGTCTTGGTTGCATTTACACTGCCCGTGGTGTCTGTCCTCCACCCGGCTCTCCTGCCCTGCTGCTTTGAAAGCTTTTGCTTTTGAACTGTATTCAGTACTTGGGGATGGAGACTTCTGTGGTGGGGCAGGATCGATGCAAGTTGCTGTTCTTGGCTGCCAAGCAGAGCAGCTAAACATGACCCTCCTGCTGGCCTTGCCGCTCCTGCTGTTTCTGGAACATTTTTCGAGTTGTGGTTTTGTTGTGTTTTGTTGTTGTTATTGGGCGGGTGCCAGAACAGGCGTCCTCATGGTGGAACCACCCCCGTCCCTGTGTCTGCAGAGGACGCGCGGCCCTGCAGGGCCCTGCTCGGTGAGCAGCAGCGACGCGCCGGCGGAGCGCGGGTACGAGAGGGGTGAATTCTGACCAGGAAAGAGCTGGGGGTCCCAGTGCAGCTCTGGCACTGTCACTTCATGGTGTTACTTGACAATTAGAAGCAGTACGAGCAGTGTTGCAAGGAACAGATTAATTAGATTTGACAATCGCACTGCGAAACAACATTAATCTGTTGGGGGGGGCAATATTATTTCCATTGTTTGTTTCTTGGTTTTCTCTGTAAACTAGACACAGATTTCCAGCTCTCGTGTAGGAGCAGGCGTACTTCTGGTGTCTAATGATGGTTTAAATAAGTATTTAAGGTACCGCTGCTGTGGGACCTGACACTCAGTGTGGTCAGAGGAAAGTCGCTGGCTTTCTCTGTTATTGGAAAACCCTGTGCAAAATGTTCCGCGTACTGTGGGAAGTGGGGTGGCTGTGTCACAGGGGTGCCCGTGTCACAGGGGTGCCCGGGAGAGCTTTCCTGAGCCGCTGCCCCCGCGGAGCGCGGGATCAGCTCCGCTCGCACATCCAGCTCCGCTCGCACATCCAGCTCCTGGGTCTCAGGGCAGAACGGGACGTGACTGAGCTCGGTGCAGCAGCTGCTGGTCCCCACAGAAATCTGGGGAGGTTTTAACCACTCCTAATCTGCAGCAGTTACTCTTCCTGGGACCATTTTACATTTAGTGGCTACAGAAATGTGTGACCAATTTCTGGTACTTCTAGTAAGGGGAGCACATCCACCTCTGCTGCATCTTCACCTGCAGCTCCTCAGGTGTCCTGTGTTACCTCTCCTACACCTGTAAAACGCTAAACAGCCTCAGGGTAAAATACATTTAAAACTTACAAATCCTCCTAATTTCCTTTTTTTATTAAGGGCCTCAGCCTAATGCGCAAGCTTTTATACGATGTGTTCCGTTGTATAAGCCTGCTAGCACGCATTACAGCTCCAGTTTCCTTTAACATTGAATATTAGCATTTATTATTTATACAGTGCAAACAATGCAGTAAGTTTAGCATAATTGTCATAGTTACTGATGATATAAGAACCTGGTTGTTATTTTCAATATACACCACTTCGGCTGTATCTGTTAAAGGTGGCTGGTGGCTGATGGGCTGGATGAGCGCACCAGAGTCCCTGTGCCTCCGTGAACAGACTCGGTTGTTGCAGCTGTAGCACTTACATGCATTTCTTGGGAATGAAGGATTAGCAAATGATGGATTAGGAAAATTAATCTGTGGTTTGTCAGGCGTACGTTACACGAGGTTTAAATTAGGTTGATGGATTTATTATTTATTATTTGTTATTTGCTGTTGTGTGTCACTTCTTAATGTTATGATATATAATAGTAGCCCATGCCTGAGCTGCTGTATATAAAGGTCATAGTTTCCATAATTAACCCCGTTTTTCATGGTCTTTTAATACCAATACATTAATTTGCAGTGGTCTGGAATGTGACAAAGAAATTAATTTCCTTGGGTTAGGTGTTTTAAACTGAAGAATGTAGGCTGATGGCTGCAGGCTCTCGGAGTACAAACACGCGTGTTCTTCAGCAAGTTGCCTGTAGCTGAGTTTTATTGACCCAGGAATAGTTTCAGGGGGAGACAAGAGGACCTGGAGGTGTCTGCAATACCAAGTGTAAAGAGAGATGGGGGGAGTGGGCCTTCAGAATGGTAAAGCAGGATTTAACCTTCAGCGGGAGGTGCAGCTCTGGACCATACCTGCTCTTGAATTTCTTTCTCTTTTGGGTCCCATGTTGAACGAGTGCAAACAGATTTTTGCAGTGGAGAAGTATCCAAGTCTTACAGGCGGCAGGACTGTCCTGAGGATAGCCAACAGCTCTATATCTGTGTGTTCTCTGACGTGCTGTGACCCACGTCCCACCATCGGAGCTGTCTGACTGCCTCCTGCACCCCACTCGTCCCTGCTGACGGGGTTGGGGGATGTGCTTGGGACAGGGCTTTCTCCAGGGATGCACCTCCTTGAGTTCTGGCCAAAGCTTTGGAGACTGCTGCTCCCATCTCGGAGCCAGCCCTGCATGAGCGGCTCTTGGACGTAAGATCATTGAATTACCCCTTGCCTGGCTGTCACCATCCTATTCCCAAACAGTGCCAATAAGCAGGAAAACGTTCGTTTTTCCCTCTCCTGGTGCAGGGATGGGGGAATTGTGCCAGCCGTTCCTGCAGAGCTGAGTTGGTGTCGCGCTCGTGCCAGCTCCGTGTCCCCGGCGGGTGCGCGGGCAGGGGAGCGGCGGGTCCTCCCTGCCCGGCTGCGCCCGTGCAGGCAGCGGCAGGTTTCGCTCTGAATTTCCCTGTCTTTGTGGCTTAAATCAGAGCCTTGAGGCTGGCAGATTGCCCTGAGAGCGATACCATGGGCTAATAATTTACAGCAGAATGCAAAGGCAAAGAGGTGTGTTTTTAATCTTTACAAATGTATCTAGATAAGCCAGGAGACAGACTTATCTTTTGTATTACAAGAAAGGGGGGGTAAAATCCACACCAAAGAACATTGCTGTACCATCCTTTGCCTTTTCTTCAGCCTTTGTCTTTCTCTGTATCTTGTGCTGTTGAATTAATGGGATATGAACTCTGAATACGTAAGTGATCTATTCATTCTAATTAGCTTCCTAATAGCTTCTGGACAGTGATCAGACACAATGTCAGGACTGTGCTGTTTACTTCCCCAAGCGCAGGGCATGGCTGGTGCTCGCGTTCCTGCCCAGCTCGGAGTGTCCTGCAGGGGTCTGGGGCCGGTTGCACCGATGGGCACCGTGGATGCGAGGGGGTGGAAGAACACAGCTGTGTGTTTTGGTGGCTGCAAGTGCTTCCTCCTCTTGGCAGGCTCCATTTCCCCGGGGCCGGGCATAGGTGGGATGTCTGTTCTGCCTGGGGCTCAGCTCTTGCGGTGGGATGGTCTTGGTGCAGG
Source organism: Patagioenas fasciata (assembly GCF_037038585.1). Lineage (NCBI taxonomy): Eukaryota > Metazoa > Chordata > Aves > Columbiformes > Columbidae > Patagioenas > Patagioenas fasciata. The sequence continues at coordinate 773,755 of NC_092536.1, forward strand.
GATGGCCCGGGAGCTGCTCGGCATGCAGAGCTGGTGGTGTCCTCGCCGCGCTGCTCCGTGCCAGCGCAGCCACGTCCTGCAGCCTCCGAGCCGCAGGCGGGACGCGCTCCCAGCAGATGGGCCTGCCTGGGTTCTGGCAGCATCCTCAGCAGAAGCATACGGCAGGAGCTGGGGACACGGGGCTGAGGAAACCAGCAACGCTCCTCGCTTTTTCCTGTGTGTGCATGAAGCTATGAACGACAGTGAAACCGGGGACCTCTTGAGCAACTAAGACCAGGAACAGAGAAATTTGCACCGTTCCAGTTTACCAAAGCTGTGAAAGATGTGATGGATGAATCACTTTTGCAGCAACCTTCTCCGCCAGCAGAGTCCCGGAGATGCTAAGTTACGCTGCACACAGCGTGTACTTGAGGAAAAGATAGAAGGGATGTTCTCTGAATCAGGGGAGAGTCTGACGCACAGAGACATTTTCAGAGGAATAATTTACATACGCATTCCCTTTCTAAAAATATCAGTCACGGTATTGCCTCTATTTTTGAGTGCAAGGCTCTCTAGGCTGGTAGGTGGATAGAACTGGGAATCTGCATTTAAATGGATCCAAATACCAAAGGTCCATTGGGGCTGCAGCATGGGATGCCTTGTGCTTTGCTCAGGAGGCAGAGCTTAGAGATGGCTAAACTCCAGGTCAGGGGAAATAAAGGATGTATACAGCTTGACAATGGCCCCGAATGTCATCCACACATGGTCTCAGGCCGCGATGGGTCTCATGGAAGTCGGTCTTCGCCTGTTTTGTTTTGGAGAAGGCAGTGAGGCTGAGCAGAGGGCAGCGAGCTCCTCTGGGAGGAACAGAGAAATATGCAGGAATGTTTCATGTCCTTGGGTGGTGGCTGAGAGAGGTGGTGTGAAACCACGGCTCCCTGGAGGCTGCTGGGTTGACATGGCCAGCTGAAGGGTTTTTCCCAGCTCAGCTGCCCATGCATCACTCTGCCCCACATCTACATGCGCCAGAGCCCCGTTGAGGCAGAACCCGTGTCTTGGTGTCACGATAAATTAAGTAGCTCAATAGAAACACCCATCTGTCTTGAACTTCTGTCATGTAACGTGCTACAGAAGGAAAGCAGGAGGAGTGCCTTGGTGTCACTCCCACAGCCTTTCCACGGCCAGCTCTCCCATCTGGGATTCTCCTCAGCCTTGACCTTGGGCCTGTAAGAGACTGGTGAGAAAAGGAGTTGGGGAAAAAGGTTCAAACTGGCCATTAACAAGTGTAAGCTGGAAGTAAAACAGGCATTGCTACCACTGGAGGGTTGAGGTTATGGGACAGCTGTGCAGCAACAGTGTCTCTGGGTGTACGTGTGGAGTCCGTGTGGTTTTATGATGGAGGCTGATAAATTTATGGAGGGGGTTACACGGCCCAGACTTCGCGTTTGCCGGGACGGGCCCCCGCGGACCCGCTGCTGGGAATGATGCAGAGCAAGAGCTGTGCTGATGTGCAAACAGCTTTGCGGTGGAGATGTGGTTGAGCACAGACTTCGCTCAGGGTTACAATGACTGGGCTGAACTGGGGCAGGTGCCCTCCAGCAGGATGGCGGCAGCTCCTCAAAACGGGTACACGGGGCTCTGACTAATGGGGAAAGGGAAAACGTACGGGGCTGCCGCTGAAACACCGGGGGAAATTTGTGAGGTTTTTTTTCCTCTTTTCTCTGTTGGTTTTGTTAGTGCGCTCAGGAAGTCCCATTAACGCCCACTCACTCCAGTAACACACATCATTTTGCACCTTATTGTGTCTTCTATGAAAAGCTGGTACTGATGAAGAAGTCTTGTGCTTCTTTGAAATTGTCTGTCAGGAAAAAACATCCCCCCGAACAAACAAACAAGTGCACAATCCTGAGCGTGCTGGAGATTGATTTGCAGCACTTTTCTCCCCCACCTTATCTGTTCAGAAATGTTTTGGCAAGCCATGAAAAGTCAGAGCCCTTTGCTGTCAAATGCAATCTATGTCCCAGGGAGCTGCTTTAGGGGCTTCGTGTGGGCATCCGGGCTCTGCGGAGGAGCTGAACGGTTCCCGTGGCAGGGCTGCTCACCCAGAAGAGCAGACGCAGTATTTTGCAGCCCATGAACAAGGGCAAGAGCAGTGAGACCAGACCAAGATCACTGCAGAGGAAAGACATCCACACGAAATGTAATTCAGCTGGGAGGCAACCTGCCTACTCATTCATATCTAGTATTTTACTAAGTGTTGCTGTTTTTCTGTATCCCGTTAAGCTTTTTGATTTGTTTCCATCTGTTCGGTATAGATCACTTCTGCAGTTTACTTAAAACACAAATACCCTTTATGAATCTCTACAGATGGTTTTCAAAGACTTATAGAAAGACAAAGATAAGATCAAGAAAATCTTGAGTGTTTGCCTCGGGGGAAAAAAATGGGACAGTCGCTTTGCCTTGCAGCTGCAAGCCACGTCAAATCAGACACTTTGATACGTTCCATTTTCTGTCTGAAGTCTCCATCTGAAAGGCAGCCTGCCTTATTTCAGTCAATGTGCAATTTTTGTTAGTTGAGGCTCTTTCTCAGCTTCTAAAAAAGATGCTCATTTGCATCATAGAACAAAGACAGCGCTTTTCCCCCTCTATGTTCAGTGTGTGTTCGCCAAAAACTAATCACGCTGCACAGTGTGTCTGTAGGGCGGGGGCTGTTGTTCTTGAGCATTTCCCCGCTGCTGCGCTGCTCTGCGCCGGAGCAGGGATGGGCGCCCATCCCGTCTGCGCAGCCTCAGTCCAGGTCTGCTCGGGTTTGTGCTGACGCTGGACCTCGGTAGCTCGGGCGGGACCCCCGGGCGGGACGCTGGTTGTGCAGAGGCGGTTGGCAGGCGCTGGTGCCCCTGGCAATGTCCCACCGCAGCCACGGGTCGGGCGAGCAGCCCCGGTGTGTGTCCCCAGGCTGGGACCCTTCCTCTAAACCCCAAGAGCAGCGAGCAATGCGAAGTGTAGAAGAAGACAGGAGAACACAAGTGCTGGAGGACCATGCTCTGCTCGGCCGGTTTCGTTGGCGCCAGCTTCTCCCTCGGGCCAAGGCTGGGGCGGGTATAATCTACATTAACTCTGTTGGCCTCTGTGGGAGATGCTAAACCCTGTCCCTGTGTAATGCACTGCTTGCGTGTTTAGTAAATACCCCAATCATTTCCAGAGAAACCACGTGAAGCAGGGTAACTGCTACATTTCTGCTCTTCTTCATCTGCTTTTAACTCCTTGCTTGGGAGTGAGAGGGGACTCATACTTCTTATCTTTTCGTTTTAGCACTTTTTGGGATTATCCCAAAGCCATTTGACATCAAAAGGACCTCATGGGCTTTAATGGACACTGAGGTGGGCTCTTGAAGATCTGCCTCAGGCAGAATCAAAAGCTTTACAGAAATCTGAGTATTTGCATTGCAGATATGGCACCAGCAAGAAAAGGAACCTGTCCACCTTAAACTTACAGCATTACCAAGACCTGATTGAAAAAACCAAACCACCAACTTGTCGGAGTCATGCACCTTAGTGCTGGACTTCATGCGCAAAGACAAGGCGTGTATTGTTTGCCCAATTAAAAAGATAAAACCTGTAGCCCACAGTCAGCGAAACGAGCTGTGAAATGAGTGATGACTTGCTGAACAGGCAGGTGCACGCACAAAAGCATATGCAAACCGTCTACTTATCTAAGGACAGGTTTATTGCCTGGTCATCAATTTACTCTGAGGTGGTTTCGCAAATTCGCGGCCTCCTTTGTGCTGCGCTCTCAGATAAGGTGCATCCGCGGTAGCATCCCCTATGCTTTTCCTGCCCTCTGGAATGGTGATGGAGGGAAGAGCTGAGCGGAAAGGCAGGGGCTTGTGGGGGGAGCCGGCTGGCGGCACCGCGGTGGCAGCGGTCACAGTGCCCGGTCTGGGTCTGGTTCAAGGGCGCCGGTGCTGCTGGGCAGGTTCCCCCGGCAGTGTCCTGTGCAGGAGAACTGCATCCAGCCCTGCAATGAGGGCACACGAAACTTCTCAAGGAATAACTATGATTTGATCGTTAGTCACTGAATTTGCTGCTCCTGATGTTGAGTAATAGAGTAACATGCTTTTTAACCAAGAGCTTCAGGAAATCTGAAGTTCATAAAGCAAACCCATCTGGTGGCTGTGCTTGCCATGGATTTCACAGTCCAGCTCGGCTCTCTGATACTGGTCTCCAAAGAACATTCGTTTTGAAAGCAGGGGTGAGAGCATGGCTGAGACAAATCGGTTATCAAATTAGACTGATTACAGATTTTTTTTGTAACGCCCATTCTGTGAAATTCCCCTTTCTCGTTCCTCAGAGAGTCTCACACTAACGCTTCAGATCTAAGCCCTGCCCAGCCTCCGAATGTTTCCAGTGCTGGCCCCTCTCGGTTTAAGAGAACTGAGGTTCCCTCCCAAAGAGCCCTCGGTTGATGTGAGGCAGCGGAGCTGCTGGAAGCAGCTGCACTTCTGACACAGCAAAGAGAAAAAGGCTGGAAAGAAAGAGGGGTAATCAGCCGAGCTGAAATGTCAGCATTTTGTCCTTTGGCTTGCTGAACAAAGTTTTATCGCAGGACAAAGAGAGAGAAAGGACTGCTGGTTACTGCCTCTAATGCTTTTTAAGTGGTGTGGATCAAATAGGAGGGTTTTTTTAAGTAGATGAGTGTGTGCATGTGTGCCCATGTGCAGAACGCAGGGGAGGTCTCTGGAGACTGATAGCATAGAAAAGAGGGCAAATACAAGATATTCGTTATCGAGTGAATACAAATGTTTAGCTGCTGTATGATGGAAAAGAGAAAGCGATGCTGTTGACCTGTAAAGGATCCTGTGGCATCGAGCTACCTGTCCCCTCCAGCACCCAGCGGTGCTGCTGCGTGTCCCTCCCTGCGAGAGGGGGGACAGTCGCCCCCGCAGGTCTCCCTGCAGGAGAACTCAGCGAGGCCTCAGTCAGCCAAAATCTGTGGAAATATGTCAGACGTTGCACCACGTCTGCAGAAGGTCTGTCACGACTTCTTTATATGTCACTCCAGACAGAACAATGATTTTATGAAGTTCACTCTGGGACTGACCCCGTTGTCCCCAGGTAAGAGTGGCTCCTGCACTAAAGCGCGTGGGCAGGGAGGACTCGCTCCCTTTAATGCTGCATACGGTAATTTTCTGAGAATCAAGGAGAGGATGGAGAAAAGACAAGGGGACTGAGTGCGGGCCGGCTCTGGGGTGACGCCAAACACAGAACTGCTCCATCTGGGAACCGTCATTGGTGTACCCACAGGTACGTTAGCTGACCTCGTACTTCCACTGCTTGTATTTGCTAATTATTATAATAGATATAATTTTATCCATAGTCAAGTGTCTCTGCTTCTGATGGGTGAAAACTACCATTAAAATTAAAAAAATGGAAGCCCCCAACTTTATTCTTGACTTTGCACGTACTTGCCTGTAGCCATATATTCTGCATTATACTCTCTGAAAAAATCACATGCCACTGCTATTGCGCGTTGCTAGTGGCTGCGGGTTTTGATGAAGCTGAGTTACGACCGCAGCTGCAAAATACCGTATGGTATTCATAATGTGGGGATGTGGTTCTCATAATGAATTCAATTAAACTGTGTGTTAAAATGCATGGTGCGCAGCGCCGCGTCCCCGCAGTCGCAGTGTTTCCAGCAGCTGTGCCGCCGACTCGTGCCCCTCGCCTTGCAGGGTCGCTTCACCTTGTCTTTGGTTGTCTCCATCTGGTGCTGATGCTGTTGTACCACAGTGAAGGTGTTGCAGACTGAGAGGTGAAAGGTGCTGCCTGGTACGGGTGCAGAACAGGGATCCAGGGCTGTTTGGAGGGTGGGGGTGACCTCGTGTGACGGAGGGGATGTTTGTGTTCGCAGCAATGACAAATGGAAGGAGGGACAGGAAAGATTTGGGAGCAGGCAGAAGTTCTGGCTGCAGTAGGAGTTAACTCATGGCGAGACGTTCACAACGGGAGGCAAGTTGTGGGCTGAGATTTTTATTCCTGACCTTTGCTATAGGGAATTGAGCGGTGCAGTCATCACTTCATTCCTCCACATGCAACGACACCGTTTTCAAAATCTGTCCTTAGCTCTTAGGACCTCTGGGCAGTCCCCGCGGCAGCGCTGGAAACAAATCCCTCACACATAAAGTAAGCGTATTTTCCTGCTCCCGTTTTAGAGAAGGCTGTGAGCTCCGCGAGCCGGGATGCTCCGCTGTGCCCGGGGTCTGTGAGCACAGCGATAACACAGCCGCGCTGTGGTCACCTCTGCTCCCATGAGCCACGGAGGCACTTGTTCTCCTGGCAAACAGGGACTGCGGGGGGAAAGGAACAGAGAAAACTGAGCCCCACTGCAGCACAGAAATCAGAACAGAGATCTCGCTGTGGTGAATAAGAAACTCTCCAACTAAGGAATGGTCCTTGGGATGCACGTTCGCTGTGTCTGCAAAATGGGGAATATGTGGCATGTGTATTTATTTTTAAGAAAGTAATAAAGTACCTTGAAAGAAATGTTTTAAACTGTTCCAACAATCCACCAGCTGTTTGCAATTTTGCACAACTGCTAAAGTAAAATGCTGCTGCACAGATACTGCTGTAAGGAATGAGCTCCTTCAAACGTCCTTCTGAGCCTTGACATTGGCTTATTCAACAGCCGTCTTCAGCTGAGCATCTTTAACTTGAAAGATCATTTCCCCGTCTGTTACTGAACACCCAAATGACCTTTCCCAGTGTAAGCAGCCTCCTCTCCCCTGGCTGATCTCAGGTGTTATTCCCGATGCTCAGATTTTCCTGAAATTTCAGCTCTAACCAAAGTTCCTGGGGGACTGGCTGCAGGTCACTTGTCTTGATAGAAACACATCGGCAAACTGGAAAAAAAGTCTGTGCTGAATGTTGTGTTTGCTTGGGACCGTTCAAGTGCTGCAGTGGGCGGTGCAGCTGACCAGCGCTGTGGCAAAAGCATCGGTGAGGGCTGGTGGGGCTCTGGGTGTTCTGCTGGTCCTGCTGCCAGCCCTGGGGGACACCCTGGGCAAGCTGCCCTTGGTTTCTGATGGGACATCTCCGCCACTACCCTGGTTCTGCACACTGTCTCTCTTTAACCTTTTCATGTGAATAAGCAAGATGAAAATAGTTAAACATGAGCATTTCTCAATTCAACGAATGCGTTTCTTTCCCCCATGGCCTGAATCACAGAGGAAAAAAATGGTTAGAGCTTCAGCTACAACGGATGTAAAGCTGGTATCACACCTTGTAAAACGCGCCGTACGGGCTGGAGCGGCTGTAATGCTGAGTGGGCAACTCTGCAGCTAAAGTGCGATGGATTGGCTTGAGCTGAGTGTTGAGGACCATCAGTCATGTGGTTTCCAAGAAACTGAAGATTGAGACTGAGAAATGATTTGCATAGAAAAACTCTATGACTACCTCAGGAAAAGAGCGCATTTGAACTGCGCCGGCCTGGGCAGCACACTCCTAAAATGCAGGGTTTTTTTTTCTTAGGTAAACAAATCTGTGTGGTTTCTCCAAATTCCTGTCCTGCCTCCAAAGGTAATTTCTGTGAAGGATTATGAATGAGAAACAAGTTCAAACCAGGTTGTAATTTGCTGTCTTACAGCGTTCCCAGGGGTCCGGGGCCATTCAGCTGCCATCGCTGCTTTCCCGGTGCTGAGGCTCTTTACCTAGCAATTAATCTGTGTGACAAGACGGGCCTTAAAGAAAAAAGCAGCAGCAGAAAGGAGTTTCCTTTGTTGCTTGTTCACTCTTGAAACGCGCCCTGTGCACATGACGCGTTTGCTGGCTTGCTTCTGGATCTAATGCAAGAGATTGGCACAGTCTTACTCCTGCGGTTAATTTTAAATACAACAAGATCGCGCTACGGTACTTGACACATCTCTAAGAGCAACATCATGACACTGTTGACACTGAATGTTCGCTAATGGCACCTGCTGCCAAACTCAAATGTAAAATGAGTGGGATAACAACAGCAGCATTTAAAAAACTTCCTTCAAGGGAGCATTTCAAATGGTATCAGGTCTACCTGGCACGGTGGAGTTGTGAATGTGGGGAATATCCAGTTTCCTCTGCTCGGTCCCCGCGTGGCTGTGCAAGCCCAGCCCAGCTCCGTGCCCGGGGGAGGACCCGGCCGTGCTGCCTCCGACGTGGAGCGGCGGTGCTGGCACCTCACCCAGGGGCTCCGCTCCTGGGCTTCTGGCTTGTGAGCTAATGCTAAACTATTGGGCTATTAATGGTCTTCAAGCAGCTTATAGAAATTTTAGAATATATTGTTTTAGCTTTTCAGTCAATAAAAGAAAATATAATAACATAAAACGAAAATCAAAGTTCTAGAAATAAATATGAGTGAGTTCATCATTAACTAATGATCCGTCTGTGAGGATGCGATTACTCTGCCACTGCTGTGAACATTTCTAAGTGTGGATGCAGTTACATCAGCTTAAATCGTCTCCACAAATGCAGCTATAGTGTAAACCTTTTATACAAATATAACTTCCCGCACACTTTTGCCAACACAAGATACTTTCCTAAAAAGCACTCCTATTGAAATATTTATACGGAAATTCGGTAGGTTTTAAAACACGTACTTAGTTCTGACACCGAGTCACTCGTGGAGCAGCAGGAGATGGTGCCAAAGGGATTGTAGGGAAAGGTGGGTTTCGTACCAGTATTTCCTCCTCTGCTCCCTCCCCATATGGAACTGTGGCAGAATGAATTCACAAGTTTGAGCCCCAATGGGTTTCAGGGGCCTGTGTATCAACAGCACTCTGAATGTGGACATTTGTATTTGGGGGAAGGTTATGGTTTTAGGTGTTTCTAAGTGGTTCTGCTCACAGAAATACGCTTTTCAGGATTTCGGGTACTCATTTGGGGCCAAAGGATGACAAAGGAGAAAGAAAACCTTGTATTCTCTTTGTCCAGCCTGCAGTGGGAGTCCTGAGCGGGGCTTCGCTGCGCGATCTCAGCTCGGTGGTGATGATAACGTGTTCCTCCAGTTGTTAAGTACAGCTAATAAAGTTGAAAAACACCTTTTGAAAAATGATTAGGTAGATAATAAAGTATGGCAACTCGAAAATATGCATTCTTCATGTGATGACTGGAGATAGTTTATCACTTTCTGAGTGACACTTCCATTTATAAATATTTATTCTCTCCAGTGGTACTGATAAATCTTTTGAGCCTATAAGCCCATTGATACATACGCAGTAATATCATTTGTCTTTCCAATGCATTTTATTTATTATTGACTAATTGCCTGCCAGATTGTAAATATGATAGGGGTGGCATTGTGCTTTGATTAACTGTATGTTAAAGTACCCAGAGGAATTTAGATCTAGCTCTGAGCAAAGACATCCAAGGCAATAAATTGTATATTTTGAAATCAGCTCTGCAATATGGAGCTGCAGCGCTAGTTAAACAAGCCGAGCAGAGGCCTTTTCCAGAGCAGTTTATTTTGATTAATGGGTTCCCAAAAGCCTCTTGCTGCTGTTTACAATGGATTTGCTGTAATATTTACAATAAACTGGGGTTAGTCAAGAGAGTTTTAATGTACTTCAGCAGGTTACTTGCACTTCACAGACCCGGGGCAAGAAGCACTGTGCAGAGTCAGACGGGTGGATGTTTTGTCCGTCTGTCTGGCACGCGTGTGGTGCTGTGTGCTTTTTGTCGTTTGTTTCTTTTTCTTCTCTCTCCCCCTCCAAGTCCCCTCTTGGACATTTTCTTAACCAAATGTTTAGAACCAGCTTAACACATCTTGAACCATCTACGTGATGACTGGAGATAATTTATCACCTTAGAGCTGACAGACCATTTATAAACATTTATTCTCCGCGGTGGCACTGATGGATGGGCTGAGCGATGGGCCACCGGCTGTGCCGACGTCCCCTCCCGCGTCCCCGAGCCCCTGGGCGCGCTGGAACCGGCTGGGACGGCAGCACCTCTTGCTTAACTCACTCCAGCAAAATACTCGCAATTAGGGCATGCAAGACCTTGTTAACCAGCCGCTCTCAGACATCCTGGGCAATGAAATTCCGTGTTTCCCACAGCACAAAAGCTGTAGCAGCAGGAGGCGTCCGAGCCGGGCGGCTCTTCACACCCCCACAAACACACACGCTTGCTCACGTCTGCGTTTTCATATCCGGAAACCAGAAAGACCAAATGTTATTGTCCTGCCCAGATAACGATCCCTCTGTGGGAGCTGCTGTCCTGACACCTGGCCTGAGCCGGGTGATGTGTTCACCCGAGATGGGCGATGTGTTCACCCGAGATGGGCGATGTGTTCACCCGAGATGGGCAACGTGTTCACCCGAGGTGGGTGATGTGTTCGCCCGAGATGGGCGACGTGTTCACCCGAGATGGGCAATGTATTCACCTCAGGTGGGCGATGTGTTCACCCGAGATGGGCGATGTATTCACCCGAGATGGGCGATGTGTTCACCCGAGATGGGCGATGTGTTCACCCAAACCAGGCGATGTGTTCACCCAAACCGGGCGATGTGTTCACCCAAACCGGGCGACGTGTTCACCCGAGGTGGGCGACGTGTTCACCGGCGGCGTTTTGCCTGCGAGGAGCTGCCAGCGGTGCGGGCACCACCAGCCCCTCCGCTCGCTCCCTCTGCGCTAAAAATTGAACCGTTTGTCAGGCTGTGTTTATGCGCCATGTAATTTGACAGAAATTCCATTGTAATTAGCACCCGCTAATCACTGTCAGTAATGGTAGTTAGCTAATTGTACCTTGGGCATTAAAAACCAAAGCAAACCCAAACCTAGTACATAATTTTGTTGCAATAGATGAAATAGCTAACAGTGTGTGTTCTCCGGAAGGACGTGGCCAGGAAGATGGCAACGCGTGCTGTCGTCCCCTTCCCAGCGCTGCGGAAACGTCTCCCTTGGGGACTTTCTGGACCCTTTCCAGAGGTCTCGTAACCTGAGGCTGTGGGGCGGATTGTGGATGGTGATTTGTAACAGGCTGAACTTCTCAGGACTGGTGCAAGAAACCCCCAGGATCAGAGAGCTCCAGAGGCAAAACTGGCAGCAGGAGCCAGGGACAGATACCGTTCTGACAGATGGGCCAGGACTAGGAGGGCTCTGGCGTTTCCAACTAGGGGAAATTATCTTGTTATTTATATATTTTCTTTCTTTCTCTAAACACATTTCTTTCTACTTCAAGAGAGCAGGAGTGCCACCATCCAGAGCTGCCGCAGCAGCCTCTCCTCCACGGGTGCTGGATGATCTAGCTCTCTTTTATTTCCATTATGCTTGCTGGTGGATCTGGGATGTAATTAATTAATTGATTTTTGCTGCTAGTCCCCTAATTAACACTAAATAAAAATTCATGCCAGGGTTAATAGCTTTAAAGGTTGGAGGCAGGAGCTCCTGCTGCTCAGGTCTGTTGTCCGTTTCGCGGTGCATTTGGGTTATATTCCCTGTCATGCTTTTAATTCCTAATCAATTGAAAGTTAATTTTGTTCTTAACCAAAAAGGATCCAGACACAGGTTACTGTTATGCAATTGGTTTTGTTTCATGGCCTTTACAGGGCTGTGTTCACAGCACAGCTGTACCAGCACTGGGCAAACTGGGAGAGCGTGGCAGGGACACAAACCAGTAACACGGTCCCACAAACAGTGGGATTTGTACTGCGGACAGACCTAAACCTTGTGCTCCTGATACTTCCTGTGCTCTTTACTCGTTATTGTACTGGACAATTACCATGTGGAGCCATTACTTAGTATTTGTATGATGCTTTGAGGATATGAAGCGCTAGATAATATTATGTGTAGCCTAGTGGAAGTTTACTAACAAAAGGTCAGCTCATTTTTATCCATTATCTCTTACCAGACAATCAAATGGCAACAGACGAGAGAGAATTATTGAAAATGTTGCTTCATGTGGTGGTAAAATGAATTATTTGAACAATCTCACTCCCTCATGGGAGCAGGAGTTTTGAAATGCCTCTGAGAGCCAGAGTGAGCCCGGGGAATGTGGCCGGCCCCGTGCTGCTAATTAGGGTCCTGGCTTTTGGGAAGCCATTAAACCTTTGAAAATGTCCCCGTAAAATTGACCTGAGAAAAACGGAAAACATTCTCTGGTTGTCTTCCCCCACCCGCTTTTTGTTATCAACCTCATTCCTTGGTCCGATTGCAGCATCAGTTCCGTGCTCTTACTTTGATGGTCTGCTGCTTGTTCCCTTCTCTGCGCAGACGCGGTGCTCGGAGGCTGCCAGCCTCCAGCCCTGGCCATACCAGGGCTGCTACGTGGTGCAGATGATAAAAGCCAGTGGAACAGCAAAGAGGTCCCAGGGAGAATACAAACCATGACAAAAGAAGAAGGAAGCAGATGGTTAGGTATTAAACTGCAGTAATAAAATAACATCTGGCAGAATATCACACACACGCACTGATGCCCATCTGAAGAGTGCACTGATTTAAGTAATATGTTTCTCATTTTGGTGCAATTAACACCAAAATTTGCATAGCAAACAGTGGCAGAGCACACAGAGATTCTTTTGAAAAATATAATCCAAATGTGAAGTCTTTTCTACAAGGAGATTGGCCAGAGCAGACACCAATGGCTTCCTATACTGTGGTGTAAAGCAATTAATGAGTCATACCTTCCTGCTGGCCAGAGAACCCATTATTCTGTTTACATGCAGCCTGGCAGATGTACTTGTTTGCAGGCTGGAAATTAAAAGATAAAAGAGGAATAGCATTTGACCAAGCGGAACATCGCTCCACCCTGCGCCACAGCGGGAAGGATGCTGAGCAGACTGGGCAGAGCTCGAAACCCGTGCAGCAAATCTGACTGCCTGGGCGCCTCTCCCAGGCTTCCCGAGTGCCAGCCGGGTAACAGAAACCTTGGGGCTGGGTTTTTCAAAGGACGTCGGAGGGCAGGTGAAATCCCTGCCTGGTTTAACAAGCCGCACGGCAGCACCAACCGCCCTGCAGGCAGTTAGGCTGCGTTTTTCACAAGCCCTGACCTGCCCACAGACCAAGCCCAGGGCCAGAGGAGGCTGATGAAGGGAAGTTTAATTTGCCTTGCTGGGTACATTTGTGGACGCTCTGGGAAAGCTGGCGGTGGGAGCACTGGGGAGCCGGGTGGCTGGCAGGGACTTGGCCATCGGTGCAGGGCTGGTTCAAGCTGTGCTGTCCCCAGGCATCCCTGGAGTGTCCCCTCTGCCTTGGAGGCCATTAGCAGGGGACGGTGCTGCTCTGTGGTGGAGCTCTCACACTCCTTCACCACCACCTTGGATAACTCCCGGAGGAGTGAATATAGCCATGGGGAGGGTGAGCGGAGCTGTGTGAGGGCTCCCAGTGCAGCCCCCCCAGCAACGCCTCCCTGGAGGAGCCCACAGCCGCCCGCACGCTTTGCTGCACGGGTCTATCTGCGGTTTGGAGAGCTAACGCGTGTCTTGCATGCTGGAAGCGGCATCTGGAGCACTTGGGTGGTTTCATAGAACATCCTAGAATCGTTCTGGTTGGAAGAGACCCTCAGGATCCCCGAGCCCCAAAGAAAAGCAGCATGGGAAGAGCTTTGCCTCCATACACCTGCCTGTCCCTAGCCGTGCAGGAGAGACATGGCCTCCGCCACAGCAAGAGGGAAGGACACAGAGTTCCCCTGCGTGGGGAAAGGCTCCCCCGGGATCCAGAAAGGTGTGAGCGCCCGAGCTGGGCCTGGCTGCTGTGAAGTCACGGACATCGCGTTGTCTCGGTGCGGTTGGCCATTGTGGTGCGGTGCCAGCGTGCAGCAGCTGGTGTTGCCTTTGCGAGCGGCCGGGCTGGCCGAGCAGCACACGGCAGCGCGGGGAAGGAAAGTGTATTTCTTTTTGTTTTGTCGTGTTCAGTGAAAGGCCTGATCTTGCTCCTTTTGAAAACGGTGACAATGGTCCCATTGATTACCTTAGAAGAAAGGAGTGGGAACATGTCTGAAGTTCTTCTTTCGAGAAAATGGAATAAAGGTGTGATTTCAATACACCTTTATTCCTTTTCCTTCTGCTTTTTGTGTAGGGGTTATCTGCTGGAAGTCTGCATCGCCCCATGCACAGAGAGATCCAGATTTTGACACAAGCCCTCGAATGCCATCATACTTTAAGTGAGAATGCAGTGATTTACTTCCATCAAGTGCAGCGTTTAGGTCATGTGGTATCCACTCTCCCATGGCAATCTTTACAAGCAAGAATAATAAGGATGTTCTTTGGATGTATGTTTTTCCTAGAGCGGCAGCAGATCTAGGACACTGACAGAAAAAGCTGAGGGGCGTCTGAAAGCTAAAAGGATATTTATGGGTGGAAAGGGTTATTTGTATTAACAGAGATGTGCATCTCTGAGGAATAATAACAGGCAGTATTTTGCAGTTTTAGGGACTGAGATGCAAACAGCAATCTTTTTGCAGTAGTTAATTGTCTTGAAATCTGATTTCCAAAGGTAGCAGCCTTAATTCGGTTTGTTCTTTGCTGCAGATCCCCCGGGAGTGTGAGCTTCAGTCTCCAATAAATCAGGAGAGCAGCGTGCACTGTGGGCTGAGACTCGGGCACTCTGGGGATCTCTCCCTCCTCCTCAGTGGGCTTTGGATGGAGCCTTTGACTCTAAACTGGATATTATTAGAACAGGTTTGGTTCTTATTACTAAGGAGATACTGCATTTAGGACAGTAGTGCTGCCAAGCCCAGGAAGCAGTGCCTGCTCTGCAGTTCGCTCGCTCCCAGCCCGGACCGGCTCCTCCCTCTGCCAAACTGCACCCTGCGGGGATGGGCACCCTGGATCTCCGTGAACCAGGCTCGTGGCTCAGGGTATCGCGGCCCCACGTGTTCCCAAACACGCACGGCTGCACGGGCACAGCCCCCGAGGACAAGCCAGCACCCCTGCTGGAGTAACCCCAACCAAATCTGCACCCGCGTCCCTCTGGCCCAGGGACCCCCGCGGTCAATGAGCTCTTTTGGCTGTGAAATCTCGCACTGAGCACAGAACCTTTACTTTTGCTGGATTTCTGCTGGGTTTAGACACTCCGCTCTAGCGCAGTGGGACTCTGATTGTGGTGAGGAGCGGGCAGTGGGGTGAATGTGGAAACATTTGCAGAACAATTGCCTGTTCCAGCTAGCTTTACTTTGGTTTTCCATTTCCCTGGGTTACTTTCCGAAGATGGTTTAATTTCCTATGTACTGCTTGTGTTTTGCTTATATTTCTTCTCCTCAGCCTCCCTCAATGATATCCTAGTGCCTGCTTTCTCAACAGTAATAATAATAATAGCTGCAATATATTTAATAGCTACCCGCTGCCAGCCTCTCTCAGCCTTCTCCACAGATTCCCCAAGGTACCAGATGCATAATGCATTTCCCAGCTAGGAAACAGAGCTCGTGAGGATCTGCCCTCTCCAGAGCCGCCTCCTGGCAGCGCAGGCTCGGGAGCGAGCGGAGCGTGCAGGAGGAGATGGGCTTCCCGTTCTCTTCGTGGGCGTGAAGTACCAGGCTTGGACAGACGAGGTGACCCAGCGCCAGAACCACCTGTCCCCTCCACAGCGGCGCCGGCGGGACGTTCATCCTGTCCCCCGCCGTCCACGTGGGTGAGGAGCAGAGGTGCGGGGATGGAGCTGGGTGATGCGGGGGACATTTTGCTATGAGAAAGAGGGAAATGCAGAAACCAGTGTAGGAGGAGCCTGAATGAAGAAAATCTCTCGAATCTTCCCGTGGTGAAACAAACCCAACTAACCTGGGCTGAGCAGAAGCACCGCGATGTGGCCAACCTGACCTGCCACAGGCCTCAATCTGACCAGCTTCCCACTCCATGCTATAAACACTGCTCCATGGTGGGGCGACACTTACCTTGAATTTCGATCACTTCAGGAAGAAGTAACTCATTCCATTTTTTATTTATTTGGCTTTATGCACAAGCAAGGAATGATTTAAAGCAATTTGCTCCCATGAATTTCTGCACTTTCTGATGTCCTTCAGGACAGGATGTTTTAGAGAGGAGAAACTCAGCAAATGAGTCACTGAAGGTTTAATAAAAAGTAAAATCTAAAAAAAAAAGGGAAAGAAAAGGCCATGGTAGAGCTGGGCAATGGACCCAGGGATGTTGACTCTGAACTACATGAAACTGGTTGCACTGCAGCAGCGCGCTCGCCGCTTTTGCTTGGTTCTCAGCCACAGCTTTAAAGTTTGGCCAACAAAGTTAAGAAGTCAGGAGGGGGGTAATTTTTATTCTTCAGATGAGGAGATTGAGAAATCGAAAAGCCTGGTGCTCACAAGAACTTCTTATTGCTCTTTATTTGATGGAGTGACTCATATAGCACATAGCTTCAGGAGCAGGTTTGGGGAAGGCTACGGCTGAAAACAGCCAGCTGTAAGAAGCTGGCCATTTCCTACACAGCATCTGCTTCAAAAGAATCAAATAGATGTCTCCTTTTTTCTATCCCAAAAGTCGCTGTAGAAGCAGCTTTCTTTTGTTATCTCCCAATAAATGTGTCTCTGTAATAGTGGAATTTACTGCTGGGGGTGTGTGTTTCTCGCCACCGCTTCCCCTTACAAAGGAGCTAATCTATCTTGTGCTGGGAGCAGGCAAATGATGTCATGTTTCCTGTATTTCAGCCCATTTCCAGCTGCTGCAGAGGCAGGGCTGGAGGTAAACATTGCGCTCTGCGAGAGCCCCCGGCTGGGCCGGGCTGGGCCGGGTTAGTGCTCCGGGGCAGGCCCACGGTCACGGTGTCTGTGACACGGCCGGGCCAGCCTGGGGGGCAGCCTGACCGCACCCCACGCCGAGCAGCCCAGGCGCGCCGCCATGAACCGGCCGGGATGCGGCAGCGCTGGAGAGCCAGGACCCTTGTCACTGTGATCCTTGTCACCACGTGCCATGTCCCGTGGGCAGCGCTGGGGAGCTGGGACCCTTGTCAGTGTGATCCTTGTCACCGTGTGCTGTGTCCTGTGGGTAGTGCTGGGGAGCCGGGACCCTCGTCACTGTGTGCCGTGTCCTATGGACAGTGCTGGGAGGCTGGGACCCTCGTCACTGTGATCCTTGTCACTGTGTGCTGTGTCCTATGGACAGTGCTGGGAGGCTGGGACCCTCGTCACTATGATCCTTGTCACCGTGTGCCGTGTCCTATGGGCAGTGCTGGGGAGCCGGGACCCTCGTCACTGTGATCCTTGTCACTGTGTGCTGTGTCCTATGGGCAGTGCTGGGGAGCCGGGACCCTCGTCACTGTGATCCTTGTCACTGTGTGCCGTGTCCTATGGGCAGTGCTGGGGAGCCGGGACCCTCGTCACTGTGATCCTTGTCACCGTGTGCCGTGTCCTATGGGCAGTGCTGGGAGGCTGGTACCCTCCTCACTGTGATCCTTGTCACTGTGTGCCGTGTCCTATGGACAGTGCTGGGGAGCTGGGACCCTCATCACTGTGATCCTCATCACTGTGTGCTGTGTCCCATGGGCAGCGCTGGGGATTCAGGACCCTTGTCACCATGAGCCGTGTCCCGTGGGCAGCGCTGGGGATTCAGGACCCTTGTCACCATGAGCCGTGTCCTGTGGGCAGCGCTGGGGATTCAGGACCCTTGTCACCATGAGCCGTGTCCCGTGGGCAGCGCTGGGGATTCAGGACCCTTGTCACCATGAGCCGTGTCCCATGGGCAGCGCTGGGGATTCAGGACCCTTGTCACCATGAGCCGTGTCCCGTGGGCAGCGCTGGGGATTCAGGACCCTTGTCACCATGAGCGTGTCCCGTGGGCAGCGCTGGCAGGGCCTGGCAAGTCGGGACACTCTGCCTTGGCACAGCCCAGCACGGTAAGTTTGCAGTGCACTGCCTAAACTGGTTTTACTTCCAGCGAGAGAGTCCTTGGCATTCATTAAGGCTAAATTCACTCTCACATTTTAATCAATGAAATGGAAAAACAACACAACAGGAATGCATAAGCAAGTCTGCCTTTTTTTTTTCACTATCAGCAGCCTATCAAGCCCAGGAGAACACCCCCCTGCATTCCGGATTCGCCCAGGCAATTATCACAAATTCAGATTGAATAATTATGCATGCAAAGGCCCGTCTGGTACCTGCCACACGCGATGACTCAACCCACGCGCAGGTGCATGTGTCTGCTCCCGCGCGCCGCCGACGGCTCCTCTGGTACAGCGGGACCGATGGAAAATTCAGCTTGTTCCACCACGTCACTGCCTTCATCCCCAAGGACAGGGCTGAGTGCCCAGGGTTTGCGGAGGGGGGGCGTCGTGCCCTTACCCTTTGAGCCGTGTGCTGGGTGCAGGAGGATCCCCGGGGTGCTGGGACCCTCTGTGCTGGGGCGGGCTGCTGGAGGGCTGGGGGTCACGGCAGGGGTCCCTTCTGAACCCCGCTTTCCACGGACCACGGCTCGCAAGGCACAGTGTCCAAAGGAATGGTGCAGTCTGAAGCCTCACTTCTCCCTGTTGCATTGGTGACAGCCCTTCCTTGGTGAATTTACTCCTGCCTAGTGCTGTCCCCTTCTCCAGGAGAGCTGCCTGCACCCCAGGGCTCTGCTGCCTGCACCCCAGGGCTCTGCTGCCTGCACCCCAGGGCTCTGCTGCCTACACCCCAGCGCTCTGCTGCCTGCACCCCAGGGCTCTGTTGCCTGCATCCTGGTGTCTCTGTGACTCTGTCCCTTGCCCATGTACTGGCAGAACATGACTTTCCTTATATATTATACCTTGAGTGCAACACAAGAAAATAAAAATGAGTAACAGCTTGTTTCCTAGCCCTGGATGGAGCAAAAATGTTGATGAATGCACAGACTACTTGCATGAAAAGGAGCATGAATAATTTGCAATGAATAATATTCAAGTGTTGCCTTTTTTTTCCGCTCGTAAATTGCTTGCAGTTTTCCCCCCTGAGCTGTTAGTCACCAGAGCCAACACAGGGCAGGCTGCTGAAGCATT
Source organism: Patagioenas fasciata (assembly GCF_037038585.1). Lineage (NCBI taxonomy): Eukaryota > Metazoa > Chordata > Aves > Columbiformes > Columbidae > Patagioenas > Patagioenas fasciata. The sequence continues at coordinate 792,654 of NC_092536.1, forward strand.
TGCTTTCTGCCTCTCTGAGCCGCGGTTGGACGCTCTGGTCACTCTGATTGATGGGGAAACGCGTACTAACAAGTTTCTCTGGCTGACACCCTGAGGTTCCCGGGGCTTTGCGTATGTTTCTTCCACAGCGATGGCAGATGCTGAAAAAGCTGTTTGTTTGCTACTGTTCGTAATTTATAAATTATTGCTTCTACAAGTCTCAATGAATGTTGGAGCTTGGCAGAGACACAGGTTAAGAATGAGTTACGGGGAGGTGGGACCGGTGCGTCCCCCTCTGCCCTGTCCCCGTGCCTCCAGCAGCTCGGCGCAGGGGAAGCACGGAGGTGGCCCCTGCCCGGTGGGTGGTTCTTTGCACATGAGCTGCTTCTCATCTTGCATTTTTCTCCTTGAAATGCTAACGGTCACGACCAAAAGCTGACCCCTGCGCAAAGCTGGTGTGTAACCCTGCCCTGCTGTCACCCGCGTCCTCCGGGCAAACCGGTGCCAGGAGAGGGCAAGTGACGTGCCAGTGGTCACAGTGTCATGAGTGGGTTCCAAGTGAATCCCTGCGGTCTAAGTTATGTTGGGGTCTCTCCCTCATCTCTACAGTTTCCTGTCCCTTTTCCATTGACCTGTTCTAATCAGCCGAGATACCTTCCTTTTCTCTTCTCTTGCCTGAACTCAAAGTGATGTGAAGGAATCACCTCTCTTTCATGCACATGATTGCATTTTAAACTTTAATGGCTTCCATCCCCTTTCCTAGGAGGTGCTCTGCTCAGCTGAAGGTCTGTACATTGCTCTCATATTTAGGGAGCAGCCAGAACATGATGGAAAAACACAGTCTCTGTACCAGGTCTGCTTCTACGTGACGGACACTTCAAACTGGAGCTGCACTTCTCTCTAAGCTGAACATAGGTGAGGTTGAGGTTCATCTCATAGAGCACTTACTGACATTATGCAGCTGTACAAAAGTCTAGTTTGCCTCTGAAAAAACTGCAGTGTAATGTAGCTAATGCTAATTAAGAGATAGCTTAATAATGTGCAGTGATTTCTTACTAGATGCCAACAGAATAGGCTGAAGGGGAGACAGTGAAACACCCCCACAGAACCTGGCTGTGCTCTGTCACAATCTCCTCCGGAGCCCAGAGGAATGTTTGATTTCTGGGTGTGCGTCTGCAGGGCTGGCGACAGAAAACAAAGCCGTCCAGCTTACGACAACTCTGCTGATTCTGAACTGAATAAGGTTTTTTTAATGTTTTGAGTTTAATGACTTACTTCCTCTTCGTGCCTCTTTGACTAACCACGGCCTTTCTCTCGGTAAGGGGAGATGGCTTGGAGGTTGGAGGAATGATGTGAGAAGAGTCATTTGTTAACACGGGTCCCAGAAAGGGAGGTTAAAGCCCAAATGACTTCGTGGTTGTGAGATATGTGAATTATTAGCTCCTGGGTGGGTAGCCTCTGTTGTGAACTTTGATGTGACAGGAGCTTTTTAAAGGAGTGGAGAAAGGATGTGTGAGAAGTCTGCAAAAATCAGAATAAGAGGTTTTTAGCTTATAGACTCTGCCTTTTTCTCCCTTGGTGGAGTTGTCTTTTCTCAGAGGCAAATAACTACATCTAAGGCAGAGATGAGCTGAGGTTTCTTCCTTGCCTCTCTCGCTGGAATAGGCTGAATGACCAGGTTTATTGAAGCGCTAGGTGGGAGAGAGATGTTGGGCAGAAGTTTAGACCATTCCTGACACAAGGGGAAAGCAAATGAACACCCCACTGCAAAATAACTGCTTGTTGCCTGATGCAATTGCCGTGTTCTTAAACTGCCTTTATTCATACCAATAATGCTATCGTGAAAACTCACCCATCACTGAAAAGGTCCTTGCTGAGCAGTCCTCCTGATACTGCACGAGGGTGTTCTGGACCCTGGTGTTTGCCGCTGCCCTGGGGACGAGCCGCTGTGGTCCCGATGGGGCGGCAGGACAGCCCTGCAGCACCCAGCTCCTCGTCGCCTCCCGGCAGCTCCCCCGCTTCTCCGGCCATCCCGGGGGTGGGAAGGATTCACCCGTGGCTGTGGAGCACAAGCGGAGAGCTGAGGCTGGAACCCAGCCCGTGGTGGATAAAACGCTGGAGAGATGGGCTGGTCCCAGCTAAAGCCTCCAGACCACCTCTCAGCAGCAGCTGGCTTCGCTTACCGCCCCAGCTGAGATGAATGGCATTCCAGCGCTCGCCAGCAGCCCACCGCTGCTTCTCCTTTTACAGCTCTGGCCTGATTACACCAAGCGGTTTAGCTTCTTGCATTTGCTTTTTGATGTCAATCCAGCCGGGGGGGGTGCGTTGGGGTGGGGAGCTCGAACCGCACCTTCCAGTGTGAAATGGCAGCGGAGGGTTCGCAGCAGCAAGCGCTGTCTCCATGGCCTCTGCTTCCTCTGCTTCCTCTGCTTCCTCTGCCCGAGAGTCTCACCGTGGAGCAGTGAGTGATTCGCTCCCACCCGCCGTGGCAATGCCCCGGTAGCACGGCGCACACATCCACAGCACCGCGTTGCGGGAGGAAAGGAGGCGGTTAGACGAGATTTGAAGATGTGATGCACAGCCCTATAGGAGGGGTGTGTGAGATAGATTTTGAGTGCGAACAGAGCAATATACATTTTTGGCTGAATTCTCTGCAACTTTTTTTTTGTTTTAACCACAAGCATTCAACAGTATTGACGGTTTTCTGTAATTTGAAGACACCTTTGCTCTGCTGCCAGAGCTCCAGCAGGCTGCAGGGCACGGCAGCTCCGTCTCTTCAGCATCTGTCCGAGGGGTGATCCCACGCTCCCACACCGAGGCAGCTGCTCTCAGCCCTGCAGATCGGATGTGACAGAGGCTGGAGAAGTACTTTGCAAAACTTCACCTTTGGGATGCTCACGTTTAGCCCAGCTCTGAATTATTCTTCTGTTTTTAAATAGGAACAGACGTCGAGAAGAAAGCATCCATCCCAAAGGAACCATCACCAGAGCTTGTACCCAGCCGCCCTGGGTAGTCTCTGCCAGTTGGTGCCTTTTTCAGCACGGTCTCTTGCAATGGTCGTGACGGCCCTGTTCTGTTCTCTCTGTGCGAAGGTCCCTTTGTCGAGCAGTGAGGTGGGAGGAAGCCTGGGGAAGCCCCTTAGCCTGTCCCCCTCTTCTGAGGCAGGCGTGATTTACACCCACACCTCCCTGATGGGCATTTGTCCAACCCACAGCACAGGACACCCAGAGAGGAGCATTCCCCTTAACCTGCTCAGGATGAGCACATCGTACAAAGCAGTCCACGGTGTCTCCACACTTTAACATTTAAAGGTCTAATCTGAACTGTCTTCCTTTTCCCTCTGCACGCTGGAAAGCAGAGGAGCTGAGTCACCCCCCAGGAGCCATTTCCCACAGCAGATGTGCTGCCATGCGATCCCGCTGTCTCTGGCGGTCGTGCTGTGGAACGACCGTGTCACTCGAGACCGCGTGCAGACAACACGGTCCCGTCCCTCCCGCCCACCGCCGGACTGAAGACAAACGCCCGCTCAGCGTCTGCTGCAGGACAAGTGTCAGTGAACCCTCTGCTCCAAAGCATCCTTGCCTGTCCTGAGACCTCACCTCTGGAAAGTGATAGCGTGACAAACATCCTGCCAGGTTTGGAGTGAAGATCTGTTTACGTAAGTCACCCGGGAGCCATCCTATCGTTTCTAACACTGACTCCCGGGTGACTGTCCTGGCTTTCCTCTGGCCCTGAGTGCCAGCTTTATGCCAATAACCCTGCAGGACAGTCTACGAGGTCTGAACTCAGTCCCCATTTCTGTTATATATTGCCATAATTTAAAGCAAGTCACTTAATTATCTTGTTCCTCATCTGTAATATAAGGCTGCACTTTCGCTCCCCGTCACCTGCCTGCTTTCTGTGGGAGGGGGTGGGCCGGGCAGGGCTGTCCGGGCGCGGGTGTCTCAGCAGGCTGGTTTGAACTGATGAGCGCTTTGGGTAATTAGCTTTCGGATTTGGGACTAAAGGTATTTCAATTTCCCCTGTTCACCGCCAACCAGACTGTGAGCTTCGTGAGATCTTCTGCAATATTTAAATCCCAGATTCTTGACTGAGCTGATCAGGTGAGAATCTTCCCTCCTGGGTTTGTGGTGTTTCCTTTCGCTTTGGTTTTGTTTTTTTCGGGAGTGGGTGGTGTTTTCAAGGCACCTCTTAAAGATACATCACTGGCACCAGTGCAAAAACAAGCAGAGGCTGATAGCCCCAGATGGCTGGAATCTGCTATTTCTTCAAACATGGAGATGTTTGGGCTGATGTGGTGACTTTCCCCAGGTTCAACTCATCAGTCTTGTGGTGCGGATGGACTGTGCAGAACCAGCGCTGAAGCCAGGACACAAACTCCTTTTCCTGCCTGCAGACCAGCTGAAGTTTGTATGTACCCGTTCAACACAGGGCAGAGGCAAAGAAGTCTTCAATGAACCCACCAACGAAAGCCAAGTCCTGCCAAAGGCTCCCAAGGCCGAAGTCGGGGGCAGCGCGGGGGCTGCTGGGGGCAGCGCTGCTGCTGCCGGTGCCGGCGCTCCCCCTTTCTTGTCAGTGTAAAAACCGAGCCGCGGCGGTTTCCTTCGCACAGGCTGCTCCTGGGGAGCTTTGTGTCTCCATAAATGTTCTTCTGTTGTTACCCCATCTGTTTACGGGCTGGCACAATGCATATATTGGGTATTAAGAAATAGCATCTGGGGAAAGTGATACATGCACATTTAACGGCAGCATTTTGGAACCCAGAAAAGTTAAACCTCTCCATTCAGGTTTCCCTCTGGGTGCTCCAAAAGTGCGGCAAGAGTTAGAGTAAGTTATTTATATGTGTTGTCCTGTATCAAAGGAGCTGCATTCATGTCTTTCATTCTCAGCCTCCACCTCCTCCTATTCAATTTACAGTCTAGACTGTTTAAAAATACCTACTGCCTTTTTTTTTCTATGGGAAAAGGGCACTTGTGAGACAATGCGCTCAAGCGGAGATTACCCGATTTGTTTCATGTTGGTGCACGATAACAGGAGAGGTTCCAGCAAGCTCCGATATATAACAAACTGTGAAGGCATAAATTGCACATGATTAAAGCTTTGATGGTGGGCTGTTAGGAATTCCCAGTGCAACGCGCCACACCGCCTTTCACAGCAGCCCTAACAATGCCACTGCCAGACTCGTTGACTCCAAGGGGTTAATTATACATTATGGATGAAAACAATGCAAGGATGCTTGTTAATACTCAAATCATTGCCTGGTAACCCTGGGTGACTCCCTGACGCTGCTGCCAATTTGCAACACTCACCTGGGGCAAGATAGGAAAAGGCTTGTCATTCCTCACCCCTTCCACTCTCCTGCCCTCCCCTCGCTGGGTTTTTCCTATTTGCAACACCAATTTGCTTGTCAAGGTAGCTGACAGGTGAAAAGCCTACCTGATTATTGAAACTGTGAGGTCAAAAGAAATTGAATCCATCTGCGATGGGTGGTGATTTACAGCTGAGGAGCGGGTGGGGGGCTGCAGGCTGCCGTGGGGGCCGGGGAGGAGGTGCTGGGGAGCAGAAGCCGTGTTCTCAGTCAGAGCACCGGCCGGGACCGCTGCTGGGTGGAAGCGGCTGGCGGTTGCTGGTCTCCTTGTGCTGCTGACCCCGGGAGCCCGAGCGCCTTTTATCTGCCAGAACCCAGTGCTGGTACAGGAGAGGTAAGCTGAGACGTGCTATCTGTCCACGCGGTAGAGACTAAGTGCAGGTATGCCATGAGGGAGCTTTCAAGAACTTCTGAGTTCTCTGGGATTTTTGACCTAGGTTAACTTGCACAAGCCTGGGATGAAGTTAGGCTTTCAGTGGTTGCAGGCTTTGTGTTTTCGTTCTTCTAAAAATAGTTACAATGAAATGAAACCCAAGAAACTCTACTCCAGGCTTCCTCTCCTGCTCTGGGTGAAACCTGGTGCACTGTGTAATTATGAAGCTGAATGGATGCTCCCTGTTCATGCCGATAAATTTGCCTACCTAGGCACACCCCGAATGTAACCAGAGTATCTGAGTTAGCGAAGATCTCGAAATGCTGGCTCCAGCAGGCTCATTGCTGTGTATGTCTGGGATGCTTTCAAGATGAAGCTGGAGTTGAGCATTTGAGCCAAGATGCACATAGAAAACCTTGATAACAAATGTTGTAGCTGACAGCTTTCCTCTTTTTTTCCTCTTATAACGGGATGGGTTTGCCTGGAAGCCTCCTGCCCTGGTCCCAGCAGCCCTGCGGCCCCGGTGCGTGTGGGGCTGCTGCCTGGGCTGGGTGTGCGGTCTCTGAACGTGGGGGATTTTGGCTCACGGGGTTTACAGAATTGGTCTGTCCTGGTGTCCGTGTTGTTCCAGCAAGAGCGGATCAGGCACCAGCGCGTGCGGGTCCAGCGGCCAGTTGGGGAGCGGGTATGAACCTTCTGGAAGTTGAGCTAATTGAGCTGAAAAACGTTGCTGGCGTGTCTGTGTCCCCACGCAGCAACTAACCCCTGCCAAAGTCCTGGCAAAGCCCGACTTGAGGTCTCTTTCCAGGCTGGAGGAATGTTTGGTGGTTTAAAGAAGGGATAAAACGAAGGCTGGTGGGAGGGAGCCTACAGTAAATAAGACTCTGACCTTATCTGAAGTGTTCCCGTGCACTGAATCCAGCCAAGGACTCTTGAATAAAACAAAGCTGAAGTTTCTAGGCCAAGCAGGTTTTGAGATATGGCTCTACGATAAATTGTTAGAGGAATATTTCAAAGGCTGAATTGCACCTCATTTTTCAAAGTCCCATATCTCACAAACACCTTGTCTGATCTGCCACAAATTTTGTCAATAAATTATCCCTTGGCTACTGATTGCGTATGTAAAGTCTCGAGCAAAAAAACCTCCACAAATCTTCATTCTTATCTTAAACCCCTCCCTCCCCAGGACGCATCTCCGCCTCCCCAAACATTGGCACAGCTTTTGGGGGGTACTTATTAAAAAAAAAAGAGTAGAAAGGCCCAGGAAGGGAGAGAAGGAAATGGTTGTGGCTTTGGGAGCATGTGCTGTTTTCAAGTTCTTAATTATAGGGAACTTGGATAAAACAGGAAGTTAGAAATTAAGGATTTGTGGGCTCTTTTGTGGGTGAGCTCCATGTGAAAGGAAAGCAAAGGAAAAAGGAAGGGGATCTGAGGCTGGAGCAACAAATGAGGCCAGGGCAGCAGCCGAGCAGGGAATCAATACTGCTTAAAGTCACCCTCCATAATTCTGATTTGGAATAATTAATCTCTAGGCATTATGGCTCTCTGGCAAATGCGTTCTTAGAAGAAGAGCTTGATAGATCTGTGCTTCTAATGCAGAGACATGGATAAGCACTTTTTCTTCTCTCCCCATTTGTCCACTGGCAGTGATGAGCCTCTTCTGCCCGGTGTCTCCATTCGGACCCGTGAGGGAGTTGTGAGCTGTGCTGGCAGCACCAACCAGCAACAGTGGGACAGTGACCCTGTCCTGGAAAGTGTTCTATGGCGTTATAAGGACTCAAATGAAATAATCATTTAATAACAGAGTAGAGAAATTTAGTATGGCTGACGCAGGGCGGGGAGCTCAGGGCTCTCTGCTGTCCGTGTACAGCTGTTGTGGGACTAGAAGTGAAAATCACAGGGTGAGGAGGAGCGTGAGCAGAGGGGGTTGGTTATTCGTGAGGACTTTGACCAGCACACTGAGGGGTGTTTTCCTTCCATCTGCACAGCCCCTCCTGGTTCCCCTTTGGCTACGACAGTGACAGAGTGGCTATAGGTGGGGGCTTTTGGGGAACAGAGGGGACCATGTTTTTGGCAGGATGTATCTGGAAGCTTATGTGGGAAACTGTTTGACACAGGTTGTGAGATGCAAGAAAACCCCCTGATGGAGTGAGTGTGTGGTTTTCTGGGAAAGCCCTGTGCGAGTGGAACTCCTGTGATGGCCCCAGCCAACGCGAGTCATGGCTCCAGTCTCCGCAACACGTGGAAGATGTGGCTCTTGAAAAGGCTTTAGGTGTTGTGTGTGGTTCGGGTTTTGTGATTTTTCTTTTGTTTTTCTCTCCCTTTCACTGCATATGTGTCAGGAGTTGCTCGGAGCAAGCTTTGTGTTTGTTGGTGGCATGTGAAACAGTATCTTCCAGGAAACTTCAGAAATATTTTATGAAGTGTAGTAATAAAAATATCCATGTGGTGCGGCCCATGCAAAATAACACTTCTGGCCAGGAGCAGGATGTATAGTTTCTGTAGTGCACAATTATTCCATGAGAAACCCTTGCAGATGGATTTCATCTCCCTGGTATTTCAATACCCATTACACAACCCCCAAGAAGCTTTCCTAGGGCAGCTGCAGTAGTTACCTGTGGCAGACCTTTCCAGCTCGGATCAGGGCTGCTCTGTGCTCAGGCCGGATCCAGCGCAGTGCTCCTGGAGAGCCCCCAGCGGTCGTGCTGAACCGGTTAACTGGGGACTGTGGGCCCATCTGCGGGGCTGGAGCTCCGTGGGTGGTGGTGCTCCCGATGGGACGCGTGGGGCTGAGGGCCGTGGGAAACCGCTGGGGAGGTGGTGGGGAAATCCTGCAGGAGAGGCTTTGCTTCCTGGGAGGACTCTACCAGCGGGGTGCTCTGGACCACCTTTGAAGAGAAAAGCAAGATTAGAGTATACCCGTGGTGCATCGACTGACTAGTAGAGCTCAGGTATGGGTTTAGCTTTGTAGCTTTTGCTGCTGTGCTCTGCAAGGAGGTTGCTGCTTGCTGGGTAAGAATCCTCCTGGGGCAGCAGGTACCTTTTGCCTTCCTGCTGGTGTTCTGAGGTCTTTGGATATGTGGTTTGACAGGATGTGAGCAAGGCTAGAATGCCCAAAGGACAAACTGGGCAGTTCTTCAGGCTTGGCTTTTCTAGATCTGATCAGCGATTGCATGCAAATTACCCCTAATGAATGTTAATTACTGGGAGAGTTACATGTTTTGCTTGATTCCTTTTTGGCAGCTTGTACAATTGTGTTGTTACGTACTTGGTACTTGAAATGTTTGATTTAAAAAGTAATAATCCTCTGTAATTACAATTGCTTTATTAAAGGTTGCAGGGCTTATATGATCTCGGTAGTAAAACCTTATGAATTCTTCTATCTAGACGGCGATCTCATGGGTCTTTCTCCAGAAGAGCAGTACAGGGTTTGCTAACCGCTCATGAAATTACTTGCTAGCCTTTCCCACTTGGATCCCATGATTTCTAGTAAATGGAGACCATGAGGACTGAATATTTTGCTGTGGAAGCCCAGCTGCAGTTTGCCTTACTCCCGACGACTGATGCTGGAGGTGGCTGCCCTCTGTACGGCTCAGCTTCCCATGGTTTGCCTAATGAGCAGCTTGGACATCAGCTGAGGGTTGAGCAAAGCTCCAGTGGAGATTTGCCGTGGTCCTGGCACCGGGTGTCCCCAGGACGCAGAGGCAATGGAACCTCCTGCACTTGGGGTTTGGGGAGCAGCAGAGGGCACAGGGCTGGGTGTCCCAAGCTCCAGTGGGTGCTGCTCCCAAACCTGGTTTCATGGGCTTGGTGGCAGCCCCACGCTCTGCTGGCAGAGTTCTGGGAAGCCTCGGCTGTCAGACAAGATGTCCTGCGGTTAAAAGGACTGGAAGCCTGGGGAACCCTTTCCCTGCCATGTGGGGACAGTTGCTTTATGTCATTGCCTTGGCCTTGTGGGAGGGAAGGAGGAAGGTGCTGCTTTGGGATCAGCATCGGAGACAGAACAGGTCCTTGCATGGCCTCTCGGTGCAAGCCCTTCTAAAAAAGCTCCATTTTTCTGTTTAACCGTGTGACCTGCCAGCTGTGCTGGCTTACCCTGACTTATTTTTGTGGTCTGTTTGAGCAGTTATGTTTCCTTTTCATAACCCCTCTGAAGGAACATCTGACTTTCTCAAGCTCTTCCTGGTGAGCTTGTCTCACGCAGCTCTGCCTACAGGTTGTGTGTCATGTTTGGCAGCGTTAGCGATGCAGAACATGCCAGGGACAGCAATTCAGAGCCCTCATGCCCGTTTCCACTGGAGCTGCAATCACTGGCTCCGTGACAAGTTTCCTGTCCTGACTCATAGTTGCTGAGTCATTTTTAATTTTATCTCCCTTTGAAGGGAAATGGCATTCGGTCTCAGATTTCTTTCATTATTATTTTTAACGTATTGCAAGGTTTAGTAAGTTTTGGTTCACACTTTATTTCTGCTATTAACACTCTTCCAGTTTCAGACTGGTTGCCGCAGCAGCGTAATTGCACGTTGGGCTGTGAGCTGGAGTAGCTGGTGTTGAAATCGCTGGAATAACTACTGGAGTTACTGGCTACGGCAGTTCCTACGTGTCTTTCCTCATCTTTGGCCAGTGATAGATGATCTGGGGTGAGGTGTGAAACCCAGACAACACGCCTATCCAAAATGTGCCCTAGAAGGAAGTGTGTGTTTGTTTTTCTCCCAACTTGGAGGTTATGTATCCCTTATGAGGTTTTGTGCTTGTTAATCACACTGCTGGTTTTTTTGCATTTTAGCAACATTCAAAACTTGTACAGATTTGATCTCAAATGAATCATCCAGCTCACGCATGAGATCTTTTAAGTGTTTTGGTTTACAACAGTACAAGTGATGAATGGACTTATCTATTGTTGATTGGGTTGGAGAAGACAGTGAAAGCCTGTTCAGATGGGTCTTGCCTGGTGACTTGGGGCACTGAATTTCCGTGACGAGGGGTCGCTGTCAAAGGCTCCAGTGCTGGAGCTCAGTGAGTGAGTGGAAAGAATTTCTTGGTTCAATGAACCCTGCATGAGGCACATAAAACTGAGACACTTCAGGAAGCTGCCGTGGAACTTGCCTTCACAGCTCAACATGGTATGTTTTTCAAATAGCAGAGGTTTTTCTTCTTTTTGTTAGTGTTTGAGGCATAAGGCACTGAATTCTAACTCCCTTTGGGCTTGTAGCTGAGATAAGGTGGGTAGTTTTACTGTTGCTCTCAGATAGCAGGTAAACTGCTTGAGATGTTTAAATTGGGAATATTCTAAGCATTCAGGAGTGAAGAGCTCTGAGCCCAAGGGAAGGTGCTTGAGAAGTGGAATAATTCGGTGAGCGACAAGGCCGGGGGCTGAGCTCTGCCCCAGCTTTACCGCAGTGCGATCTGGGGGGAGCGAGAAGGGATGGTGCGAGGAAAGGGGGACGGCAACAGCCGAGGTGGGGGCGTCTGGGGGTGAAGAGGGCGGCCTGCCTCAAGCCCAAGGGCCATCCCGGGCGGAGCAAGGCGGCTCGGCCGCCAGCTGCCCCCGCCGAGCCGGTGCGGGGAGCAGAGCGTGTGCGGAGCGGCCGGGGGAGCGGGCTCAGCCCCTGTGCCGGATCCCGGGGTGTGCGGAGCGGCCGGGGGAGCGGGCTCAGCCCCTGTGCCGGATCCCGGGGTGTGCGGAGCGGCCGGGGGAGCGGGCTCAGCCCCTGTGCCGGATCCCGGGGTGTGCGGAGCGGCCGGGGGAGCGGGCTCAGCCCCTGTGCCGGATCCCGGGGTGTGCGGAGCGGCCGGGGGAGCGGGCTCAGCCCCTGTGCCGCATCCCGGGGTGTGCGGAGCGGCGGGGGGAGCGGGCTCAGCCCCTGTGCCGCATCCCGAGGTGTGCGGAGCGGCCGGGGGAGCGGGCTCAGCCCCTGTGCCGCATCCCGGGGTGTGCGGAGCGGCGGGGGGAGCAGGCTCAGCCCCTGTGCCGCATCCCGGGGTGTGCGGAGCGGCGGGGAGCGGAGCGGAGCGGTGCGGTGCTCAGAGCTGCGGTGACGCTCCGCCAGCGCCTGGCTACCTGCCAAGAGCAGCAGCAGCAGCTTTTCTTCCCTGGCTAATCGCTGATAAAACAGGAAGACCTTGATCATCCCTTTTGACATGAATAACGATGTTATCTGCTGTGATGTATGACCCAGAGCTAGATAATGTCCTCTGGCAGGCCTTTTTTCTCATGAGATGTAAAATACAATGATTATGTTACAAGGGGGAGATAAAGTGGCACAATCTTCACTAGTTCAAATAACTAATTGAAGCAGGAACTAGTGGAAATGGCTTCCTTTGTTCCCCAGCCATTGTTGATATAACAGTGCTTATAATGAAAGCCGAAACTGTTGCCCTTTTTTTTCCCTTTCTCTATTTTTCCGTTTTAAACACAAGGGCCTTCGCGTCTGCTCCAGTTTCCCTGGGGGAGCTGAGGACGGTGCTGGTTTCTAAGAAGGGGTCCTGCTCTGCAGCAAATCTTGTGTGTGAGCGTCAGGAGGATGAAATCAATAAGTAGCTCTCATTCTTGGTTTCCCTAGAGGACTTTTGAGAATGGAAAAATGGAGACCAGTGCTCTCCGAACCATAATTACACTTTTTAAAAATTTTATTTGCTTTCATTTTTGTGAAAGCAACAAACCCAATTACCTGGCAGGGGTGGTCACCGGGGGTATAGTGACATTTCAGTAAGTGTACAGTGCTTATCACGATTGAGTTCAAATATTAAAAACAAAAGCACCCCATCCCCCTCAGCCCTTGAGCAGGTTGGTGCAAAAAGCAGGAGGGGCAGCAGGAGAGCTTCACACAAGGGCTGGTGCTGCACGGCTTTGGTACACGGTGATCCAAGGTGCTGGGAGGTTTGACAGTTCACGGACCGGTTTGACCCCGGAAAAGGTGCGGTGACACAGTGCCTGTCCTCTCAGGTGGCCCAAATGAGCCTCTTTGGACCACAATTGCCTTCAAATGTGAAACAAGGATCCCTCACTTTACTAAAGCATCTTAAGAAATACATTTGTTTTTTTTTAATGTCTACCCCTATGTAATGACCGGCATTAAATATGAGGCTGCTGTCAGGTGCTATCTGCTACGGGCTTTACGGCTGAGAAATGGGCTGTATGCTGATGGCTCGATAACCTGGACAGATGAAGTCAACGGAGACACATCCTATCGTGTGTCAGAGAGGCATGGAGAACTTAAGAGACTTGTTCCTTTTCCTAGATGACTACAGCAATATCATAATGAGCTTAGACTTCAGCTCTGGTGGTCCTGGACCATTGGTGCTGTACTATCTGATGTCTCTCAAAATCATTAAACTTCAATCCTACCAGGATCCATTTCATGGCACTTTTAGAAAGACATCTGACTCTTGTGATGCAGACTTGTTCCAGCTCTTTCCTTGGATCGCAGCCTCTGCAGAACCAGGGGGTCTGCAGCTGGTGCTTCCTTCTTCCCTGGGTCCGGCCCTGTAAAGCTCCACTCCTGCAGCAGCAGCCCCTGGAAATCTTGCCTTCGGCCCAAATAGGTGAGGAACAGCTGACCTGAAAATCTTCCACCGAGTGCCCGGGCTTTGCATTTGAGTGACCCAACTTGGTATTTCATTGATGGATGATACAGATGAAAAAAACTCACAGGTTGCTGAAGCTCTGTGAAGATTTGCCTCCAGCTGACCTGTGATAGTGGAGCGTTTCATCTGACAACTGGAGTTGCGTCCTCTTTGGCAGGTGTTTTGTTGGAGTTATAGAAGGATGTTTTGACCTGCAGGTACCTCCTCAGCTCATTTGCCCTTCTTGATGCACCTTTTCTGGACCCATGGTGGGGGACCCTGACCGCATCCTCTGAACAAGCAGCAGCCGCCCCGAGTGTGAGCTGCTTTGGTGTGTGTGTCAGCCTCCCTGCTGCAGAGCTGGTGTTACTTGCTACGCATTGCTATGTTTGCGTTGCTATGCTGCTTGTTGCATCTCAGCTGGTGCCTGTTCCTACGTGTTTCCTTATCCCAGTGCTGGTAAGGAGACGCCTGTGCTTGACTCAACCAGTGGAGAACAGAGAGGTGATGGAGGGGGATGAACCACAGGGCACCATGGTTCAGAGCACACCAGGGGAAGGGGTGGGTGAAGCAGATGCAGGACAGGGCAGACACTGAGTGGGTTCAAAACCTTTTTGAAGCTGAAGTCAAGGTCCCAAAATACTGTCAGAGCAGTGTGAGAAAGCTCAGAGCTGGGCAAGAGCACCTGGGTGCTATTTGTGACTGAGCTACTGTGTGACCCCGAGCAGCTCCATGCACCTCTGAGTCATAGCTCTGCTTCCCCAGCTCAAAACAAGCGGTGCAGCAACACCTACTTCATTCACAAGGGTATCATGGGGTGCAGTTTTGTAATTAAGTGGATACAGGAAGACTTTTCTTGTTTCCTGTGGTACAAAGGCTGCGATGCAGCCGACTGGGAGCGTGGCTGAACTAATTGACTTCTAGAGGGTGCTTTGTTTCCCATAAGTGTAGGGGGAAATATTTGCGGAATTGGGACTCCTGTACAAAGTTTTACGAGTTACCACATGGCCACTGTGCAAATCAATTACTGTAGTAGGTCTGTAATGAGACCAACTTACAAAACAGTTACTGATTCTACAGCAACTTGAGCAGATGCCAAAAAATGCGACCGATAATTAGCGACTGCCTGACGGACCCAGGTTTCTCAGCTCTGCATTCACAATGCTGGCTCTGGAGATGCCCTGCCCTGCTCCCGAGGTCACATTAGCTGCTTTTTACAATATTTGTTCCATGTCAGTCTTTGTTGGAATCCCAGTTTAAAACCTTTCAGGTGTAAGTATAAAGCTTAAAAGCTTTTCCACAGCTCCACCCTCAAGAATGGGTTTAATCCTTTTAACAAAGCTCTGATCTGACAGTTTATTTCGCTCCAGGCTTTAGCTTCAGTGGTTGCAGCCAAAACCTGACAAGTTCTTCTTGTTAATTCTGAATGTATTATCCAGTGACAAATGTATCTCCCACTTATATGTGACACTGAGAATGAAATGCATATGATCAAATTTCTTATAGCTGGAGTGGGGCTGGTTGTTAAGAACATCTCCATATCTTTGCAGCTTGACAGTCAATCCAAACCCATTCTTTTTCTGCAGCATATCTCAGCCTAGTTTGGGACACTTGTGATGGGCTGCAATCTGCCGCCGTACTCTGCAAAGATTAAAGAAAGGCTAAAAATAAACCTGTCACTTTTCCTGGACATTTTCTTGTGAAATGCAGAGAGATATGTCGCTGGAATGCAAAACATATTCATATGGAATTTTTTGTGCTATGTAACTTTTATGGACAGATGGAGTCGGTGTCGATTCTAGTTTCTCGTTTCTAAATACAGTGGTGTTATGCACAGCTTTCCACCTGAAAGCTTGTCTTGGAAGCCGAAAGAAAATAAAATTGATTTTTACAATAAAGCCAAAAAAGTTCTTAATTCTTATAAGTTTGCCAAATACAGGATGCAGATAATGTGTTTGATGAACTCAGTCTCCTTGTCCGCTCATAAAGCGCTCATTGGTGTGCTGGTGACAGTGACTTTGTGCAATACAGTCTGTGTCACGGGGCTGGGGATGCTCCGTGTGTCTGCAGGGCTGATGCTCTGCTAGCGGGAGGTGAGCAGCTCCGGGAGGACGCTGAGCGCAGGCGGCGGAGCGAGAGCCGCGGCCCTGCCCGTGCTCTGCGACCCTGTCCCTCGCTTTGGCTCTTCAGATGGTCTCCTCTTGCTGTCCACCTTCTGTGTGTCTGGCTGCCCCGGTCACCCAGATCAGTGCCATTGCTATTTGCTCCCAGGCTCTTCGAGCTCCATCGTGGCTGGTGATAGCAGAAGGCGCAACGGGTTAATCACATCTCGGTGTTTCTCTGAAGGCAACTGCATCTTAAAGTGACTGTCGTGAGACCTTCCCGTTTCCTCTTCCCCCAAACGGTCCAAGGAGCTGTGTGGCTTTTGCAAATAGACGCACGAAGGAGAAATGCTAATGGCAGGATGTCTCTGGCCAGCGCTGGCTGGTGTGGCTGCAGTTAGAGACGCGAGGGTGACGGAGAAAGTCAATTTCCTGTTAAATTAACTTGGCTGTTTCCCTGAGAAAGGTGGAATTTTAATGAAAGTGCTTATTAATGGATGAGCCCAGAGGGAAGTGGATTTGCAGCGAAGCCAGAACTTTACAAGGAAAGCCTTACCTCGTAAAAGGCCACAAAAGATGCTTACAGGACTGAACTTGGTCTGCTCGGGAGTGGGCTGTTTGCACAGAGGGACAGTCTTCCTTTTCCCATAAAACATGCATTAAGGGTGCCAACTAAGTTGGTTCTTTTTTATATCAGTCACAAAAACAGTGGGAGGTTTAGTTCCTGTCAAACTTTATGGGCCATTTACGAGGAGGCCTTCCCCAAAGTATTTCACAGGCCAAATAAAAATAAATGGCACTGAAAAATTTTATAACACAATGCACCAACTGTTGTGGCAGTGGGAAAATATGTGCTGGAGACCTCTTCTCCTGTGCAAGGAATTAAAATGGAACTTTAATTATTGTAACTTTGACAGGCTCTTTCACTTCCAAGCATTACTCCAGTCTCACGGTCACCTTTGGAAGCAGAGGTGGTGCTTTTCCATAGCGATGGGAGGACGTGGCGGTGGTGCAGCCGCACGGCCCCGGTGCCGGGACGCTGCTCCGAGCGGAGCCCGGGGAAACCGGGGGAGGCTGTGGGTGTGAGGAGCGATGGAGACGGCTGTCAGTGCTGCTGGAGCTGGGGAACGACGGCTGTGCTCGGGCATCCTTCTGCATGCAGACGCAGGCAGACCTGGGCTCAGGCCTGCGGGTTGGTTCCCCTGATGTGGCTGTGCTGCTGCTGGGGAGGCACTTCCCCCGTTTGGTCATTTTTTCTACTCAAAATGGGAGGACAATTTCCCCCCCTGCTAGAACCGGATGAGGTGTTTGGAGCAGAACAGTGCGGTTCAGCTTACAGAAGCCCGTTAGCAGGAATAGCTGCAGTCCCTTCCTCACAGGTTCTAACGTCTGCTCTGGGCTACGGGGAGGAAACTTCTGTCCGGGGAGGAAAGCGGCCTCTCAGTGCCCGTGTGGGAGGGAGCAGCCTTGTGGGTGTCTGTAATGGTCGCTTTGAGCCGTGGCTGCGTGGAGCGGTGCTGCTGGCGGGCAGGGTTCGCGGCTCCCAGTCCTCTGTGCCGCTGGGTTTACCGCAGCAGCTCTGCCGAGGAGCGGGATGGCCGCTTGCTGTGCGGGAAGGAGAGGAGCAACCTGCCCAGCAACCCCATGGGCAGCAGGCAGGGTTGTTCCCAGAGAGTTTCTGTTCCCCTCTTGCGCACGTGCTCTCGGCAGCCCTGGCCGGCAGATCAGGGGATCCAGGCAGGCAGGCGATTACACCATCGCTGCTTCAGGCTGCACATTCTGTAGAAAATCTAACAGTGAAATCCCTTCACTGACCTTACAATGTTAGAATTGCTGCTGTTTTATTGATTGCTTTCCCCAGTAAACTCTTCTTCGGAGACACATCCTGCCACACCACGTCAGAACAGGATGTGCGATTGGATGGACGTGGAGATCTGATTTAACCTGGCAGTCAATAGGTTCCTCTGGGCCGGGGCGGTGAGGGCGCCGCTGAGGTCTGGTCACAGGCACTGACCTTTCGATCAGAATGGACTTCAAATGGATCAGGTGCATGGAGTCCTCCTTTTGAAGTGTAGAATGAGGTTCAATGAACTTTCTCAGCGTGCAGTTGTTGTGTGACTGCTGGTGCGATGCACAGGTTGTATAAAGAAGGTGGGGTAAAATCAGGGAGATCTCTGATACCTTGCTAGAGAACAGAGAGACCCCATGCAAATGTGTGTTTGGTTTGGTTGTTGGTTTGTTGTGTGTGGTTTTTAAAGGCGAGCAAACAGGGTTGGTTTGGGGTTTATCACGTCCTCTCTTGTTCCCATCCTGTTTTGCACTTTCCACACACAAGATCGTCTAAAAAACTGATAATTTTTCAAGCCTCTATTAGCCTGTAGCCTCCATACCCTAACCCGTGATTGCAGTCAAGGGACCTGAATTCTGCACTCTTTAGTCTCCCAGGTAGGTTTCACATTCCATCACAGAAATAACAGTAATCAAAATGAGTCCAGAGAGGGAAAACAAACCCACCAAACCCCCTAAAAACCACAAACAAACAAAAACCAAACCAACCAAACACAACAAAACCACCTCCCCCCGTTCCCGATAAACTACGCTTTTACGTAGGGATTTTTTGGAATCGTATTTGCCTTTTGGTAGAACGTCTGGCAAAACGATTCGCTTGTCAGTAAATTCCTGGAAGGTTTTTCCTACTGGCAGGGTGAATTTTCTTCTGTGTGTTACAGACATCTTAAAAAACATTTGGAGAGAAAAGTTGCCATTTTTAGCGAGAAGTAGATTTTTACCAAAGTAGTTACTCTCATCAGGAACACTTGTAGAACTTGTCAGTTTTTGATTACTCAGCACATATATCAGCTTTGAAGTCCGCTCATGCGAGCGTGGGTCGGAGGGTCAGGTCTTCCCGAGCGACCCATCTTTCCCGTCCACCCTCAAAACCTGCGCCCAAATGCGCGAGATCCGAGTGGGGTTGTTTGTGCTGCTACGAAAATATGATGGGAGTTAATTTAGGTGAATATAATCTCAGTAATCGCTGAACTTATTGCCCAGGAAAACTTTCAAGCTCTTCATTCTGCCAAATGCTGAGCTCATGGTTTCTAAACTTTGCTGCTTTGTGCTGATCACAGGTGCTAATCAGTTCCATACAGCCTCCTCCATGAAACATCCCAGCTCTTCACAATGCCCTCTTATATATGCTGCTTTACAAGGAAACTGTAACAATTAAATCAGCATGTAATGAGTATTATTTTCTTAGTTTATAGCAGATTGCTTTATGGGGCAGCACATTAACGAGAGAGGCCTGGAGGTGTGTGGTTTGTGGTGTCTGGCCCTTCAGTGATTCAGGTTCATGCACAGATATGAACATACGATCCTCATTGATAATCAGGTTGCAAATGGCTCTGTTGAGTAATTGCAGCATTAGTCTTCTCTAACCAAAGCTTCAAAGTAATTTCAGCTTTTTATAATTACAGGGCTAGCAGACTGTAATAATTTCCAAATGTTTTGGAGCTGATTTTGAAGCTGATCTGCAACATGTAGTTAAGATCGGTCTCAAAGGCACAGATCCTGCATAAATGCTTTGGCAGGTGGCCTGGGACACTTCTCTTTTGTTAAGTAAAACCTACTGGGGAAGTCTTCAGCGATGCACGTAAGATTTACAGCAGACACAAACTGGTCTGGTTAAAGCAGCACTTCTGAATGGGGAGAGGAGATGCAGAGCAGATACGGAAGTGACCCAATCTGTGATACTGGGGACGGTTCAATGAAAAATTGAATGCAAGCTTTGTTAGTAAAATATAATTTTTCCTTTTCTTTTTAAAGTGTAGAAACTACGGTGAGTCCAGATCTTAACGTGTGTCTGGGTGATTTTCAAGGGAGGCCGTTTCATTGATTGGGAAAAGCTTGTCTGGGAAGTCGAGGGGGCTTTTGGGCTTTCTGTGCTGCATATGTAACAAAAGAGCTTGTGGGTCAAGTCTTCAAAGGCAGTGAAGCACTTGTAGCTGGTGATGAGCACCCCAAAGGGATTCTCAAAAGCATCTCAGCATTCCGACTCACTAGTTCGTTCTCCACGTTTGGACATCACCTCAACTGTCTCATCCTGGTGACCCAGTCTCTGTATCTCTCTCAGTAAAACTTCTCATGGCTGAATGTAGGACTGGATATATTGAAGTACTTGATGTATTCATCCACTGAATAACCCTCAGCTGCTCCTCAGGGACGTAAGGCTTCAATTACTGTGTCTAGGGTTATTTAAAACACAAATAAAATCACAATTTCCATGGTTTCTCAGATTGCCTGAGAACTTTAGGAAGCCGTATTTCAGGGGAGGGCTTGGGAACTGCTAGAGGATACCTGGAAAAGAAGAGGGGAGAATGATGTAACTGACTCTGGCCTGGCAGTTATTCGGCTGTGAGCCTGACTTGTAGCAAGGAGAATTGAGGAGGTCAGCCCAAGGGAGCAAGATCAGCTTAAAAGTCTTTGCATTGGAAATTAAACACAGGAGCGGGGGAAGGAATGGTGTGCAAATGGCAGCTGACTCCAGTTGTACAACCAGCCGCGGTTCTACTCTCTTCCTGCCCGTTGGTGGTATCGCAGCAGGGCTCGGTCTGCTGGTGCTTAAGCTCTTTGCAACTTTTCTTTCAAGGAACCGAAGCACCCAGAGGTTCTGCAGAAGTCACCGGGAGACTGGGCACGTCTGGCGCGTGTCGGCCTGGCCGGGCAGGCGGCTCTGCAGCCGCCTCTTGGCTCTTCTTTCCTGGGCCACGGGGCGCTGACTGACTGAAGGTGGGCACGGGCTGTGTGGGGCAGTGGGCACCGCTCTGGTGCTGGGGGCACTAACGTTTGAAACTGAGATTCTCAAAACCAGAAGGGTTTTAAGAAATGCAGGTTTACATGGGGAAATGAAGGTCTTCGGGGATTTCAAATAAGAGCATAGCAGTGCTAGTGATACCCTATGGCCCTCTAGGTCCGAATTCCTGTGAGGTGGATGAGGAGTGCTAGCTGAGCTGCTGAGGGACAAGTGTGCTTGTACTCGCTGCAGAGCTTGAACAAGGCAGTGCTGCTGAGCTTGGTCTCTCTTGCTTTGTGCGTGACACCTTGAAAATCAGGAGCGAAGTGGCTCTGCCGCCTTTCTGCAAACCTCCCTTGCCCACCGCGTCATCCTGAGGTGGGTGCTCAGGGATATCATCTTGCCTCTCTGTGTATATTTTCAATAACACTCACTTTTATTGGAAACAAGAGTCTTATTTAAAATAAGAGAGCAAAGAATTTTTATCCTTTCATGAGGCTGATCCAAAACTTCAAAGTGTTTTGATAATTGTGCTTATGGCTAGAAGATTGATTATTTAAGTCTGTTAGAGTATACTTTTTAGTATGAAGTAAGGCTCATTACAAACCAGCTCAGGAATGCTTTTGAGTTTTTTAGGACTCTTTTAAAGCGGGATGAGGAGGGAAGAGTGTGAAGCACTAAGTTCAGCTTTTCAGAACATCTGGATCTGCTCTATGGTTTATTTAATGTGTTTTCCATGAGTCCAGTTAAACAACCACGTGGCTTGGTGACAAAATGAATGCAAGTGTAGCCTCTGGAAGGGGATCCTGGATAAAAGTTTGGCTTGCTAAGCGGAGTCAAGTGACAGGCTCTTGTTTCTGGTTAGGTCGTGTGGATTCACAGACAGAGCCCATCTTGGCTGCTGCTGTTACTTTTCTCTGCCAAAAGCTGCTAAACACAAAACAGACAAAGGAAGTACTAAATTACAGAACACCTAATCTTTAGACCTTTGTTTAATCTCAAATGAGTCTTCCAGATATCACAAACTAGAAGTGAGGACAAGACAGAACGCCAACCACAAGCTGGTCCAGGACCTGCCCCTGAGCGAAGCGTCCCCTGTGGCTGCAGGAGCAGAGGGGGACCATTCTGGACGTGCCATTTTTCAGGTTGTGCTGTTGAGAGAGTTCTTCTCCTGATGTGCTGCCCACGCACCAACAAGGTGCAGCAAGAACTGGTCCCTGCTTAGCTCCTATTAATTTTGAGAAGACCAAGATGATTTTTGCTTTTGTTAGCAGAGAAATGGGTATTGTTATATCGCTATGAAATTCAGAAGGACTTCACTGCTGACACACACTGGCAGAAGTAATGATTTAGCTTCACGTCTGCTTGCAAGAGATCTTTAGCCATTGCTCTCTGCCCTTCTCTCTGGCATCCTGTTCCTCCTGTGTATTTTCTCACCTTTTCTCTCTTCCAAGCCCTTGATTTTGTTCTGTTGCTGCTTTCAGCTTGGCATGAATGCTGATGGGCTCTCGGGCCTTCAGTCCTGCGCTTGCACCGGGCCAAGGAACAACCGGGGCAGCTCTTGGGAGCTGTAGGGTCCAACTCCACCACAGTTTTATAGTTTTCTCTAAAATCCTTGTCATTCATTGCCACTCTGTCTTAACAGTGACATGCAGTGGCAGCACGATGCAACAGAGGCAGTTGCAGGCATCAAATAAACTTGTCACTGGATCACTTTTTTCCCACTGAGGTGTGAACGCTTTAGAGGGTCCTGGCGCATCTCGTGTCCCTCCGTTGTTTGTCTGGGGGGGTTTCCATCAGCATCCCGAGCCTGCAGAGCTGGGCACAAGGCAGCGCGGGGGAGCGGGAAGAGACGTGCAGGCAAAAATAATCCTTTACAAGGCAAGGATGCTTGTCCTGTTTTCCAGAACAGAAGACTAAATATTGTTGTTTTGCTGGTATTGTTGTTAGAAGAAATGATTCACACTCATTCACACTGTTCTTGTTTTGTATTACATTGTTCTCTCAATCATCCCCTGTGTTTTATGCACATGTAAAATCACTGCAAGTATTCCTCTTGAGATCCTACCTGCTAGAAAGTTGGTGGCTGCTGGATACGACTTGAGCTTCTTTGTACCTGGGGATGATGTGGGGAGGTCGTTGTGCAAAACCTGTATTTCCCGAGAAAGGCTGGAAATTGTGGAATTTATCTTTAGAGAAGCAATCCCTTGACAAGAGTTTGCAGGAGGGTTTGGGTGGCAGTGTTTGTAGAGGCAGCAAAAGGAAAAGGTGGATTCCCGAGGAGGGAGACTCCAAGGAGCAATGGAGGATGCCGAGGGAGGGGTGGCTGCAGAAAGGTAATGAAAGTCGTGTTGCTACTTCAGGATACGAATTTTGGGTATCTCCTGTGCTTCAGGGATACAGCTCATCTAAATGCATGGCAAATAAGGGATGTCAGTGTGTAGATGTGAGAAGGGCACTGGACACGGAGCCAAGGATAACACTATTTGTCTTCAGTGACTTGTGCAGGTTCCTGAGCTGACGAGTAGAAGGGTTAACCACTCTGTGTATTAAGGCTACAAACAGCTTTTCAACCCAGGAACGTAAATTACTGAAGCTGCTATTCACACAAACACATATCAGACATAAAACAACTGCCACAGCTTTTCAGATGTCTTATTGTGCTTCATCTCACGGTGATGACTGGAGTGCTCTGGGACTACTTTCCAAAGTATTCTCCTTTGTATCTCGAGAATACACAATGGCTCAGCCTTGACATCTGCCTTCATGTGTAAGGAGACTGATAGGTCACTAGTGACGTGGCTGCAAACATGTTATCAAGCATCTTCTGATTGCTTCCAAGTAAGTGTTCTTGTCCCGCATAAGACAGCCAGCATTTAGATGTTCCTTTCCTCAATCTCTTACTAGATTTTTCTATACTTTGAATTATGGGAAGAACAAACATTAGACACTTTTGTGTTTCCTCTGTCTTGTGATTTGCAGGGAGTCTGAGATGGGTGTCTCCAGTGACCACTGCGTTCCCCCATTCTCAGCAGGGTCCTGCTCTGCAGTGAATACGCGGAAATCCCGGTCCTGGAGAGCTGCTGAGGTGCAGATCTGGAGAGATAACACTCAACTAACCAGATATTCACGGGCTCCTGCCCCCTCTGCTTAAAAGCAGGCAGATGTTGCTGTGTTCTTTGTCAAGTTGAACAAAACAAATGAGAAATTAACATTGCTGGACCAGGATCTTTCGTTCCATTCCAGTCACTGTGGACAGGGGCTGTTAAACCATCTAGGCAGAGTGATTATCAACTTGCCAGCTTTCTCCCCGTTACGCATTTATGCTTGGGAAGTTGCAAAACTGTCTGTACACAGGTTATAATGGATCAGCTTGGTTACCCAGTTCACTGCATGGACACTCACCAGATGTTCATGTGACTCTAGTCCTAAACGCTCCTAGTTACACATATGGAATAAATGGGGACGAGGTCTCCAAACACTTCTGTGGATTCATGTGTGCCTAGAAATGTTGCTTTTTCCCTATGTTGCAAGAAAACGGAAGGAGAATGAACCATGGGAGCAGTATGGAGTGCTGTGGTGGTTGAACTCCCCTGTTTGGAGCCTTCAGCTTGAACTGTTGAAAGAGAGAAGATGGGTTAGCCATTGGTTGGATTCAGATCTTCTCCATCTCACTTTTAATGTATTTTTTAATAAGGAAGAGCCTGCCATGGTGGTTCTTCAGCTGATTCCTCCCGCGGCCGTGTCTGGGCTGGTGGTGGTCACAGCCACGGGACACGCGGGGTGCGATGCCACGGTCACTGCCGCGCACAGCGGGTGATCCCTCTTACCTAGTGACAGCGTTCAGCAGGCACGGGTCTCTAAAATGTTTCTTTCCAGGCTTTTGGGGCTGGTGTGTGTGTGTGTGCAAAGCCGCTGACAGCGTCAAGCTGGGAGCTGCTGGAAACTGGGATCTGGGAAAACTTACGCCAAGAGGAAAAAGTATCTTAAAGTGGCTTTGCTATTTAGCACTCTGCTGAATAGCTCCTACTCCCCTTCACGCCTCTGAGCTGAAAAAACAGTGATATGGCTCAGCCATAGACTTACAAAAACTGAAGCATGTACACAAGGATCAGTTTGAGATCTGTGTTCACTCTTAATGCTGGAGAATTCACTACTTGTTTGGACTGGAGTTAAGCTGTTCACGTATTGCTGGGAGGCAGAGCAGATACTTGGGGTTTTTGCCCAATTAGACCCAGTTCCAGCGGGTCTTCCATGCCCTGTAGATGCTGGGGGGTGACTGCAGCCTCCGTTTCTCCCAGTGGCTGCTGAAACAATCAGTCTGAAACAATGACTCAAAGCTCAAGGAGTTTCCGCTGTGGTGTTGCAGGGAAAATCCCTTAGAAAGGGGATGTTTTTGTCTTGGTGTTCAAGCGCTTTCACTGAATACAGAACCGTAAGGATACCAGAAGTTAGAGTTGTGCTTTGGCTTTCATTTAGAGCTCAACTAACTCTAGAGCAGGCTCCAAGGAGACTGCAGATGCACGCTGCTGTCTGGGAGGATTGTTCGCTGAACAACGGCGAGATGAGGCAGTGCAGAGGCGGTGTGGGATGGGGAGAGATTCCCGTCCTCCGTGGGTGAGCCGGAGGCTTCCGCTCGGCAAAGGGCGGCTGATCCTCCAGGAGGACGATGGATCCCTGTGGAGGCTGCAGGATCACGGCCGTGGAGCCTTCAGGGAGCCTATTGAGCTAAGGATCAAGTAATTACCAAAGCCAGGGAGCATTTCCACCAAGCTGAGCAATGAGCTGAGGTGGCTTTTGGGACAGGCTCAGCCGAGCAGCTGGCAGCGTGAGATGTGATGAAAACAAACAAGATGTTGTGTGGGACTCGGTGGAGCAGTGGCAGGACAATTCACGCACTGCGTCTGTGACAGGTGAAGAGGGGTGATACTTGGAGAAAGAGCTGCCGTTCAGTTGTGGGGCTGTCTTTTCTTTTCCTGGGATGGAGGGAGTAAATCAGAAGCCCACACCTTTCATGGGAGGCAATCGAGCTCTTTTTCACCAAGCATTTGGATGTCAACATGAGCAGCTTGAGCCTATGTAAGATTATAGACTTTTTCATGTGTCAGTCAAAATATCCCGGGGAGAAAAATGTCACATTCTTCCTCTGTGTTACTGGCACTTGTGTTTTGTAAAACACATAGCTTTTTATTTAAAATAGATCTGCTGATATGAAAACGGAACACAGAATCTCAGGAAGTTGGCTGGTCTCTGAAAGGGATGCCTGCTGAGAATGTAGAATTAATTTGCTGCATGTGACAAATGCTGGCTGCGGGGACAGATGACAGAGGAGGTGTCTGAAAGAGAATAGCGTGGATACGTTTCCCCTATCTTGCCAAGTCAAATAGTCCAATTTTGTTCACTAAGGGCTGTTTCTGGGGCTAAGTTAGTAATCTGATCTTCCTTTCATACTTGTTTACTCCTTTCCTAGTCTCTCTTTTCCAGCACAAAAGACTTTTGCATATTGTATATAAGGTCAGCAAATAGGCAGAGTCCTCGTGTCCATGACGGGTGCTGCATTCACTTGGTGAATAACACTGTTCGCCGTAAGGTGCTCAGGGACTTTAGATAACGTGTTGGTCCAGGTTTTGCCCTGGGGCAGAGCTCTGTTATTAGGATTTGGTTCACAGGTTCAGCTTCACAGAAATCAAAAATGGATGTTCTTGGGGTGATTTACTTGTTCCCCTGATTCAATAAACCAAACTGTCAAAAGCCTTTTTCCACATGTGTAAGAAAATCGCGTAAGATGTCCTAAAAACACGAAGCCCAAGAGTGCACCAAGTGTCCGTTCCTCGGCTGCTGACCGTGGCCTCCCCGGCACGTCCCTCGTTTCGCTGGCACCTCTGCCTGGCAGCAGCAGACCGGGCTGCGAGCGGCTCCCAGGACACGGAGCGAGCGTCGGCTGTGCCGTGTCCAGTGTCAGCGGGTAACGCTCGCCGTCTCTGCGGTGCTCGGCTGAATTTCCCCTTTGGATTAGAGCAAGACACGGTTTTCTTGGTCTACACTAGATTTAAGCTTCCATGGAAAATGCCGAGACAGATGGGCGCTTAATTGCCAATTTAAGACAAGGCTGAGTAAGGAAAAGTGCATCCGTATTTCTCTTTTCGAAGGAGATGCGAGATGTGTGCTGCAACCTCCCTGCCTCCATGATTAACACCTGTGGGTCCAGCCTGGAGAAGAGGAACCCAGTGGTCCAAACTGTGGTCTCAGGACCCTCAAGGCTTCTCGATTGAACTGAATATTGCTTCAAATTGATTGTTAAATCAGGGAGCGTGGGTGTAGCTCATTCCGTTATAATCCCCACAAATTGCTTTGTAATCGAAAGCTTTTGTTCCAGTGTCAAGTGGTTAAGCACCAAATAAGAAGATCTATTTTACAAGACCAGACAAGATCTGACAGACAGCGGAAACTTAACTTTCAACAAATATAACAATCAACATGAGAGAACCAAAAGGTCCTCATTAAGCACTGCTGTTCTTAATTAATTGGTCCTTCAGATTTACTTCTTTAAAGCTGCTAACAGCCTAAAGCCTTTCCTAGATTAATTACAAAAGACGAGCAAATCACAATAATTAGTTTAGCCTCAGGCTCTTGCTAGGCCTCTGACCTATGTGTGTAGGTTCGCTCCATGCAGCATAGATGGGGAAACAATTTGCCCTCTTGTCTTGTTTCTGAATCAGAATTTCTGGCAGGAAGTGTTTTTTCCTTTTCTTCTGTTGTTGAAAAGTGTAATTTTCCTTCTCCTAATATATTCTTGTCACTTAGTTTAAGATGAACCGTCTGCTGTAAGGACTCCCACTTGGGCTGGAAACCCTCCTTCACCAACCACAGCTCCGTCAGTGATGACGGTTTCCAAGGCTTGTAATTCTTGGCTTATAGGGACTACAGACTGAGGGAAGTATCATTAAAAATGAATCACGCTGCCCTCCTGGGGATGTGCTGGGCTCCTGGGATGCGCATTGATGCGAATCCATCACCCCTCCCTGGCCGCAGAGGGCCGGTAACTCAGCAGTGCAACGCAAGAAGGAATTTCAAAGAGGAATGTATATACGTACCTATGCATGAAGAGACTTTCTGTATGTCTGTGAGAGGCAGACCTGCCATGGCACCAACAAGCTGATGCTCTTCAGGTCTTTTCCTGTCTGATCTGTGCTTTCATCTGTACTTCAATGCAGACTTTTGGGGCATCTTTATTCCCTTCATTCATGAGACAAACCCTTCCGTTTCAGCAGTCATCCCCTTGGTTTTGATAAGCCTGACAGTGTAATGACAAAACACGCTTATCTTTACTTGGAAATGGTGTGCCTCAGTTTCCCTACCTGTAAAATGGGCACAGAACCATTCCTTTGAGGTTACCTGCACGTCCTGACTTACTCATTCTGTAAATTGCT
The DNA here is from genome assembly GCF_037038585.1 of Patagioenas fasciata. Lineage (NCBI taxonomy): Eukaryota > Metazoa > Chordata > Aves > Columbiformes > Columbidae > Patagioenas > Patagioenas fasciata. The sequence goes on from NC_092536.1 coordinate 820,261, forward strand.
TTGATATCCTAGGCTGATGGGGAGATAAGGGAAAATTATTGCTGTTTGTGCTCTTGATCAGATAATAATCTGCTTAATTTCCTGTGAGTTCAATGAGACTTCTCAGGGCACCGAAGAATTATGCTAAACTGTGGTTTACGAAGTGACATCATCAGAGTGCTGTCTGACAAGAGGGGGTAACCGTGGGTAGCTGCCAAAAGCTGTGGTTCCAGGCTTCGTGCTGTGCCCCTGCCGGGTTCCTCCCGCGCTGGGGGGTCCTGGGCTGCCTGTTTGTGCCCTGCGGACAGGACGCTCCGCGATCTTGGAGCCCAGGGTGCGCTCCTGCTGCCAGGAGACGAGAACCCACTGCAAATGTGCTTTCTAAGCACAGTTCTGCTCTGTTAGAACAATATACTACTGTGTATTTTCCTCTTGAAAGCAAAAGGAGGTTGAATTCCTCATGAGAGCTTTTGGATTTCCTCTTTCCACGCACATGCCTTCTGTCTCGCTGCTGCTGAGTGCGATTTTATTTAGTTTTAATGCTCTAAAGTTGTCACCTTTCAGGCCAGAATAGACACAGTTGAGCTCCTGTGTTCTGAGCTGCTGCTCGCTGCTTGATTGCTATCTGAAGTCTGTGGAGTGGTATCAGCTTACTGCTGCACCCCAGCTGATAAATCTAATAAATCTGTGCTGTTTCTTGCTGAAAACTTCCTGTCCTATCTGGCAAAATGGTAGAATCAAATGATTTTAATTTTTTTTGCCTTAAATAGGGAGTAGCAACACTGGGTGATCCTCATTTGGAAGAGACTTTGCTCATGTCTAGGAGAGCTGGTGTCATTAGTGTCACAACATTGGGACACTGGGAGGGAGTCAGGCTGCCCAAACTTGCTGCTTCCCACTCCCTCGGGGTCCAGGAGGAGAATCCTGGCCAACAGTTAATCCACTTCCCTTGTATTGCTCCGACAAAAAGAAAAGGATCCTTATCTCTCGAAACTAGAAGTGTAATGGGAAGCAAACAGGGGCCTTCCCCTTCCTTCTACTTATCATTGCTTTGTCCCTCTAAATTTATCTCTGTCCCTGGACCTTAACCTCCAGCTCCAAGGGCAGGACAGGGCTGGCTGATAATCTCTCTCTGAACCCACTGCTATTGAAGCAATTATTCAGCAGCTGCAGCCCTTTGCAGCTCAGCAGAGATTACCATCTCCAGCCCTGGGAAAACCATCCTTGTGCCTCCTTAATGCACTCTGCCCTGCAGACCTTATTTACGGCACCTTCTGGCTGAATTACCAGGATGATGCTGCCCTGGGATCTTTACTGCTCTTTCTTTGGATTCTGCCAAGTTAAATTTCTTCCTTCCCTATGTGCAGCTGCTTATGGTCAATCCTGCCCAGGGATAGCAGCGCTCCGCTCGCCGGAGCTGCTCCCGTGCCCGCTGTCCTTGGAGAGCGCGTGTGGGCGACAGGGAGACCGGCGCTGCCGGGGGCTGCTGCGCTACCTGTGCCGATATTGCCTTCGTTAAGAGCTCGGATTCATGACTAATTTGAATTCAGCTGGGGAAATATTGTCTGCGATATTTCCCTGGATCGTTTTTGTAAGACAAATCTGCCTGCAGATTTTAGGCAAAAATTGTTGCAGAAGTTAGGTTTTACACTTCAAGTCCTGCAAGCGTCGGTAGCCCAGAATTGTGATCAGTCCCCAAGGCAAGTGCAACATCAGGTACTTATAGTCACCTTTGATTTCGAGTTGAATAAATCTAGAAGAGTTGTGAAATCGTCACCAACTTTAAGCACTGAATTCGGGGGAATTTTGACGCACAGTCCAGAAGTTACGAAGTGAAATGGGGGACAACCCTTGGGGTATTTGTTACAGTATGTATTTACTGGTACTGTCCCAATAGCTGCCACTGTGGACACACTCAGAGGAGCAATAAGAGAAGTCACAATAGCTCTTTTCAGTTCTCCTGTGACTCGGTGCTCGGCTCCCCCGCACGCGTGGCGGCGCAGTAACGCAGCCACCTGCTGCGCTCCGGCTCTTCCTCCCGCCACCGCCTGGCGCTCAGCGCCTCTTGCCTCCCTGCGCTGCACCACGTCTGATTCACTCTGATTCTGTTATCGAGCTGTTGGCATGGGAAGGAGGCGATGGGAAGGGAGAGGAGCTTCACGTGCTGAAAGAGACAAAAATCACTGCGCCTGAGCTTTCAAGGTGGGAATTTCCTCTGCTTGAGGTGGGGAGGGAAAGCCCTATAGGATTATCAAACGTTTCTGCAGTGAGATTTAAAAATAAATTCAGCGGAGAGTCAAAAGCCCCCCAAAATGATTCAAAGCAAAGCCGCCAGTGGTAGCAAGAGCAGCGCTGCTGGCAAGGCACAACCCACACGGGAAAAACGGGTTTGCAATTGATTTTGCCTGAAAAAGCAGCAGTTGAAAGACCTTAAATCAGCAACTGAGCCGCTCTTTCGTTGCCACCCAGGCCAGACACAAAGCACTGTCCCTGCTGCTCCCTGGGACACGCGTGTGCGGTGGAGGGACGGGGACATCGGGCCTTTGTCCCGAGTTGTGGGTTTAGCAATAAACGGTAACGTTTTCCCCTTTATATAAGCAACAGTAGGGGAAATAAAACAAAACCTTTGCCTCATTTCCTGTTGTGTTTTGAGGTTTTTTTACCAACACTGAAAACCACAGTTCATTACGGGAAGTTTTAGTGGTCTGTGTATGTCAGTGTTTTAAATCAGTATTTTGCATCAGCAAATGAGGCACTTTTCCCTTGAAGTAGGAGGGGAATTTCACTCTTCTAAGTATATTTTGTTTGAGAAATGGTGTATTCACATTTCTTGTCAAGTTTCATATTCATAAGCATTGTGAAAACTACACGAACAAAGCCAAAAGTGTTTTGGATGGTTTTGCTTCAAGTTCAGTGAATAACAGCTCAGGATTAACCTGCCTGCTTGGCGGGGCTGGGGAGCCGGGCAGTCGCTGCTCTCTTGTCAGCTTGGTTTTGTGTCACAGCCTCATTGCAGACATTGGTTTTCATCGATGTGCTTGTTCTGGACAGAGTTATGGGCTTGAGAGGCTGGTAAATTTTGGTGAAGGTTGTAGGCTTACGTTTTACACCACCTAGGATCTCGCATCCCTGCTGGCTGGAGGAGCAGGCGCTGGGTGCGATGGCTTTGCCGCGGTTCCTGCTTCTCTGTGGAGGCCGTGCCGGCCCCAGGGAACGCGCTGGGCTGCCGTGGTGGGGCGTTCCAAAATCCGGGAGGCAGAAAACAGTCCGAGCGTTTCCATGCGCCACCGAGATCCATCAATTCGGTGACGTAGAGAGGGCTGCACTTTGGCACCCTCCCCACCTCCACCAGCTGCTCGCAGAAGGGATTAGCAGGAGATTTAATTAATAAGTGTGGTGACTTTCTTTCCTTTTTGCCTTTTTTATCCTTTTTTTTCTCTTCTTTTTAATTTCCAGCACAGCGTGTCCTCCCCGGGCATTGCCCGGTGTGGCACTCAGGCCAATACCTTCTCACCTGGGCACAGGGAAGCCCTGTCTAGCTGTGGCATGCAAAGGTTTGAATATATGGTCCAACAATCCTGTTTCACCTCCTAAAACGTCTGTGGTCGGTATATGCGAGAGGAAGACAACGCGCTTCAGGAAGGAGGATGGAAAGGTCACGCTGTCAAACTCGTGCTGCCCATCATACTTTGCCTTGATCCCTTTGCTTTAAAGGGGAACGATGCAAAAATCATTGTCTAGCACCCCTTGAAGATACAATGGGCTAGCGAGCCTTGCAAGTTTCTCAGTTGAAGCTTGTGATGTCCTCGGGTTTTGTGCCAGATAACGTGTCGCTATGGCCTGCGCTGCCGAGGAATCCGAGTAGCCCAAGTGCAGGGATGCTGAAGATGCCACACAGAAGGTTCTGCATGCTTGCTGTGTTTTTCCATAGCAACAAATACGCCTGATTACAGCACATTCATATGCTCTATATAATGAATATCCCATAGGAAATTTATCACTATGCATCCTGCATCATAATTAGAAATAGAAGCCGGGCAACTGCGATGAATTCCCAGGCATGGGATGTGGGAGGAGAGGGGAGGACGAGCAGTGGCTCTGCCAGCGTCCGGCTCCAGCGCCTGCTGCTCGGCTTCACCCCTACTTCTGCAATACTTGTGCTGTTTTCCTGGCACAGCCAGCTCAGTTGGAAAGCAGAGTTCACCTGTGGCTGAGACTTGTGTGTGGGCAACTGGTACCAGTTCAGTGTGGGCAAAAACTCACCTGCGCTGTGCAGTAAGGAGAGGCCTGAGCAGCCTTCCCTGAGGCTTTCATGCATTATCAGTTCCAGTGGGCTCCTGCTCAGGGTGGCCCACGCCTGCCCGTCCAGCAGCTGGAGATGCTCCTCATGGTGTCCATCTCCTGGGCCTCATGGGACAGGTGTGTCCCCTATCCTTATCTTTGGTGCCCATAGCTGGGTGGGCCATCTTGCTTCCCCCCCAGCTGTAACCGGCATTGTTAGGGTTTTGGCTCTGATAATCTTCATGTGAAGCTCTAATGGATATCCACACAGATAACATGCTAATTTATTAGTTCAGCTCAACTGGGCTGCAGGATAGAAAATGATTGCGGAAGACTTTTAATAAAATTCAAAGGGATTTTATAGGTCTCAAGCCACTTTTGAAATGCAGAAGAAAGCCAAGGGTATTACTTTGTTAACCCACATAATACTATCCTGCCTAATGAGGTCTGGAGCTAATCTTTAGTGCTTTGCCCTGGGATCAGAGTTATTGGAGCAGGTAAACACCGCTAAGTACCACACTGCATCTCTGAGTTCTGGCTGCGTTGTCACCGGGACTTTCTGCTCTTTCCCTTTTCTGAACTTTCCGTCGAGCACCCAGAACAGAGGTGCTGATGTGAAAACAAAGCGCTGGCTTCCTGCGGCAACCTGCGCGCACCAGCCCTTCTGCTCCGGGCAGCCCAGGCCAGCGCCGCGGGGCTCCCGGGGGCACAGGGCTGGTTGCCAGGCTGCTCCTCCCGGGGGACGCAGGGACCTCCAGGGGGACGCAGGGACCTCCAGGGGGATGCAGGGACCAGCCCACGCGAGCGCACTGCTCAGCTGTGGAACTCGTGCTGCGAGCTCGGTTTAGGCGCCGTGTTTCTTTTGCACGGCAACTTCGCCTTTCTTACTCGTTTCTGCAAAGATATTTTGAGGGCTTTGAGAGGCAGAAGAGGGGCTACATAAATAAGGATAGAGATGGCCTGCCTAGGCCTGTCTAGGAGAGCAAAATCTTCCAACATGTGGAAGGAATGTTTATTCTCCCCTGTTTTATTTTGTTTTCTGTTGGAGGTAATCAATGCAGGTTGACAGTGTCAAAGAGGACAGGAAATACAGACCCAGACTGCCAGTTGTTATAAGCTGGTAACCTGACCTGATTTAGCGAAGACATGCTCATCTACACCATCCTAAAGCCACCTTCCCATTTGAGAGGCCATAATAAGCCTTGTCCCTGTCGGTGTTTCAGCTCAGACCTTGCCACTAGAACCAGCCAAAGCACTGAAAGAGGCTTCCTTGTTGACGGTTCCTCTGGCTGCTTGCGCAGTCCCCCACCCTGGATGGGTTGTGCTGAAGCTTATTTTGGAACAGAGCTGAATACAAGGCAGTCGAACCCCGGTTCTTTGAATGGCTCAGAGGAGCTTATCTAGGTTTCCAGAAAGTTACAGCGTTTCACAGTAGGCTTCACTTTGCTGGTTTCACAATGCGTACAATGCCATAACCAACAAGAACGCAAAACTAGATGAGTGGAGAGCTCATCATCGCGCTTACTGCTTTAATACAGCGGCATGCGTCCTGTGTTCAGGGCAAGCTTGTTAAGGTTTCAAGAACTGCGACGTTACTAATGTTTTCCTGTGTGAGCAGTGCTTGTCGCAGTAATCAGCAAAGCACAGTTGCGCTTGTGGTTTGGATGCTGGAGGTAGTTTTGTTGAACCAAGTGACCTAGCCATTCACTTTGGTCCCATTACTCAGTGATTATAGTGTGACCTTGGGAATATGAGCCGCACTCAAAGCAGAGGAGGTTAAGGTGACCACTTACCAGGAAAATGTAGCTTTCAGGGTATAATGTGTTTACAAGCATTTAATTGCAGTAAATGAGCCAGGCAGAAGGTGAGGAAGATCTGAAACACAGAGGAATAATAAATTGACTCATGTTTGTTTAAGCATTTGTGTCTTCTGAAGCTGGGTTTAGCCCGAGGATGCAAGGGGATTAAGGCATGTTTGCAAATCCCCTTGTCTTCTTCTGCATCCCCGTTTTTCCCCTGTAAGGCCAAACCCTCCATCCCCTTCCAGGGGAGTCGATGCACTCCTACGTTTCCTTTGCTTGGACCATTCCTGCCCGTGGCCTGCACTGCGCAGTCCTGCACATCTCAGTCGCTCTCCCATCCTGCTCCTTGTGTCCTTGTGCTGCTCTTTCCATCGGGTTTATCTTGTCCCACCTTCCTTTGATTTGAATGTACAATTTCTGTCTCGATGTCTGAATTTGTAAGCTGGATTGTGTCACTTCAGCCCCGCTGAAACCTGCACTTTCCAGGAGGGTTCAGTTAATTAGACAAATCCCAACTGCAAATTAATTTGGATCTAACTTCTAAAATGCTTGACATAGAATGGATTATTTTCTTGAGTTCTCCTATTGATGAATTCCCATTTAACATTAAACTAAAATCTAAATTAGGATTTTTTTTCTTTCAAAATGTCAAAGTTTTCATTTTGAAAAATGTTGAAACAAAATGTTCTGACACTTTGGAAAAATCCATCTCCTCTCCCACCAATTTCCCTTCCAAAAACCTATCATTAATTTGCTATCCGTAAAAATAACCTCAGCAGCAGCTGTGGGCCTGTTCCTTACAACCTGATGTCACAGAGCTGTTTTCTCCTGGTTTTGGTTGGATTGCTTGGGGGGTTATGAACTTGCTTGTGTTTTTGGGTCATCCCTTGAATGAAAGGCTGGGCAGGGTGTGACAGGACATGCCGAATGGAGCAGGCTGGGGGTGCTCAGCAGCCTGGCTGCTGGAGGCAGCGGCTGGAGCCGCGCGATGGGGGAGCTGAGAACGGACCCGCCTGGTGCCTTGTTCCTGTGACTCATGGGGGACCCCGGGACTGTTTCTCCTTTAGTTTATGCTATGTCTGCACTTGGGAATGAAGCCGGGGGAACACGCGGTCGTGAAGAGACGTTCTGACCCCCATTGGCACGTTGAGTCTGCCGGGCTGCAGCGCGTGGGTGGGCTGGCCGTGGGCTGCGTTAAACTGCTGGACCCCGGCACGCCGCTAGTTGTGGATCCTCTAAAAGACGCATTGCACATATGGCTGGTGTGTGCATGCCCTCTTTGTATTCATGTATTGATGAGCTCTGGGGGCAGCTGCAGTCCCTGTCACAGACCCCTGAGCCGGGTGTGTTGGATCCATTGCTCGGGAGTGACCGTGCCGGGCAGCCAGCGCTGGGACTATCGCTGTCTGGGGGTATGAAAGGTCAATCGTTCTGGTCCATTCCCAATGTCTGGCGTCCCAAGCATTTACCATGTCTGTCTCGAGCTGGGGATTGTTCCAGCGTCTCGAGTTAACCCAGGGTTTAGTTCAGTTCCTATTAAAACTCACAGAAAGATTCCCATAGGTTTCTGTTGCAACTGGACTTCCTCGTTTGCCTTTCGTTTTCTGAAGAACAGATTAATCGCATGGGATTTGCAGTGGAAAACTAAGCTGTGCCAAAGAATGTAGACAGCTTTGCAAGAGCAGACATTTCAAATTACTGGGCTGCAAATGACTTGGAGCAACTTGTAAAGCCGTCTGAAACGGCAATATTTTTCCCTGTTTTGAATAGTGACTTTTCTTCAAATTAATCTGCAAATCAAAATAACCAAAAATGTCCCAGTGTTAAAAGGGGGTGTTATTTGGCTTGGGCTGTGATTTCAGTGGGTTTAATGTGACCTAAGTGGAGGCTCCTGGTGAAGGGAAATTCTGTGCCCCTTTTTGTACAGGGCACAGCTCTTGTGCTGCTCCTTCGGTGCTCACGGTGCTCAGACGGGACACCGACCCTCGGCCCCTGCGGGGTGGTTTCCCAGTGGGGCTGGGCACGGGGGAAAACCCTTTCTGGAGCACGGTGACTTAGATGTGTCAGTGTACATCAGCACGCTCGCCACGTGGAAAGGGTGCTGCTCGTAAAGGGGCTACCCGAGGAGCAGGAGGGCAGCGCGTTTCAGACCGCTCTGCACGTTCCCTGCCCCCGTGGTGGAGCACCCAGGGGTGTCCGCGCTGCCGGGCCGGGTGCGGAGAGCTGACCCAGCTCGTCTGGCTGCTGCCTCCCGCGTTTTAACGTCCTGACACCAGGTCTGCGGTGCCAAAGAGCAGGACAGACAAGGGAAGTGAAACGAGAAAAAAATGCAGCTGAGGGAGTATTTTAAAGAAATGGGTGATGCTCTCATGCTGCAAGAGGCCATGACCAGACTCGAGGTGGTGCCCTGCTCCGATTTCCATGATCCCAGGACATGGCTTCTTTCAGTTCCTTCTAGACACTCGAGAATAAGGAAGATCAAATAAGGGCTGTGGTGGACCTCGAAGTCACCTTCGGAACAAGCGCTTGGCCCCGCGCTGGTGAGAAGTGCCCCGCCGTACGTTGTACGCACCCGCCTGCTCGCAGGAAACAAACTCTGAATTCAGAGAAAGGCGATGGGAACAGTTGTTTCCCATCACCTCACAGGCTGTGTGGGTGTTGGTGTCAGGCTCAGTTCCTTAGGCTGCAGTGAAGGTCCTCTGCACTTCAGTATGATTCGTCTGGCGGGGGCTCCTTTGTATTTTTGAATTCTGCTGACGAGCGCAGCCCCCAGCGGCGTGCAGGGAAACGCAGGCTGTGCCGCTGGACGTGACTCGGTGTCCCGTTTGTAAAGGGTACCGGGTACCATCCTTCACCCAGGGCTGCGAGAGAGAGCTGTGCAAGGACTGGACATTTCCTTACTTCTGAGTGTCTTTGAGAACGGGAAGCAGCATTGGGTTCTTCTGTTGTAGTCTTTTGGGTGAAAGCTTTGTGGGTAGAGTGACCCTACAGCACCCACCCAAACTCGGTAGGAGCCTGTATTATATCTTCAGATACCCCTGCAGAGGAGTAGCCGGGAACTAGAACACAATTTAGGGTGTCAGCTCCCTAAGCAGATGTCCAGCCTGCTTTAAAGTATTCCCCTGGCATTTACAGGAGCATTTTTCCCTTATATTTATTTATTTATTGTCTGCCTAATGGTTCAGCCTTATCACACAGCGTGATAACAGCGTATCGCCGCAGTATAGCCTGCAGTCTGCTGCTGCAGCCACAAGCAAGTAGTAAATAGACCGTTCAGAAAAAATAAATGCTACTTTTATCAGTCCGTCCATGGCATCCACATGTCCAATTTGGGATTGATCACTGGCGCAGAAAAGCTAATAACACTAAGTACTCTGCTTTCAGACTCCACAGCCAGAGATAGGGTACGTGACCGCTGTTTGCCCCGCGAGCCTGGTGTTGTGCTGCTTCATCCGCTGCCAGGTTTTGTTTGTTTAGAGAAGGTGGCAGAAGCAGAGCAGGAGGCATGGAAGGGAGTGGGATGAAGACTTGTAGGCATGGTTCGGAGAACTCAGTGTGAGCAGATCTAACCTGCACTTCATGAAGCTGTACCCAGACCAGCAGTTCCTCCCCAGGACACCTTCGGCAGGCCTGAGGAGAACAAGAAAACCAGAACTCTGTCACATAGACTACCCAAATATTTGCACACCTGGCTGTGCAATGAGTGGCTTTAAAATGAAAACCATCTATACTATCTTACCCTGGCTCTTCTGAAGAGAAGCTGTTTCTTCTGAATAGTGGAAAAATTGGTTTAAATAAGCCCTACCTAGAGTCTTAATTTCTTGACTTTACTGGAGAGGGAGAGGTTTGAAACTCCAGATGTTTGCTGTTTGTGCCGAGGGACAGGGGCTCATCCGAGGGTTCGGGTCTGTGACCGTGGGCAGGGGGTTCCACGGCTCTGGGCTCTCCAGGTCCCTCTGGTGTTCTCCTTGCTGGTTCTATCCATTCAAATGGAGGGTTTGGATTAGGGTGTTTCTGGGCAGGGGGTTCCACGGCTCTGGGCTCTCCAGGTCCCTCTGATGTTCTTCTGGCTGATTCTATCCATTCAAATGGAGGGTTTTGATCAGGGTGTTTCTGAGCTCTGAACTGACACCCGAGTCAGGTGGAATTTTATGCTGCAGTGTTAAAAGGGGGGGAAAAATTAAACTCCACTCTCTGCAGTGCTAGAAATTACAGTAAATGATGTACCTGCGTCAGCAGTTTATTTGACAATGTAACTACAGATCAGTGACAACTATAAAAAAACCCCAAGAAATAAAGAAAAAAAGACATTTTGATTGTATGTTAGCATCTCCAGGAATTAGAATAGGGAAAAGAAAGAGGCTAAAATACAGCCTGGATCTTTGTGAGTATTCTGTAATAGCAAAGAACTAAAATCTTCCATTAAGATGCTTGAGACCCAAGATCTCACTTTCTTTTGTATAACTACGTCCTAGTGCTGAGAACAGGATACTTCAGAGCGACAGCTTCTTCGTGGCTCTACGAGGACCAGCTGCTGTGGGACGGGGCGCGGAGGCACAAGGTGTGTGTTAAGAATATAAGGGCTGCCCTCAGCAGCGTTAACATCCCTGAGATTTTACAACGCGTAGGATGGTGCTTGGGAATAACAGAGCTTGTTAGTAAATGGCATCTCTTGACCTCACGGGGGGAAAGTGGAAATAAACATAAAAGCCCACTTTATGTTTTAAGCATAATGAGAGAGCGATATGGTGTTGGTCTGCTCTTGTGCGGACTCAGGACGATGGCGAAAGGGAAGCGCAGCGGGACCTTTGGGAGCTGGAATGGACGCTGCCAAACCGAGAGGTTTTTGTGGTGAGAAAAGCTGTGTGTTTTGGCTCTCGCATCAGTGCGCTGGAGCGGTGGAGACCTTGGCTCTGGCGTCAGTGCGCTGGAGCGGTGGAGACCTTGGTTCTCACGTCAGTGCGCTGGAGCGGTGGAGACCTTGGCTCTCGCGTCAGTGCGCTGGAGCGGTGGAGACCTTGGTTCTCACGTCAGTGCGCTGGAGCGGTGGAGACCTTGGTTCTCACGTCAGTGCGCTGGAGCGGTGGAGACCTTGGCTCTCGCGTCAGTGCGCTGGAGCGGTGGAGACCTTGGTTCTCACGTCAGTGCGCTGGAGCGGTGGAGACCTTGGTTCTCACGTCAGTGCGCTGGAGCGGTGGAGACCTTGGCTCTGGCGTCAGTGCGCTGGAGCGGTGGAGACCTTGGCTCTGGCGTCAGTGCGCTGGAGCGGTGGAGACCTTGGCTCTCGCGTCAGTGCGCTGGAGCGGTGGAGACCTCCCTGCACGGGGCCAGGTCTCGGCAGCGCCTGGCCAGGACCGGCATCCATCGATCAACCGGAATCCCAGCTGAATCCCGCAAGAGGTTTTCCAATTGATCCATTCTGGACAACTTCCTGCTGCTGAAGAATACAGAAGTACTTGATAGAGGTTTATAATAGCTCTCGACCTAAATGGTTCTGTTGGATTTGAGGAGACAAATATCTCTTTAAAATGACTTTCCAAAATTGTCTGCAGACCTCGCTTCTATTATAGTTGATCCCAAATTTGAGCGCCTCATGCATTTGTAACAGGTGCCATAGAAAACCTATTAAAGTCCTTGAAAAGGAACGCCAGCCAACAGCTAGCGCTGTAAAGACGTTACTCTAAAGGGCAGCACTTTGGAGCATTTAGATGATTTTTTGGCTGTGTATTTTCTATTATAGTAGCACAGCGTTTCCTTTAGGTTTGTTGGCTTGTTTTTCAGTGGGCTAAATGGCTTAAATTTGCCAAGGATCTGTCTTTCTCCGTATGAAAAACAAAGCTAAGATTTAGTGCAAAGATTTATCTCCATGAGCTAGGGGAAATGTCCTCCTTTCTGATGGACCCAGCCCTTTGAAGCCTCTGAAAGGAAACCAAATATCTGTAATTCCCAGGAGCCATCTCAGAGGATCAGAGCTAAAATGTTGCTCTCTGAACTATCAGATACAGAGACCTCTGCGTGACCCCTCGTGCTTCAGAGTCCTGAGGCTGCGGATTCTCCAGCGGAGCCCGTTTCTCCTGTATCCGGAGGCTGAGCAGGAGCGCACCGTTATAGAAGTTAAAACCACAGAAGGTCAGTTGCTGCTTAAATCCTTGCTACCAGGTCTGTAGATATTTTTGCTTTGTTTCTAAGTGAGCTGAGTCCCAGTGCCAAAGGGCAACATGTAAATCGTGCTGTTTTTCTGAAGCATGCAAGGTAATAAATGGTGCTGTCAATTGTTTTCGCTCAAGTGACAGATTTATTCTCTTCAAAATGAATGACCAGGAATGGCTATTATTGCAAAAAATTCACTATCTCGTGCCTGTTGTGTAACAAATAATGCTGAGGTCTAATTGCCTTCCTCCATCGCCAAGTAGCTATGACTTATTTTTATTTTATGGAAGACGTGTAATTTACCATTGCTTTTGATGCGCCGTCTGATTGAATGTCTCTGTGAATCACATCTGCCATCCAGCATCGCGTGTCCCGAGGGAATACTCTTATCCTATTGTTTTCTAGTGATCTGGCTAAAAAACATCTTTCTGGGGTTTGCTGGGGTTTGTGGTGTGGGGTTTTTCTTCTTCTCCTCAAGTATTAAGCTTCTGTCTCCCGGTTTCCAGGTTGACATTCCAGCTCCTGACATATGCGTTGAAGTTTAGTAAATCAGTTGCACGTGGGAATGTATGATGTTTTATAGTGCTACCAAGGAGTGGTTTTAAATCTCAATAGCACTTTTTCCAGAGTAAACCTTGGAATTAGCTTGGAATTTGATCCTTAAGTTCTAACTCCCCTGGAATTCAACTGCAGCCCTTTCTCGTAGCGCCTTGGTTTCCACTAAGAAATCACTGCAGCTCTTTAACAAGCCGCCTCAGGGTACGAACCTTATCACTTCTTCAAGGTTTTGTGATTCAGCAAAGCCCTTATTTCTGCAAGCCTGTGTTCCATTTTTTCCCAGTCAACACTGCAATCTTTTCAATGTTTTAGTAAACTTGTGAGCAGGTTAGAAAAACAGCGTCTGAAACTGAAAAGTTTACAGAAAGCTTGTGCTCCAATGGTACACTTTAGAAAGAGCTGATTGCAGACAAGTGTGGAAGTGAAACCTTGCCCATTTTAAAACAATACAGCTCCATGTGTCAAAATCCAGGTGATGGGGAGCAAAGATGGAACTTGTACCTGCAACAAGCTTCTTGCTTGCAGCTCTGGAGGCTTGCTGGGTTGAGAATGGTCCCCAAAGAGCCATCGGAGATGTGAGCAGAGGCAGCAGAGACAGGCTGTGGGCGGCCGGCTGCTGTGCCACCCAACCAATGCATTTCACGCTTCCTCTGTTATTAAGATTTGGAGAAATGCAAGTTTTGCACTGGTATAATGGGTTGAATTAGACATACGGCGATTAAATCTGAAGTTGTTCTGAATAGTCATAACGACGCCTTGACCTCTCCTCTAGTTAGAGATGGCTGATACTACCGGTATAACTTATTTGTTGTCTTTAGTTGTGTTTTTATGGCAGCATCAAACGATATTAGTCATGCTGGTGTAGTTACACCAGTATGACTTTTCTGTGGAGAGAAATTTTTAGTAAGCGTTTACCGCCACGGCTTGCATTTGCATTTCTTTATTCCAATAATGCACCGTTAATGGACTTTCTCATGCAGCAGAAGCCAGGGTCTGCTTTGCCAGTAGATGGGGCTTAAAAAGGGGACATAAGATGGGGAAATAAAAATAGGGGATACAAGCAGGACAGGAACCATGGCTTGTGTTGCAGTGAGTCAGAGCGGTGGAAGCACCGAGGCCGGGCCCTGGCTGTTGTGCCAGCGCTGTCATCGTCCTCGGGGGCTGGGAGGGACGTCGGGACCGTCCGTGGGACCGGACGTGGCACTCGCCGTGTCTGAGGGTGCTCGCACAGCCGGCTGCTGCTCTCCGGCTCGAGCAACCTGCGAGCGAGCCCCAAGCACAGGTCACATCGTTCTGTTAGAACAAATACCCAGGAAATTCAGACACCAGTTTTTATTATCACTCAGCTCTTATCTCGCTCTGTTGCAATAACTATTTGATGACCTCAACAGAGGCCTTGAATCCAGTAATCAGTTCTTCAAGTGTGCAACAAAATCCATTATTTTTTCTGAACAACTACAAGTACCAAGAGGTTGTCTTGACGTTTTATCTGTTTTGAGAACCCGAGAGCCCAGGCCTCCTCCTCCACGTGCAGATCTTCTCTCTGAGGGTCCGAGTGGAGGATGCGGTTCGGCTCCCGCTACCACCAAAGAAGTTCTGCTGGTTGGTTTGGGTAGATAATTTTTGTCTCCTGTTCAGCCTGGAGGAATTTGGAGAGTAAATAATCCAAATGATTCACTCAGGGATGTGGCCAGATATTTACCCTGCTGGTGCAGCACTGAGAAGTCAATGATGCTGGTACCGTTTTGTCCCGGCCGTAAGTCTCTGTTTGCTGTGAAACATGTTAAATCGCAGCCGGTGCGAACACAAATTCGGGGCACTGCAAAGCATTTGTCTGAAGACTGTGACTGCGCTTATCTTTGCAGTGAAATATTATCCCTTCACGGTTAACAACCAGCAGCAAACCTGCTCATTGTGGAAGCAGTTTGGCATAATTAACCGGTTAAAGAAGTCTGCCTATTGATTAACTGAACTAAATGACCCGTAATTAACAGCACAACTGTGGAGCTAATCTGTTTGGTGGTGTTTTCCTTCTTCTTAAAGATTTGGAACCTGCAGGTCTGTTCATTATGAGGGGGTGGGCTGGTGAGGAGGCCACATCGTGCGGTAATTGAGTCAGAGTGCCCCTGCGGGGCTCTAAAGCGCACACCGGGGCCTTATAAACGGCCTGCTGGCATATTGCTTTAATCTCAGCCTGCAGAGGAGCCAGCGCGAGCCCTGCTGACTCTGGGAGGATTTGTTTCCTTTCTGGGAGAGCAGGGAACACCTGCTCCAGATCACCTCTGATTTACTGGGGCCCGGGGGCCGCGTGGGCTGTCACCGGGTCCTGCGGTCCCCACGTGTCACGGGAGACCCCGGCACAGCCTGGGCCACGCTTGGCGAGAGGCAGAGCCGGAGCTGTGTGGAAGCTGTTTGTTTGGTTATCTTGCAGTGCTATTTCCTTCTTAAAAGTTGCCTATTTTTAATTGTGATTTATGTCTAGCATGATGCGCAGTCTTTATAAAATGTAACCAGACTGGAGCTTAACTTGAATAGTTTAGAGGAGCTCATATTTAGACCTGGATATGGTTGAATCTATCATTACTGTCTCTGTAAAATGCTACTTCATTCTCACTCTTTTTCTCAGCTGTCCTATTAAAGATTACGCCAGAATGGTTTCATTGCTCTGCCCTCCCTTTGAGGCGAGGTTGTAGGAACGGAGAGGATCGCACTGGAGTGCTGGGAGCAGCCAGGTCTACAATAGCTGTACCAGGCTGGGTTACTGATAAAACTCAGCTACAGTTTCAAATAGCCAGAAAGAAAACAAGGGCTGTTTTGTTAAACCCAGCTCTTATCTGCCTTCTCTTCCCAAGCAATCCCCCAGAAAAACACAAAAATAGAGATGTGACCAGATTGGCTCTCAGAGAGTTGAGTTTAGGGTTGAAGAACTCTCTAAGCACTAGTCTTTCCTCTGTTGGACCCACTGAAAGAAGCAGAAATATTTCTACTGATTTTACTGGGTGTTAGAATAGGCCCCCCAAATGCTTATCCTCTGCACAGCGAAATAAGCTTCAGGCTGTGTGTGTTTCTGGCACAGAAATGAGATTCTTTCTCCATGTTATTTCCCTTAATCTCAAAAAGCTTTCGGCCAACTGCCATGGAAGGTGTTGGCCACAGTGTCTGTGCTGCTGGTGTCCTCAACCGGAACCGGCGAAGGAGCCTTTCAAGAAATAACAACTGAGACCTCAGTTCTTGGTTCAGCAGTTCTCCCGGGCCCCTCCTGCCACCGCTGCCCCGGGCTGGGGTCAAACACCGCATCTCACTGCTGTCCACCAGCAGCACCGGCGCAGCGAGCGCTGATCCGCCGTGGGTCACCAACCCCGGTGTGCCATGGGTCACCAGCCCTGGTGCTCTGTGCCGACGGCCAGCACGGCAGGTCACACCACCCAGACCAGCTCTGTACACCGTGCCCAGGGAGGGGACACGTTTATCCCCCAGGTGTGGCACTGACAGACACAGGAGAGATGAGCCTGTCATCCTCCCTGCCCGGAGAGGGATTGGCTTCGAAGAATGAACAGTTAGATAGCAGAGATCCTTTTTGGTACCCAGTGGATCAGCCTCAGGAGAGTCCAGCGAAGCTGGAGCAGAATAACGATTGCCTCTTTATTGTTATGGAGCGCTTCACCCCAAACACTTCTGAATTTCCAAGTGAATTTCTGATCCTCTCTTGCAGCAAAGTCAGAGGGGAAATGCAGGGTTTAATACAGCTTTGTGATTTGGAGTTTTACATCTAAATTGTGCTCTAATGCCTGATAGATCCCGTATTGGGGAAATGGATGTTTTCCCCATGGTGGGTGGAGTGGACACCAGCAGATTGCTCCTCTGCACCAGGAGCTGAGCCGCGCTGCCCATGAACGGTCCTGGCCCCCTGGAGAAACTGCTGCTCATGTCAGGAACGCTCTTGCAGGCTCTCCTGGTGATGTCCAGGTGAAAAGAAAAGAAAGGGAGGAGGAGGAAACATTTAAACCCATGTCTTGTCCAATCTCTCCTGCGATCACATCCTGCCTGTGATCCTCCCTTCCAAATATCTGCAGTGTAGGTGGCTGAGGTGTGGTAGCAACCACGCGTTCAGCTCTGTGAAAGGCATGGTTATGAAAAGCCGTTTACCGCGGGGAGCGTGTGAGCTGGAGACAACAGGAAATGGTATTTTGGGCGGTAGTGCAGCAGATGGGTTTTTCTTGACCCCATGCTTTTGAACAGAATCAGTTGCAGTATTGCCTGGGACCACATGTGTAATTAATGATCTAAGGTACATTTTTGCAGATTTTTATGATGAGGGCATCATAAAAACATTTGCAACCAAGGAGGGTGAGAAATACGTTTCCCAAACTTCTGAGCTGACACTCACACAGGGCAGGGGAACAGGAACAGTGGCCCAGGGTCCCAGAGCGGTGAGGGGAAGGCAGTGACATCCGGGTGAAAGGAGCTGGGGAGTCCCAGCACACCACACCTGAGCCCAGCTTTGCCCCTCGCGAGGAGCGTTCCTGCTGGCCTGAGACCCAGAACGGCGAAATTCCTCCTCCAGCAGAGTCAGGTGAGGATGGGAAGGTCTCCAGCTGGCACAGCCCGTGGCAGGGGGGCTGTGGTGCCGTGTTGGGCAGTGCTTCAACCCAGCCCATCCTTTTGCACCTCCAAACCCCCCCGAGCGTAATTCAAGTATTTCCCTCGTGAGCATCACGGGTCCGGGCTTTGCGTGGTGCGGGTGGACATCGGGGCAGCAGGGAGAGGGAGATGGGAAGGGAAACGTGTCGAGAGCTTCAGGCACTGCTCTCCTTCCACCCACATTCCTTCGGCAGTTGGATCCCCCACCGCTCCCGTTCATAAAAAGCAAATGACTTCTCAGATTTATTGGTTACCTCCAGGTGCAATTTATCAATCCCAGGCTGGGCCCTGCCCAGGCAGCTCGAAAGGCCTGTGTCTTTGATTAATGTGCTATCTCCTTCCATGGTGGCAGAGTTCTTACGGGGGTTTAATTCTAACAGATTCTTAAAAATAACAAGACGCATATTCAGGGAGCTGTTTAAGAGGATGCAGAGCTGAAAGGGGTTCATTCTATAAAGCTTTGAATTATTTACAGAAGGGCCAAGGAAACCTTAATGGAAGCTGGGGAGGGTAAGAGGGATCTTGCTGTAGAATAAATGGGGAAGATGGGAAAAAGGGAAAAAATACAACAGCTCATCGTGGAAAACGGAGACTGAGGGGTTTCTGTACAGAAGTGAGACAATGGGAAGTGAAATATCAAGAAAGAGCAGAAAAGGAAGATGAGGGAAAAAGAAGTCCCCAAACCTTGGATGGCGGTGCGGAAAACTCCGAAGCTCCGCTCGAGCTCCATTCAGCCCTTCCCCTAACGCTGTGTCCTCCACAAACAGGCGAGACCGCATCAAGAGGATGCCTTCTCCCATCTTTAGTTTCTTCTTCTTTTAGCGATGGCCGAAAATGAAAATATTATGTACAGACCTACCTTTTGGGGACGGAGCCAAGAGGAACGCTCGATCCTTTGGCATTTTCTCCACAGGTGGAAAGATATTCACTTTTTTCTCCTTTCCAGTGACACCGAAGCTGTTTTCTCACGGTTCGGGGTCTGTGCTGGAAAGCAGGACAGGCCACACCAAGGCAGGGGTAGAGCAGTTTGCTCTTTCCCAGGCTCATTAGGACGCACCATCGTGTCCCCGTGTGCCTGCGCTGGCTGCTGACAGCACTCCTGGGTGCAGCGGTTTAGATTTCAGTGTGACAAAGTGTTTTCACACCCTTCTCAAGGAAAAACACCCTAACCCAGTTAAAGGGCAGGGTATTCCAGGCTTTCAATGCACAGTTATATCACCTATTTTAGGCGTCTACTTTCAGATCTTTCTGCATGGTCAGTGCAAAAAAAACCATAAATGTCTCTAGAAGGTGACTCGCAACACTTAAAATAGGCTCCTGTTCTCAGACATCCTCTCTCTGCACTAAGTATAGAAGGAGGCTGGAGATGTTAAGCTCTTAGTTCCAGCACGTGAAGTTTGGTGCATGCAGGACAGAGCAGCAACAGCCTCTTTGCTTTCCTCGGGGCAGGGCGCTGGGTGCCTGGAGCGGGGGGGTTATCTGCAGCCCCGCTCGCTGCGTTGCCGCCTCGCTGTGCTGCATCCTTATGCTCCATAGGAAAGTGCCATAGGGAGTGCGCTGAGATGCCTGGCTCTGTGCGTCTCCCTCAGAAAGGCCTCCGGAGCAGAAATCCACCGTGATCTCCCCTCATGTCATGGCACCATCTTCTCAGCTGTGTAATGGTGAAGTCGGTTTTAAGAAGGATGTCTAAAAACGTTAACATGCAGAGTTAGCCGGAGGCTTGGGGCTGGTGTTTACCTGTTTTCTTACTGGTGGAAAGAGAACCAAACGGTGTGCCTGTGGGCAAGGACATGGGAACACAGAGTGGATTTGCCCCATCGTGTTCATCCTTTGGAGCAGGGACGACACAGCTCAGCATGGCGCAGCCTGAGTTTCCCCTTCCCCTCATCCTCACTTTGCATAGCCATCTCTGGAGCTACAGTTGAAAATTAACCCCCGAGTTAGCCATTTGTAAACCAGGCTGACAGGAAATTGCTGGCTTTGTGCTGAAGAAGTCATTACCTTAAGCTTTATTGCCGTGTGCAGAGTTTACTTGTGACAAAGTAAATGTGCAGAGATGTCTGTAAATAGGGCTGGGATATTGCTGTGTTAAGAGCTCCGTGGTAAGCTATCAATCAGCACAACAGTGTGGAAGAAACCATTAAAAGCTACTGTTGTAAACGCAGAGTCTCCCACACATGCGCACGCGTGTGAGCTCTGCACCCACCAGCAGGTTCTTCCACCGCTGCTCCCCTGGCCCATTTCTGATGCGTTTTTTAGAGGATGCTTTGTAGCCATGGTGTGTCATCAGAGATGGTTACACCATTTGGGAACAGAGGGTAGCAGGAGCGCTGGGCCATCTGAAAGAGCTTGGCTGAATATGGCTTTGTCTTCGGTACCGGCGTCACCGCGGATGGAACAGCACTGCTGCAGAGCTGGCGCGGGAGCCTGGTGCTCTTCGGGGCTTTCGTCCTGGCCATTAACGTTATCGCTGAGAAGAGGAGAGCGGTTTGTTTCTGTAACACCAGCGGAAAGCTGTCGGGTTGGGAGTTTCTTTCCCTTCCAAAACACAGCTCAGTGAGACAAGTATCCTGAATTTTCACATTTGAAACTGCAATTGCAACATTAAAACAGATCTATTTTTTTTTTTAAATTTGAGGTGACTTAGTGTGTTGAAACTTCAGTCAACTGCTGCCAAGAGCACCTAGAGAATAACACAGGGGGTCTATGGCTGCTGGGTTAACCCGAGTCTGGATTCCTCTGGGGCTGTGTCTGGGTTGCTGGGGAGCTCAGGAGAACTGTCCCCCCCGGCTGGGCTCTGGAGGAGCTGTGACGGCTCTGTCCCTTGTGGGTTCTCCAGTGTCCAATCAAGGCTGAGTGCACGCTGCAGCCTTCTGTTCCGACGAGGTTACTCAGAACATCTCTCTCCTTTACGTAGATGTCTATTTTTGCAAACCTTTGAGGAACTGAATCGTCTCTGAGGCTGTGATCTCTGTGTCAGATTTGGCTGAAATTGCTCAATGAGTTCAAAGTTGTTGAGGGAGACACGGACGCTGTGAATGTATGAGCCATAGGAAATCAGACTGACAGGCTGAAGTGAGAAACACTTTAAAATTGTCAAAACAAAAAGCCTTCCCGGTGGTCTGACCTGACTTCTCATCCAGATTATTGGTTCCTAAAGCCTCCCAAGATCCTGCCAGCTTCCCCAGCCCAAGGGGCTCCCAAGAGCCCCACGTCAGAGAGCACAGCACCAGCCGTGCTGACAGCGCACGGGGCCCTGGGGATCAGCAAGAGACTTGGCACCAGCTCTTCTTGTGGCCTCTCAGGTCTGGGAGAGCGGAAGCCTGTGACCAGACACCCATCGTGCCATTACCAACCCATCCTGAGGAGACTGCATGACAAACTGGTTTGATTTGTGCTTCCTTTTGTGAAAGGTCTTTGACTGAAAAGGGATCAGACACCAGTTAATTAGACACAGGTGCAGGTTAGAAAAATAGTTGCAAAAATGAATCTCGTTTTCCCGGTCCCTGCTGCTGTTGCAGTGGTGCCAGTGCAGCCTTTCACAGCATGGTTGATCTTTTCGCCAGTGCTTTAAGCATTTTGTGCAGGGAGCTACGCACCATCAAGAAGAATGAATGGCCCTGTTTCTCTTCCCTATCGTGGCTATCAAGCAGTGCTGTCTTTGGCGTAGTTTGTAGGTTGATTTCTGGTTGAACGTTAGAGACAGAATTCATCTGTCCAAATGTAGACAACTAATTGTGGATGTCTACAGCTGAGTTACTTGTCTAGACTCTTGTTTATAGGAAAGAAATGGGCACCCCAAGGACATGAGTCATTGTATGCTAGAGTAAATGTCTAAAATAGGTCAGATGAATCATTCTGTAAATGGGCCTTTTTCCCTCCTGTGACTGTAAAGGAGTCCAGTGTCACCATGCAGGGGGAACAGAGAGATGTCTCTAAACTACAGTGAGATACATCTCCTGTCAGATATGTTTCTGGGCATGTATAGTCAGCTGCTTTTCTGTTTGCACATCTTTCTGACATCCTCTGCCCACTTCCTATTGCTCTTCCCATTACAAATTACCCTGGGAATCAGTTACATCGATGACGTGTCCCGAGCACTTGCCTTTCCCCTCTTCTTGGTGCCATCACACGAGCCGCCTTTGTTCCAAAGAGACACCTGGGCCGGGGGCTCTCGTGCGCCCCTCCCTTTCCCTCTCCAGTGAAACGCTGTTGGGGTCCTGCTGTCCCTGCAGCCAGGAACGCGCTTTGTCCTTCCACACGAGCCAAACATCTCAGGAGCCTCCATGTTCCCCAGGCAGACACAACCTGCTCTGATTTGCTCAAAGTTTCCTTACGCCACTGCTCTTAAGCAGCCAGAGACCCCTGGGCTTTGGTTCATCGCCTGGGATGACTCAGAGGTGTGCTCCCTTCCATCATGTAGGTCCAAAATCAGCCCATGTTAATAACAAGCAAACGTCCTCATCCTTCATCTTATGGTGTTTAGTGTCCTGATCTGAAACAAGTTGCCAATTCCTGTCCAGTTCCTAGTGGGCTGACGCTTACTTTGTAGAAAGACCCACCCTGACACTGGCACGTTTGAATTCCTGCCCAGCACAGTGTCACACCCCGCGCTGGGTAACAGTGTCACACCTCACGCTGGGTAACGGTGTCACACCTCGCGCTGGGTAACGGTGTCACACCCCGCGCTGGGTAACGGTGTCACACCCCGCGCTGGGTAACGGTGTCACACCTCGCGCTGGGTAACGGTGTCACACCCCGTGCTGGGTAACGGTGTCACACCCCGCGCTGGGTAACGGTGTCACACCTCGCGCTGGGTAACGGTGTCACACCCCGCGCTGGGTAACGGTTCCACACCTCGCGCTGGGTAACGGTTCCACACGTCCCGCTGGGTAACGGTTCCACACCTCTTTGTCTAACCCGCTCTTCTCTCGATATCTTATAGACCCTCTGTGTTTTCTCCTTATATCCAGAGTTAACCTTGCAGCTAAAGCTCAGCAAATCTCTTGAAATCCATTTGTTCCGGGAAGTGTTCTCACTGCAATGGTACTTGTGTGTGCTATTGTCCTGCAAATACCGAGTTAGAGATTTTCACTGACGGTGAGAGGTGTCATTACTAAAACTGAAGCGGATGGGATTGAAGTCATGCTGTGGAGATCATCCCAAGGTGCCATGTATTTTCCACAGTTATGAAGGGCTTGAACGGCTCGCTTGAGGAGGCTGCAGGACCTCCACCTTGGGAAGGTCTTTAAGAACAGGGAACAGTTGTCAGGGGTGACTTCATTGCCTCGTCCTTGCCCGGGGAAGGAGATGATCTACTCCGGTTCCTGAAGTCCATGACAGTTTCAGGAAACATAACTAAGAAACTCAACAGATACTGACAGGGGGTGATGCTCAGCAACAGAGAGGAAATGTTCAAAGAAAATGATGTATTTCAGATTCAGAGCTGATTCCTCAGCAGTGATGCTGAGTTTGACCACAGCAAATCCTGTCACGTCTGGCATTTGAAATGCTGGGGCAGTGAATTATCCCCAAGTCTCAGGACAGGAGAAATTGGAGGGTGGTTTCCTTGGGGCAGAGCATGTGGGAGTTTGCTTTGTGTTCCGTCTGACCCACACGGGGGCGAAGTACAAATAACAGCACCTGAAATTTCCTCCTAGCATGTAGATACTTCTTAAAAAACCAATGATGATATTAGATGGGGAGCAGTGGCTGGGTTCAACCTGGCCCTAGGTTAATCTGCACTCAGTGCTTTCCGGTTCTTTCTCTTGGTACCTTTCTCATGCCCAGCCTGTGTGTTGCTCGTTTTCTCTGGTGGAGAAGTGAGAATCACATGGAGCAGAAACCGAGCAAGCCAATAAAAATGATGTAGTAGGGGGAAAGAGGAACCTTGCACACAATCGTTGTTCTGGCTGACAAAGGCATCCTGAGGAAGCCTCGTGCTGTAGGAGTCCGTCATTCTGCTGGAAAAAATATATGTACAAAACAAGCATTTTCCCCTTTGCTTCAATTTCCATGATATATTTCCATAATATTTTAGTACTTTACTTTTGCAAAATGTGAGGCAGAGGTCCAAGTCTCCTGATGCTTCGACAGGGAGGCAGGACTTCCAGTGTCCTCTCGCTGTGGTCTCCAGCTGTGGAAGGATGACCTGGGGTGGGGAAGAGGAGCCTCCTGCCGCTGGTGGTACCTCATTTTCCAGACTGCTCTGTTTCCCCAAACCAAGGGACACGTTATCAGAGGGATGTTCTTTCTGAACTTCTGCAGTTATTTAATAGGTGCAGGCCAACACAGTCAGGGAAATCTCATCCTGGAGCTGTGCATCACAACCACGTGCTGCTGAGTCCAGGCGGCACCAGCGCAGCCCCCAGCCAGCCCACTGGTCCCGGTCCCTCGCTGGGTCAGGCTGCCCGATTTTCACCCACTTCCAACGGTGTAAGTGGCAATGCTGCTTGTAGCGACACCGCATCGGAAATCCCCGACATGCAATTGCGCAAGAAGGTCACAGCTCAGTCAGAACAGCACATTAAACATTAAACGCTCCATTTATACGCACTAGTGGCGTCATGCCAAGATGAATCTGAAATGATTAAATCTCCAGCCGTGTCGGCTCCTTTCACAGCAACATAAAACATTTTGCTCTGCTAGTCAGTGCGATGATGTTGTGCCGAGGACAACAGACTTGGGCTCTGAGCCGTGTTCCTCTCAGCCGTTTGTCATTAAAATGCATCTGCTGGCTGAGGCGCTGCTGGGGCTCCCGAGGTGGGAGCTGCCCCTGGGCGTCCGCACCCAGCGGCGTCCTCTGGCCGGATGATTCACCTCGGCCTCCGCAGCACCCGGCCAGACAAAGGCAACGGGGGGGCAGAGGAGACAATAACAAACTCTTGACCACATCATAAATCCAAAGATGTGGCAACAACAGGGCCTCGCTCATCCATGCAGGAAATACGGTAAACGAAACCACAGCGTTTGGATACTGTGTCTGCTGAAAAGGAAATCTCTTTTGGTAGCTTGCACCTGCTAGACATAAAAAGACGGGCACCGACTTTCTTAGTTTTGCAGCAGTCTATTTTTTTTTCCTCAAAAGGCAGCATATTTATAACTCTAGTGAAACTGCAGAAATTGGTAAATAAAAAGAACCCTAGGAGAAGAAGAAATTGATTTCTGGATCTGATCAAAGATCTTAATCTTTGCTGCTGTTTTATAGAGCTGCTGCCTGGGTGCTGCCTCTCTGGCCCCAGGACTTAACACCCTGTTCAGTCCACGCTCAGGAAAATTCCAGGAAGGGGCATCTTCAGTTCTTTTCTTTTCCTTTGACTGATAAAAACCAAGTTCCTGTTAGGGTTTTGTGCTCCTCAGGTGACAGGAGCAAACACAGACTGTCCTGCAAGCCCTGAACCAGGCGCTTTCACCAGCAGCCCCTGGAGAGCACAGACATGGGTTCCTGATCCTGTCCCTGCTCCACGGGGCTCCTGCTCAAACCTCTCCCCGGTCAGCAGAGATCGCCATCCTCCCTGCTGGCCTCGTCTCTGCAGAGGAGGAGGATACTGCCACCAGTAAGGAAGCAAAACCCCATGTACCGAGTGCCACGCTGCTGCAACGGAGAGCTCCCGACAGGAGACGCGTACCACGACGGCACACTTAGGAGTGGGGTGTCTGGAAACTGGGCAGGAAAGCTCTTCTGCAGAGTGGCAGGTGAGCAGGAGGCAGTCAGGCAAGCATCAAAGGAAGGGAAATCGCACCTAGGTTTCATTTCTGTGGCTGTGGTTGTGCCAGCCCGGTGCGATGCTCGTGTGGCTGTGGTTGTGCTGGCCCAGTGCGGTGCTCATGTGGTTGTGGTTGTGCCGGCCCGGTGCGGTGCTCATGTGGTTGTGGTTGTGCCAGCCCAGTGCGATGCTCATGTGGTTGTGCCAGCCCGGTGCGGTGCTCGTGTGGCTGTGGTTGTGCCAGCCCGGTACGATGCTCGTGTGGCTGTGGTTGTGCCAGCCCAGTGCGATGCTCTTGTGGTTGTGCCAGCCTGGTGCGATGCTCGTGTGGCTGCCTCAGCCCTGGAAAGGCAACACTGTCCCCTCGCCCACCTCCCGAACCCGAGATCCCGCAGGTGTCTCCATCAGTGCCTCACTATTTCAGTTTCCTATTTGTTAATAAAGCCAGGGGCTTTGAAAAGTCCTGTCTGTCTTAATCCCTATTGATCACGGATCCGAGAGACCTGATCTGAAAGAATTTTAAATTTCCAGCTGCTGGCTGTTTAACAGCTTCTGACTTCAAAAGCTCTAGGAGCTGCTTTCTCCTTTTAAATGCACTTTGCACTTAAGGAAAATATAATCAATCCCTCATTAATGTGTACTTCTGCCATAATTATACAAGTGTTCATAGTGCAATCGCTCAGTTCTTGTGCCATGTGCACATTCTTCATTCATGAAATCAATAGGCAATAAGCAAGGTCCATTTCTGATCTTTATAGAAGTCATTTGCTGCAAAGGCAAGTTTTACTCGGTCTCAAAAGGTAGATGTAAAATAGATGGTCTTAAAAACCGCACAAGCTTCCTGAGCTAACAGCTCGCTGTCCCCAAACAAATGGATGCGTGTTTTCCAATCCAAGGTACATAAAAAGCCAAGACAGGTTTGTTTTGTCTTTAGGAGCCCTCAAGCTGTCCCTGGGCAGGGAGGTTTTCTGCAGAACGCTGCGCTGCTCCTGCAAACGAGGGGCTCGTCAGGGCCGTGCGGGGCTCTGACCGCAGGCGGGTGGCAGCAGGGTGGCCTCTGTCCCCTGGATGCTCTTTTTGGGGGTCTCACATGTGGAGCTCTTGTCCGGGCACCTTGGCAGGCAGCGCTGCCCCGAGCCACTGCGTGCCACCGGCACCGGGTCCCTCCGGCGGGACGGGGGCTCCGGGAGCGCTGGTCCCCAGCACAGGGAGCAGCTGCCAAAGAGGCCTCTCCAGCACAGAGGGTGACAGTCTGAGTTATAGCCCGGACTCGGGAGCGTGAAGGAAGCTGGAAATGATTACGGAGTGTATGGGGGAGCTGGAGTGGCGGAGAGACTGCAGAAAGCAGCCCTGTCCCCAGAGAACTCAAACTGGGTAATTTACACAGGCTTATGCCTGAACTTACCTTCACAGTCATGCTCCTGGAAGAGAGTTTACTTAAAACAGAAGGGATACATAAATCTCTGGGGCTAAAAGAGAGGCTGGGCAGAGTCAGGATTACAGGGCAGAGATTTGCACGGCTCAGCCTTCCTGAGCATCTCGCGGTGGGCACGGGGGTGGCGGGGCAGGCGAATCCACAGCCTGTGCTGGCTGCGCGTCGTGGGGAGCGCGACTGCAGGGGCCGCGGGGCACGTGCTGAGCTGGCACTGGGTGATGCTCGGTGGAGAGTGGTGTGAGCGGGTGTTACAGCCTCCTGCAGACACAGTTCTTCTGGGTGCAAATGTTTGGGGAGCTTTGGAAGGCTCTCGCATGCAACTGAGACTTGGTACTTGATCACTTCCAGTGACGGTCCCTGCAGGGACCACGTTTGTGCACGCACACCCTTGCACCAGCCTGCACAGCTCCAACAAAGGTCATGTTTTCTTCTGTTGTGCAGCATTTTAATGGCCCTTGGATCTATTTCTGAACCTGAGCTTGTGTCTTGATGAAACTTTTGACAGGCAGTGAATAACAGGGGTATTATTTATTCATACCAGATGGGACTAAAGCATCCCTGGTTTCTTGTTTATCCTGCCAAAAAGGTAAATGAAAAAATAGACTTTGTCTTTGACCTTGGTTTTGGTTCATGCTGTAGATCCCCAAAGAACATCATATCCCAGTAGTAAGTGTCTCATTAACAGAAAGCATCTGCAGGAGGAAGAACAATGTGTTCTGGCCCAAACTTGCAGCTGTGGCCACCAGCTGTGACAGCCCTGTTATTCCAGCTTTGCCTTTACTACATTATTGCAGTGGTAGCTCCAAAGAAGAGAGAGAAGAGCCCAGGGGGAGTCTGGCTTAGAAACAACCTGCTGCAATCTACAGAAAAACTCTTGGGTCTGTGAAGGACTTGAGCAGCCTGAGGGATAATGGGACGCTTGGCTCCAGGACCCTCGCAGGAAAGCCAGGGAACGCTGGAAAACCTGGGGATCCGGCAGCTGGACAAAGTGTTTAGGAGCAGAAATGAAGCGTGGACCTTCCAATCACATAAGTTATATAAAGCCTTTGGCCAGACTTACAACTTCCCATTGGAGATCATTACTGTTCTCTTTCTATAACTTTGCGTCTTTCGTACTTAAGTTGGATGTTAGATATTGGGAAGTGTTGAAAAGGCCTTGGTATGGATCTTGCGTGGCCATTTCCCCAATAACTGTCTGCTCCTCAGGCTGCCTGTGACGGCCGTGGGCTTGTGCTCTTGGCAGTCCTGTCCTTCAACGTGGGGACTGCACAGAGCATTGGGCACCTATGAATGTGGAGCATCTCGCTGCCTGCCAATGATCTGCCTGACCTACATCTCTGCTTGGTCCACGTGCTGCTGACTCTTCTCTTGGGAGCTGAGTCAAAGCAGGGATCAGCAAGTTCTGCTCCACTGGGTCTGCACCCCGGTGGCCTGGCAGCCTGGGCTGAGATGGAATCATTGTCTGCACCCTTGGGACTGCAGCTGCTCTTTAAACAGTTGGGGTGTTGTTTCCTTCAGGAGCTGGTCCTTGAACGCTCTTCTAATACAACATAATATAAATAAATAAGTGAAAGCACATTCCCCTCACCTCCACCCCAATAAAACCTGTTGTGTATAGCTTTCTCTTCCATAACCCATCTGACTCCAAGAAAAAAATGTCCCTAATTTCTTCTGCATGGTAGGCTTTGTGGAGATTTAAAAGGCAATTTCTCTCTCTTTTTCTTTAGCTCTCACAAAGTATTACAATAAGGAACTGCAGTGACAGACAATACTTAAAGGCATGGTTTAGAAGTGATTCATCTGTGAAACACGGTGCAGCATATTTTATTGTATTTTAGCTGGTAAAAGCTGTGCATTCTAGCCCAGCTCTGTCATACTGCATGGTAAATTATACTTAGAGGAATCCCAGCCACCTAGCTGAAAATAAGTACCCTCTATATAAGAGTTAATGCAGTAGATTTGTACTTAGACATGTATTTGTAAAATATTTAAGCTGCATGAAAAGGGCGTCTGTAGGAAGATGTGATTACAGAATCACAGAAGTGCAGCACGATGCTGCCATATTTTAAGGTTCAAGACAAATCATGAGGGGTTGGTGGCTGACGCTGCGGGCAGGGAGGAAGGGGAGCCCTCCTGGAGGGTCCGTGGGGCAGGAGAGAATGGGGAACGGGCTCTTGCATCTGCTGCCCCGGCTGCAGCAGCCCCGGCCTGAAGGATCATCCGATCCTGCATCTTCTTCTCATGGCGGGAGAAAAGAGCTACGGGAGATGCCTTCTGGTGCTTCACGCTTTACGCCTGCTGCTATCAGGCAGAAAAGCGCAGATGATCAGGAGATGCTCTTCCCAACTTTATAGCCGTAACTTGTCATTCCAAGGCTGCTAGTGCTTGCCAAATACACACAACAGTTACACAAGCTCTTCAGCACATCTGGTAGACCCTTGTAGCCTCTCAGCACAAAGCAGCTCAGTCTGCTGGTTCACCAGTTTCAGGAAAGCAGAAAACCAGGGTATCGGCCCTTACTGCAGAGCTGCTGACTTAGACCTGCAGAAAAACACACACCTCTGGGCCATGGCCGCAAAGCTCTACTGAGTTTTAAGCACGCCAAACTTGAATCTTCTATAGGTTTCAGTCTTATTTATTCTCATAACGTTAGCAGTTTTTCAGCCAAAGGGAAAGGAGGACACGTTCAGGTGCTGCAGTACGAGGTAAAGTATTGGAAATTTTTGATTGCTGATGCCTATCTCTAAATCACACACAGTCTAAATAAGTTCCAATTCACTGAAACATTCTAGCAGCCTCCCATTGACTTCACTGAACTCTAAGTGCATGTTTAAACTTAAGTGCATGCTTGAGTTTTGCTGAATCATACAGCAAATAAAATGTGCAGAGCTGGTCTTTAATATAATCTACTGATTCATGTGAAAACTACACATTTCCCGCAAAGCCTACTTTGAGTTAATTAATGGGCATTAAGGACTCCCATTTTTCTAGCGAAGAAGGGCCCCGAGGGACCGCAGCAATTTGTGTTCATACCCTGAACGATACCAACGCGATCCTCCCATGGAGACAAAGCCCCGAGCGCTCCCTGTTTGATAAGCGAGCGCTCACGTGTGATGGATGGGGTTTCGCTGCCTCTGCCAGCCCGCGGGTCAGCAGGGAGGCCCCGGCCCCTGACCCGTCCCTTTGATCCCTGTGCCGGGCAGCGTGCCCACCGCACCTCCCGTCTGGGGAGAGCCGGGTCTGCACCCCGGGAAGCAGGGAGGGGAGCAGAGGGTCTGCCTTCTTGAACTTAAGTTCCCAAAATGATCCTCGGTTGCACCAGCTCCTATTGCTGTTGGTACAACCTTCTTCATGAGCCGGACAAAACGGGGCTCTGATCCCTGTCCGCAGGGCATGCTGACCATAGGAAAGCCTTGCTGTAATTTGTTTCAGTAGCAGAGCCAAGCGCATTGGAGCAGTTGGGTGTGACAGAGGCAGCGTGTGGCACCGGAGTGCCAGCGCCACGGCAGCACGTCCCAGCGCCTCCGCAACGGGGGTCTGTCCCAACGCAGCCCCTGCCCAGGAGGGAAGCAAGTACGAACTCCCCAAGTGCCGGGAACGGAGCTGGAGCTGAGTGTTGCAAAGTGGTTTTCTTGACCAACTTCTTCGGTGCCCCAGCTTTGTTTGTGTGGCAACCAGGGCCTTAGAGCAACAACCCTCGGCAGTGCGAGCGGAACAGCTCAGTGCGTTCAAGGAAGCTGAGGGAGCACGGGCTGCAGAGACCTCCTCCATCACCAGCTCTGATCACACACATCCCAGGCAGCCACCCCTATAGACTGATCAAGATCCGTCCTAAAACTACATAGGTTGGCTGAAGGTTTTTTGCCCTCAATTTTTACCCCCCACCGCTGCTCCCCCTGCTCTGTTCCAGAAGCTCACTCTGCTGGTGAGAAACTGCTTAATTCCCACTCAGCCTTATGTCAACATTGCCTGGTAGCTGTTTCCCTTCTTTCTATTTATCCTCCTAAGAAACCATTGCTCAGCCCCATTCCCAGCCCTGTGTGGTCCTCCTTCAGCTGCAAAGCAGGGGAAAAGCAGGATGTTGTTATGGGAAGCACCGGAGCAATAAAATTGGTGTTGCGGTAAGATGTGTATGAGGACCGAGCCCAGCAAGGGCGCACACTGGGAGCACTGGTGGCAGGCAGGGCTGGGGACAGGGTCGTCTGTCCCTGCTGGGTGAAGCCACCTCAAACCAACCATTCCTGCAAAGGGGCTAAAGCTGCTCTGCATGTTTTCAGCTATGAGGAGCAAGGCAAGGCTGGTCAGAAAGGGAATTACTACAACATTTTCTTTTGGGAGGCATGTGGAGAGCTTCAGCTGGACTTGAAGCACAGAATTACGTTCACTGGTTGTCAGCTATTTGGCCTGGGAAATGCCACATTTCAGCCTCTTTGTCCCCATCTGTGAAAAACAGGATAATAATAGTCAGTCACCTCTCCCCAGGGTATTGTGACGGTCAACGTCTGTAAAGGGTGTGGACCATTTAAAGCAATAAAGAAATGCTAAGTATCATTATTATTAATCTTCCTGTGCCTCGGTTCCCCATTTGTAAACTCCCCCCTAGATCATTTTGACTCCCGTTTCCCGTGGAGCTCTGCCCGAGGAGGTGTCCGTTGGAGACGAGCTCTCCAGCTGCTGCCACTTGTAACCATGACGAACCTGCAGAAGACCCTGGGAAGTGCTTAGAAGCCAAAGTTTGGATGTTTTGGAGGGTTTAATCCTATTTATGAAGAAGATTCTTGTTGCTGTTATGTGTTCATGTTGTCATTGCAGAAGAAAGCAGAGCTACCATCCTGCTGGGTGCACACACACGCTGCGTATGCACCTCTTTGGTGTTCTCCAGAGCCTTCTCTGGTCACCAGCCTCCCTGTCACATGCCTTCAGAAGTCCCACTCTTCCTCTTTTGGAGATTTACACTTTCTGGTGTCAAGTTTATGGCCTTTACCCATTTGCTTTAAGCCCATTCACAGTGTAACTGTTGACATCTGAATTGATTTCCAGGACAGAGCTGCAAGTGGTCTTGTAAACTGTTGTAATTAAAGAACAGAGGGTGCAAACACAAACCGCAGTCGCAGCCTGTAGGAGCTGCTGCTCTGCCAGCTTTAATGTGGAGAAGCCCTTAGGGTCGCAGCAGCGCTTACGAGGGCTTGCTGCTGCTGTCACGTCCTCCTTTCCATCTTCTGAAAGGGACCAAAACCAAAAAATTGCTAGCAAACCTTTTTCCCCAAAATGCTGCTGAACCTCCGCTGGCTCTGAAGAGCCCACACCCCCCGCTTGTCAGCTGGAAGCAATGGGCTCGTCACCTGTGGTCCCTCCTGCAGCAAGGTCCCCCAGAATGGGCATCACTTTTCCATT
Source organism: Patagioenas fasciata (assembly GCF_037038585.1). Taxonomy (NCBI): domain Eukaryota; kingdom Metazoa; phylum Chordata; class Aves; order Columbiformes; family Columbidae; genus Patagioenas; species Patagioenas fasciata. Next base: position 852,207 of record NC_092536.1, read on the forward strand.
TAAAAGCAAGTTCTCAAGCAGCTGTGGCTCCTGCTGTGTCCCAGTTCTGTGCCCAGGTCCTGGGTGATGTTTTTTGTTGGGGTTGGGCTCGGGCTCACAGGGCCCTGTCCCCAAACAAAGGCACCCCATGCAGCTGGGAGCACAGGCAGAGCACTGTGGGGTAAGAACAGGGAGGATATTAATAGGAATTCTGGGACTATCTGGGCTGTGGGAACTGGGAATACCCCTGTGCTTGGGTATTTGCTCTCCCCTCCTGGTTTTCCTAGGCGCACGATGCATCCCTACTTTGAACCAGATCAAAGTGTGAAGCCGATGTTCAGACATTTCACAGGGATTTAATTTGTGTTCTGCTATTGCTGAATTGTATTTATTTTTTGCAGTGCCCTCCTATTACCTGTCTTCTCTTTGTTTTCCAGCTGTTTTCTTACATGCAGTTAAGAAAAACGACCTGGCAGATGAAGGGAGTGCCTCGTGGAGGGTGTCATTTCACCCAGCCCTGCAGGATGCGTCCCACCCTCCAGGAGAGCAGGGCTGAGCCTCCTCTTCAGCAGCAGTGCAATTATAGGTAGGTAACCAGCTCTGAGACACGGGTCAGGAGGATTAGAAATGCAAGGCAAGGGGAGCAGACTTCAGGAGATATAAACCCTTAGACGGAAAGCCGAGTAAAGCCATGGGTTTGTAGCTGGATGCTGATTTGTGTGTCTGCTTTGTGCTTCTGTAAGGAGATGCAACTTTGCTTCTGTATACTTCTTAAAATACACCATTGTCACCTCTGCAGTTGGTTCAAAGCATGGGGAAGTGTTTTGTGGGTTTCAGGTCTGTATGCTTATCTGCCTCGTCCAAAGCCCGACTGTTCTCTTACAGCAAAGCAAGCCCTGTATCTGGTGAGCCACGTGTCCCTTCAGTTCTCCCCAGTCGCTCCTTGCTTTCTTAATCTAGCTAAGTTGCTTTTCTTGAGCCTGGCTTGTTTGTCAAGTGGAGCATCATACATTGCCTGGAGTCAGGATGAAGCTCTTGAAACTGAATAGTTTGCATGTTGGTTATTTGGAAAGCTCAATTTACTTGAGATGAGTTGTTCTGAAGTAATGTTTTCTTTCCTGTTTATTTTCTCTGGCGGATCTTCTGCTTTCCCCGTGCTCTGTCGCATTAAACCATTTGTGCACAATGTAAGCAGTTTGGGTTTGCCCTTGTGACTCCACTGGAACCAGCTGCTTGTTCCTATCACGATTCTGCCAGCAAGAGCTGCAGCAAAAGGACCTATAAAACTACCCACTGCAGGTACTGTGTTTCAGCGCAGAGTTATAAGTTACTGTATATATATACATCCTCATTCTAGGTTAATGGTCTGATACATGAATACTGAAGGCTGTCTTTGAGTCCCATCTCGTGGGATGCTGCAGTGCCCGGAGCGCGGTGCACGTCTGCAGACGGGCTCGTGTTCGGGGTGAGCCCCGGCTCTGCCGCGCGTGGGTCCCACGGGGCTGAGGAAATGTCACCAGTGGCCAGAACACCAGCACAGCTGGCCGGGGGAGAAAACAAATCCTGAAACCCAACCAGCTCGTGCCTGAGGCCACCTCCTCTTTCTCTCTTCCAGCACTGACTTCCACGGGTTGCAAACAAATATTTATGCCCTACTTGGCAAGTGGTGTTTGAAGCATCCTTCAAACATCAGTTTCATTTCACTTCCACAACACTGGAAATAAGCAGAATGCAAGGCTTCCTTCTTCACAGTGTGTTGTTGGTTTGGTTTTTGGTGGGGTGGGTTTTGGTTTTTTGGTTGGTTGTTTCTCTCTAGACTGTCACATCCAAATATCTCTTCAATCTGTCATCTCTTAATACTTAAGCACAGAATTACTCAAGGGATTATCCTTTTTTCCTGTCTTGCAGGCAGTCCCTGCTACTGCACAGCATGGAAACCAAGTGGGAAAGTAATCTATGCAAATTACATGTACTTTTCTGCTTGAATCACGTTCCCTCCGCTCATGGTAATGAGTCACTTGGCGTGAAGTGGACTGTTACTATGAATGGAGAGAGCACATCAGGGCTCTGCTTCTCAAGAAGTATTTCCACTTGCTGAATCTCATTTAGGCCTGGAACCACCAGGCTGAGATTCTGTTGCCAACCTCTCTGTGCTTGGGGGACTGTAGTTACCCAGACTTTCACTGGTATAGCAGGGGAGAACTGACCCCAGGCTCTCGGTAACCTTTGGTGCTGGGGATGGTGGCTCATGGCCACTCACCAAAGCTGTCTTGCGCAGTTCCAAAATACCGTCCACGTGGTCTTTTTCCTGTAGCAACACTGAGACTAAACCAAGAACCGTCGTCAGTGAGGAGGAAGGCAGGGCTGAGTCCCTCCCCGTGCGGTGTCTGATTTGAGTGCTGCAGCCTGGGGGGCCAAGGGACAGACCCCTGCTGGCCCAGAGCTGCTCCTGGTTGTGTCTCGGCCCTGCGGCACAGCAACCTACACCAAATTAGCACTCTGGAAAACCTTCTTTTCTTGTATTCTGTCCTGTGTTGTAATTAACCCAGTGACCAGATGGTGAGGTCTGGTCCTTAGACCAAAACCACGGGTGTCAGAGAGCCTGGATTTCCTGCTCACAGCCTCATGAGCACTACAGCAGAAGAAACTCCTACAGGCACGACATGTTACGCCTCCCCCACCTTACACAGGTTTATATTGCGTTTCCTTCACTAGCACACATCATTGTTATTTATTTATTGTAGTGGAAACAGACAACCAACACTGAAGTACGATGACACCGCTGACTGATAGTCAAATGACACGTTACAATGTCACTTTCTTATGAGAATAACTATCCTGAATTACAAGGGTAGTGAATTGAAACACATCCTTTAGAAAGATGCCTGATTTCATTTTTAAAGCTCCAAGTGATGGTGAGCACCCTATCTTGTCAAATAAGGTCTTTAATTGCCCTTACTGCTAGGATAATGCATCCTATCCCAAGGTTGGTGTGTGGGTTTTTTGTGTGGTTTTGTCTGTTTGTTGTGTTATGTTTTAATCTAATGGCATTGACTTGCTGTGTGACCTTGGATGAGAAGGGATGGATCAGTTGTTTAAGGCTAAATTGATCTTGGAATTTATGTAGCAATATAGCCACTCTGCAGAGCACCCAGGGTTGTTTTATAATGGCCGAACCCTGGATGGAGTTTCAGGCTCAGTTCTTATTTTTTTGTGTACTTTCTGGCTATTGCTTTGCATTATCATTAGCTCAGGGTTTAGATTTCGCTAAGCAGGTGTCCTGGGCTCAGTCAATGCGGGGGCAGGTGAGGCGCCCGGTCAGCCCTGCCTCCGTTCCGCAGCAACAGCGGTTCCTGAGCTCTAGGAGCCGCGGTGAGGATGAACCTCCGCCTGCTTTGGAAGCTGCGATGCCGTGGTCCAAGCGAGCCTGTAAACCACAGCTCTGGTTTCACAGAAGGTACATGCTGCTTAGAACACCTGACGGGACGAAATAAACAGTCTGAGTGACAGCGCAGGTGAACCGTCACATATCTGTCATCAGAGTCACATTTAACTAATTAGGAGATAAATGACTATGCCATTAGGAGTACATTGAGACCAGTGAAAAATGCTCCAATGTTGATAGAAATCACATAAAATAACAGTCACTGAAATAGCTTGTCAGGTCTGTGCCATTTTCAGCATGTTACTTATCATGGGGGACGCCCTAAGCTTTAAAGAAACATCTCTGCCCTGATCTAGACAAATTACCTTTGTACCTTGATCTAAACAAACTCTGATCTCTCTGCTGCCATTGAACTCACCTTGTCTGAAACCTAATCTGACTACTTTATTCTACCTCTGTACTGGGAATTCACTCTATCATTAGCATTTCAATCTATTTAATTCACTGAGGGTCGCTGAGCGATGTAACCGAATCCACGCTAAGCTACCACTGGCAATTTAGCTGTCACATAGTCTCACCTTCTATTTTTAGTTGCACTCCAATTCCTTGCTCGGGGGTGCATGCTGAATTTCTGGCTTAGCTTCCCCTGACCCCTCTGTTGTATCGCTGTCAATCATCTGTAAGTCAGAGTCCTATTTACATTGTTCTATTACGCTAATTACAGCTTGTCAAAGTTACGTACACTGTTCTTGGACGCTCTATCTGCAGGCCGGTAACTCCGGGATGAAGCCCTTGCATTCAGAGCTGCAGGTGGTCTGTGTTGCTGCAGTGGAGAAAGTCTTTGCGAAACACATTTATTTGAAATTGCACAGCCAACACCTCCAAAATCTTGGGACCTGATGCTTTAGGCTGGATGGTCAGTCTCACCGCTGGCTCTCCATAGGGTACCCTGCAGTGCCAGATCCTTATGTTGGTAGGGCAGGAATCGCACTGCTAAGTTTGCACTTTCAGACACAGGGTTTAGGATAAGATGTGCAGCTGCACTGTTTCTTTTTGAAATAACTATTTCAAGCAGCAGTGCTCCCTGGCTTCCATGTCTCTCAATTCTTTTCTCTTGCACAAATTCCACTGCATCTTATTCTTGTATTTATTTTCTCCTGGTACACCACTCTCCCAAATCTGTATGTTCTAATGACCTTCCTAGCAAGCACATATGCTGTGGTGTATATTGAGTTTTGAAGGAGCTTAGGGTTCTTCTTAGGTCCAATTCAGGGCAGGAAGCAATTTGTTCTTGTTAACAAAGCTGTGTACACATGCACCAGAGACTTCAAGGCCTTGAGATGACGGGTGGGGTAAGTGCAGGAAGGTGGTAGCGTACAGCAGAAGTTGGTCTGTAGGGTCAGACGCTGGCTCCACCAGCTGTATTGCTGAGCTGCCCTGTGACTTTGTGGTCACTTCACTTCTTTTACCCTCTCCAAGCTCCAGCTGCCATCCAGCCTTCGAGTCCCAAAACGGGTGCTCAGTGCATGCACCAGTGAGCCCCGGTCTGAGCTGGGCCACCCGCGCGGGGCTGAGCACGGCTGCTGGGGCTCGGGTGACACCGGCCCGCTCTGCTACCTCTGATTGCAGCTCGACCTGCCACTCCGCAAGTATTTTCCTGTGCAAAGGTGAGTAAAGAGCCGTGGCTGCTCCCCAGGAGGATCATTGCTGGGGATAAAGCCAGGACGTTCATCAGGAGCCTCAGTAATACCCAATTCAGATTGCTGATGAATACATCCTGACTTTGGGCACATACCTCCTGTTAATACTAATGGGAATGTCACACATGAATGCTGGAGAATATTGCCCATTATTTTTGGTCCCAGAGCTCTGAGCTGAGAGATTCCCTGAGAAAAATGGCCATTTGTTGCATGTTGCAGGCTGCAATTCATTATATACAGTGTATGGTGACTGTTATTTACCTTACAGAACCGTAATGTGATAAGGAGTCTATGTAAGCCACTTAATGGTCTGTCTACCTTAAAGAAAATGTGTACCTGATCAGGCTCTGATTTATGGCACTTTCACCCTGGTGCAACTCTTTTGGCTTTGGTGGTGGTATCTCTGATTTATGCTAGTCTGAGGTGGACTTCATGAGTGTATGTACTTTATATGACTCATGTACGTGAGGAAACTGTAATGTAATAAAATATCTAGCTGTGCATTGTGGCTGCAGGTTCCTGCAGAACTGTTAACAGGGTTACTACAAAACCACGTTCTGCTCCTCTGCAGTGCCTATATATTTCAAGGGCTTATATCCCATACCTACAGCGATGTAACTTAATGGTCTCATGCTTGACTAACGTGCTGCCTTCCTGGCACAGTGGAGTGTTGGAGCTGGGCAGCAGACACGGTGAACCTGTAGGATGAGAATAAGAATTTGACTGTGGTAACTGGGGCATTTTGATTTTTTTTACTCAGTAGATCAAGTTCCTTGCCTAAAAACAGAGAACTTCCCATGGATTATGTCCCTTCACTCTGAAAACAGCTCGATTGTCTCGCTGCATCAGCACTGATCTTTTGGCTTTGGTGTGGGAAAACAGTCCATTTATGACGTTTATATTGCAGTAGCAGCCAGGACATGCAGTCTTAGGTGCAGGACGCCTTGTTCTGAAAAAACGTGTGAGCAGCCCAGGAAACTGCTCTGTGGCCCGACGTCCCTGTGCTGCCGTCAGTGAGGGCTCCTCTGCTCCCCATGGAAGCTCTCAGCACCGGCCTGGCCTGCAGGGTCGTGATCTCGGATCCCTGGAGCCGCAGTGTCAGCCTGAGCTCTGGTGAAGTTCCCGGAGAGATGTCCGTTACTGCCACTGGACTACAGTCCCCTCACCTTCTCTGGGACACCTGGTTGCCCGTGGTCAGAGTTGAGACCTGAGACCGCCCTGCAGATGGTCCTTCTTTCCATCACCCTCTTCCCTTATAGACTTTGCCTGCTTTCCTGCTAAGCTCTCGAGCACACGTCCACCTAATGACTTTGGGTGACGGGTACACTCAGGTTTAGGTTTGTGGACAGCCCGTGCAGAGCAGCGGATTGGTAAGCTGAGGTACTTCCATGTTTTGTTGCAGTAGTTCACCAACCGCATTGGCTCGCTCCATTTAAACAGCAACAAAAAAAGCTGGTAAGTTCTTAAAATGGAAAGTGCATCTTCACGTGGTAGAATGTGGAGATGCTCTGCTTGCTCTGCCTGTACTTAGCTGTAATTTATGCTTTTGCTCTCATAAAGCGGTCTGCTTGCCCTTGATGCATGTGCGTAAGTCCCATTAACGCTAATAGGAGCTGAACGCAAGCATTAGCTGGTGCCTGATTCCCTAAATGCTGCCTGCACTTCTAAAGCCAAAATTTGGTCCCAGCTTTTGGAGCTGATCAGTGCTGAGCTGCTCCCCCCAAACCTGCATGTGCCATGGCTGGGGACCGCGGCCGTCCCTGTCGCGCGTGGGGCTGGGGACCGCGGCCGTCCCTGTCGCGCGTGGGGCTGGGGACCGTGGCCGTCCCTGTCGCGCGTGGGGCTGGGGACCGTGGCCGTCCCTGTCACACCTGGGGCTGGGGACCACGGCCGTCCCTGTCACACGTGGGGCTGGGGACCACAACCGTCACTGTCACACGTGGGGCTGGTGCTGGGAGGTGTCCAGCTCCCTCGGAAAAGCCCCACTTGCACCAGAAGGGGAAATGGATTTGTCAGCAAGGGATGTTTTCTGCTCAGCTGACGCTGTAATGAGCTCGAGTCCCTGGGTGGAGGAGAGAGGGGGTGACAGGAGGAGATGGGGAGAGGGGAGGGGTGCAACTTGTTTCAGGCAACAAATCAATTGCTAACTCTGATCCAAAGCCATTTGCATAGATGAAGTTGGCCCGGGGTGGGTTGGAAATATAAAGCATTCTGTAGACAGCTGCCCAAGGGAATGCTAATTAGCTGGCAGGCAATTAATAATTAATCAGACTTTTGTTCATTGTGAAGACAGTGTTTTCTTTGGCAGCTTCATAATGGTCCGAGATTGCCTTGCTTTTCTCTCGCAGGCTGATATCATCGTGCTGGAACCGGGCTCTGCGGCAACACGCTCTCCCGGCTCTGGCACCCGCTGGCCCCGCCACATGTGCGGCCTGGGCCGCGGCCTCGCGCTTGGCCCGGGCTGGCGGCCCCGCTGGCGCTCGAGCTGGAAACGGAGCTGCTGCTGTGCTATTTTTAACCAGCCGGACAGTTAAATAATTCAGAGGCAGACACACTCACACACACACTCACACACACACGGAGCGGGCTGGGCTGTGCGTGGGATCTGAGAGGGGAGAAGCGCGTTGTGTCACCCTGCTTGGCTTGTTTGACCTCGGCGAGCACGGGTTCCCAGGCAGTTTAACACAAACACAGAACAAACCCAGCCTGGGGGGTGAGATCCCTGCCCCACCGATGTCAGCTGGGCTCTGCCTGCGCGGAGCCTGGATCACACTTCACTGCAAGGCATGGACTGTTCTGTATTTCCTTGCTTTCTAACGCTGCAAGCCCCTTTTTCCCCCCTATTACAATAAACTGCAGTTATGGTGTTAGTAGGAGTCCAGAATGGGGAAAGTCAGAACTTCTGGGGAAAATGGGAGTAATTTCAAGAAATCTCTTTAGAAGCCCGGAGCTCCATGTGTAGCTTCTCCCCTTGATTTCGGACTGAGACGGAGTTGCACTCATCCCCCTCCCCAGCCGGTCCTGTCCTGCTGTCCTGGTGGGTCCCGGCTCCTTGAGACCCAAGTGTTGGGCTGCTGGAAATGGAGCATTTTCTCATTTTTGCTGATTAGACAGGTGAGGTGGAGCTATTTACACATTTCCCTGTTCCGTGTGTGTGGTGGTGGTTGGTTGGTTGTGGGTGGTTTTTTCCCCTTCACTCTCCAATGGAGCTAAAATGAGAACATTTACTACCATTGAAAATTGATTTGGACATAAATTACCTAACCTGGTTTGCAGATGCCTTTGTGGTTATTATACTCAAAAATCATGATACGGGTGTGAAATGGGGTGATACTATCCTCGTCTGAGAGATGGAAAAATGCTGGAACATCATAATCATTCACCTGCCCAAGTACCCAGAAAGTCTTTGATCTGGGAATTGCATGAGTCAAAGGACTTCAACTTCTATCAATAAGCCCATTCTCATGCTCTTGGCCTCTGAGTCTGCTTGCCTTCACCAGTGGGTAATGCCTGCTGTTCCTAACAGATATATATAGCTTTTGTTTGATTTCAAGCAAATTTGATTTGGGAGTGAGGTTTTACAATCAAGAAAATGTACTGTGTTTTGTAGGCAAAGGAGAGCCTGTTAAACCCTTGTCTGCCAAGGAAAAGGCACGAACTCGGTGTTCTAGGCATGAGGGAATCCACAGAGGAGCTCAACTTTGAAAGACAAACGCGCAGCAAACCAGGCTTCACTGATTCTGCTCTTAATAGGGCTGCTTGTTTCCTTTGATTCCTCTGTGTTAGCTCAGCTGTGTTTTGGGACCGAACAAGATCTTTGCGCTAGTTCAATTTCAAACACGTGGCGAATGACTCTGTGCCTGAAGCACCTGAGATTCCCGGGTGGTCTCTGTGCAGACACGGGGCTGCCTCAGCTGCTGACATCAGGCAAGACGTGGCTGCTCGTTCTGCTCGCTGTGTCGTCAGTGCGAGGAGGATGAGGATGTTCTGAGTCCCTTGTGCATTGCAGGTTGGAGGTTCTCTCTGTGTCTCCACATCCCAAATCGCGACAGCGTTTGTTAATGGAGGCGTGTGAAGTCTCGTTGGAAGAATGCGGCTGGGCTGGTGCTGGGTGGCTGTAATGAGTCACCCGTGGCCGCGGTGACTCAGCCGGCCCGGCTGGCAGCCAGCGGCTGCTCGGGAGGCTCTGCTGCAGCAGCGTCTTGGCAGCGTGGCCGGCGTGTGTGCCGAGGGCACCGCGGTTTGCAAAGGCTGGCGGTCACCCGCGCGCGGGTGCGTGCTGCTGAAAGCCTGCTGGTGGAACACCAGCAAGGAAAGCAAATTTGGCAAGAGAGGCGTCTTTTTCTAGCCAAAAAGTGTAAGCAAGTGGGTGGGAAGGCTGGACATCCAGAGTTCATATTTGCAAATAGAACTGGCTTGAAATATGTGACCCGAGGTTTACCCAATCCCACTTCTTTTTCTACAGCTGCCTGGAGTCTGTCTGTCCTTCTGCGCTGCGGGAGGCCGTTCCCTGTGAGGCGGATGCCCTGCCTGTTTGAGAGGGCACGCAGAATAGGGTGCTATGGCCTGTACAATGCACAAGTTCAATTTACAGCTAGTACAGAATTGGGATATCTTATCTAGCATTGCTGGCAGACACTCCCGAGAGTCTGTGCAGCAAAATTCACCTGCTTAGTATGGTGAATTTCAATCATCAGAGCCACACTGGCAAAAGTCTCCTGTGCAGAACCTCATTTCGGACTGAAGTCCTTGAGTAATTATTCTGTAATAAAGTCACTTAAATTTTAGAGTAGAGTGTCCGTGTGGAGAAGTTATACAGGCACAGCTATAACAGGATAATTATTTTGTTATAACTATGCCAGTCAATTTCTCAAGGCCTCAGTCACATGGGAAAGTTGAAATGATGTATTTTTTACAGTCTCCAGCAATTCTTTATTTTTTAATGTCCATTAGTGCTTGACTAATGCTGAATAGTAGTGGAAATTCTCTAGGACAAAGACAGCTCTCACAATTTCCTCGTGGTTATCAAAGGAATTTGGATGTATCCTGTTAAAGCTAATGTGTAATGAATTGCTGGTGATTAGGGGTTTATAGCTGAAATGACTGGGAATTGTGAAGCCACTGTTTACTAAATCCAACTGAAAGAGCTGAAGCAGAGAAATTTGTAGAGAACATCCTTATTTATGTGTTAAGAATACTTGAAATTTGCAAAAAGTACACACTGAACCAGATGAGGATACAAAATTCCCTTATTCCCAGAAAGTATTTGAAGTTCAGTATTCCAACACAGAACTTTATGACTAAGCTTACCAATTTCAGGGCTGTCTGAAAGAGTTTAGTTCCTGAGTAAGTTCTTGCAAGATGTATGTGATATGATTCGTTATTAATTGTGGCGGAAATAGTCCTTTAAGATAAAAGCGCACCTGTCAAAGGACAATGGCACATATCAGGTTTCTACAGAGATATGTCTGAGCTGTCCTGAGCCTGGACATTAAAGCGTAGCAGGAACTCAGGGCCTGGGTGCTCTCAGAGCTCTCAAGATGTAGCAAACCGATGCCAACTGAATTTGTCGCAGTTACGTTTGAATCTAAACGGAAGGGAAGGCCAAACATCTCTGTGCAGGCGAAGAGCCCACGCGGTCCCTGCCCGCGGTCCGGGCACACGGGAGCTGCTGGAGCGGGGACCCGTGTGCCAGGATCCAGCCCCACGTGTGCTCGACTCAAAGCGTGACTCAACACGAAACCTGCCCGCGGCTGTCAGCTGCCTTACAGCAAAACGTTATCTCACTACGTGTAGAACTTCTGCCTTCTTAGAAAAGGAAAAAGGGTTGGGTTCGAGGTAGAGGACCCCGAGATGTGTGTCCAAACAGACGTACCAGTTGGGATGGACACAAGGACCCCGAGATGTGTGTCCAAACAGACGTACCAGTTGGGATGGACACAAGGACCCCGAGATGTGTCTCCAAACAGACGTACCAGTTGGGATGGACACAAGGACCCCGAGATGTGTGTCCAAACAGACGTACCAGTTGGGATGGACACAAGCACAAGAATGGAGTGTGGTCTGCGGGGCCACGTGTGTGCACACCTGAGTAGATGGATGGCTTGTTGGTCCCATTGGTATCTCCCTGGGCACAGACCACTGGGTAGCGAGGATGTGAAAGCTGAGTCCGAACTCCAGCGCATCTGCTGCCACGTGAGCCCTGCTAAATCACGCAGGGTAAAACCAACCAGGTTTGAGCTCGGTTTATCTCCATGCGCTTATCTCTTCTGCTGTTTCTCTGAATTTGGGGGTTGTACACGTGGCTGGAGAGGAAGGCCCGTGCTGCAATGTATGTGCACAAGGATTAGAAAAATAAAAGGATGTCAGTTTCCAGGGCTGCAATGCAAAGACTTAATCGTGTTTCAGAATAACTGGAGTCATAAACTGATGGTGCATTTAAAATGTTATCTGGTTCCAAACATCAAGTGTTCAAGTTCTGCCTTAAGGGGACATTAGCTGATTGTCAAATCACAATGAGATTCTTATCACTTTATTTTAATAAACAGTTTTCATAAATGTTAACATTTTAATGGATGATTACATTCATATTTAGCTAGCAGATGCATTCATTTTGATGGATGTTATTTCCACGAGTACCAAATGAATTAAATAATGATTTGTCACTTATGGTAAAGAGCTGCTCAAATGTCTTTTAAATAAACAACTTCATTTGTGCTGTTTGATCAGATGGTGACACAGAACCCCAGCAGGGCAAGAAGCTGCGACGGGGGCAGCTGGGGGTGGTGTGTGGGGCCACACTGGGCTTTCCCCCCTTGTGCAGCCGGTGCGGCTGGCAGGCAGCTTGCCAACGAGGGGAGAGCCCCCACATCCCGCACCCCCAAGCGGGTGGGGAACAGTGAGGAGCAAAGGGAACACACTGGCTGTCTTTCAGTGGCTTTCATGCTGTCCTTCCCCCTGGCTCCGGGCCATGGTGGAGGGACCAGCCAAGGTGCGAAGGAGAGGGGGCGAACTGCGGTGGGGCCTGTGAGCATCCTGCCTGGCACTGGTGACCCCAGTGAGCGAGGGGTGGTGGGGACTGGCCTGGGGGGACGGAAGGGTGTGCTGGCTGCCACGCACGGCGAGGACGGGCCAGGCGGTGCTCTGTCCCCCTCTTGTGGCAACCGGGCCGGGTACGGCGGGCTGAGGAGCTGCTGCAGGCAGCGAGCAGGCTGGGGGTGCTGCTGCAGGCTGGGGCTGCTGCTGCAGGCTGCAAACAGGCTGGGGGTGCTGCTGCAGGCTGAGGCTGCTGCTGCAGGCTGCAAACAGGCTGGGGGTGCTGCTGCAGGCTGGGGCTGCTGCTGCAGGCTGCAAACAGGCTGGGGGTGCTGCTGCAGGCTGAGGCTGCTGCTGCAGGCTGCAAACAGGCTGGGGGTGCTGCTGCAGGCTGAGGCTGCTGCTGCAGGCTGCAAACAGGCTGGGGGTGCTGCTGCAGGCTGAGGCTGCTGCTGCAGGCTGCAAACAGGCTGGGGGTGCTGCTGCAGGCTGGGGGTGCTGCTGCAGGCTGCAAACAGGCTGGGGGTGCTGCTGCAGGCTGGGGGTGCTGCTGCAGGCTGCAAACAGGATGAGAGCTGGACAGGACACCAGCATGGCCAGGCCGGCGGCTGGGGGTGCGTGTGCTGCTGGAGGGTCCCCCCGGTCCGTCCCCAGGGCCCTCTCCCCCCGCAGCACGGGTGTCCCATGTGCAATGGGATTGGAGGTGCTCCCTGCCCTCACCTGGCTGCGAAACACCCCCTTCCGCCCTCCAAGCGGCTGACCGGGCAGTTAACTCCACCAACGTGCAGCTGCCGTGGCCCATTAGCGCTGGCTAACGAGCCAATTGAGGACACGTGTGGCTGGCGCCTTCGCGGCCCGGGCTGCGGGGTTGGGCAGCGCAGCTCCCTCCGGAGCTCAGCTCCATGGCGGGCACCTTTGCAGCCAGAAAAAGCAAATTCAGCGGTTTGGTTTGCAGGGATCGGCGTGGAGAGAAACTGCTGGGAGTTCCCTGCGAGATGAAGATGTGCGGAGCCCCGTGTAAGGTACGTGGGGCTGGGGCCGCTCGGTTCCCCGGGGCCGGGCGCTGTGCCGGGGCTGGGGCCGCTGGTGGCTTCGCTGTGCTCCCGTTAGGCTGGGATGATGAGCAAAGAGCTCTGTTGGAGGTGACCTCTCTTCTAGGGTCAGTTCTCGATGGCTGACTTTTGGACGGTTCACTAGGAGGGCACTTTGGAGTTTTATTCTTGTATAATTCTTGCTGATTGAGTTTTTTTTTTTTTTTTCAAGAGACATGGTGCAAACCTTTGATGTCTCATAGACTTTTTGGGCCTTGGTTGGTTCTGTCTGCCCACACAGTGAGGAAAGAGGCTGTGCCTTCAAGAGGTACAGTTAAGCAAGCGTGTTTTTCCCCCCTGCTTTGTGGAAGTTGTTATTAGGTGTGATGGTTTTGTTATTATGCAACGTTTTTTAATATGACTAAGCTTAGGCAGGCTGAGTAAATAACTTCATAATAAATGTTCTGATTTCATTGTGTGTTTGCGTGTAGGTGTATAGCTACCTTTGTGTTTTTTTTTTTAAACAACGGAAATCTTTCTGAGGCTCCTCAGTCATAAACTGCTTTGAAAATCCTCTCCTTTTTTCCATTTGTGTTCTGACTTCTCTGCAGTAACAGTAACCAGCATATCTGTAAATTTAGCCTGTGGCCCATGAGCTGAGACTTTCTGGAAGGAAGCCCCAGACTGGTTCCAGCCCCAGACTGGTTCCAGCCCCAGACTGGTTCCAGCCTATTCTGTTGTGTGCGAGGTGCGGGGAGCCCAGCATCCCGCTGGCCGTCCCAGTGCTCCTGCCCGCCGTGTTCCTCTCTGGCTGCCAGTCTGGTGTCCAGCTGGCTGCTGCGGACACCTCGTGCTCACTAACAGAACTTGCTTAAGGCAAGTGCATTCACATACTGCTTGAATACTGCTTGAACACCTCAAGTCGAAGATGGAGCTTTGCATATGCTGCAAGTACCAGAAGCTATTTGATAAGCACTGATTATATCTGCCTGGTTTGCAGCGCTGTTTGGGCAGTAGCAGGTTGTTTCCTATGGGGTTTCATTTTAGCTGACTGTGGACCTGTGAATCTTGTGCTCCTAAGCATTTGACTCCTGTGACGTATTTCTCTGCAGTTACACTTGCGTTATGTGTTTTCCTGAGAATACACTGTGGCATTTCTACTGCTCGGTGACCTTGTGCACTGCAGGTGCTGGCTGGGTGTGAGCTCAGTGCTGCTGGGGACTGTTGTGTCTTTAGCAGTCGGCCAACAGGAGATTTCCTGGATCAGCAGAAGTGACCTGGGCTGCTGTTGTCTGCTTTGATGAGCCAAGGTACCTGCTGAGAGCGGCCTCCTTAAATCACGGTTCAGCGCCTGTCAGGTGCTCCTGGGAGAAAGTCTTGTTGTGGCACTGCTGTAGACTCCAGAGTCACTGGAGCAGTTCTTAACCCGCCCAGGATCCTCTCTCATGCAGACAGGCTGTGACTGGTGTGTGGCAACCGCATTTCTGCACAGGGAAATAGCAAAGTAAATGTTCTTATTAAGGGCTTCCCAGGCTGGACTGGGAAAGTTGCTGCCATTGCTTTCCTTTGTGAGCAACCACCTATGGCACTTGTGGTTGAGTTGTGTTTGACTTTGAGTTAGTTACTAAAGAAATACCAGCTGAAATACAGAAGGGAATGTATGTCTGTAAAACAGTTTGCCTGTGAAACCAGTTTCTATACAAACTTTTCACATGGATTCTTGCCACGTTGTTGTCATAGGGCATCACTGAAGATCTTTACAAGAGTTGTTAACAAGTCTTGACTGCTCATTTTTGATGGCTGCATTTAGCCATGAGGAAGCATAGATTTTAACAGCTAATTGGACACCTGGTATGGCCTGTGTGTAGTGGTTTGTGTGTCTGGGCTTTGTTTGTTTCGCCCCAATGACTGTTTCCAAAAACAACCAGTGATGCTGGATGGGGGACAAGAACTGTTCCTGGTCGGTGTCCTTTTGGCCACCCACGATTTCCAGCAGACTTGTCTGCTTAATGGGCTTTCCTGGCCGGTGGACAGAGTAAACTTTATCTCCAAGACAGTCAAAATAAATTGCAAACCAAACTCCAGCCTTTTGAAGGAAATCAAGTGTTAAAACAAACAAACAAACCCCAACCAGAAGTCACGCGTCCCATAGCTATGAACAGCATGGTGAAGATAAAAACTTGAAATCTATTCTGGACCAGAGCAGGATGGAAAACTCAGCTGTGCTGTTGTGCGCTTTTGGGGCTAGCAGCTGCCATTGTGATCTCGGACTATCAAATGCTATTAAACAAATGCTGGCTTATACTTTTGCCACGCAGAACTAGTTAGATTGTGGGCTCTCCAGAATATCCACATGGCAGGTCTGTCTATGCCGAGGAGCCATTCCCGATGGTAGTTTTATAAAAGCCATTTACAGAACTCCGAGCTATTTCCCACACGCTTAGGTGGATCAGCTAACACTGTCGGTGCAGCTCTGCAGTGAAGAACAGCGTGGTATTGCTGGCAGAGTTGGCCTTAGGCTGGAAAAATCCACTGAGCAAGGACATCATCCGTTCCTGGCTCCGCTGTGAGGTTTCTTGGGCAGTCCTGGTCCAAAGAGGAGGTTCAAAAAGGCATTTTGCAGCTCCAGACTTCTTATCTTATCTGCTTATCTTCTGTGTGGTCCATGAGATGCTGACACAAAGCTGCCTGTTGGCTGGAAAGTTTCCTGGAAGTGTGTACAGACTTCTCACACTACGAAATGCTTCTGCAGAGACTTACCCAGGTCGAGCAGTGGCTGGAAGGAAGGTGGTGTGAAAAGCGGGCGAGCAAACACCTTCTTCTGGGACCTGGGTTTTGCACAGACGAGAGCAAAGGGGAGGAATTGCCGTCAGCCAGAGGACGGGTCACTGGAGCTGGCCCCGGACCCCCTGCCCTTTCAGGCACTGGGGCTCTTTGCCTGTGGTTGAGCTTGCAGGGTTTAGTGCCTTTGATTCTGTTTATCTCCATGACCTCCTTTATGTCCTTGCTGGGATCCAATGTGACCCGTTAACTCAACAGAGAAGTTGGCACTTGGGAGGTCACACTGTGTTTCCCAGTCCTGAGCGGCGCCCGTGTCCCTGGGCTGTATGAATGCCATGGCACGGGTGCAGCCGCGACTGAACCACTGCTGGTGCCAGAACTGAAACGAGAAGCAACACATACCCAAAGATGAACCAGTTTTGCAAACCAGTTGTGTGCCTGTGGAGGTTATACGTGTGGTGGGAGCCAAGAGAAAGGCAAGTGAGATGTGTGGAGGGGTAGCAGTTGTTACGGTACTAATGGCAGTAGGAGCCTTACATCAGGCACCAGGGGTGTTCCCGGGGGTCGGTCGGAGGCTGCTCTGCTGGGAGCAGGCGGGTCCAGCTGACTGCCAGGTCCCTTCCACCTCCTGTGATGCGTGAGCAGCTCCAGCTCCGCGGTGTGTCTGGGCTGTCCCTGCCGTATTCCGTGCTGGGAGCTCCTCAGCTCCTGGCGGCCAGAGGTTAACTCAGCCGAGAGCCGCCTTCCCCCGAAATGTGCCCACATTCTCAAGACTGGGTTTGTGCTTTTAACAGATGTCTAATT
Organism: Patagioenas fasciata; assembly: GCF_037038585.1. NCBI lineage: Eukaryota > Metazoa > Chordata > Aves > Columbiformes > Columbidae > Patagioenas > Patagioenas fasciata. The sequence goes on from NC_092536.1 coordinate 868,922, forward strand.
CTCCTCTCCCTCTAGGCCAGGGAGGTTAATTGGAGGAAAGTGACTGTACATCAGGCCCAAGAGCCTCCTACAGAGATACTTGGCACAAATAAATCAGGCTATTTTTGATGAATAACAAGGCCCCAAAGGCTCTAGTTCTTGCTGCCTGCACAAATTGCAGGTATAAATTTCACAGCTGATCACAGGGACTCCAGAATTCAATTAACTCTCTGCTCATTTAAAAAAAAAATGCTGCCTGCCTATTTAATTATGAGTGTCACTGATACTACACATGCTGTTCAGGAAAACTCCAATTAATAAAGCATTGCGTCATTAATATGAGTGACAGCATGAGGCCTGTGACTGTGTCAGGGGTCTGTCTTGACCTCTGCAGTGGCAGACTGGGATTTATTGGCAGGGGACGTCCTTTTCTTCAGACCGGGGCGACGCTGTGCGAGCTCTGAGGTTGTCCCCCGGCTGTCCTGGTTGCTCTGGTTTGGGTGGTGCTTGGGATGTAACGTGTTGGCAACCAAAGGTTTTGACCTGGTACTTGGGTAACCTGCCCGGGTCTCTGATTGTGGGGATGGGGCTGCACGGACACACGCAGGGCGAAGTCTGCAGAGAGCGCCCGTGCGAGGCACGGGGAGAGGCCAACAGCGGCGTTCTCGCACTGCCGTCACCACATTAAACGCCTTTCGCTGCCAGGAAGGGTGTTAACCAAAACTCTGCAGATAACCACGTCTCTGCAGGATGTTTCATTTCTGAGTGTTCTTGATTTTAAATTTAGCTCAAAGATCTATCAGTGCACAGACGTGTTTCATTTTGGCTTTCTAAGGTGCCTGTCCCTTCGAGCCCCAGCTGATCCCACTGCTCTTTCTGTGCCTCTGCCTGTCCCCATCTTCTTCCCTCCTGATTTCACACCTTGCAGGTTGAGTTATTGGAAGTGGTCTCCAGTTTTTGCAGCTGCGTGTTCCCGCTTCAGGAGGGCATCTGTGCCAAATGGTTCTTAGCACGGCTTGAATATCCGCACGAAAAACAAGACACTTGGCCTTTCTTGTCAGTTTTTGTCCTTCCTTCCTTAGTCACTGTGCATAACCCACCAAGAGTGTAGTTTTCTTTACTCTTTCTTCAGGCATGTCTAATTTTGTACCTCATCTTTCTGTCTAATACTGCTTTCCTTACTGCTTTCTCTCCGCGTTGCTACTTTTTCCGTTGCCTGAGCAGCTCTGTTCTTGACTCCAGTGATCTCCTTTCCCCAATCTTGCTGCTCTAGCCAGAGGCAGATGTCACCCCGGATTAGCTGTCAGGGCTGCATCACTGCTCCAGCCCTCTGCGTGTGCCTGGCATTTCCACACCAGTCACCATTGCATTCAGCAACGTGTCCTGATTTTGTCATGAAGTTGGTAGTTGCTTTGATTGCCTTTTTTCCAGTCCTCTAACTGCTGCTGTTCCCTGTTGTTGTTGTTCGAGCTGTAGCTTTCACCGCTGTTTGTCACGCGTAAGCAGAATGCATTCATCGTTTGCTTTTAGGTATAGGGTTGTCGTTCAATAAACGACGGCAGGACCACGTCTCTTGTTCACAGTGCTATCTTAAAACCAAACCAGAAGAGCAGCTCTCCTGCTCCCCTGCACGCCTCTGCATTGCTGGTCCCTGTCTCGAAGCTGCTTTAGTCCTAGAACATGGAGCGGGTGTTTTGTTCAAGTTCATTTTTGCTCGGTGAACGGCCGCACAAGCCTTAGAGCTGTTCCAAGGGATGTAGCAAGGCCAGCAGCTCTGACACTGATGAGAGTTCAGATTATAACCTATTCTTAAGCTGATATGATCTTCAAATAAGTGCCTGATATCCTAGGACTGCTTCTTTCATGCTGCCCACTTGTGTTTCATACATAATTTATCTGTCTGTTGCCTCACCTTTAGCTGCCATAACCCGTGTCCTGGAGCTTCCTGCCTGTCTTGTGCTTGTACAGCCTGAGGCTCACAGGGCTCCTGCCCACGACACAGACCGCGGGGCAGCGCCAGCCCGCAGCTCTTGGCTTCAAACACTGTTGGCTGCCCTTCCCCGTGCAAACCTGCCTGCTCAGAAGGGTGATGGTGACCGTGACCAAACTCCCCTGGGACGCGGGTGAGAAAACAGTGAGAAGTGACTGTAACCCACCCAAATCAACTGCTATAGACCTCACGTGGTGACTTCTAGTTCCGCTCCCGCTGTGCGAGCCCTGAGACCATTCCCACCCCACTTGCTGAGCTGGGACCTGGTGCCTGCAGCACGGTGCTCATGGGAGAAACTGGCCAAGGCTGGATGGAGACACCGGGGTAGGACAATGCTGGCGGAAAAGCTGGGGAGGTCCTTGTTTCCATCCCCTGTTGTAGGTCTTCATGCAGCTTCACTTATTTCCTAACTATTGGCTTTCATCTGCAGAATAAGGATAGCACAGCAAGCCACGTGAACCTGTGAACTTAAAATTAGTCTGAATAGTGAGTACAGTGTGTACAGCGGTTGCCGGCGATTTAGGGGAACAGGGTTCAAGTCCTTGTTTTGACAGAAGTGAGACAAGTAGGCTGCTGTATGGGAGGATAACAGGCTGTTTCTAGCTTTGCCAACCCTAGTAGCTGTTGAAACTGTTCTGCAAAGGTTTGATTGTTATAAAGTGACACTTTGCAATGGAAAAAAAAAAAGTCAGACTTCCTGACCAGCTGTAGCTGGGCATGGAGGTTGTTGCCATTACTTGTCTTGCATAACTACAAGGCAAATGCACTGATCTTCCTGTGGTCTGTCATCTTCTGGCTACCTGTGGGAGCGAGGGATGGGTAACGGCTGCGAGCTGCTTTAATCTGTGCCCCTGGAACAGCAGTGGCCGAGCTAGCAGAGCTGCAGTGCTGTCTAGGCAGCCTTCCCACACACCTGTCCTTCTGAAAGCATCACTATCTTCACTGAAATTCCTCGCAGTGCTGGAGGAAACACGAACGTGAGACGGTGATGTGCAGATACCGTGAGCTCCCTGTGAGAGGCTGAAACCCTCTGGACCTCCTGCCTCCAGCTTTCCTGGCTTTGAAGCTGGGCTCTGGCACGCCAGCCAGCGAAGGCATCAGCTTCATCCTGGTAGCGCATTTCCTACGCTTAAAAGGCCCCTTCTGGCTCCTTCCCACTCGCATCCCTTCTCTGTGCTCAATCCCCACCGCAGCCGAAGGTGATGCCCACGCTGACCTGGTGCTTCGGGAGCCGGGGCGGTGAAGGTGCAGAGCTCCTGGTGCTGAGCGCCATCCTGCACCAGCAGGAGCTGCCAGGCCGGTCTGTGCTGGGAGCTGCAGCGCTGCTGGGTGCAACCCAGGTCCTGCTGCCCCGTTCCCTGCGGGTTCCTGTGCAAGGCAGCTCCCCAGGCAGCAAACCCCCAGGCAAAAGCACCACAGTTCCCTTCGAGAGGGAAAACATGATGTTCTTTGCTTTCTGTGTAATAATCCCTGGCCTGAGGGAACCCCGGAGCCAGCTTTCGGAACTTATTGTCCCTTGTAGACATCAGTGAGCTGCTGGTGCAGGGACCGGGAGCTCACCCCTTCTCCTAGAGATGTTGCTCAGGAGAAACCTAAACAGTAGTTATTGGTGTGTGAGGAACATGCATGACTGTGCTACTAGAATATTTGCAAACAAAATTCCCCAGGAGCCTCCAAAGAAAAGCAACCTTTCTGAGTTAAATTATGGCCGCATTCCTGGGCGGGTAGGAAGCTGACTTTTTCAGGGATTTTTTTGGTTGTTTCAGTCCGGTTGTTACAGTTAAAAAGATCTTTCGGCTTCTTGACGTTCCCGGGCTCCAAGCAGCCTCCCAGCCCCATCTGCGCCGCTGTGATCTGGGGGTGCCCTGCTGGGAGGATGGGCTTGTGTGAAAATTCTCCTAGAGGGACTAAATCACTGAAATCCATCATAAACCTCTCTGTTCCGCCTTGTTCTAGAGCTTGCTAACCAGTCCCGAAAGATTGCAAGTAAATAACCCGTGTCAGGGCCTTATCTTCAACAAACTCAATGTTTCTCCTTTGCAGAAACTGCATGTTGTAGTGTTGGCTTTGCAGGGGATGACAGAAACCAGAATCCAAAATAGCCATGGCTGGTGGTTATTTCAAGCGTTTCACTGTCAGCTTCAACTGAATTTCCTCGTACTCTAATGAGAAACCGTAGCCGGCTGGAGGATGGGCCGTTTCACTGCAAGCGTTGGCAATGCACCTAAATAAGCAGATTTTACATTCTGTTGCTTCCCCCGTAGAAGTTCGTTAGTTATGGTGCTAATGGGGGCTGTAGGACCGGAGTGTCCCGTCCCAGCTGCAGAGGCAGGAGCTGGGTTTGTGCTGAAGGCTGGAATTTGCTGGGCTGTAGAACGGGCTTTGGGGATCTCAGGCCGGTTCTTACAGGAGCTGGAGCAAGTCAGCGTCTGAGATTAGAAATTACCATTGATGTAATATTAAATACACTGATTTAGAAACATCTGGTGATATTGAGCACAAGCAAGGGTGGCATCCTTTGTATTTTTCTCCAACCTTTCTCTCGTGCAGACTTTGGCTTTTCTGTTCTAAAAGGAACGTGAGCGTTGCCACGTTCAGTGCTAAGCAGCCAGGTTTGCCGAGCTCTCCGGTTTTCTCACCCCAAGCCCAGAAAGTTGCCTTTCTCATAGCAGCCTCAGCTTGTGTTGTTTTACAGATTAAATACTGTGGATGACTTCTTCAGATCCAGGCTGCGCTCTGGTTCTCAAGTTCATTAACCCCTGCACTCTCCAAGTTTCATGGTCATACACACGTTTTTGTTCTTCCCACACAATAACTCTTCACAAAGAGAGACTAATTATGGAGCTTTTACAGGTTTATTAATCCCTTTTAGACAATATATTGAATCAAACTGCATATGCTGCTTAGCTGGAGCAAGGCTGTTCATGTATCCTACGATACTCATACTGGGTGTCCCATTTGCTCCCTCATTCACACATATTTCTAGGGGGGGAAAACAATTCTGGAATCTTTCAGGTGAAACAAAACTCTTCGACCTCTTGATATAACCTTTCTTCCCCCATTTTAATTTTTATTTATATATATTTTTAAATAAACAATTTGGCAACGCAACAATTGACGAAAGCTTTTGGTCCTGGCAAAGTTGCGCGCCCGTCCCCACTCCCAAATTCACCCTGCGCTGCTTAGTGGAGTTTGTTGGCAAAGAGAACCTGACGTCCCGCTGTGGAGAATGTTTGTTTCTGGATTGAAGGCGGAGCGGCAGTGGAGTTGTGCTGGTTGTGTGTGTTTTGCCTTCTCAAGATTGGCCGCGAGCAATTATCTGAATGGAGCCTGTGCCAGAAAAACACAACAGAACAATTTTAGCTGTGCCAACGAAAACTCCAGAATGTGTTGCACTCAAGAGTGTAATTTTAGATTCTGTTTTCAAGTAGTATTTGTGACATCATTGACTTCAGGAAAAATAATACCCCAGGGCTTGCTTTACGAACAGGATGGAGCTTTCTGATCTGGCAGCTTTCCGTAGGCAGGAAGAAAAGCGTTCGTCACTTACAAACCTCTGTATGGCACCAGGCTTTGCTTCCCATCACAGGTCCAAAGTAACCAGGCAGAGCTGAAGTGCTGCGGGAAGGGCCGAGGCGGGCACTGCTGTGCTGCCCGGGCGAGGATGCTGGGATAGCTCCACGAGAGCTCCGAAGCTGAGCTGCCCTGCTCTCTCCTATTCACAAATCTTGTTCTTTCTGGTAGAAATGGTTTTCTTCATTCCAATTCCCATTTTCCTTTCTGTAATTGTGAGCCCATCGTTTCTCTGTTCTGCACATGCGCTGCAGATGTGGAAAGGACTCTTCAGCCTCCAGCAGGCTGTTATGCATTTGGCCTTTTCCCTTCTTCCCCTGCCCATCCTGGTCCTTTCCTGGGACTGAAGAGCCTGTGTGCTTTATTCTTTCTTCCTCTTCTGCTTTGTAGGTAGATATTTCAGAAAACTCTCATAGTATCTGCACCAGACACTTCAGGCAAATACAAAGTGAATTAAGGGAAAGTTAATGTCTGTATAAGCCTTTTTCATCCTGTAAGCTCAGTGGATGCCTTCAGGTGTGTGAAATAACTTGTTTCCCTCTGGTAAAGGATTTCTTATGAAAAAAGGTGTTCTGTGGCTCTAGGGCAAAGAATGCAGCCAGCTTTGCTCTGCTCTGCTCTGCCCCGCAGCAAACGCGAGCGGAAAACGGGTTCAGGACGATGAATCCATTGTGGCTCGAAGGGGGAGCGATGACACCAGCTCTGTCGGCAGCCGGTTGGTTCAGCGGACTCCCGGGGATTTCACAAGTTCGTAAAATCAGTCAGATTACGCAGAGTTTTCTCTCCCAGTGACTTGGGTGGAATGGCTTCCAGGGCGTTCCGGTGGATCTGGCACAGGGTGACTCTTGGGTTGCTCAAACCCAACCCTGTTTGGCAAGTTTGGGCACAGCAGGGATGATCTGGATGAGCGGGCTCATTGTTTGCTGCGGCGGCCAGACGCAGGCATCAGGTTGCCTCTGGGTTGTGTGAACTAATAGCTCTGTTCCAGAACAACACGTGAAACTCATGCTGATTTCCATGGAAGCGAGTAATCTGCTATGAGCGTGAACCCTGCCGGGAGGGGCTGCATCTTCCCCCAGTGCGCGCGGTGTCCAAAAATCCTGGGCACTTTCATAATATAAATAACAGATCTTCACAGTCTCATTAGTTCCTAGACTCCCTTGGGGAGCTCTGCATTCTTCTGTAAATATGAGCTTTGTGGGAGAAGTCTGATGCTACACGAGCATGTGAGAATTTCCTTCCCAGTTGGCATGAAAAGGCTATAAATCTGCGGAGACGCGAGCCCTTCCCCAGCCCTGCTTGCAAAATTAATGGGTGTTCGGTTGAGCCAAAACAAAGAGTGGTTCCCCAGGCAGGGTTGTCTTAAAGAAAAACAAAAAAAGGGCGTTTTAGTATAGACAGAAAACCTTGTTTAAATCCATGTTTAATAATGCAGTGAGTGTCCAGGGAAAGGAATTGTCTCTTGTTGCACTTTGGGCTTTCGACTTCCCGGGAGTAAAGGTTGGAAAACAAACAAGGGCCGATGCCAGTGGAGATTAAGGGTGACCTTGGCCTGGGTACGTTGAGCTGTTGGACCACAGGGCTCTCCGGCTGTGCCTCTGGCGCACAGGGGGCCGCTGTGGCGCTGCAGCTCTTCTCTCTCCTCTCTTCCCACCTCCAGGTTGTAGAGATGTTTTAAGGGATAGTGGCCGAGAGCTAATAAAATATCACTAGATCTTCAGTTCTCCTCTGAAGTCCCTTTGGACAATGTAAGGGCAAATGTGTGTGGTTGTGGTTTTGGTGTGTGGGTTTTTTTCCAGTCAAATCTTGAAGAAGGTCATGGGAAGATGGGGAGCCGACCGCCCAATCTGCTCCTACCTGACCATGGATCACCTAAAAACCCATCTGGCTTTTAGTTCTTTCTATCACTAAATTCCGGAGGAGAAATCTATACACAAAATCCTTCCTTTCCGCTTTTATATTCTTCAGTCTTGAAATAGAAGACATAAGTCTCACTGGTCAGAAACTAGAAGAGGCTGGTAGCCCTCAGAACAGAAAAGCCGTTTGAAGCTCGTGTCAGTGCTTGGCCGGGCGGTCAATGGTGGCTGTCTCCAGCTCTGGTAGCAATGCGAAGCCTGCGAAGTACGACCCATGCTGGTACCTGAGATGCAAAATGCTTGCAAAGCTCCTCTGGATATTCAAATGATGGGAGTTGTGACCCATTTTTCATGGTGTGGGTTTGTGTTTAATATTGCCAGGAATTTTTAAAGAATTTTTGGCAATTTTGTTTGTTCTTGTAATATCGAGGTCTAAATAGATATTTTGATGGAAAGGGGTTTTGTTTATTTGCTTATTTTGGATATGTGAAGTAATGCCTTCCAGGGCTTCAAGTAAGTACTGCTCAATAGTTCACAGCGATGAAGAGGTACGACCAGTTTTGTAATAGCGCTGAAGGCGGCTCTAGGGCAGGTGGGAGCGCTGTGAGGAGGTAACTGCAGCCGGAGGACCAGGGCACAGCTGTATTTCATGCTTGGCAATGCCCTGGGGATGTGATTATCTCTTGATAAGAGCTCCCCAGGTGGCTCTTTGCCTGGCAAGAGTTGGGGAGGTGGTGGAAATAGCTCATCAGCGTGTGTTCCCGCAGAGCATCCTCCATAGAGCACTGGGGAACCTGGAGCAGGTGTTGGTTGTATGGAGAGCTGGTCAAGAGAGCTCATGTCCTGGAAAACACTGTCTGTGAGCCTGCTGGCTCTGCCCAGAGGCTGCTGTGGGCAGAAGGACAAGGCCAGGGCCATTGCCTCGTTGTCCTGCCTGCTCTTTGGTTGTGACAGCAGAGGCCAGGCCGTCGTGCCTGGAGCAACACGACTCCATGTGACATGTATGGTTGTCCTCAAGCCATCTCCATTCCAAAATCCTCTCTGGATGGAGTGTGTGATTATTTTGCTCTCCTCTCTAGCTTTGCTCTGCAGCCATTCTAAAGGCAACTCACTGCTGGAAGCAGCTGCCGAGAGCAACCTGGCACACCAAGGGTTTCATTTCTGCGGCTGTAACCCTCTGTACCCTGCTATGGATGGGGTTTCGATGTGTCTGACTGGACGCGTGGGGTTCTTCACCTTTGGGCACCAGTCCTGCTGGATCCCAAATGTGCTAATGCTCGTTAACAGCAGCATCGACTGGCACATTGCAACTGAGCTTTGATCCTACAGTAAGGGCTTATCTGCTAAATGACCCCAAGGGTTCGGCTCAGCATATGTTTGCACAGGGAAAGGGCAGATATCTGACAGCATTTCTCAGCATTTTCTCAGTTAGGTTAAGAAGGGAGCCAATGTTTCATACTGGTTTTGGAGGAAAAGAAAACCCTTAAGCCCCCCATCCATAACCCAAGGTTTTCGTAGCCTGTTGCACGTTCCTTATTTAGAGAGTTCTGCTCTCTTGGCCCTGGGAGAGGCAGCGGGAGGTGAGGTTGTCTGCCTAATTTGTCTTTCTTGTCATGGTCTTGCGGGGAGTTTTTGCTCCAGCCTGCAGACAGAGGGAAGAGCTGGGTGGGTGGTGATGAAACAATCATCACTTAAAACTATTTGCTGATAATGAGTCACTCTTCACGGAGTCCCAATCTGTTCTCCCTTCTGTCAAACAGCAAACCTGCTTGCTTTGCTGCGGATTTATTTTTCCCCTGAAGGATGGATTCTAGCAGGAGGATTTGGCGAGAAAGAGGAAAGAATGAATAGTGTGTTTGTGGAGGAATATTAATCAAGATGTGCCTTTTTGTGTCAAACCGGAGTATGAGGCTCTCAGTAGCTGGGGTGAGGAGCTGCGAGGGTTCTCTGTGGTCTGTATGGTGTGTACCTGACGCATCTCACCACATCCCCACGGCCTTTGCTCCTCAACCCAAAGTGGCATCTGATGCAAACCCTTCACGTTGGGTGATGGGATGCTGGGCTTTCCCTGCAGATGGGACAGGATTTAAAGAAAACCAATGAAGACAATTCTAGGGAAGAGTTGGCACAGTGTGAAATAAGTGCTGCATGATCCCAACAGGCAGCTCTGCTTTGCCTTTTCCTGCAGTTCCAATTGCAATGATTTATAGTTGATATCTTGGTAAATGCTATCCGGCATGTTAAGGGCTGTCTGGCTTGTGTTAGGATGGCTATCATGTCCCATACGATTCCTGCAGTAATAGACCAGTCCTGTAAATTTCAATGAAAACTCAATTTTCTTGTAACAAGGTTTAATGGGAAGTTTATTGTAGTATTGATAAGGGGCAATGCAATAGACACATGTCCCAGAGTTAATATACTATAAGACATTACAGCATATACTACATGTTTATCATTGTCAAATTCAATTAAGATTTTAATTAGAAATAAAAAGTCATTGAAGTACGTGCAAGGGAAGGGCTGAAAATAGACGTGGGGTCAGATGGGACTGAAAAGGGCTGAAATCAGGAGATGAATGAAGAGAGGCTGGCATTTTTTTCCATAAGGAACTGCATGGAATTCTGTTATAAACGGTGTCAGGAGCTCGTTCGTACCCTGTGCAGTGAGCGGGGTGGCAGTGAACCCACCCGTGTCCCCGGGGCGTTCTCTCCGGGTGGGGATGCTGCATCGCCAGTGCCCGTGCTGTGCTGCTCCCCATCTGCCCCGCCACAAATCCTCTGAAACCCTCCACCAGCGCACCACCGGCTCGGTTTATCCTGATTGTGCTCGACCCGCTTCAAACACAATAATCCTTCTTGCAGATCAGATATACAGTAATCCTCCTTTACAAGTGAGAGCACAATGGGCCTCTGCCGTCAGACATGATGTAATCCTGCTGCATCAGATACAGAATGTCTTTCCTCCATCATGTGAAACACTGTCCTCTGTCTTCTTGTGCTAGACTGCAGCCTTTTCCCAATAGATGACTTCCACATCCATGTGCTGTGGTTTTTCTCCAGGCTTAAAGCAATAAAGTCCCTTATTTCCTTGTCATGCTGTGCTACAACATACGTCCCTAGGAACGCTGGCAATGGGTGAAGCGGGAATCGCTACGTTGCGTGTGATGTGCTCTTTGGCGTAGGGGCTTTTTCTGTCTCCTGCGTGTGCAGGACTTGGTGCATGTGGAGATAATAAACCTGGGGTGTTAATAGAATATAAACCAGGACTGACTACAGTCTGTCTTGGCTGGAATTCTCTACCCTGCACAGGCCTTTTAAACATGGTGCAGCCTGTCTTTGAGCTGTGCTGCGAGCAGGCGCTGCAGCCTTACTGTGCAGGCACGGTGCAGCGGTTGGCACCGAGCAGCTGCAGCCCCTGCTCCCCGAGCTCAGCTGTGTCTGCCCTGTGTTGCGCAGACAGCTGTTTTGTCATCCTTCTGCTGGGGATGATACGGGAGAGCTGTCTTTGTACGCGTGTTCTCTGTAACCTTTCTCTAATCCTCCTTGTGGGTCCTGAGCACTGCAAATCCTCTTCTCTTTAAGTACAGGCTCTGCTGGTTTCTTGGTTGGGGAGGGGAGAAGAGGGAGATGCTGTCATGTGGAAGGGAAGCAGCGTGTATCCTATCGCTCTTTTAATCCTCCAGTCTGTTAGAAGGCAGCTACGCGTCCCGCCTGATTGAAAACCTGCCTTGTAATTCAATCTTGGGGTTCCGCTCTGTTCGCAACTAGGTTACATCGCTGTGCGCTGCGAGGTGCGCGGCTCGACTGCGCGGTGGGTTTGTATAAACCACGGGCAATACGTAGCGAGGCTTTCCCCCGCTCTGCTATGGGGAAGTGGAGCAGCTGAGTTGGTGGGAAGGGGGCAAGGGCTGCCAGCCCTCCTGGCTTTGGAACATGCACACCCAGACGTAGCCTTGCCCCAGAGCCATGGGATGTGTCCTGCATCGGTCACGAGCTGGGGGATGAGACAGTGGCTGCTCAGAGGTCCCACGGGTTAGTGTTGTGCTGGCTGACAGCTGAGCAGCTGGTGACCTGACGGGTGCTGAGTCAGCACCTCTTCGCTGCTGCGTGATGTTCACAGGTTGTGCGAGGCTGCGAGGGAGCTCTTGGCAAGGAAATGCAGGGAAACGTAATAGCGTTTAGGGTGTGCTGTTAGAAGTCTAGATATATAGATATTGGTGATGAGATGGGTGCTGTCTTTCTCTGCTTTTAATTTGCCCTGGTAACTAGACGCTTGACCTGTGCAGGACTGACCTGTCCCCAGCAATGACTGCACGGTGAAACACGGCTTGCCTTGTGTGCTCTTACATCTTAATCACCCAGCGCAGTATCCATCAACACCAACCGGCACTTTCTTGGTAGCATTAACACGAGCTTTGTGGGCTCAGTGGGACAGAAGACGATGGATTTGGGTTTCTCACATGTGGAAGACCTCCATTGCAGGTTGCACATTGCCAGTAAGTGCTTGGAGAGGCACGATGCTCTGTGCTTGCAAAGGGCTTGTCTGTAGCCTGAGGATGAGAGACCGAAGTTCAGAGCTGGCAGCAAATCAGCAGATTTGCTTAAAAACCAAAGGAACTTGTTAGTGTTTTGCTGGGATGAGAATCACCAGATGGGGTTTGTTTGTGGGCTCCTCGTGCATTCTGAGGCTCTCATGCTGAGAGCTGGAGGACCGAACCGGGGAAGCCACTTGTGCATTGCTGGCTTGAGTCCTCTTGTGTTCTGAAGTGGGTGATGCTTGCTTCTTGAGGAGAAACTTAGTGGTTGCTTCTCAAGAGAAGTCTTCCTTTTTGAGCAGAGTGAACAGATCTCCCTGCAGTATATATTTTTTTCTCTTTTTATGTTCATTAAATGATATATTTTCACATGGAGGGTCTAAACTATATCATTGTTGCAGAAGCACCTTTTAAAACTTGTCTGATGTGGATTGTTTCCTGAATACCTTTGCCTCTTAGGACCACAAATGGCTTCCTAAAGCAGGGGAAAACCATTATTAATTACACTGCCTAATGAACTCATTTGGCTTCCCGCCCAGCTTCCAAAACCAGCGCTAGCACCAGGCTGGATACTGTTGTCTCACTGTAATTATGTTTATATGGAAAGTTAATTTTTGTTTTCATAAATTGAATTGAGGCTTCTGGAAGCTATTTGGAGATAATTAGCTTTGCCCACACAGACCCATGTCAGGGCGTTTGTTTACAAGGTGGTGCTGGGTGCTGGTTCATCTGGAAATGCTCAGTTAGCAGCTCCGGGCAGCTGTTGGGAGTCAATCCCCTCTTTGTGGACGGCAACAGCAAACAAGCAGCGTAGTCTTGGGGCTTTGCAGACTGGTAACAACCTTCAGGGCACACCTGCCGTCCCCGCTCACAACCCAGGTGAGCTGCAAGCCGAATAAGTCAGACTGCACAAGTTAGTGCTGCAATTGCAAGCTCCCTTAATGTGAGCAACAAGTGTGGCAGTTCCAAATTCAAAAAGCCTGTAAGAATGAGACCAGACCTCCACAAACAAGCAGCTGCGAAGGTAAAAGCAGTTCCCATATAGCTCGTATAGTGGGGGGGATGGAGAACCAGCAGCAGAAGGGCAGGGTGATTTACTGGGATCTTCACCGTGGTGTGATATTGCCAAAGTGCCGAAGTTGTAGGTGTGTGTCTTTGAGTTCCTGGCCCCTGCAGTGAGCTCTGCCTTCGAATCACTTCATTAATGAGCTAATACATTATGCATGGGGATCCGTTAGAAGATGTGTGAGAAGCGCAGGATGCAGCCTGTTCCCAGCACATGGCTGCTGAGGAACAAAAGCTGGAGGAGAAAGCGAGGTTTTTGGCAACCCTGAGCATGTTTGGGAGCTCTTGTCTGACCCCTTTAAGCTGTAGGGGACACATAAGGTCATATCTAACAAAGCAGTGGGCGGCCTGGCTGGGTGGAGCAGCCCGTGCGTGTTCACATGGCTGGAAATGGAAAGCTAGCTTTGAACTGGAGAGGTGCATAGGGTGGAGAATTTGTCCTGCACCAGCAAAAATGGCACCTGGGTGAATTTCCTGGTCAGTGGGACAACACAATTCTTAAGATTTACTGTGTAGTGATAATTTTAAACATGTAAAATAGCTGAACTCTTCTGTATGAAATAAGAAAAATGTATCTTAAATTGTTCAGCAACTATATCCAAGATGTACTAGCAGGGCTGGTTGACTGTCACGTTTTTGGGGTGTGTGGGTGAATGAACAGCAGTCTGGTTTTAACTGACGGGGTTAACACTGCTTTTCGGTGGAGGCTGCGCTTGGGAGAGGTGTGTTTTGCTCAGTACTAAGGTGCTAATCCTCAGCTCTAAGTGATGTGACGGTACCTGTGGACCTGCGGTTATGTATCCGATGCATGGAGTTCGCTGATCATCAGCTTAACTGATGCTGGTTTTTGCTTCGCTTGTTCGGTGTTTGAGCCACACAGGTATTTATGTATCTCCTTGGCCTGCACAAGCACTTGTGTTGACTAGAATAGAGCTATTTGTGTTTAATTAGCTAGCTGGATCGGGGCCTGAGCACCCGCTGCCGGAGAGCAGCTTTGGCATTTTGCTGAGAGCTCTTGCAGCGGAACTCGTGCACTGTGAGCCTCTCATCCTGCTCCTCGGGCCGGCCGCCTCCTCAGGTCCGTCCTGGGCTTAACCAGCACCTTGAGGCCTTGCAGCCCAGGGCTATAAATGACAGCAGCACGTCACCTAGAACTTTCGTTCAGATCCCCGTGGTCTGGATGCTATCGGTGAAATGGGTTTTGAGTTCACTTGTGTGCCGAGGGCTTAAAGCAGCAATGTTAAAGCAAGAATCCTGAAGCAGACATTTCTCAGGTATGGATGAAGATCTATTGAAAGGGCTGACCCTTCTTCCATCTGCTCAGCCCTCCCAGATGATGGGTGAGGGCTTTACCCTTCAGCTCCCCGGTTATTTGCTCACGTATTTTATCGAGGCTGTTTGCTGTGCACTCCAGGCTCCTCCATCGCTGTGTTCCCATGCCAACCGCCCTGCAATCCGCTGTGCGCGTTCCGTGAAACAAAGCAGCTTTAATCCTCAACCTTTGCCTGCTCCTGCCCGCTGGGGCCAGGCCTCCCCGAGGAACCCCGCTGCTCGCTAAGTGGAGCTCCAGGTGCCCGCTAATTGGGCCCAGTCATTAAGAGAAATTCAGTGTATGTCTACTGGGACTGCCAAGGCAGTGGGTTTTTAATAGCAAATATCTACAGTGTGTGGTGGTTGTCCTCAGGTTAAAAACAAATAGTCAAACTTTCAGCAGAGAAGAAATGCTTCTAATTACTTGCCTTTGGCGGAATGGCTGCCCTGCTCTTTAGAAGCTTTATTTATCTCCTGTAAGAACCAGCTCATTAGCTCTATTGCTCACACAGATAATCAACAACATAATTAATAATTATTTGTATGGCACCCATGGCAGAGGGCTTTGAATCACATAACAAAACATCATTTCCTTATGATCACTCATGCATTTCTAACTGTCTCTTTTGTCTTTTTTCTGCCTGTTCTTGACTTTCTTTGGCCTTTCGTGCTGGTTTCTAGTGCTTGCTGCAGGTTTTCGGGTAAGTTTCTACCAAGTGTCTTCTCTTTTATGAACCTCTCTGAAGTCCCGCTTGACCCACAGACAATTTCAGCTGCTGGAATTGAGCCACCTGGGATGGGCACGAGCAGCCGTAGCTCCTTAGACTTCACTTGCATCTATTTGTACTGATTTTTGACCCAATCCCTATCCTGCACTTGTAGTGTCAAAAAGACAGGATTCTCTTGGTCAAGAGCTTCACCTGTTCTGTGTTTTCCCCCACCAAAGCAGGGCTGTAGGATACTACATTTGGGCTACACCTGGGATACAAGCTGGTGTGAGCTGAGCATTTGGGGACAGCTTGACACTAAGAAAGGCAAAGGGGCTCACTGGATGACAGGAAGGAGAAGGTGAAATCAGGTTGCACTCCAGCAACTGGGCATTTGCGAGGTGCAGCTCATGCCGTAGTGGTTCATTTCTTATGGAGCTGTGTTTGGAGAGCAGGTCAGGTGTCAAAATGCATCCGGGAAAATCTGAAGACATGTTTTGGGTGGTCATTGAGAAGGAGAAGCCAGCATCCGATTAGAGATGCTCTAGGAAAGGTGTGCTTGCACAGAGGGTCCTTGTATTGAAGGTGCATCTCAATAGCATTACAGAAGATGCAAGACCATAAAACATGTTGGTAGTGGTGTGTGATGCTGCCAAAGGGAAAGATAGGAGTGTCCTGCTGATCGCCCCTGCCTGCTGCGGGAGAGCCCTCTTGCCCAACCCATCCCAACCCCTGTCGTCGGAGCTGAGAACCCAGTGTGAGTGACTGTGTCATATCTGCAAACTGCAGCCTGCGGCTTGGAAACAGGGTTTGCTGGCACCATGTGTTGCTAAGCAGATGGGCGGCTGCGTTTGTACCCGCTTACGCCTTTTAGAAAGGGTGGCTCTGGTGTGGCATTTCAGCAATGGTTGCCAACACAGAGGAAACAGAAAGAAAAGCATATCCAGTTCTTTACCACCTGCTTCTCCTCCCTACTTGTAGCCCACATCCAGCACCTAAGGAATTGCCCACAAAATGCATTGAGAGGAAAGAAAAAATCCAGATTGGCTGCAAGATACCACCGGTGAAATTCTGATGTGAGGAAATGGTAGAAAAAGCTAAGTATGCCAAAAATCTGAGGGTGAGGCAGCTGAGTTGCCAGAGGGGAAACTTGAGCTACACATGGTCCGTGAGGGAGAATGAAGGTAAATGGTTTTTGTGGCATTTTCCTTCTTCCTTTGCTGGGTCTCTTGGCTTGGCCTGAGGAACCTGACGGGTCTTCCAGCCTGTTGGTGTTGTTGGGGTGTGTGGTTTTGGTTTCCCAAAGCCTGCGAAGCACACCAGAGCAGGGCGAGGGCTCAGTCTGTTCCCGTGCCAATGAAATTGTGTCCGTCTTTAATGGGAGCAAACGAAATGCTTTCAAATGTCCCGCCCTAAGGCTTCAATAGGAAGCTCTTGTAATTAAGATCTGAAGCCCTGATGCTAGTTCTGGTATCTTGTTTTCTGATGCTGAGTTTTACCCTGTGTAACAGGTGAAACGCGGGGGTGTTTTTAGGTTCACCGCGTGGGGTCCGTTGGGTGTGTATTGGTCAGCAGTGAAGCTGTAATGAGTCTCTGCTGTCCTGTCCTTTCTGAGTGCAATGAGAGAGAAGAAACGCTCCAGAGATAAAATAAAACTACCTGAAATGTTTTGGGAGTTCTTACCTTCCCCATCAAGTTTGTAGCCCTTGGTCCTTGTGGCTGCCCCGGCCCGGTCAGAGGGATTATTCCCCCTGAAGACCGTGTTTTGAGAGGCTGCCCGGTGTCACTGCGGATGGGATACCGGCTGATTCATTGCTCTCGGTTCGGGTGAGCGATCCATCTCCCTTACCCATTGATTTTTCTGCCTTTTGTTTGAGATTTATGAAACTCGATGTATCCGAGTGCAAACTCTGTTCCCAAACCCCTGAAAGATTAAAGCGGTTAGTGTTTCACGTCCTCAGAACCCTCCTCTTCTCCCTGTGCTCAGAAAGAGAAGTAGATTATCAGGCTTTGAAAACTTGATTACATGTAGCAACAGATTTCATCCTCAACAAGAGGGTCTGCGTTAAAAACTCGGCTCTGTAGTTGATTTCTGTGTGTGTCCATCCACCCCCTGACGTGCCGGTTTAAACTCTCGTGGTTTGTGAGCTAACAGGCACTGGGCAGGTGGGAGAATCCTGAGTTACATCATTTTTCTTCTTTTTAATGTGAAATGTTTATCAGCTCTGTCTCGTGAAGCGGGAGACGTATGGGAAGGGAGGTGTGGGTGAAACAAGGACGCTATCCCCATTCTTAGCCACTCGGGTCGGGCTGGTTTCTGGAACACCTTTTCTTGTGGACGATCGGCCCGTTAGTACCTGCTGGGCTTGTTGGGGATATTTCATCCCCAGCATTGGGTTTTCTGCCTCTAATGAGAAACATGCTGATGTTTGCGGTGGTGGGGTTTTGTTTGTTGGTTGTTTTGTTGGTTGTTTGTTTGGTGTGTGACCGCATTAAGATTTTGGATCTTTCACTTCCCATCTGTAAAGTGGGAGGAACAAGACATCTGCACCTCCGTCCTTTGTCGTGACTTCTTTTGCTTGTAGCGTTAGGGTGGAGATTTTCCTTGCCGTGTTGATGAATGCGACCCCTGTGCCATTCCAGATGCTGTGCAGAAATAGGCTGACTTAAGACCCTTTAAAATGTTAGGTCTGTATCAAAACACCGCCACGTTAGTGGCGCCCCGGCGGCGGAGCCGCTGCCGGAGGAGGATGCGCACCCTGCGTCTCACCGCCGCTTCCCTTGTCCTCGCTCCTTCGTGGCAGCATCAGCCGCACACCCCGCGCACAGCTGATGCTTGGTGTGTTCTGCTGAAAGGCTGAGTGATGCGTTAGATTGCTGAGCAAAACTGGTTGCCCTCTTTATCTGGCTTATTTAATGAGTGTTTGGAGAAACAAAATCAATAATGTTTATGTAGCGCTCCTGTCATCTGCTTCAGCCTCTCCTCTGCACCTGGGCATGTGTTTCTTGAAATGAGTAATGAAGTGTATTTAATTGTTTGGGATGATGGCCACGGAACAGCAGCTCCGAAGCTGTTCTGGTCACCTTGATGTACGGTACACGCTTAGGGGGTTTTCATGAGTGTGAGTTAGTGCAGTGTCTCGGGGAACTTACGTTCCTGTCAGAGTCTCCTAAGTGGGTTTGTTTCCAGATATAAATACATCACTTGTCTAGACCAAATGTTTTCAGTGACTTGTAACAAAGCGAAACTCCTTCAGGTGAGCTGGTGGCTGGTGTAGGTCGGTGATGTGGGTCTATAAGGACTCTCAGCCTGCCGGTCAGTTTGCTTTTCTCGGTCCATCAGCAGTAACCTGTGGACACAGCCTGAAAACCACCGGATAGGTCCCCCCGAGGTCCAGGGACAGGTTGGGGGAGGCACAGGTGAAATCAGGTTACTGATATTCCTGGCAGTACTCTCAGCTCTTCAGAGAGATTGTTGCTCATCTGTTTACTAGTCACTTGTCTTCTGCTCCCGGTTGCTGTGTAGGAGCATCTGATTATTATAGAAAAGATGTGGGATATCATGCAACAAAAACAGAGTGGGACTTGTTCTTGGCATGATCCAAAGCCTGTCAAAGCTGGTAACAATCTCTGCTTTCATTGCTCAGCCTTGCATAACACTGCCCTCCATGAGAAACGCTGTGTTGGAACGTCTAAAGAGCCTGGTGGGTGCGTGTAAAGAGCCCCAGGCTAAACAAGCCTGTGCAGCATTTACCGGAGGCGCAATTTATCCAGCTGCGTGGTTGGACTGCGGTCCCCTGGCAGGGAGCAGCGCCTGGTGGCTCGGTGGCCACTGTCCTCTCCTCCTGCGGGGACGCGGCTGGGAAGGGACAGCAGCACAGGATCACAAGCGTGTGGGATGTGCGGCACATCTGACAGTCTGGTGGGGTCTGGGCAAAATGTGCTTGTGGTCCAGACAGTTTCTGGATTCCCTGGCTTGGGTAGCTCTGCTCTGAGCAGTCCTTGCCGTTAATTCATACAAAATACCGACCATGACAGCTTCTAACTGCAGGGGATTTTCAGAAGCCTCTGGGGATTTTGTGCAAACATCTGGTTTGGGTAAAGCAGCTCCTTCGAAGAGTACCGCCATGCAAACAAGCTGTTTGTGAGTGTCTGTTTACACCGCTTTGGCTGTGTTTGTCAGGCGAAGTCCGACTTCAGCGCGTGTGTTGTGGAGAACACCTTGGAGGAATTTCTGTGCCGTAGTCTTTGTTCTTGCTTGGATCTCCAGCCTGCTGCCAGCCTCAGCTGTCTGGCATGTTACAGACTGTCACCTTATTCTTTCCATAATAGAGATATTCTTTGCCTGTTTGCTCGTGGGTCTTCCCTGCCACTCCAGGGGTTTAAAAGATAGAATGAGTTCAGGTTAAATTACATTAATGTGCAAATACGTACCGATTCCATCTCAGAGCGCTTGCATCTTCCTCCCCAAAGCCGTACAAGCAGCAGCAATCGTCCCTCCCTGGACCTCATTAGCCACCGGCCAGGTCTCAGGGTCTCGGGGCGAGCGGGTGAACTTGCTGTCACACTGCGAAGCGTTGCCCTCAGGAGCGCGACGCTGTTGCTGGTGCTGCAGAGGGAGGCGCAAGGTGACCGATACTGGAAAAACATCTAAGTCTTTGTTTTCCGGGCTTGCCCTCATCTATTCACCAAACAACACAGCCCTATGGCTTTGCTGTAGCACAAGTGAGCTGCATTTGGATGTGCAGGGAGGAGGGCAGAGGCTACTGTGACGCACAAAGCAGAGCTGAGTTTAGCTGATGGGAGATGTTCTTTGATAGACAGCTTTCATTTCATCAAAGGCTTTCGGCGTACGAGAAGGGAAAGGAGCAGCACTCCAAGGACACCAAGGACTAGTCATTTGTCTTCTGATTATCTGATTATCGTGTGACGCGACATTCCCACTGTGCTCTTCCCAGGCTGGGAGCAGCGGGTTAATTCACAGTGACTCAGCTCAGCAGCTGGCGGGAATCCCTCCGCTTCTCCTGCAGGCGGGCACATCAGATACGGACCTCAGAGAAACAGGAACAAGTCTTTGCAGAAGGTGCCTTGAAAAAAGGCTTCGTCCAGCATTTGTAGCAAAGATGGGCTTTCCTGAAATACAAGGATGTGAGTAAAATTGGGACAGCGATGGAGATCACCACAAAGCATCCGCGTTTTGGTGCTGAAGCTGCTAAGGCTGCTCCCACCAACCTTGCTGTTGATCTCTGCAAAACCTTTTAATATCCTCGAGATCTTTGCTGTGTCCGTTTAATATTGCAGTTGTGCTTGTGCCTTTGCAGGAGGCGGCCAGGGCCTCGCTGCGCTGAACCTCATTATTTTAGTACATGCTTTCTCTTCTCTCGGCCTCCTGTGAAGATGACTGTGTGCCCATTCCTCCGTGCCTGAGGAAAAGCACTGTCTGCTACAGCCGTTCAGTGGTGCGGGTGGGCAGCTCTGTAGCAAAGATAAGACCTTCCCTGCTGAGACCCCCAAACTGGGGTGGGTATGCCGGGTACCATCTCAGCTCTGGTCACGCAACCAAGCCGGTGAAATAAGCTTTGCAGGCTTTAAATTGTTGTTTCTTCTTAGAAGGTGGCGTTCTCTGCCTCACTTTCCTCTTGTCCCTGTCTCCATGGGATAAATCTCGTATGAGGGAAAGTTGTAGGACAGGGTCACCTGAAGTCGAAGCTGTGTGAGTCCGGCAAGGGGTGTTTGCTCAAGCACCTCTGCTTTATTTCTAATGACCTCTGGCTTCTCCAGTGCCACGGGTGACCCTGGTGGGTAAGAAAAGCAGGGTGAAGCAGTGCATTTCTGCAGAGCAGCCGTCAGATTGCTTCCCTGCTTGGCTCTCATATCGCTGTGCTGTCTGTGAGCTGGATAAAAGCCTCGGAGGAGCGATTGTCTGAGCAAGATTGAATCTAGAAGAGGAGCTCATGGATCCCAGGAATAAACTGGCTGTCAGAACGTAGCGCTGACTTGAAGAAAGCAAGTCCTTGGAGGCACCGTTGACTGTCATTACTGATGTAGTGGAGACTGCCTAAAGTGCCATCTTTGGAGAGTGGCTTCATTTTTTGCTGTACTTTTTTCTTTCCCGTCTCTTCTCTTTCTTGCTTTTGAAGAGGATGGGCAGAAAACCAACACTAACACGTGTCATGAGAGACAAGAAAACACATGCTGAGCTGGAGCCTGCTCTAAGACTGGTTTCAAAAGGAAGGGCAGGGAGGGGGTCCTGGAGGACTGGTTCCCTTCAGCTCGTGCTCAGCCTGGAACGGAAATGTTTGCAGAGGATAAACTCCCCCCGAGTTCAGCCAAACGCAGCCTCCTCGCTGCAGGAGCTGAGGCTTTTTCTTTCACCTGCCCACGTTAGGCTTTGCCTGCAAAAAGAGGGGTCCCGTTTAGGAGATGTTGTGCCAGGTCACAGTTTGGGAGGAACCTGGTGTCTGTGATAGAAAGTGTAGAGGGAGGAGGATGAAGGATCTCGGTGTTATTTTAAGTCTTGGCAGAAGTAGCCCCAGGAGAGTGGATCCAGCTGCTTCCCTCCTGTTTGTCGCTGTTACTCCTCCTTCACTTGCTCTCTGGTGGCTGAGCCTAAAACAACAGGGGAAAGAGCTCGTGGCCCTTGGGAACGTTGGCTGTTTCCAGCTCTAGCGATTAGGCAGGTCAGAGAAGCACTGACTGAAACAATGCTGTCTCAGCCCAATGGGTCATCTTGAGATTTGGGATGGAAATTTCAAAGCCACTTGGTAGGCATGGACTTTTGTGATTTATTTTCTCTAAGGGGGCCCATGACTCAAAGATTTGCGGGACCTGGCAAAAGGGACGTTTGTGGGAATCAGATACCTGACCCCCTTCTGTGCCCTCAAAAACTCCCCATGCTGGATTCCATTGCCCCTGAAGGGGAAAGCCTTGTGCTCGTCTGTCCCGCTACGCTGCAGCAGACTAGGAAATGGAATTAAGTGCCTCTTACTTCAGCTGAGACGCGCTTGCAATCGGAATCCCATTCCTGCTCGCTGAGCAGAGTCCTGGAAGCCATAGGCTCTTGTGTGAGAGATCCAGTTAAAACACAAAAAGGAGAGATGAGGTGGGTAAGGCCCTCCCCACAAACCGGGAGGGATTTCCTGCACGGGGCCAACCTTGACCTTGAGCGTTCCTGGTCCTCTCCCGGTGATGCTGACCCAGTGTCCATAAATCATTCGAAGCACGAAGCGATCTTTTTATTTAATAAAAAAATAATTGGATTGACGTAAATTAAAGCTGAGTTAACCTGTCTGGAGTAATTGGATTGTTAATAATGGACAGCAGCGTGGATTGAAGTAGGTCACAGTTTAACCCGCAGGCCTGGAAAGGCTATTTTTTTTTTTTCCCACCCCCTTTTTTCTTTTCTTCCGCTCCGAGAGCACGAAGAAGCGATGGAGGGAGGGCGGGAGGGAGAGGGCTGCCGGGGGTGCCGTGCGCGGGGCCCGCTGAGCCGGGGGGTCACTGCAGGGACCTCCCGTTGCAAACTTGATGTTCCTGGGAATAAAGTCCCCAGGCCCATTGCTGGGGTGCGATGGACAACTGCGGCAGCAGCTGTGCCGTGCGCGGCTGCAGCGTTAAATAATTCCCCAGGGATTAATCCTGCATCGTTTCTGTGCCGTCCTTCATAGCCCTGATGAGAGAGGCTGGGGGAGCTGCTTTGGAATTGGAGCTTTCCGGTGGCAATGAGACGTGTAAACACTGGGGCTTGGGCTTGCTCTCTTCTTTCATTAGTGTGTCTGTAAATGCCCCCCAGATATTCCGTGTGTTTAAGTTTGATTGGATTCTTCTTATGTCCTTGGGTAATAACAACAGTGATAAATTATCCATACTGTTGAATAAAATCAGGAGTTTGAATCTCGAAGTAGCTTAAAGCTAGTTTACATTGCTCTGCTTCTGACTCGAGACCTTCAACACTCTTTAACTGCTAGTTAGGAATTACGAGTTCTGCTGAGATGTGTCCAGAAGGGGCCAGACCTCCACCCCCCCAAAATATATCCGTGGCTTGGGAAGTAATTCCAGGGTATTGCTCCAAAGCTGTTGCGTGGTCCTCTCCCAAGGACTTGATTGGAAGCATTGCTGTGTTTGACACCACATCCGTCATTCCAATGGAATCCAAATCCATCAAGGCACAAATATTATGCTAAGCACATGAAAAATCTCATCCCCATTGGAATAAAAACATTTCCAAATGAACCACTTGTCTGCTCGCTAAAGGTCACCTGTAGGTTTGCCTCGGGGTGGCGAGAGTCCAAAAATACCACTCAAGCAGCTGACAAATGAGCTGTGAAGAAATCCTCAGGAGACGGAGCCCTGCTCAGATCCCAGAGCCAGCAGGATACTGGGGGTATGTGCGAAGGAAAGGCCCGTGTCCCTGCGGCGCGCTGGGACCGGCTGGAGGCCGCGTGCCGGACGGAGCGGAGCGGGGTGGGTGACGCAGAGGGACGAGTCCTCCTCCTCGCTTCCCACCAGGACCTTCAGGCCTTGTTTCCTTTATTCTGTAGGAAGCAGGTGACAGTTTTGTGGTTGCAATAGGTGCTTTGTAGGTGAAGTTCACTGGACTGTCCTCCGTTCTTGTAGCTGCATCCAGCTGCCTTTTCAAAATTGCAGAAGTAGTTCTGATTGTCACATTAAACCCACTTGCTGCAAATAGCTGATTTGGAGCGGTGGTCTGTATGAAAGACCTTCTCAATCATGCTGTGTTACCTGCTTGGCTGGGAAAATATGTTTTGAAGAATTACACTGCCAGTCTAGGGACACCGGCCTGATCTCTGTGAGCAGACCCTGATGCTGGTGGGTTCAGTGATGGAATTCTATGGGTTTTTGGGAGTTCGTGGGGAGCAGCAGCTCTGCCCGGGCCAGCCCCAGGCTGGTCTCATTCTGTCCCGCTCACCGTGTGCTGGGACTGATCTGGGGAAGGATCCTCATCCCAAAGGGGCCTGAGGTGCATGAGGGGCTGTTCTCTTCCAGGGCCGGGGGTGATGGAGGCAAGGAGAATGCTCCTGAGTTGCCGTCCGCCCAGGGCCTGTCCAGCTAGACGCGTTGCTTTGCCTGGAGCTCGTGATACAGTCACAGCATGAACTTCGATAATTAGGAGCTGCCTGACTTCAGAGCAGAGAGTCATTCCTGTCCCTGCCGACTTTGGCTGATTAGCAAATATTTGGTGCCATTTGTGGAATCCTGTCAAAGCAGCCGGAGGTTTTCATCTGCCCCAAACCTCCGGGGATCTCTCCTCCCCGAGCGGGCTCAGCCCATCCGTTCTCTTCAAAGCAGTTTTGGATTTCACTGCCTGGAGACGCGTGGTTAAGATCTTGCATTTTTCGATGCCTTTTCTTTTCCTCCTCACCCCCTTTCAAAGAAGGGAGAAACTTAACATCACGCTAGTCCTTTTGTGGCAGTTCGGAAGTTAAATTTACCAGGACCATTATCTTTAACAGCTGCTGCTGTCTGACAGATTGAGTTTATAGTCGGTCTTATAGGCACTAAAAACACTTTTATCCTTGTGGGTCCAATTTCAGAGCTACTCAATTTATTATCTCCAGGAGCTTAACAGCTGTTCTCCCCACTCCCTCGTACCCCTGCCACTCACCCCCTCTTGCTCCCCAAAGCTCAAACCGAAGGTCACCCCTTAATCCTGGAGCTGGGACCAGGGCTGCGCGGGGCCCTCCCGGCCTTGCTGTGGGCAGCAGCTTCCCCAGCACAGGAGCTCCCACGATTTCTTCTGCTGGGCAGCAGCACCGTGGCAGTGTTGGGGTGTCTGGCGATGGTCACAGGGATGTTCCTCCCTCTTACCTCGGCAGAGAGGAAAGGAGCTGCCATGGCGGGTGCAGAGAGGTCAAGAGGCAGCATCGCTCTAACTGGACCACTTACGGCTTTACTTCTGGGCAAACTGAAAATTAAAAGAACAAGGGAGTAAATTGGAAGTGACATACTAGGACACATTTCTCCTCTTAGTCTTTTCTTAAGTGCACACCTACTAACAGGGAGCTGCCAGTTTGCAACCTGCTCTGCTATTTTGGCTGCTCCGAAGTCCGGTGTTTGTACCCGTAGTGCTCTCCCCAGGCCAGCGCGCTCTGTCTGTCCACAACATCAGTGTGCAAGTCTGGCTCTTTCTTCCCTGGGCTACTCCCATCTCTTTTGCTTCTGGTGCCGCTTTTGGCCCTGCTGAGCCGTGCTGTTCTCTCTCCTAGCAGTTAGTGAGACTGGTAGCTTTTCTGCAAAGACAGATTCCCACCCCACATCTCTCACCTCTGCTTCGTGCGTACAGCTCTTGCCTTGCTGCAGTGCCAATTAACCTCCTAGTCTGTGCCTCAGCTCCCTCTCGGGTGCCGATAAGACTGTCCCTGCGGCTGGTTAGGCCACCATGAACCGTTGCAGCGCACACGTAGCTGTGTTAGTGGACCAAAGGAGAGCTTGTTCTTGCTCCAGTTGCTTTCTTCTCAGCCATGGCACACATTGTCTCTTCCATCATTCTCATCTGCCCCGTCCCCTCATTTTACTCGCAGCTTTGCAAAAGCGTTGATTTATGGTGTGAGTAGACACTTGTGATGATGAGATGTGGTGTGAAAAATCACTAGAAATTAGTAGTGAGAATTCAAAGGTGGATTTCACCTGCTTCTCTGGAACAGTGATACGTGATCTGTAACACCGTGGCTCGGGCTGAGTTTCCCTGAGGGTAATGGAAGGTTTCCTGTTGACAGACGTGGCCTTTGGCTCAGACTTGTGGAGCATTGGCACTTGTCAGGTGATAGCAAAATCTCAGCGAGTCTTGAGGCACAAAGGAGCCCATTCAGGCTTGTCAGTGAGTGCCTGCTTCATCCTTTTCATCTTCTCCTCGGTTCTGTTCAAGTTCTGATGCTTCTCTCGTTCCAGTGGTGCCTGAGTGCCCTCCAATGGTGCTAATGCTCCCACAAAGACACAATAATGATACCCACCTGCTTCAGAGAGTCCCTCTGCTCTGCTTCATTTCCCTTCCACCTTGCAGGCTGTCTGATTATACCCTGTGGCTATTCCTACTCTCTTGTCAGCTTCAAAAAGGAAGAAAGAAGTCATTAGAAACCAACGGAAATGTTAATTGTATCCTAAGTCTCCGGAGAGAGCAGCGTATCAGCAGTGTATTCTGACTTGGGTGTGTGGCATTGCAGCTGCATCCACTTTTTTTTCCCCTCTAAGTCACTGAAAAGCTCAGAAAAGATGGAGGAGACAGCCTGGTTTGCAAAGCTCTGTGCAACATCAAACAGGAGTGCAGACTTTCAGCATTTGAACCTTAGACCTAACTTAGAAGCGATATTTAAGCGAGTAGTGAATAAATTCGGTAAAGGAAAAAAAGGATTTACTTTTAATTAGGTTACAATAAGTGTTTGCATGCTTTTTTGTGTGTCCCTTTCACGAATGGTTTCACCAGCACCTGAGGCCGGCTGTGCATCCAGCGCAGCAGCCTCTCTGCAGAAGCGATGGGCCCACACAATTCCCTAACGAGGAAAGGCGTCGGTAACAAGTGGGGCTGTGTGGCCATGGGAATCTCTGACTGTGCCAAAGAAACTGCAGAATTGGGTTACAGAGAAAGTCCGCTGCCTTGCTGTCTCACCGGGAAGAGCCCCGTGAGTCCCCGTCCAGTGTCACAGTGTCACCGCCTCCCGTCCGTGCAGTCGCCGTGCTCCGCCGCTCGGTGCGTGTTCTTGGCTTTTCTCCCTGTCCGGGCCCGTTCCAGCTCGGCCAGCCCCTGGGGAGGGGAGGGAGGGAGGCAGAGGGTTAATCCGATCCTTTTATCTTGCCCTTTGTCTATTTAAAACCACAACAAATGGCACAGTTTAGGTTTAAATGTAATTGTGTTTAATGAAACATTAAGGGCAATTAAAGGAGTTGCCGTGGCAGCCTCTCTGTACCCTCCAGGGTTATAATGGTCTGATGAAGTGCTCTTACTGGCTCTCTTGGCAGGGGGCTGTTAATTGCATTAGAAACTGATAGTGGTTTTCTTTTAATACTGAAGTTTTTCTGGTTATCCATCTCAAGGCGCTTGCGTGACGAGCGGCACATGGGGTCACGGGTCCCCAGGAGGACGGACGGGGCTGGGCTGGCTCCTCGCCTTGGCAGAGCCCCTGGGCTTTGGGTGGGACAATGTGGCACCCGCTGAAGATCCCATTGCTCCTCCTGGCTTTATTACTGTTATCCTGGCTTTGCTATCAGTGGGAGGCGATGCCTTATGTTTGTTTTTTTTTTTCCCTTGGAAATGTTGTTTTGATAAGGTTTGAAAGTTGTCAGCAAAGGGACACTTATTTTGTAAACCTAGGTGATTCATGTTTGTAAATACTCTATATTTACTATCTGTTTCAGACCTTTTTAAAAGCAAGTCTCAGCACCTAGAGGTCATTGCTGTATATTTCACACGCACAAAAAAAATGGCACCTTCCTCTTTAAAATGCAGCCGCAGTTTGAAGCCAATTCCTTGCATTTTAGGACTTTGCCTCATGGCTGACTCATGCTGTTCCTAAAATACAGATGGGAGCTGGCAAGAGCGAGAGGAACCCAGGCCCAGAGGGCGGTGAGGGCAGCCCCAGTGGGGCAGGTGAGGACGGGTGCCCTGCCACCCCAAGGTGCCAGGGAGGGCACCAGGCACGGCTGCTTTCCTGCATTTGAAGAAACAAGCGCTGCCAGAGCAGCACAATAAATACTGCTGGTGTAAGTAGACATGGATGCAGTAAGGACGGCCGCTCTGTGCACTTAGCCAAAGATCTCACAGCAACGCGTGTGCCCCAGGACCGGGAGGGGAAGGGTGTGATACCCTAGCGAAGCCTGTCTCCAGAGTCCTGCCATCTCTTCCTGAAGTATTAAGACATTGTTGCCACTGTGCTGCCTCCATTTATCTCGAGTAAATATGGAGAGAAACTCTTTAAAATAAGAAGCTTTTATTTATATTTGTTTTCCTGGTAGAGGTTATTTTTGACACCAAAGGCTTTTTCTTTCCTCCTCAGCACGTTTTGCAGTAGCTTTCACAAATAAGTAACTCGGTGCCCGTCCCGGTCTCCCCTCGCTCCCTGCCCCGTGCAGCACCGAGGCCGTGGGGAGAGGTCGCCCTGACCTTGACCTCTGGAAGCCGCTCATGATGCTCCGGCCTCGCTGCGCCGTGGGGTGACACAGGGACCCTTGTCTCCACCTTATCTCCATCTCCTAGCTGGGCAGCCAAAGCCTGGGGAGATCTGGGGCTTATTCACACTCGGCAAATTTGTGATTGAAAGGGAGGTAAATGCTGTCCACTCTTTTGGAGAGGTAGGGAACTGTGAATTTGATGTAGTAACTGTATTTTTGGGTTGCTGCTCCCTTGCCAACCATTGTGAACTGACTTGCTCTGAAGGTCTTTGCTTCCCAGGGATTAAGGATCTCTTTTGGACGTGGGATGGACCCCCGGCTCCCTTTGCTCCTGGGGAAGCTGCAGCCACTGCTGTGTCTTGCTGACTTTCTTCTTCCCACTTTTCTGGAGCCAGGAGCCTGTTCCACAAACCCCTCACGCTTTGTGCTCTGAGATCCCTCCGTCCACCTCTCCCAGGTTCTCCTCGGACCGTTGCCCTCCTGATGCTCCTGGGCATGCGAGAAGGGGGCGGGCAGGACAAAATCCATGGCTCCCCACACTGGGTGCCCCGAGCCCCATCGCATCCCGACCCCTGTCTCTGCCAATACACCATCGCCTCTGTGTGCTTGTGCCGTGGGAATGGGGACAGGGCATTCACACTGCTTAAATCATTATGTTTTACTTAAGTTTTATTTAATTTAAACAATAAAATGGCCATTAAACAAGTTATGCATTGACCACCTTACCGTGCCCTCTAGTGCTAATCCTGATTAAGTGTCTTTATTACTTGGCTCAGTTGGCCTTTTTTAAATGACAGCGAAGCACTTGATAGCAGGACTGCAAACTCTTTCCCTCTTGGCAATTATTTCCCTTCCCACCGAGTTTTGCGGGGGAAGGAGCGCGCGGGTTGGCCAGGGCAGAAGCCCAGCAGCACCTGATCCGTTTATCACACGGATGTGCCGTAGTGGAGACTTAATGGAGATTTAAATAATTCAAAGCACTCAGCCCCGCTAAAGCTGTATAATGAGCCTTCTGCTGGTGAGCCGGTGCTGGGCTGAGCGATCAAGCGGGAGGTCCTGTGGTTTTTTCATGCATAATTAAAGGGATAAAAGCGGATTTAGAGCAACAGTGCTACAATGAAGCATGTGGACAGAGGCTTCGCTTGTGCTTAGCTTGGAAATGCCAAACTGTTTTTGACTTGCAAAATAAGCTTCCCTCTTTCCTCCTCTTTTTTTTTGTTTGTTAGGTATTTTTTCCTTCCCGTGTTCCCCGCCTGCAGGGTGCACGGCTCCGTGCACTGCGAGGTCCTTTCTGGTTTCCAGTCCCCAGTAACTCCTTTGCCCAGTGGCTCTTGGCTCCGTCCCTGTCCCTCTGGTCTCTCCTGCCCTCGCCGCCCCCTCCAGAGCTTCACAGTGTGACGTGCAGCCAGGAGCTCCTGCGCGGCCCCCGACACCCTGCACCCCAGAATTAATGCTTCTTTTTCCTTTAGATAGACAACCGAAGGAACCCGTGCCCCCTGTGTTCACCGTAATGGTCTGCGTCCATCAGCTCTTCATTGCTGGGCGGGAAGAGGGGGCAGCGAGACGTCCCGTACAGTCACCGTAATGGAAACATCCATCTTGTCTCCCTCAATGCACGCTCTCCGGTTAGGAATTTCACAAACACTTCTGTCAAATATCACTCTCTGCGCTACCCCGTTAGCCGGGCTGATGAATGGAGTCTCAAATTAAGACCGATCCCTCTGATAACCACAGTGCTGTAGAAGAGTCATCTGCTCAGCCAGAGCTATTTATTATGTTTGATTAGCTGGGATGGCAATCTTCTCAACCCTCTGCAAATTCTATTAGGGGCACTCTGAGGCCCAGAAATGCAAATTAGACTTCCCCAAACGCGTATGTGTAATCTCTCCTAGCAAATGAGTCATTTCCTCCCGTTCATTTCAATATTGTTTCAGGAGAGATGTTGGTGCCTCCCCTGTGCTGGGAAGTGATGGAGGGGGAGGAGGGGAACACTGTTGGGTGGCAGGACAGCCCCACGTTCCCTTTGCTCTTCACCGTGCATGGCAGCAGCTCCAGCGAGCGTGTCCTGTGAGCCCCCTCAGCCCAGATCCCACGGGTGTTCCATCCAAACAGGTGCCGGAGAGCAGGAGTCACCTCTAATGCTAGAGGAACCTCATGGGAGACACGTGTATGGTGAAGGTTTAAAGACAGGGCAGGCTCTTTGCTTTTCTTCTTTAGTTCTCCTTTATAATCTGGTTCAGACAGGCCCCGACCCCTCCAGCTGCTGTGTGAAGTGGAGTTGGGTTGGGAGTGGAGGGCTGGCTCACTCTGGCTCAGCGGTGGCCAGAGGAGCAGCATAAATTCAGCAGGAGCTGGTGAATGGTTGCCGTACGGCTCCATTAATAATTGTTGATCAGGTGCTCCAAGAGCTGTGCATAAAAGGCACGTGTAGATCACACTGTTCTTCTGGATGATGTTAGTCTGGGTGGCTGGGGTCCCCTTGACTCGGTGGAGCCAGCAGTAGCTGCAGCCCTTGCGAAGGGAGAGGTCTGTCCTGTACCCCGCCTGGTGAGCAGTGCAGCCAGAAGCTTCAGTTATTTGTGGTGATTAACTCTGCCAGAAAATGGAGAGGTTTAGTAAGGGCAGACAAAGCAAAGATTATCTGGGAGCTGACAAGCAGCACTGTTGGTGGTTTGCTTTCTTTTCATGGTCGTATTTTATTTTAAGAATCATTTTCACAATGGTTCATTAATTTCTGCATTATGTAGTCATTTACTAATGCATCTATCTAATAGTATCTAATAGTGTAATAGCCATTGATCTGTGGCTTAGGTTCATCACAACTGATTATTCTGCAATTAATAGGTTTTCAATAAACCATTTTAAAGGGTTAATAAGCCTCTTAAAGAATACCATTGACATAAAATCTGAGTGTTATCTTGTTCCCGCCTTTAGTTCTTGTACCTGTTGAGTGTCTCACAACACGTGTGTCCCTTGGATGTGCTTCCCCGGTACGTGTTTCCCTAGGATGTTCGAGGCAGGCGGCTGTGATGATGAAGGGCTCAGGGAAACCCCTCGCAGAGCCGGGGGTACCTGGCCGTGTATTTGAATCTTTGTAAGCAGTTGAGAAAGAAATTCCGAACACATTGAATGAAAATCTTATCTGGGCATGATAAGGATCCCCTGGTCCTTGTAATATAATGTAGTTTGTTTCTTCCAGCCTCACAAATGCTTTTGTTATCTTTGCTTTGAGGGTTTTTTTTTTCCTTCCTTTTCTCTTTCATCATTGTTGCTTGTAAATCTTTCCCCTGGTAGAGATTAGAGTAGAATGAGTGATAGATGCTGTCAGTAAGAGGAGCTAATTTTACCCCTGATAATGGCTGTGTTTTACACAGCCCACGCTGTGCCGATGCAGACACGGACCCAGGGGCCCGTCCTGCCTGTGCTCAGCTCCGAGCTGCACCGTGCTCGGTGACGGGGATTTCGGCTGCCGGGGAACGCGCACTTTGTGCTGGCAAATTTTTGTCTGGGTGTCTCTGCAGACACTTCTCACGGGTGAAGAACGCCCTCCAAGCGTGTAACTACAGCAAGAGCGGTCCAGGGCTTTTCCACGGAGAGCGCTTTGCCTTCTGCAGAGCTTGTGTGGGTGGGCTGGGTGGGATTTGGGTCCCGTTCCTGGTGGATTTGCCGAGGGCCGCGGGGTGCAGCGGGCACGTGCCATGGGGGTGACGCTGAAAGGCTCATCTAGTGACAACACCGAACGCTGCTCTGGGTGGGACTTTACGCTGCTGAACCTCCTTCTGGAGCCGTGACCTGTACAGTGCCGGTGTGATACGACGCCGGGTTTCACTTTGACGCACTGTTGGTAAACACGGAGGACTGGGAGTGCGGAGACGCTGCCCTTCCAGCCTCGTCTGCCCTCTGAGACATCGAGACACAATTGCTGGTGGCTGTGAGACACCACCAGCATGGCCCAGTGCTCGATGGCTGAACCCCTTCTTGCTTTTTCCCCTTGTGCTAAAAAGAGAGCGCGTGTGTGAGATGAGCTGCCGTACCCGCATACAGGGAGGGACTGTAGCTGGGAAGCAGGGCTGCAGGGGTCCTCAGCTTTGCTCCCAGCCATGCAGGCGGAAAGCGCTGCTGGGCTGGCTCACCAAATGGCTCAGAAGCCAAATGCAAATATCCATGACCTGCTCCTCCCATCTGGTCGTGCCCCATCTGGAGGATGGTGTGGAATTTGGCCCCACTCTTTCCCTGTGATGTTGATGCTCAGCGGTTCTTTTTCCTCTCTGTTTTCATGAGGGGCTGAGTTCCGGGAGCAGATTTGCCCGGCAGATAAGAGGTGTCTAAAGGAATGCTGGAAGTCTGAAGTCTCGAAGCGCAGCTGTCGCAGCCAGACTCCAGTGCAGATGGCTGTTCTTCGCTCATTTGAAGTTGCAGCTGCGGTTTCCATGAGGAATATTCTCTTCTCTGGCTGTACTGGTGAGCCTAATGGTGCTTTTCTCCGTTACAGCTGGACGCAGTGGGGTGGACAGGGGTCAGACGCCGGCTGTGAGGCCACGTCCTGTGCTGCTCGCAGAGGCCGTGGCAGGAGAGCTCTGCCTGTGGAATAGCCCATGTCTATGGAAGTGTTCGAGTGCTAGTTCAGTGGGGCTTTGCTGCCTTTCCGTGGGCTATTGGTAACCTGCGTAATTACACGGTAGTTCCTCATTGATAACTGTTTCAGTCATTTCTTCCTCCCACGTTTCCTACCAATTTCTTTTATTCTGCAGCTTAGAATGATATTACTCTAGATGATAAGCATCTATTTTGTCTCGTATAAATATATAATAAAAACTTGTCTAATAGAAATACTCTAGATGATAAGTATCTATTTAGTCTAATAGAAGTATATACAGTGGTATGCTGGTGAGCTACAGGACCTGGATGTTCTAATGGGTTGGTCACAGGGACAGTGCTCGTTCATCTCCGGAACATGGAGTCAAACAAACATCACAGCGATGTGAGAGGAGCCCACAAGTGTTTTCCAAGCCACGGGACTTACCAGTTGTCTCCTTTAGTTGTCTCCTCACCCCTGTGAAGCACCAGCAAAGACCAGGGGGTTGTGCACCAGTTGGTCTTGGCTGTGGTTGCTTTGGATCCAAACTTATATTAAGAGAAACACAACTTTTGGCCTCTTTGGCTATGCAGGCTCTTTCCTCCTGTGTGACATTCTGTCCTTCAGCTCCATTCCTTTTTCTTTTGTCCATGATGTCTCTTTGCATTTTCAATGGTATCTTCAGAGTGAGCTAAAGAGAAAATCAGGAATCTGCCAAAGCATTCATCATGTCTTTTCTTCTCAAAACAGCATTAGAACTCAGGCCTGTTTCACGGCCTGTGCATCGAAAATTGTACAACCCAGAGCTTGGAAATGGAAAAGTCCTGTGAACGTTCGGTTGAATCTTTAACCAAACTCCTGTCAGCTGCATTTCTTCCTTTTATATGTTTTCCTTCTATTAATATTCTAGTGAATGAGTTTACAAGAAACAATGAATTTTAAACAAAACACGTAGGACTTTTCCAGAGAACAGATTTCAAGTCATAAATGTGAATATTCTCACTGGGTTTGGAAGCTGCCCTTTGCAGAACGGAGACGTGACATTGATTCTTACATTGAAAATCGACCGGAACATCCTGTGGTTTGAATGTGTCCTTAACACAGCTCAGGAGGAGACAGGCATTTCCCTCCCCTGTTTTGCACCAATAAAAACAAAAAACAAGAGTTCATTGAATGGCTTATGGGGAAGAGGTTTTCTCCTAACTCAATATTTGTCATGGAAAAAGTCTCTCCTAAGTATCCTGGCAGTTCCTGGAAGGGCTTTCTGTTGGAGGAAATGGTGGCGTGTCTTTCTCAAGGAACGTTTGACCTGTATTTTTGAGTTCGTAGGTGACTTACAAAACCACAAGCACGTTGTGTCCGTAGGTGCTGGGCCCCTGCAGGCCCCTCTGGGGCTGGACTGGGTCAGGCTGGTGGCAGGACTCTGCCGCCGGCTCCACGGATCTCCCGTCCTTGCTCACTTTCTGCTTCTCTCCCGATGAGCTCAAGAGCTCGTGGTTACATCTTTCTGCTTGGTTTCCATTTCCTTTGTGCAGAGGAACAGTTTGTGGGTTCTGCATGCTGCCTGTTCACCGCAGGTTTGTAACTGAGCCGTGTGGGGATCCAGCGTCCCCCGCCGCAGGACTGAAAGAGCCTGGAGCTGCCGGGTGGTCCTGGCACAGGGGTGTTTGTGCCATCATTCAGGCTTCCTTCACTTCCAAAGCTCTCTGAAGAGAGTTACATCTTTCCCTAGGGCAGAAGGTGTGTGAAAGGATCACAGGTACAGCTCAGAGATGAGACTTGTTAGGGAAGAAGAGCTGCTAAGAGCCACCGCCTTCAGCAGGAGAGCTGGGGTCACCTGCTGCAGGCTGGGCAGTGGGACTTCCCCCTTTCCCTTTCCCTTTCCCTTTCCCTTTCCCTTTCCCTTTCCCTTTCCCTTTCCCTTTCCCTTTCCCTTTCCCTTTCCCTTTCCCTTTCCCTTTCCCTTTCCCTTTCCCTCCCACAGCTCCCTGCCCTCTCCCTGAACCACAGCCAAAAACCAGATGTCTTTTGCAGGACTGTGACCTTTGCCAGTACAAATTCACGTAGACCCAGAGTGAAACGGTGATGAGGAGAAGCCGTTATGTCCTGATTCAACGGCACGCTGGGAGCAGGCAGGGGTGGAAATGCGCAGTCCCAGTGTCCCAGCGCATGAGTTGGCACTGGGATTTGCAGGCCACTGGAGTTGTCTGTAAGCACCGCTCATGCCGTGAGGCTTTGACAGTGGTGTGTTGCCTGGTGGAAGGCATTCGTGGTTCGTGTCTCCTAGGGAAGAGGCCGTGGGTGAATAATTAGATGCTTCTCCAGGGCCCTGTGAGGGTCTCTGGGCTGCAGGAGGTGCAGGTTTTACCCCCTCTCTGCATTGCTTTCCCAGGCTGCTATCAGGCACCACTTCTGGGGAGTGACGAGAACAGTGTGTGGGCCGAGACCTTTCCTCTGCTTGAGGAACGTTACCGTGAATCTGCATGAAACTGAACCTTCCTGGCTTGTGCGAGTGGATCTGTGCAGCCCCCAGCTCCTTTCTGTAACAACCCCAGCCCATTCCTGCTGAACTGCCCGAAGCTGCCACAGCCTAAAGGCCACACTCAGAGTTTGCCCTTTGCAATTCCATTGGCTTCTGTGGCAGGTTTTGGTCTGGAAGTGGCATGTTCTGAACTGAGAAATGGAAATGAGAGCTTGCTGCTTCCCCCGCCAACAGAGGAGCCCTGTGCTGATGCAGTGTGGGTCCCACGCTGCTGCTCGGCTGCCCTTGGATTGGATTTGCTGCTTTGAAGGCAACCGTTGCACTACTGTGTCGGAACGTAATTAAATAGACCCCGATTCTTGTAATTACTGCTCGTTCCTCGGTACATGCTTGCATACAAGGGTGAAGTGAAGGGTATGGAAATAACCGCTGACAGATCACAGCTGGAGATCTGCAGCACCTTGGATAAACATTGAAGCGGAGCCGCTGCGTGCAATCCGGGCGGCTCAGCTCCACAATTACTGTGAAATCTGTCTAAACAGATTGCGGCATGGAATTGGAAAACACGGCAGGCCCTTTCCTCCGGGGAGCGGGATGTGATGCAGGGCCGGGTAATTGCGATCAGAGCCGTACCTAATGCACAGAATGGATTTTGTTGTTGTTGGCAGGAAGCTTAAGGCAGAGGTGAGGTGAAAGAAGCAGGTTAGTGTGATGCTGCTCGCTCGGCAGGGGCAGCAAGGTGAAGAAACACCGAAACCTTGTGGCTTATTAGTGATACAGGTGCTGTAACACCCCTCCCTGTCATGCTGCTGGGGCTCTGATGCTAAGGAGGAGGATGGGGCTGTCTGGGTGTCGTGGTGCTTTCCCCTGCCTGTAGCTAAAATGAGATGGAAGTGCTGTCCTTTACGCCAAGTGACTCACCTGGTGCGAGCATCTTTGTTTTGCACCTGCACAACTGTTGCTCCTATAAGGTGAAAGTGTTGCTACCTTTGAAGTTGTTGGAGATTTTCCTCCTAAAAGCTATGGAGAGGAGATTTCTTTGGCCAACACCTGGAAACACCGCATAGCAAACGGTGCCAGCAAAGGGCTGTCTGCAGCCGCTCTGCTCTGCTCTGCGGGGCTCGACGGCACCTCCGCGGTCTGAAGACACGGCTGCTGTGGTTAGAGAAGGAAACAGATAGGAGGGATGGGAGACCTCTTTCTCCCCACTTGTCCGTTGTTTGGTACAGAGGATCAGACCCTGATATAATCCGCTCTCATCTGTTGCATTCTGCAGTGAAGTGGTTTCCTCCTTTGGAAGGTGAAAAAGCCTGTTTGGAGCTCTGGGGCTCACGGGGTTAAAACAGGACAATCTCTAAGAGCCAGCGGTGTCCGGAGGGGCCGCGAGGGCAGTTTCAGCTCCTGAGCCTGCTCACCAGCCACACACGCAGAGCTGAGATGGCTGAGGTTGGGGCAGGAACCATAAGCCAACTTGTTAGCTAAAGAAGCAGCAAAGATCTTTAACAGCTCTATTATGCTGTTTAGTATAGACTTGTATTGATCAATGTCCTTAACGTGGCAGAAGGATAGCTCAAACCTTTCATTGCTTGCATGTATCCAGCCTTGCTAGCCCAGCACTTCAGTGCGTGGCAAGTGCTCTTTCTTACCGAAGCCTGTTGTTATGCTACAGGCTGGTCTGCTGCCCACGGCAATTAGAGGCTGAGAGTAGAGTTTTCGAGCTGTGATTGCATTTGTTTGAGTAGCATGGAGGTAAAAGCAGCCATGGTAACTCTCTTGCTATTGCTGTCTCAGGTGAGGATAGAGAGTGAATTAGAACAGAGAGGGAAAAGTTTGCAATAGCATTCCCTTGCCTTACCAGTGGAATGGAAAAATATTTGGGATAAGTAAGGCAAATAAGCGTTGATTGCTTTGGGCTGCTGTTAGAGAGCTGATCGATCTGGAGTGGAAGGGTTGTTTATCCTGTCTGGACTCAGTCCACCCACCACCTCAATGAGTTGAATAACAGCTCCAGCAAGGTGCTTGCGGCACTGCGATGTTTTTAAAGAGCTTTGAGGTCTGCAGGGGAACACACAGCACGGGAGCCAAGTGCTGCTGCCTTATGGCTGCTAAGCCACTTCTGTGTTCGTCTCCAAGGACTCTCAGCCATTTCAAGATGCTGAAATGGGAGTGCATTCTGGTTCGGTGCATTGCATGTGGGCATCAAATATCCTCTTGTGTTAGAGCAAAAGGTTGTAGCAGGCAAATATCTCTGAAAAGTAGTACTGCATATCCTCTCCAGGTATAAATCTCGGTGAAGTAGATCTGCACTTTGGGTTAGAGGCTATGATTAGAGTGTAATTAGGCTGTCCACACTAGCAGCGCATTGTGGTGATGCTGAATTTAATGGATTCCTTGGGGTCTTTGCATTTTTTTGCACACATTTCCTCCCGGCCAGACATTCAGAAAGCAGCGTGTGTTTCCCTGCATCCCTTTCCTGCTCTGCAAGCGCGGGTTTTATATGGTTTTGATAGGTTTTTGCTTAATGGTTTCTTCATGCTGTTTAAGGGGTTTGTGTACCATGGGTTAATATACATTAGTGTTGTCGAACTTGTACCAAAAGGGCTTTTTGTTCTCAGCCCTGGCCTTTACGGAGCCTCTCTGAATAACTCAAGTAGCCCTTGGTGTGTCATTGGCAAACGAGCTCTTCTGCGGTCAGTGACAGCCCCTCACTGGGTCCTGCTGGGCGGCAGCAGGGCCCTCGAGGGACGCTCAGGGGAACAGGGGGAGCCCACGGGGATTGCAGGGGAGCCGCGTCGCT
Organism: Patagioenas fasciata; assembly: GCF_037038585.1. NCBI lineage: Eukaryota > Metazoa > Chordata > Aves > Columbiformes > Columbidae > Patagioenas > Patagioenas fasciata. The sequence goes on from NC_092536.1 coordinate 906,914, forward strand.
TTAGGAGATCGAGCGTGTGCTTACCACATACAACAGCCAGGTTCTTGAGCTCTGGACCTGCAATAACACGTCATTTCTCAAGCAAGGGGAAGCTGACTGCCCGCTCGCCAGCACATTCTGCAGCACGGGCAGACTCCCTTCTTGTTTCTTCTCCTTCTTTTTTTCTCTCAAGTTTTCGCCTCTCTGCAGGGAAAGCATCGTCTGGTGCTGGAAGCGCAGCCGATACTCCAAAGGGTGTCTCTTCCTCTAATACCCCTGCTCTATGCAGAGGAATGTTTGCCTGCAGCTTGGGCAGTGATGCACAGACCCATTAGCACTTATCTGTCAGCTCATGACAGCACTCAAAGCTGTTTCTTCATGTAAAAAAGGTATACGGAGTGCTGGGGGAACTGAGGCAAAAATGGGGAGCTTAGAAATTACAAGCTGCTTTCAGAAAATCCTGTATCCATCAGAGTCATCCGGGGTCTCCTTGCCTCTGGCAGCAGAAATTCTCTTTCCCGTGCCACCTGCTGACAGACACAAATGAAAACTGCCTAGAAATAGCCTGGGGAATGGTAATTTCATGTTCCTGCTCCAGATCTTGCAGCAAAGCCTCTTGGATGGCACTCGGGGATTAGTCACCCCTATCATCCATCTGTCCTTAGTGCAGAACCAAATCTGAGCCTTGCTCTGACCAACCCTGTTTATAAACGGCAGGAGCGGCACCACTCTGTGGATCTGCTGGTGGGGCAGCCCTAGGGATCCATCTGAACGTGATCTGCTGGGAAGACATTTGTTCTTGGTGCTAGAAATATGGTCTGAGCCACTCCAGAGGGATACTCTGAGGTTGTGTTCTCTTCCACCCACCCCTCTTGGGTGCACGTGGAGATGTGGTTTACATTAGTTGTGATCCTGGAGTTGTTGGACAACCTGTGCTGCAGCATGTGGTCTCGGGTGAATCAAAAGACAGATGTCCCTTTCCTCGGTGACTCAGGTGTTGGGGCTGCGAGGCAAACAGAGCAGGAGCGGGTGGCACCTCTGCCCCGTTGGACTGGGGCCGCGACTGCATCCTGCGGCGTGGGAGCATCTCCTGTCGGTTGATGCTGATGCTGAGGAGAGGTGGCTGTGGTCCAATGATAAATCCAAATCTGTGTCTTTTGGATTGCTTGATTTTAATTTAAAGAATACAAGACTATTTCTCCAAACCTTCCCCAGATTGTTACACCTACAACTCCTCTTCACCTGCTCTGCAAAGGAACCCTGTGAAACTTGGTCCTCCTCTCCCAGTTCTCAGAACAGCCATGGTTTAATTTTGCAGTGTGGCTTGGCTAGAAGGTCTGAGATCTAGAGATGCACTATGAGGTCAGGAGCTCCTCAGCAGCCGGAGGCTGACCAGGAGTATGCAAATAGATGGAAGAAGGCTTGCAAAGTGGACAAGGACAGCATGCAGTAAGCCCTGGGAAGTAAATGGAAAACTAGCTCAGGTTTGTTCTCAGCTGTGTTCAATAATGGAGCAGTCGGCAGCTGCTGGGCGGCCTCCCCCCAGTCCCGGCAGGAGCAGACAGGCACCGCATCAGGCTCTGCATTATTAATGCTGTGCTGCTGGGTGCCCGGGGGACACAGGGTGGCGTCTGGGGAAACAGCCCCTCCCTCCTGCCCCCAGGGGTCTTCTTCTAAACGTGTCTCTCCCCATTGGAGATGCCTTTTCACCCCACGGTGTCCATGTGGCCGTGGTCACACCACTGCAGCCTGAAGCGGAGTTTGCTCCGTACTCTTGGTTTACTCTGTCGCTGCAGCCCCTCTGCTCCGTGCATCACGGTGCAAACCCCCAGGAACAGGCGATCTCTGCCTCCGAGCCATCAGGCAACGGCTGTAGCCTCGTACTGTGCAGGGAAACTGAGGCACGGAGTTACTGTCACATGGCGCAAAGGTCGTGGAAGTGCAACAAGCACCTTCTTAAAGTGTTTCTCTCAGTTGGAGCTTATCCTGGTCACTGCTGGGGAGTGAAGATGGAGGTGGGTCACTGTCGCAGCTTGTTCTTTAGCAGAGACGCACCGAGTCCCATTTCTTTCACCACAATCTCGAACTCGAGAATATTTCCCTGCTCACGGCTCCAGACCTCTCCCAACCAGCAGTTCGCCTAAAGAGCTCTTTCCTTGGCCATTGTTTTTCCTGTTGTCACCGAGGTTTTCTGCTCCATCTCTTCCACGGCCAGTGTTCAGTAGTTGCCATTGGCTGCACAGGTAGCTCTTGGTCTGACCTGCAGTGTGGTTGTGTCTTGGGTGAAGGCCGATTTATTTCACATCTCCAGCCTGTAATGAACGAACGCGAATGGCTCTGTGTGTTTGCCTTGGAACGGCCGTTGCCGGTGCTGCAGCCAGGGCGGTGCCGCGGGCTCTGCCCAGCCCTGCGGAGCACCCGGCACTCAGCACCTCGTCACCAGCTCCCTTGGTTTCACCCAGCGCACCAGTTACACAGTGCGCTCTGTGACTCGAATGTTGAGCTTAATCTTTGAATTAAAAGGTCAAAAAGCGCATCAAGTGCCTTCTACGCTGAGTCCTCAAAAAGAGAGAAAGATTTACCAGATGTCCAAGCAGAACAATGAAAAATAGTTGTAAAAACTGAGACCGTTCTTTTGGCTTTTTCTTTTCTTGTGTCCTTTGTTGCTTTCCCACACCCCCCCTGATGATGGTGGTGTATTTGTGTGAAGAACTCTTGATTTCCTGTCTTGATTTCAGCTGCCAGTCTTGCGTGGCTGTTTTGTTCTTTCTCAATATAACACCGCCTCACCGCGGCTCGCGTGGTGATTTTACGTGGAGCGCCGGGAGGCGGCCAGCGTGAACCCAGGAAACCGCCGGCTGCTGCCTGTTTAAGTGCAACCAGCAGAATCAAATGATATCCGTTCCTTGTTGTAATTGGAATGTTGCTGTGCTCATAGCGGGACTGGCTTGGATTGCACCTGGTGCTCGCTTTGGCTGCTTCTCACCCGAGCAGTAGCTCACATTTAGAAAGCTCTAATGACAAGCACCCATGGATTTTTTTTGTTTCGTTTTCCAGCTGGAAAAAGTTGTTTTCTTTTTGTGTCTTTTTACCTTTGGAGCGTTTTCCCTCTGGACAGGGCTTTGTTTTATCGTTGTGCTCCCTTCTCACCATGGAGTGTCAGAACACGTCCTGGTGCTGTGGCAGAACTGCAGCCGGAGGGGTCTGTCGGGACCCCTGGGGACAGGGTTACCCCAAAGAAAGCTGCTCAAACCGAGTTATCGATGCCGCTCTGACAGGCGCAGTTGGGCAGCATTTTGTCATCTGCAGCGTCTGAGGGTTAAACCCGAGATGAGTGACACATCCCGTCAGAACCTGACAGGCCAATATACATTGGTCCTCATGTACCTACTGGAGCTGGTGTGGCAGGCTCAGAAGAAAATCGTTTAGAGGCTCCTCACCACTCCAGATCCTGGGGATCTGGGATTTACCAGGCAGTCTGCCCTCGGTCTGTGTCCGCAGATCCCTGCGCTGGAGGGGACGCGGAGTGTGCCTGGGGTCAGTGGCACCGTGAGGAGCCCTGTGTGCTGGCCAAGGGCTGTGCCAACACACGATGTCCCTGCACCCGGGGCACCATCGGGCCCTCCTCCTTTTCGTTCTTCACTGAGCGGCAGAGAGGATGTAGCGTACAGAAATAAAGCCTAGCACGTGGACGCACTGAATAAAAATCATATTTTGTTCCGACAAGCACTACAGTAATGATATGATGAGAAAGCAAGGGCCATCCCTTTCTATTTCCAGCTCTACTCCCGCCATGGAGAGCTTACTGGGCCGAACTGGGAACTTCTTATGAACAAAAGAGGTCTTTCCATGGACTCAGTTAATCTGGCGATGGGGAAGAGGCAGCTCACACGGTCAGTTTTCTGCTCTGCACCCCCAGGGAGAAAGATGGTTAAATGGAGATGTGAGAACTTGCCTTCTTCACAAGGAAATAGTCTCTTTCATGTGTATCTTGCCTGAGTTGATATTTGAAAGCTATTTTGGGCCACAACAGCGAATTTAATCCACGGTTTGTTCTCTCTCTGAAGTATTGTACCGTAAAAACTCAGATCAATTTTGACAGCTCTAACTATTTAGATTGGAGAGAAGAGCCAAACGATGAATCACTCTGAATATTTACAGTTGAATTCATCCTGGGGTACCTGTGCCCACCTCACTCTGGAACGAGAGCGCTGTGTGAGGGGCGAGCAGAGGCTGAGAGGCTCCAGCTGCTTGCGGAGCTCACACGGAGCGGCGTGTCCGTGTTGCTGTGGCTGGGACACGAGGGCCACCAAGGGCCAATGCTGCAGACAGGCTGAGGAGTTCAGTGCAGTCCACATCCCTTGGGGATGTTCCACGCTCCCTCTGCTGAGAGTCAGACACTTGAAGTAGAGCCAACAGAGCTTTCTCACCTCGCCGGTTCTGGCTGAGAATGTGGGAGAGGTGTGTGCACAAATAATTATAGAGCAGCCGATTTTCAACAGTCTGCAGGAAACAAAAAACCAGAACCAAAACCCCCCACACCACAAAGCCCTCGCAGTAAGCTATCGAATGCCTTCCCTTCGAAATCTTGTGTTATTGTCTATGGCCACGATTCAACACGCAGGAGTCGGTGTTCAGTTCTCGGTTCGCTTCCTTGCTCTCGTGGCCTTTAGCTGAGATGCTCCACTTCTCTTGTCTCTCTCTTCAGCTTTTTACCTGCTGCCCATCACCGCAGCATCTTCTCCATTAAATTGATGGCAATTGTAAAGTCCTTTACAGCCTTTACGGCCTTCATAATACTTCCTCCCAGGGAGCACAGCAGTCTATGTTGGCCATCACTGTCATCCTCTGAAATATTGCTGTCATTCACATACATAATGTCCCCGGTCCCGAAGGACCTGCAGCCACCGCGCTCGCTGCAATGAGCGCAGGGAGTGCTTTCTGTTAAAATGCAGGTGTCTCCCGAGTACAGAGAGGGGGCTGCATGGCTGAGTTACCAGCAGTGGTTTGCCTGTTTCTTGGGGAACACGACCAGCTTTTGGTCAGAAGACAGGAAACACAACTCCTCCTACGGGTGCTCCATGCTGATGCTCACTGCTAGCAATACAGGGATGGGCATTCAGAAGAAACAAGTGTGTGTGTGCACACCTCTTAACCTCATTTTCATCTCCTTTTTCCGTGACCATTGATCACCATTCACTCTCCTGGGCAGAAGTCGCAGGCCTGGGCACCAGGGCAATGAGTCGAACATCAGGTCTAGACAGCTGGTTCTGTCCTGTGGTTCCCCAGCCTGAGATTTGGAAAATAACATTTAATCTTTGCTCAAGAACCTCAGTGAGGTTCTTTGAGACAGGGTTTAGAGGTGGACTTGACAATGTTAGGTTAATGGTTGGACTCAATCTTAGAGGCCTTTTCCAATCAAAATGATTCTATTTTTTTAAGCTCTAGCTTAAAGCAGTCAGGCACCATCTTCCAAACCTGGTTCCTGCGTTACTGGAGCCACCTCTGACCCAGAAGCTGAGATTATAATGGTTAAAGTGCATAGAGACAGACTGCCAGACAGACAACTGCGGCAAAGCTCCCGGTGTGCTTTGTCCTTAACCCAGCGCCTGCCAGCGGATGCCACAGCTGGCACAAATGCCATGGGTGGCACAGGTGGGGTGGGGGAACTGGGCACTGGCAGGGGGGGTGAAAGTGGCAACTGAAACGAAAGGAAAAGGAGGAAAAGAAAATCCTTGAAAGCACAGGTGAATTACTGCCGTGCTGTTTATGTGGGGAGAGGGACTTGTTCGGCTTCTCGGTGTCGGTGGTTTATAGGAGTTGAAGTCTCACCTCTGCAGTAAAATGCCAAAAGGGAGATATATACACATTACCAGCAAATCGTAAAGAAAGTGTCAATAGAGGGCTCGTTGCTCACGCAGCAGGAGGGCGGGAGTGAGGGGAAGCATCGTTACGCTGTGGGTTCAGCTGGGGCCGGGAGCCTTTCCGTGGGGAACGAGCCAAGGCTGGGGGGCCAGTCCCGTGGGGGTGGTGAGAGGGTTCCTCGTCTGTCACAACAGATGAGCCTGGGACTCAATGGCAGAAGTTTCTTCCCTTCTTGCATTGTCCCTGCCCCGGGACCCTGCGTGTGGCTCTTCCCAGAGCAGCTGGAGGGACGTCGGGAAGCAGCAAACCCCTCGCTGGCCCTGGAGCCTCCCAGACAGCGCGGGCTGTGCTGGAAACGGCAGCACCGACCGGGCACTGTCTGGAGCAGGACGGAGCTGCCCTTGGCTGGGTGCCTCTGTGCCGGTACCTCTCGGGCTGGCACAGCGTGCTCACCAGCCCGGCATGGCTGAGGCTGGGTATGATGAAATCTGCGGGCTGCGCTCTTCGATGCTGGCTTTGGAGAGCCTTGCTGCACGGTGCATGGACAAAACGCTTAATTTACAGCCGTTGATTTGTCGTGCTGCTATGGGTGACTGGTTGTGCGCCTTGATGGATGTGATGATGCTGGAGAAGGAGAAAAACCTTTGGGAGATACAAACCCTTTTGGTGCGATCCTGGCCCTGGGTTTCTAAAGGGGCCGGTGTCAAGGGTTTGGGGAGGGTGGGAAGGAGCCTTTGAAACAAACCCGCTTGGCCCCAGCAGTCGCTCCGTGTGATGTTTTACTGTCCTGCGGTGTTCTCCCAGCTGCGGCTGGAATTAGCCGTGGGCACTGAGAAGGAGAATGGAAAGCATCAGCTTTGCCTCCTTCGTGGAGAAAAGTCCAGTCTGGAAAAAGCGTTTGGCTTCAAGTCAAAGCTGCCACTTGAACTTCTGGGGGCGATTAGTAAAGCTGAGTAAATGTCCTCCTTCCCCTCCAAGTCATTATTTTCTAGTTGATTTGGGTACCTGCCAGCAGCAGAAATGCCCGGAGTACTGCACGGTAAGAAGCTGGGTTTCCAGCGCCATCGGAGGCAGAAAGCAGTAAGCAGCCAGGTCTGAGGGACACCTGCTCTTGCAAAACGGAGCACCTGGCCAGGCTGCTGTGGAGCTGTGACTGAAGAATAATCAATGTTTGTTGCTTCAGGCTTGTGGCACAAGTAATGGAAGAACTAGTGTTTCTTTTTGGGCCGAATGCTAAATGGAAAACAGCTTTATGGAAAGGACTCTCTGCCTGTTTTTTTTTTTCCTTCTAATGATAATTTCCAGATTTCCCGGTCTTTGCTTTCCTGATGTGGCCTGGGTGGCTGGCTCAGGAACGGCTGGATCGCTGTAGCTGTTTGAAATAACTGTGCCTCGGCTCTTTGCCAGCCTGAGAGAAAGAATTCCCTGTGACTTTGGTGACAGACAGGTCCTCATTGGCCAGACAGGTGTGTCTGTGGGAACCTGCTGCCGGTGCGTGTCCTGGAGCCCAGAGCATCCCCACTGAGCTCCTGGGGGACGTGGGCCGTCGCCAGATGGACAAGTGTCCTGTGCACTTGTGGGGACACGGCTGCGCGTACGGGAGCGGAGAAGAACCCATAGCCAGTGCAGAGACCTCTGCCTGCCCGGAGCCGTGTGCGTGCTAAGTACAAAGTCATTTCTTACCTCATTCAATAATGGGAAGAAAAAGGGCTCATTTCCAGCTGTGAGTGGCAGTGGGGACCAGATGCTTGTGTGGTGAGGAGGGAGCTGGCTCAGTGCTGAGCGCTGCGAGGGCCGGGTGGTGCCTGCAGAAAGGTGTTGCAACCCATCACATGCCTGAATCGTGACAACAAAGGGTTTCTTCTTCCATGCCCGTCTTCTCCTCTCTGGCAGCGTGTGCACGTATCGTTCCTGAGGCTGAGATCATTCACGCTGGAATAACTTATAAAGCATGAATGGACCAGCGGGACTTAAACTTCTCTCCCTTTGCAGCCTTAAAAGGAAGGAGCTAAAGTCAGGGTACACAAATGGATGAAAATTGCTGATTTTACTCACTGTATTTACCACTTTTTTTTTCCCCCAGAATAAAATTGGATCTGAGTAATTTAATAATCCTGAAGTATTCTGGGTGGGGATGAGGATCTGAAGTGTAGTCAGCATTCAGCACTGTGGAGAACCATGCTGTGCTTCTGGCGTCGAGGGACTCTCTCAGAATGTTAACTGTAGTTGATTAGACCGCTGGCTCTAAGACATTGCTTCTGCCTTGTTTATTTCACATTTTTCATAGCACTTTTAATCTGCAAACAGCGTAAGGTGAGCAGGCTCTACGGCACGAGGAGCCGGGGCTGTCACCGCGCTGTGCCCGGCACGGCCGGTGCTCAGAGCCGCCCGCTGTCCCCGGAGCGGCACTCGCGGGGGTCACGGCACTGGAAAACCAGGGTCCATCCGGACAGCCGTTCCCACGTGTCTAAACTGCATTTTAAAGTGGGCCTTAAGCAAATATGTAACCTCAGCACTCTTGTTCTATGGGGATCCCCATGTCTACTTGGTTAGTGGACAGGAGAATGATTAACTGGGAGGTCATTTCCCATCGTTTGGGTTTTTTGGGAAGTCTGGCCCTGTGGGTAATCCTGACTCACTCAAGGACGAGCAGTTTCTCATGTCCTTGAGAGTAAATGCCAAACTACTCGGGCTTGCCCGCAGCATTGGCTTTATTTGCCAAGGACTTGAGAGTGTTCCTGAAGAACAGAGCAAGAGCGAAGGGAAAACAGGCAAGCAATTCTGACACACTTTGGTATTCCTGATGGTGCTGCTGCCATCAGCTGTTCTATCAGCCTTCACAGCCCATGCTATAATTAAGATCTGTCAACACTGATAAAAGGGAGAACATTCAGTCAACTAATTAAGTATCACTTTAATACTCTAATATTTAAATTCAGGTTCCTAAATCAGCAGAATAATAAAATGTTTTATGTCTGCTTAAATGGCAGGGGAACAGAATGTGAATATCTCAGTAGCGGATTTAATTATCAATCCCGCTTGCCCTCGGAGAGCAGAGCGGATCTCGGTGCTGGTGAAGTGGAACCGGGATTCCTGGTGGCTGTGAGAGGCAGAGATGGCTCAGAGCACCGAGGGAGCACCCATGGGCTGGGGTATCAGTGTATCGATCATCCATGGGCTGGGGTATCAGTGTATCGATCATCCATGGGCTGGGGTATCAGTGTATCGATCATCCATGGGCTGGGGTATCAGTGTATCGATCATCCATGGGCTGGGGTATCAGTGTATCGATCATCCATGGGCTGGGGTATCAGTGTATCGATCATCCATGGGCTGGGGTATCAGTGTATCAGTCATCCATGGGCTGGGGTATCAGTGTATCGATCATCCATGGGCTGGGGTATCAGTGTATCGATCATCCATGGGCTGGGGTGTCAGTGTATCGATCATCCATGGGCTGGGGTGTCAGTGTATCGATCATCCATGGCTGGGATATCAGTGTATCAGTCATCCATGGGCTGAGGTATCAGTGTATGGATCATCCATGGGCTGGGGTGTCAGTGTATCGATCATCCATGGGCTGGGGTGTCAGCGTATCATCCATGGCTCCAGATACAGGAGAAGACCTGAGCAAGGAGAATTGCGTCGGAGCTGCACCAGGTATTGAGCAAATGCTTCAGCAGGCCTGGCTTCAATGTCACCTTTGTGCTGTCCTTTTTGCGTTAGCTTTCGGTGAATGCTTTGGCGAGCAGGTTTACAGGCAGGAGTGCTCATGGGAATGGAAATATCTGTTCCAATCAATCTCCAAGAGGACGGCAAACCTAGGTTTACTAAGTTATCTGCACTAGAAACCTGATGGTGACTTTGCACTCGCCCTGGCAAGAAACACGAGGAGCTGGGCGGCTCGTGTGCTGTTAAACCAAGTAGGGCAATGGTGATGGTAATGAGCTGGTTGCCGCTAATGACGGCTGCGGTCTGACCGTGAGCGCCGGGCAGCGAAGGGTGCAGATCTGGAGTGTTCTTTTAAGGCTCAAAGCTATTCTCAGAAATGATATGGGATGGAAAAAGGCTTGGAAAAAATCAATCTGGAAAATCCCACTCTGTTCACAAGTAGTTTGCAAACAGAAAAAGAAGTGAAATTCATCAAGGAAATGAATCATTACAAATGATTTGTTTGGCTGTTGTATGGAGATGATTCATGAATATCGACCCATCTGTAATTGTGAATAACTCCCTGCAGAGGCTGTGTGCTGTACAAAGTGGTAGGTGTCTGAAATCGGGTGAAAGAATGCTTTTTGTTTTGTTTTTAATATTGTGGTTGCTCCAAAAGGCTTTAGTCAAGGTTGCAGCCTTCTTGTGTGGCACTTTTCAGATGTTATTGTATGGAAGAACACTTGGTCTAAAGAGCTGTCAGAAAATACCGTGATTTCCGTTTTGCGATAGGGCGATGGAAGTACAGAATGACTTGCCCAAGGTCAATTAGAGTCTGTAGCAGACGCTGGGAAAGAATCAGGGTTGCCTTAGTCCAAGTCAAACGCTTCGATTTGTGTGTAACAGTCCCAGAGCAGGAATTGGCATCAGTTAGTGTGTATGTTGCGCGTGTCTGCTATAGAAACCTCACCTTTGCAAAACGGGGTTGTTTATCCGCACGCTGGAGTTTCAAGGAGGCGTGAGATCCTGTGCGATCTGCCCGCTCAGCAGTAAACGGAGCGCGTGCCACCTCCGCTGTGGGGTGCGGGCGTGGGGCCGGGGCTGGGCTGTCCTGGGCCATCCCCCGGAGCTCGGGCACGGCGCAAACACACAGCTCGTTCTGAACTGAGCAGCCAAGCAGAAAGCACCTCTGGAGGAGAAATGCCACGCAGCTGGTGTGCAGCCACGCAGCTGGTGTGCAGCTCCAGGGTTGTTATCCTTTCTCCTTCTCCCGGCAGCTTCGTGTCGCCATCGTTTTGCGCGGGGGCTCTGGCTGCAGTTACTGCGTGGCTGGCACGGCTGCTTCATAGCAGATGGTTTTCTGTCCGTGCTGCCCGAGTGTTTCTGTCCTGAGCGCGCTGCTTGGCGAGGGGATGGGGATGACCAGCGGAACAGTGGCGTTATTTGTTTTAACCTAGAGAAACGTGGCCGTTTCGTACTCCGCAGTTCCCTCCTGACAGCTCGTCCTCCTGCGCCACGCTGCAGTGAGTGACAGCAACCAGAGGCTATTCAAAAGGGTGGCATCTCAGCATGTAATAATCATAATTACATGAAATAATAACCATCCAAAGGGCAGCCTGGTGAGTGACAAGGCAGAGAATATACCTTGACACCTGCCAAAGATGTACTAAACACACAGAGAAATTTTCCCCAGGTTCCTGTCACTTTGTCAACTAACAGAACCAGCCGGAGTTAATAAAATTACTCCAGCAAAGTCAAGCAGGCTTCTTTCCCTTGCTGTCAGAGGCTCACCGAGGTAACGCGGGTTCAGAGTCATGGAGGAGTTTGATCTACGTCTGGCAATGCTTCTGTTGTTACTATTTCTGGCCGTAATTAATGGAGAAGTTCCTCTGCATGGAGTTTAGTCTGATAATTATTAGTGGTAATAATTGATAAAGTGGAGGAAGCAGCAGGCTTTGGGGACTGGGCTAAAAAACCGTGGAAATGTTTGACGTTTCCTTTGCTACCGTTCCTTCTAATGCTTAATTGTGCCTGCGTGTAAGGGCTGGAGTGTGGTTGGGAGCCACAGCTCATGCCACTTACAGTTTTGATCCTGATGTGCAGCAGCAGATGATCTTACATTGTGCAGTGTCTAATCCTTTCTGTAGAGCAAGCACGGAGATTGTTTGGACAAGCCCCCTTCCCCTAAAGAAATGGTTATGGAACGACAGGAGAGGTGGGGTATATGGGAACGGATAGTGTTTGTAGATAGAAGACGGACCCCTACAACTAGAGTTAAGGGGATTGTGTGTGTCCAAAACCTTTTAAAATCACCTGCAAGTTATCCCAGTCTCCCTTAAGGTGAAACAAAACCTGCTGGCTGAGTGCTGGACTCCCTGCCCAAAGGTCCCCGTGCACTGTGCGTGGGTTCAAATCAGATATTCCCAGTCACCAGGAGTACCCAACAGGAGTCATAATATTGGAGGTGGGCCTGTGCTTTCCTACTGAAAGTGTGGGAAGCCCAGCAGGAATGGAAGGTGCAGGGTTATTTTTCTGCGTGGCTCTTTAAAATTGGATGATGTGCATTTTAAGTGTCTCTTAAGCACTGTTCCTCGTCACTTTAAAAATTCACACAGGACAATTAAAATTGGCTGTAGGATTATTTTTGTTCTATGTAATTTTGAGATGTGTTGTTTGATCGCGTCTTGTTATATTCCCCAGTATGACCCCTCCCTTCCTTGGGGTCCCGTGTGTCTTCCCTTGGCTCGTGTTCAGGTACGAGGGGGAGAGCGCTGTGCTGGCGCACCGCAAACTCAGAGGCGCCGTGTCCCCAAATAAGGGTGTCAGACACCACGGCTGTGAAATAACACAGAGGCTGAAGTTTGCAGGAGAGGTTTATTTATACCCCCGGCTGGCTGCAGCGGTGGTTTCCATGGGAATAGGAAGGGCTGCGCAGTGGGACGGCTGCTCTCAGCACATGGCAGAGCTCATGGGGGGGCTGCAGCCTCTTAAACCCTCGTTAATCCAGCCCCGCCGTACGCGCCTCTGTGCCAGGTACGGCTCGCAGGCAAGACATGGGGCACGGTGCAAGAGATGCAGTGTTTAGGAAAAAAAAATGCATGTTCCCTTTGCAGCAAAGGGATAAAACTGTGTTTTCTGTGCAGTGTTTTGGTGATCGTTATCCTGGAGAATGGACGGGAGGAGGGGTTTTTATTTATTTATCTGTTTACTTATTTTGATTCACTTAATGAAGCTGCCATGGGGGGAAGCAGAGCTGCAGGCAGAGTGTGCTTCGTTCTCGCTGGGTCTCGCTCCCGTGTGGCTGCACAGAAGACCCAGGGGCAGAGGGATGCGGTGGGCTCGGCGCTGCCGCCGTCGCTGTGGAGCTCTCTGCTCTCCAGGGGCTGCTGCCCAGATCCTGCTCCTGGGGCACGCTCCCTGCGGATCTTCTCCAGGTCTGCAGCACCACCTGCCCCCCTTGCTTGGTTTTGCAGTGAAAACATGCTGGAGGGAAGGAGCAGCGTCAGGCAGCCCCGAGCTGGACCATTCCCACCACCCTGCCAGTAATGAAGCAGCAGCACCGCCTCCCTCCCCTCTTGGCGCCTTAGCACAGAATTTGCCCCAGTCCCGCATCCCTTTTGGCTCCACGCTGTGGGCTGATGCACTCTGGAAAAGCGGGTGCTGTGTGCACCCCCTGGCCCAGGCTCCATGGGGGGCTTGGGGGACTGCACAGCACCCCCAGTGCAGCCGCCCTCCCACAGGGGGAGCTGCACCCCACGTGTCCACGGACAGGCCTGGGGGGCTCTTGGGTCCAGCATCCCTGGGACTGGGTCAGCCAGAACAGAGTCTCAACTAGCCCGTCATTGGCTCAGCGGGCAGGGGTGTCTGGAGGCGCGGGGGCTGCCGTGTGCCATCCGCTGTGCTCGGGGGCCGCGGCGCGGGGACGACATCCGCAGGAGCCGCGAGATTGGCAGGGAGAGGCTGAGCGCCCTTAATAATACAGTAGGTGGGGGAAAGCAGGGGATAAAACACACCAAAAATTGCATTCAGACAACACAGATGACAGTTATTTTGATTTGTAAATGTCTACCTAGGCGGAAAAGCTGCCATAAATAATACGGAGCTGTCAGGCTGCGCTGAGCGGGGCTGCGCTCAGGCCTGGTGCGATGGGAGGCTGTATTTTTCACAGTGTATATGCAGGATAAACATACGCTCTTCTCGCACATGTTTGTCATTGACAAATTCCTGCTGCACCTGCACTGTGTCATTACCGTGTCACTGCAGCCGCACTTCAGAGACAGAGGGTTGTTGAATTTTTTTTGTCTTTAATAATTGTCTTCCTTGTCCCTCGGCTAGGGCAGGAAAATCCCCCATTCCACAGCTCTGGTTTGCTGTGGCACAGATGAGGTGTTGGTTTTGGCTCCGCTGCAGCAGGCGGCAGCGCTGGCTCCGGGTGACAACCTCGGGGCAGCCTGGCAATGCACCGCGCTGCCAAGTTCTTCTCCCCGTGTTGGGAAAGCACATAAAACTGAGCCATTTCCAGGAAGATACTTGGCCGTTGCTTTCACTTGTTCTGTGCACAAACAGAGCACTTGAATCTTCAGGGCTATCAATATTTATAGATTGATCTGTTCGAAGGCCAAGAGGGAGCATTTATGGTTATGCACTCTGCCCTCCGCAGGGTATAGAACAGCTCGTCAGCCAGGGCAGACAGAATTGCACCCACTCTGGCCCCTGACTGCGATTCAGGGCATGGGAACTGGTTTCGTGATGGGAGCAGGAACCAGCAGCAAGGGCAGGTGCGATTGGTCAGGGTGTCAGGTGCCCCCAGCCCTGATGTGAGGCGGGGAAGCTGCTCCCTGCAGGGCATCCCCGCCAGCACAAGGGCCGCTCGCTAGAATGCTGCTCTGCTAAATTCTGTGCTGAATTCAGCCTGCTCGCATTGTTAGCCGGTCCAACAACATCAACCGATTCCTGAAATGGCGCCGGAAGGTCTTGATCAGCGAGTTGGATTTCTGGTCAGGTAATTGGTGAGAAGGAAGAGAGAGCGAGAAGGATTTTTGCTTTTCCCCATCAACTCTGAAAGTGGCTTGGAAAGAAGCCCAGCACCCGGTTCCCTTAGCTCAGCTGTGAGCTGCGTTTGAAATCCCACAAATAAAGAGCTGAAAAATCCCCTGAAGGTTTGGGAAACATTTGGGAGCATCCCTAGATGCATTTATGGCTTCCCATCAAGCACCACGTGAAATTCGTGGCTTTGTGTGGCTCTGCCTGGGTGTTTGACTGAATTTAGCTTTTCATTCTGGGCTTAGACAGAGAAACAAGGGGAGACAAAGCCTGCAGCCTGCTCTGAGCATGGTGTTCACATACCCTGGGAGGCAGAGCTGCTGCTGTTCTGTACAGCTGTGACCTCCAGACCAAAAAGGAAATTTCCCTGTTAAAGATGTGCAAATCTTCTAATGGTCCCTTCTATCAAGGCACAGATCTCTACCAGTAAATGCCCCATCCGCAAATACATTTTGCACTGTAGTTGACTTCCATGCACCATCTCAGCTGACCAGCCTTCCTGGGATCACAAAGCAGAATTTGCTGTTAAATCAAACTGCCTTTTATTTTCTTTGCTCCGTGATTGATATGTCTCATAGTGTCATGCAACTATATACAGCTTCTCCCTATCGGGTGACACAGTGGCTGCTCCTGGCCGTGTCACCTCGGGTCGGGTTAATTAACCCTGACATCATCCATTTTCATGGACAGAGTTCCCGTTCCCTGCTGCTTGTAACCAGAGGCCGATGGCAGGGTGAACACGGGCGGGAGGCGGTGGGGGTGCCGTGTCAACAGCGTCGCTTCGCACCGAGCCAAAGCGTTTCCAGTGCCTACAAAAAGGAGCAGAAGCCAACTTTTCATCTCCTTGTTTTTCTTAGGGCTTAGCAAGGAACCAGTGAGTTCGCAGCAGCTCTGATTACAGACGTTTGCTCTTTTCTTTAGCCCCGGTGACTGTGCGGTTGGCTGGGTGACAGCGTTTATCCAGTGCCAGCGCTCCAGCCCGTCGCTTGGCCGCTCTCTCCGAGGCCAGGCTGTCCCCAGTGCCGCGGGAGGACAGCGAGCCTGGGCTTTGCTTTGGAAGGGGCTGTTTTGGGTGCGATACGGAGGGGTGAGGAGCCAGGACCAGACGGTCAGCGGAGGGTCGAACCGGCAGCTCTGACAGGCTGTAATTGCTCCCAGCCTTCTGCAGGGGTTAGCGCCACAGGAGCAGACAAGCGGCCGCTCCAGCTCTGAAATACCCTTTGTGCTAAGCAGCCCGCAGCATTGCTGCTGTGCATCTTGGTTTAGTATTTTTCTAACCTGTGCTGCTCATCTGTATGGGCACTGAGTGGCCTCTCTTGAGAACAAAAGAAAATCTGTGCAGTTGCAGGAGGAAATTGCTTCAAAGATCAGCTTCGGGCGAGCATTGTTCTGTGTGCAAGCGTTTGGGAGGTGTTTGCTGCGTTTTGGGACCTCACAGTCTGAGACCTATTCATGCTGCTCTCGTCAGAGAAGTAGCCAAAAAGGGCTTACAAATTAATGCACGACAGACACCTCATCACACTCTTTTCCCCTTTGCACGAAGGCTTTTGTGAGCCACGTCCTTTGCAGGCTGATGCATTGCAATGTGTGCAAGACCGAATGTGGAGGACCGTTCCTCTTCAGGTTCGGGCTCTTCTCCATTCCTCTGCTCTGATTTTGCTTTTTTCTTGTCCTCGTCTCATTGGTGTCATTCGTGCCGAGAGCTGGCAACCGAGACAGCAGTGAGTCAATGGGAGTGGGAGGCAGCGGGGTTGAGGCGTGATGGGACGGTTCCTCCTGAGGTTCTGATCCTGCCCGTGTCTCTGCAGGACAGCTCTGAAGTCACCCCTGTGTTCAGTGGTGCTGATAACAACCCCGGACAGCAGCTGGAAGGCTGTGTGTGGATCTGGTGATGTGGGAGGCATGAGGAAGCAGCAGGTGGGACGTGGGGACAGGAGGGACACAGCACAGTGAGCGTGGCAGACATGGTTCTGGAGAAGAGGCATCCAGCTGCAGCGGTGCCAGCCCGAGCAGCCCGTGTGCCAGCTGCGTTCGTCTGGGTCCTGGTCTCTGGGGGGGGAAGGGGACAGACACCTGAGGTCCCAGCAAAACTTGCCCTGCGGTAAAGCCTCAGCAGCTGGTGAGAAGTCAGACTGAGACAGAGCTTCAAAAAGTTCAGGCAGATGGGGCTGGGGTTGAGGAGATCTGGGTTGGTTTGCCGAGTTAGCCCTGGCTTGCCTGGCTGAGCTTGGGGTGGTTCCTG
The DNA here is from genome assembly GCF_037038585.1 of Patagioenas fasciata. Classification (NCBI taxonomy): domain Eukaryota; kingdom Metazoa; phylum Chordata; class Aves; order Columbiformes; family Columbidae; genus Patagioenas; species Patagioenas fasciata. Next base: position 923,694 of record NC_092536.1, read on the forward strand.
CAGCTGACCCCGGCTGCTGCTGCTGAGCTGTGGCTTGAGACTTGAAAATAAGCATTGTTGGTTTTATTTGGAGGACAAGTGCTACCATTTTATTGGAAAATACTACCAAAGGATGGCAGGAAGAGAGAGCATAAAAGATTAAGTCTGCTCATGGACTGGATCAGAGCACAATATTTTATCTCCCACTGTGCTACCAGCTGTATGAGACGAAAATGTCAGAAATCCTGCAGCAGGCAATCAGAGCCTGACCTCGGGCACTTTGCTCTTGGTGTAGATCCTGGAACAAGGAGGCTTCCTCCCAAAGCTCTTCGCCTTCTGCTTGCTTGTTAAGCCTGAACTGCCTTTGTGTCCCTCGGTGTGACCCTCAGAAAAGCCGAGGGGTAGTGGGGAGCGGGAGGGAGCTCAGCAGCAGCAGCATTGTGCTGGCCCCTTTGACAAAATGGGCTCTGTCAGCCCAGAGCATCCCCTTGTCCTGCATCACAAGCATCTTCCTCCTCCTCAAACTGTTGCATGTGAGATTTATGTCTCCAGCCTCCACAGTGCATGTTAACTCTGCATTTTTCTGTCTGGAATATTATTTTGCTCATATTTTGTGAACTTCCCCAGGCCTGTTATTTTTCTTCTGTTTCTCTTTGCAATGTTTTTCATTGTGGAATGACCTGAACCTAATTCCCGTACCTTTTGCTCTGTGCAAATGCAGCAGGATTGTGACAGAAGGAGCTGCCTCTTTGATGCCTGGGCAGTGACAAGCAGTGGCCTGGTTCATGGCTACTGATGCTTGACCTGGGATCGACTCCATGAGTCTCTCTGCCTGGTGCCTCGGCGGCACTGGTGGGGACCAGACGTCCCCGTGCCTCTTTCCTGCCACCACCCTCTCGGCAGCCAGACCCTGGCATGTGTGTTCCTGGGGGGCTGTCACCAGCAGGGGTGCTGATGTGCTGCTGTGCCCCCGTCCTGGGGTCCGGGTCCCCTCGGTGCCGCCTCTCCTCGTCCCACTGCTGGGGGGAGCAGGGGCGCTGTGCCAGCACCAGACCTGAGTGAGGAGAAGCGTATTTGTCAATCAGCACGTTTTCTTTATTTTTGCAATGTACCCTGCTGGAGAACTATTATACATAATTGGTTCTGGATTACTGCACAAACCGCATTCAGATAACACTTGTCACCTTGGGAATAGCTAATGATACATAACAAACCAGCAGCAGCGTGCTCAGGCTGAAGGGCTCTTTGTGTGTGTATGTTTGGTCTTCTTTTTGTTTTCAAACGTGTCTCGAAGAACAAAAATACACATGTATTTTATTTTAAGCAAGCACTTCCTTGCGCAGATCTGTTTTGGTTTGAAACATCGAGTGTGTTCCTCCAGCAGATCAGCGTTACCGTGCAGCTCTTGTGATGCGGTGCCAGTCATGTTTATTTTCTTAGCTGAAATTATTTCCTCAACAGACTTCCTTTCGACAGAGCACTGCTCCCTGCATATCTCGTTCACCCCTAAGCTCCTCTAACTGCTGCTCTGCTCCTCTGATGGATATCTTGCAGACAGGGAACAATACTTTATTATTGGAAAGTAAATGCTCATATCCGAGCCATCCTAGAATACATCAAAATCTGCATGAAACAGACTTTAAGCAAATGAACTCTAAACTCCTGGGTTTGATTATCTCAGAGAATCCCTGCTGAAACTAATAAGGCAGCATCATGCAAAAGACATTCTAGGCTCAATATTACTAAGTATTAATTATTGTTATCTCTTTGCTAGCTGATAGCAGTGCTTGCAGCCCTGCAATTTAGCCTTCCAGCAGAAAGAAAGGTATTGGAACAAAGCTAGAGAATAAAGCTTGATATAAACACATCGGACCTGAAACAAAAGCTGTCGTGATGCACCGTGTTTCCTTCCCCAAATCCCAGTCCAGCATGGCTCCACTTTCAGAAACTGGCTTTAAAACCACCCATGCTGGAGAGCAAATTTGCTGCTGCTCCTCTTGCAGAACCTTCTCTTGGGCTGCTGAGGCCAAGGGGACAGGCGAGGGGAAAAGCCTCACGTGCCTTTTCAAGTCTGCCATGTGCTCTCCAAGAAACACAACTTGGATGACTTTGTACAACAGTGACATCTGGTGATACCCGTCAATATTCGCTGTTTCCATCTGCTTTTTAAGAGGGTGGAGTTAGAATCTGCAAACCGAGTATCTCTGGTACTTGTTTCGTGTTGAGCTGTGCTGTCCAGTGGGACATGGGGGGACAGTGTGAAGTGACTGGGGGTGCACAGGTGTAAGAGGTTGATCAGCCCCCCAGGCTCCTTGGCTGTTTTATTTCTGCAGCAGCAGGACAGGGAGGGCTTAGAGAAGCTCTCCGGCAGGATTTGGTAGTGGCTGACCCCTGCTTCTGTGGGGAACTGCAGCCCCCGAAGACAAGGTAATGATGAAGAGCATTAACGCACTAAAACCAATCCTCTCTTTTCACAAAGAGAGACACACATGGCTGGAAAACAAGTGTAGTCACGGGTGGGCTCTCCGTAGGGATTCTCCACAGAGACTTCACAGCAAGTTTTCTACCAGGACCAGGAACATTCAGGCTTGTGCAGGGGAGATGGGGAGACAATCATTGCAGCACCTTTCAACAAACCAGTCATTCCTATGAATTATGTCCCACTGCACGCTCCGGAGCGTCCACCCTACCCTGGTTTATCTCACTGGCTCCAGCTGGGATGTCCTTCTTCCCCAAAGAGCTCCCAGCCTGCGTGCTCGGGCTGCTCTACCATGTGTAACAACAAAGGGACAGTAACCTGTTCTCCACTCGTCACCCTCATACCTGAGTGTCCTCCGGAGCCCTTGGCAGCTGCTGCTGCCCTGGGGAGGTGTGCGGGTCCCACAGCCCGTGCTGGTCCCACAGCCCGTGCTGGTCCCACAGTCTGTGCCCCCCACACCTCATCCCCGCTCACTGTGCGCTGGAAACCAAGAGTTCCCTCCTGGTCCCTCAGGGATCCTTATTGACTTTGATGGTCGTTAGAAGACCTCTGCGTGGATTTGTAATCATTCTACGTGTACACCCAGCAACACTAACATAACTGGTAATTAATTTGTTTTAATTGTTTTTATATAATCCCCGTGAGCGACCTGATGTTTTGTTTTGCATCTGTTATGTTTCTGACTCAGATTTTAATGCCTTAATGGGAACAGTGCCAACTGCTGTTACACTGAGCTATGAGCAATCTCCTGGCACACTTCCAGTCCTTTATTGTGGAACTAACTATACAGCACTGTAATTTAACTAGCGAAATGTGGCAAATCACTGTTATTAATAACAATAAATCTATTTCTGCAGGTTGACAGCATTAAAATAACAAATTACTCTGCAAAGAAAGCTGGTAATTTTGGGTGCTTTCCACTGCGATCATTGCAGAAGTGTAATATCCGTTATTAAGAGCCTTTTGGTGTCTCACGAAGGAGCTGTTTGCACATGACAATGCATCATGGTACTTACTACAGGGGAGGATGTGGAGGCCTTGACCATGGCTACTTCAGTAATTCATCATTTTAATTGGAATGTTGATGGTGGGATGGGGCAGGTTAGGGAAGACTGTCTGCCTCCCTCCCTTCCCATCCCCCCTTTTTAATTCTCCTTTCTCCTCCCGTTAGTCAAATGTTAATGCCCGAGATGTTCATTTCTCTCGCTCTCTTCCCTCCACTCTGCTGCTGCCTCCACTCTGGAGTCCACAGAGCCCTGCAGTGAGTTAGTCCCTGAGGTCTGGCCGAGCGCTTGGTTTGTGTGAGGCTTTAACCATGAAAACAATGCCCACCAGACACTCATATTTTTAAGAGCTGGCAGCTGAACTCCTGCAGGCTCCTGCTGGATCTGCCGCCCAGTCATTGCAGAGAGACCACGCCACAATCACAGCCTTGGGATAACTCTGAGGAGAAGCTGCTGGTGGAGTTCAGATACTGCACTTGAGGTCATCCTGAAGCTCTTGGGGCAATCCACATCTCAGCCTCAGCCAACACCTTTGCTGGGGCAACCTGCGCAGTAACCCCAGGTCTGCGTTACCCTGGTGTGAGACAAGCCTGATTTTCTGTAGCCTGATTAAAGAAAAGTACTTCGACCCCTTTGCATCCCGTCGGCCGCGCTGAGCAGCGATTGCAGGGGTGGAATGAGCGTGTTGGCACCTTGGGGTGAGCGTGGGATGTGGGTGGTGAGCGGGATGTAACTGAGGTTATAGTAGGGAACCGGTGACTATGGGACTTGGGGCTTGACTGGCTTAACTGCTTGTTTCCTTAGTTTCCATGTTTTGCGTTGGTGGGATGGGCGTTCTAGGGAGCTTAAATGGCACTTAAAATATTATGGAAAAGAGAACACAGGAATATTTGCCTCGTAAGTTGCAGGCGCCAAAATGTTCTTGTACAGTCTGTTTGTAAAGTTACTGTTTGTCTAAGAATTGTTAACATACCCAGGGGTTTTACTCCCTTTCTGGTTGTTCTTTCACGACAGTCCTTATCCAAACCCACTGCAGGTAATGGAGAGGTCGCCTCAGCTCCTCTGCTCGTTCCTAGTGTGGGCAGAAAGCTTCAAGGTATCATTTCTGGCCGGACAGTGTGAGACACGAGCGTGTGCTGCTCTCTCTGCAGGCAGGTGAGTGTGTGCCCTTGCTCTGTGAGCTCTCCCGTGCCGGACACCTGCAGAGCGTCTCCCGCAGTCTGTCGCCTGCTGCCAGCGACTCTCTAGGTCACGCTAACAAACTCCTCTGCGACTGCAGCGTGGGGTACTGTCAGTAACTCGCAGCTCTTAAAAACACAGCCCCGAGAAAAGCAGCATGTGCTTAGAAGGACGTTGAGAAGAAAGGGTGCAAGGTGGCGAGGTCAGAAAGAGTAAATAAGTGATGTGGAGGTAACTGGATGGAGGAGGCTAGTAAGGGAACGGAAACAAAAATACTTGTGGGGAACGAAATTAAGACGACACATGCAAAGAGAGCTGGCTGATCAAACTCCTAGAAACGCGAGGCACTGGGAATCGGGGAAGAGACTACGGTGCAGAGCTCGGTCACCGCCGTTTGTGGCAGTCTCCATGAGTGTGGGGTCAGCGGGGCAGCCTGGTGGGGGAGCAGGAGCAGACTGCCCAGTTTGCTAACTGGTGTTTGAATGCAGCGCAGTGAGCGTGCAGAGGGAGCTGGGACACCCACAGATCTGCTCGTTGGTGCAGCTGGAGGAGCTGCCATGGGGCGGTTTGCAGCAGGGCCGATGTGTTCCTGCTTCGCTCTTTGCATGGAAGAGAAGCGGCTTAGGGCTGCTGCAGCAGAGGATGCCGAGTGTTTTGATCAGGGGATTTCTTTATTTTTCTAGCTGTAATTTTGCAAGGGGAACTAGGAGGGAGGGAGGCTGGAAATCACTCTGACTCTTTGTGCTTGATAAAGTCGGAGGAGATTCATTTAGTCCCCCAGCTGGCTTGAGCAGGTCGGAGCCTGCCTGCTCCTATGTGGAAACCCGCGGCTGCTTCTGGATGGTGGCTCGGAAGCTCCCCTTGCAGAGCCCAAGCTCGCAGGCTTCTCTTGGGGTCACTCAAGTGCTTAGTCAGTTTTCTTAGAGATTAAAGCTTCTCCCAGGTAGCGGAGTGACTCTGCAGGGTTTAATCCGCTCCTGTCTGCAGCTCGGGCGCCAGCCGCGCCGGACGGAGCTGTGCAGAGACGCAGCCCCTCGTGAGCACTAGCAGTCGAACAGGGCTCTGAGCGCTTATCCAGCCTAATCTGCCGGTCAGGCTGTGATCATTCAAGTTTAGCGAGTTCGGCACCGGCCGCTGCTCTCCCAGACAAGTGCCCACGGCTCTGAGGGGCAGCGGTGTTGATGGGCTTCTGAATGGGGCTACGGGCCCAAATCCTCCTTAAAAATGAAAATCCTAGTTTATTCTCTGCTATTTTTGTTCTTTGCATCCTACCCTTTGCTTTCAAACAAAGATCCTATGGCACTTGACAAACAAGATGAAGGCACTTGACCCTCTGAGTGTTTTCATCCTGTTGATTTGCAAAGCAGCCAAGTCCTTGGTCCGGCGTGGTGGTGAGTGGTGGCGTCCCCAAGCCTCACTCCACCAACGGAGCATTCGGTTTGGAGCCTGCTCTAGACTTGCTCGTCTTGGAAGAGCCACGGCAATTCTAAGGCACGCGTTTGCAGCAGAGCGGCACTGGTCCACGTCTGCCTTGGGATGGAGCAGGCTAGGTGAAGCGCAGTGTGACTGCACTGTGAGGGGTTAAAGCCTGATCGCCTTCATCTGTAGATGCTTTAATATCTTTCCATTATTTTAAGCTGGGTTGCAAATGAACATCACCTTTGATCTATAATGAGACTTTCCAATCGGTGAGGCCTGAGCTCAAAAAACAAAAAGCATTTTAGATTGATGAGAGCAGTAGAAACATCTGAAACCTGAAGAACAGCCCGTTCCAGCGTTGATGGAGACAAAGGGTGAGGGAGGGGGATCTCTGGGAGCCGGGGGGGCCGAGGGTCAGGGAGAGGCAGCGGTACCTCTGATGTTACCCAGGTCCTGGACTCTTTTGTTTCGGGTCTAAATCATTAGTGAGGGGGTCTTGACCGGTCTCCTAATTTGAATGGTGAGAGTATTTTGGGTGCACAGAACGACTGTTCTGAGGGTGGGGGCAGAACGTGGGGTGGCTGCGTTTCCTGCCCCTGTTTTCTTTAGGCGACTACTCATGCAGAACCAAAACAGGGTCACAATAACTTCTTTCTGCAGATACTGACGATGGATTGGCTCTATTTAAAAACATCAGAGTACCTAAATAATGTGGTTTATTTTGCTCGTTGCTTAATATCTACATGATATTCCTTATCAGGTTTGACAGGTCAACCTCTAAATCATTTAACAACATCTCTTTAATGCTGATTTCCCAGCTTTTGTCGGTCTGTCTCATAGCCAGGGTGTTATCTAGCGTGTGGAATTTGATTTATTTCTGTGTTGGCATGTCCAGAAGAACCCGTGTAAAGAAAACGAACTGCGTGTCCCCTTCACAGGAGATCTTGGCTGCTGTTTCTCTACCCACTAAAAGCTTTATCGCTCAGCCTTGTTATTACCATACTAAACGGAACACTTCAGAGCTTAGCGGCTCAACAAGATAAACCCGCGCTCTGCGGTCGGTGTGGTTGCTGCCGGCGCGGGGCCGAGCACGATGCCTTTGCTCGCTGAACCCCCGAAAGCAGGCAATTTGAGATTATTCGAGCTTTATCAGGACAACGTGGTGAAGTCTGACCCAAGGCAGAGGAAGGTATCCACGTATCCCTTCCTTCCCGGCCACCCCGCTGTGTAATCTGTACCCGAACCGGGTTTGCTGTCTGCCAGGGTCTGTTTCCATAGGGTTGTTTTCTCTCATCAAGCGCTATGGAGTGCAGGGTGTTTTCCAGTTCAAATGGATGAGCTGGGGTTCCCCTCCCGATACTGTGTCTTGAAAATAATCCAGAAGGGCTTTTTTCCCCGCTGTGTAATGAGTGTCTTGTGTTGTCTGAAATGTGCATATTTAGGAAAATCCCCTTGCCTGTATCACTTGATTTTTAGAAATGTGTGGCTTGGTTCCATAGTGAAGGTCGATGTCTGGGTTCTCGGCTGCTAGAACTCCACAAGAGCTCGGTTGCTGGAGTTTCCTTCTCCCGGAGATGCGGGTTCGACTCCTCAGGATGCCAACAACCACACAGCTGCTCCTGAATCACTTCTGAAGGAGGGAATTTGCAAGGGTAGCTCTGGGATCCTTTTCATGGACCTTCCCAGAATTTCTGAGTATCTCTTGGTTTTATTTAAAGCATAAAAAACACAACAATTAGACAAATGTACGGAAGACGCCCACAGGCAGCTTTCTGTCTGCAGCCCGGAGCCACATGCGTTATGGTTTGTGTCTGCTGATGTTGGTCGATTCAGTGTTCAGGTGGGATCCGATTGTTACAAGAGCACAGTCAGTTCTTTTTTCTGCTTTCTGAAGCTTCTTGGGCCTGGCTCTCCATGAGACCTTTTTCAGCCTTCCTTGTCTGGTTTTTTATTGTTGCTGTTAATATTCTACTTTTATTGCTTCCGTTCTCATCTCTACGTTTTGTTCTTCTCTTTGTTTTTTTGTCACACTCAGGGATGAGCTGTCCTCCCACACTGCAGGCAAATGTACCATCTCAAAGCTCTTTGCTTACACAAGTCAGCCATTTTTAACCACGGGTTTGTAAGCAGAAAGAATAACCATCTCCCAGGCACTGCTAACAAGGATGTTTTTGGGTTGTCGTAGTGTACTAACTTCATCTCAACTGGCACTGCTGTGAGCTGGAAGCCCAGACTGTTCCTGGATTGCAGAACGTTGCTTCTCTGCTCTTTGCATCCCTTCTCAGCCTGGATATGGGACAAACGACGAGCATCGGGGCGAGAGGGTGGGGACATGTAACGTCACACTGTGCGATTGCCTCCAATCTGTGCGCCGCACATCCCTCCACACCAAGTACCTTCTCCTGCCAGCTTCTGTGTCTCTTCATACTGTGGTGCTTCTGCCAAACTAGCGGTTAGTTAAACAGCACAGAGTTCCGTATGCTTAAGCATGTGAATTGGTGTTGGAGCTGTAGTTGGGCTTGCTGCGGAGCACGCCTTTTCACGCACGCAGCACGCCACAAGAAAAGCAGTTTCCAGAGCACAGTTCCACCCCCAAAATTATGGCAGTTGTTCCTCACCAAATGCTTCAGCTCAGTCATAAGGGTTCCAGTGCAAAAGGAATAATAACCAATTAACAAATGTTATTGATGTTTACAGATAAGGCAATGCGTGTGCTCAGCATCAGGAGCAGGCGTTGCAGGCGTTGCAGGCAGGGGGAATGGAATATTGACGAGCAGCCTCTTGAATCTTCTGCCTTGTCACCTGTCCAGTAACTTAGACTGAGAATTTATTAGTGCAGCCATTCGTTAGCTGTTAGCTCTTTAGATTACGCTTCCTTGCATAGTTTAGAAAGTGTATTCAAGTGTTTCCTTGTAGCTCCCGTGTGGTGTTGTGGTCCTCAGGATCTGCTGGGCTTGCCCAAGCTCTGCGTGGTGCCCACATATCCAGCCTGAGCCCTTGAGCATCGTACCGCGGGTGAGATCTTCGAAATCCTTCTGTGTGTTTTGAGTCAAACTGCCTTTCTGTTCGCTCAGAGATGTGCGGCTGGTGTGTTTAGAGCGTTGGAAACCTAGAAACACTGTACGGTCTGTTATGAAGAAAGACAACTGCCTGCACAATCAGGAGCCGGTTTGGGAGGCAGCGCCTGTGCTGACTCTGGGGGGTGTCACAGGGAGTCTTACACTGAATTTGAGTGTTTAGCAAAATAGGTTTCTTGAAATAGGAAAAAAAAAAAAAAGGAAGAGGCAAAGAATAATATAGTGAAATAATTGCTACCTCTGGAAATTTCAATTATCCGTCAAAATATCCAGAAATCGAAACCTTACTGACATCCAGCCTCAATTATCTAAAAACCATTGGGAATATGGAATGCGTTCGTATAAATGAGGTCTCTGATAACTGAGGGAATTTTCATTGTATTTAATGGGTGTCAAGTGACTTAACCCTGTTTTGAATACCAGGGAGTTCTGGCTAATTGAAGTTTGGATAATCTACGTTGAGCTGTAGAATTTAGCAAATTAAGATAGCGTTGAGAACATGCGTGAGTTAATTTTAGCTCTTGTCAAATGAACGCGGTTTAAGTAGCTCCTCGACCAAAGGCAGCAGCCCGCACGCGGTGTGCACGCGCTGCCGGTACCCGGTACCGCGAACACCGGTACCGTGAACACCCGGTACCGCGAACACGGATACTGCAAACAGCGGTACCACGAACACGGGTACTGCAAACACGGGTACTGCAAACACCGGTACCGCGAACACAGATACTGCGAACACAGATACTGCAAACAGCGGTACCACGAACACGGGTACTGCAAACACGGGTACGGCAAACACCGGCACCGCAAACACCGGCACCGTGAACACCGGTACCGCAAACACCTGGTACCGCGAACACCGGTACCGTGAACACGGGTACTGGAAACATGGGTACCGCGAACACCAGTACCATGAACACCGGTACCGCGAACACCGGTACCGCGAACACCCGGTACCGCGCCTGCCCAGCCCCTGCAAGGATCTGTACGCAGAGACGTAGGGTGATTTAGTTTATCGGGCTTGCTCAGAGCATGCGCTGTCAATAGCACTTTGGTTGGCAGGAGGTGGGCTCTGCGGGAGGATCTGTTGGCTGAAGGCAGCACCGGGGATGGCGCAGCGGGCCGGGCGCTGGCTGCTGCTGATACCCATGGGGCGATGAGATGGGTGCGAGCCAGGAAAGCGCGGTTCTCCCAAGGCTGCAGTTCCAAGCGTTGCCTGATGTCCCTAGCACACACGTGTTTATCCTCCTCTCCTCGCTTCCCTCCTCTCCCAACATACGTGCGTTAAATGAATATTTTAATGTGTTATTAGATTTCCAGGCAGAGGGAGGAATAAATTATTAATTACTAGTACGGTGGTTTAAGAATATAAAAGATGCAAGGTTTGTGGGGAAACTTACTGTCCTGTATTAAATGAGCCGGCAGCAGCTACCAAAATCTGACAAGCTCACAAAACTGTCTTTATCTACCAGGCCTGAACAGACCCAGTGCCTGGAAGTTGGTTTTCTCCTGTCTCGTCACAGCACGGAGCGCTGCCTCTCTCCTTCACACCTTGGGTTTGGGTACTAGACCCTCGAATATTTCAAGAGAGACCAACCGCGGGGCGGCAGGGACGGTGCCGCAGTGACGGCGCAGGGGGCTGCGGGAGCGCGTTGTCATTTTACAGCTCAGCTGCAGCTCTCGGGTGAGACACTCGACATCAGTCGCCGTCCCTAAACCTTTTAGCGCTCGGGGTCTCGGTGTGTCTGTGTAACGCTGAGGTGCTAACTCAGCCTTTACTGGCTGCCCGGGGAGAAATGGTGGATGATGTAGCACACAGGGAGTGCTTAGATGAGAGGCAACGGAGGAATTTTTGACCGAGGCATATATTAAATATTTGCCCAGTATGTTGCGTATCACAAAATCTCTGTCTCATCTTTCAGAAGCGTGTTCTCCTTCTTAATGTAAGCTGTTTTGGCAATAGGAGGGTGGTGACAGTGTGGTAACCAGTGGAGGTGTTCTTCCTGAGTGTTGGACAGGACACAGGCTCTGTCTGCAGGAGCGTGTATCAGAAAGCACAACTGCTGCGTAGCATCCGTGGAAGGATGCCCTGCAAGTGACTGTGTCAGCTTGTATTGGACTAGAAGCTGCAAACCCTGGGGCTCCACTGTGCTGGGCTTTGCATGACCCCCTACCTTCCAAATAGGGAGGAAGGTGGAATAAATGAAAGAATTGTCCCCTTATAGAAGGGAACAGAAGCATCGTGTTGTTGAGTGACATACACGAGGTTAAATGGGAAAGCAGAGACTGTGACTCTCCCCAGCTCCACTCTAGGGTCTGGAACACGTAGCTGTCCTCCCCTCTTGGATCTCAATTTGAAACCCATTTTATCAGTGGATGGAAAATTAACCAATAAGGGCTATCTGATCCTGTACTGAAGAAGCAAAAATGCTCAGTTATGGAGAGACCGAAAGATGAGACAGAGCGAAGCTTCCAGCTGGTTCTCCAGAGAACACCAGCGAGACAGGAGAGACTGGCTGGGGCACTGGTGGGAAAGCAGCGCGTATCAGAGCACGGGGAGCGCGCGGGGAGGTTGAGACCGAATGTCAAGACGTGCTGTTTTAGGGAAGAAAAATAGAAATAAAAGCAGCAGTGTTAATCTGCAGGTGTGTGATAGCTGGGAAGAGATCCTCACCCACGCAGCTTTATTAGAGAGAGTTTTCTTTGCAAACATCACCAAAAAAGGAGACGAGACGATGCCAGCTATTTTGTACAGCAAAACCACCATATAGAGAACCACAGGGAAAATGCCTGAGACCGCCAACTGTAAGCAAGCTGCGCCGCTGGCAGGCTCGGAAACCGATGTTTTTTTAAAGTGTATGTTAAAATCGGCTCTGTTTACTTAATTGCAATAGAACATTGTATTTTTCTTAGGAGAAAACTGAGGAAACCTGGAGGGAGATTCTGTGGTTTGCAATAAATAAACACTAACGTGAAATCGAACGCTACCCGAATTACAAAAGCCAAGTACGCGAAGCGCTCCCAGTGCAAACTTGTCAGTCCAGCACCAGCTGTCACGAGCTGGATACTTTTCATAAAGCTTAGTTTTACCCTTTATCTTAATGTCAGTGCTTTGTTATGATTGACCTTCTTCTGGCTGGCAGCCCACTTGCACTAAACAATGCTATTCTGTTCCGAAGAGGGGAACAGAGAATGCCTTGTTACTCGGTAAAATGTCTTTGGCCCGAGTCCCTGGTGGAAGGAAGTGCTGTGATTACTGTGCTCGGCACGGAGTGCGGGGCGCAGCGGGGCTGGACCCCGGGCCTGGTCCTGGTGCTGGGTCTCGGTGCCGGTCCCGGGGCTGGTCCTGGCAGCGGTTCTCCAGGCGTGCCCACACACGGATGGCCCGCAGGACGGCGTTTCCATAGGGGTGAGAGCGGGGCGATGTTCGGGCAGGAGCCTGAAGGGCTGGGCACAACGACTTGGAAAATATTCTGTCTCTGGCTAGCACAGTCTCATGCAGGAGATGAGGTTTGAATTACTGTCCCCTCTTTCCATATCGGCCCGTTATGAGCAGCTGACTCCCTTTGAATGGAGACCATCAGAGTGTGATTTTCTTTTTTAATTTCCCCCCCCCCCATACCTACTTTCACTCATTTTCCGGATGCTGACAATTAACATGCATTATTCATATTTCTGCAAACCTTGTATTTGGGATGAGAAATCCTGCTGCCAGGCTTCCTGCTCCTAAGACGCGTTCCTTCCCTGCGCTTCCCGCTCGCCCAGCCCAGAGCTCTCAGCCAGGCCCCCCCGGTGTCACTCGCCGCCTTGGTGGCTGGGGGGCCCCATCATCAGCACAGACACCAGCCAGGGACGGGAGGAGGAGGCGCAACCCGCCGCAGGATTGAGTGACATAGGTCCTGATTTTCCGTGATCTGCTGTCTCATGTTGCTCCTTGAACCTGCGCAACCTGAATTTAAAACACTTCCACCTTCCTCCCCCTGGCACCGAGTCTGGGTGACAACAGAAGGTGAAACAGGAGGACAACCAGCGCAGCCCCTGGAACAAAACACTTTGAGGTTCCTAAATCTGTCTCTATCACACTGGATCAATTGCCAGGGCCTCCGCCGCCACCTCTTCTTGTTCATTTGGAAGATAACTCATTCCTTAACAGCTGAAATGGCTTCTGCCAAATCCCCTTTGGAAATGGTGCTCAAGGACACTGTTCTTCCACTGTTTGCACAGTCAGAAATATTCTGGCGAGGGTTTTTTTTCCCTCCTCTCTTATCTGAGGCAGCATAATAAAATACCTTAGATAAACAAATTTATTCTTGGAGGGAGGTTTATTGAGCACTGGCAACCCCTGCAATAAATAATTTCTCTGGGAGGACCAGAAAGTTGAACAGAAGGTAGAACAAGGCAGTGAGGTGAGCGTGGGGACCGGGGACCCGGGGCTCGCTGGCTGGGGGCTCGGACCCTCTGGAGGTGCCCAATGCAGGGACCCCGCAGGGGACAGGCACGAGGGCTCTCCCGTCATTAGATGCTCATTGTCTGAGGACTTGGGAAAAGCAGAAGGACGGCACATTGCGTAGGACCCCGTGGGAGACGCTTTACAGACGCTTGGTAGAAGGTGCCAAACAGCTCAGGTTCTGCATTGCTGGCCAGATGAACGGTCTGAGACATCAAGCAGTAATACGTGAGAGTTACTGGTCTTTTCTGTTAGCCGAGAAACCAAAGATGGGTTTGAAGGTGGGAGGTGTAGGGGGAAACGGTTCATGTCAGTTTGAGACAGGCATTTTTGTTTTCAGATATTTGAAGTGAAGTGAAACCACAAAACTTTCATTTTAAGTCAACCTGAAATGTCCGATTAGAACCGAAATGAAGTGTTCTGTTTTGATTTAGGGTTATGTAACTCCTGCTTCTCTCTCTCCTCTTAGTTCAGGTGACTCTTAATGTGAGAAAAAAAACCAAAACACTTCAAACTGTAAAGCCAGAAAGTTTCTTTTTGGAAATACTCAAGGGATACGCTTCATCCTTCCCCAAATGAGGCCTTTCGTTTCAGGAGTGTCCTGAAATGCAATATCTTGAACTCTGTTCTTGGTTTCCCTCCTAGCAGCAACCTTCCCTCTTTGCTCAGTGACAACCATTTGCCGAGTTCATCTGCCATTCAGTTTCATGTCTTTAAAACTCAGTTTCTCAGCAAATTTATCTGTCAAACCTCTAATCTCTTCTCCAGAACGAACACACCACTTCACTAGTAATGGAGTTACAAAGTGACATGGCCCAGATTACACTGAATTCCCTGAGACTGGGTCCTCCATCCCCCTCCTGCATCCCCTCTCCCAGGGCCGGAGCTGCCCGTGTCTCGTTGAGCTGGTGTGTTGTGTGACAACGGCTGCGTGACGGGGCCGCACGAGGACGTGACGCTGCATCGTGGAAGGAGATGGGGTGAATTCTTTTTCCTTTGAGAAGCTCCCGTGATACGTGATGTCCACTGCACAGCAAGGACAGCTCGGTGGGGCGGTTTGGCCGCTGAACGTTGCCGGGCTCCAGGGGGGTTTTGGAATGTGAGGGGTAAAGAAAATCCTTCCAGATTTTCCGTTATTGACTGATTTTGAGGTTTCTATATTGGCTGGGGTTAAAGAAAGCTCCAAGAAGGGATTTTGGCCTGTGCATAGGAGATACTGGTTAAATTTGCTACAGAAAGCGTGAGCTCCAGGAAGACTCGGATAAGCAGAAGTGTGGCAGCAGGGGGTGTGCCTTGTGCGCTTCGGTACCCAGTTTGTTGGTGGCAATTGGGCAGTCTCTGACTGCTGTGTTAGTGTCATTGCTGCAAGTCTTTCTGCCACCAGTAACGGGGTTTTTGTATCGCCTTGTTTCCTAAGGAAGAGCCTGGATTTAACACCAGTTGCTCCAGGTCAATCTGAAGAGCCACAGCAGGTGAGAATGGATAGATAAGTTGTTCTGACTTTGGTGAAAACTACGCCTAAGCTTAAAGTGCAAAATGGAATGAGGTTTTGTCCAGAGGGAAGAAATCCAGTTTTTCAGGGAAAGAAGATGAAGTTAGAATGCTTGCAACTGAGAGAAACGGGCACAGGCCGACCTCTCGGTGGTGGTTACCAGCTACAGAGCAATTTGCTTTGTGCAAATGGTAGATGGGGCTTCCCACGGGTCAGGCTGGGCCGCATGCTCAGTGAAGGTGCAACAGCAGCTCCTGGTGAGCGTGCACCGCGCGGGAGGTGGGTCGGGGAGCCTGGGTGGTGCTGGTGATGCCAGCACTCCAAGAGGCCTTTCCACCTCCATCGAGACGTGGAGCAGCGGGAGGGCCGTCATCGGTGCTGAGACGGTGCGAGCAACCGCAATTCTGGGAGTGTTTTGAACTTTCAGGTATAGAGATGGAGAGGGAAAGGAGAGAATCAGAAATGGAAAGAGATTAATTCTTGAAGGCTGCCTGCATTTTTTTACATAAATCCTGCTCTGCATCCAGACATGTATGGCACAGGCTACAAAAATCCCTGCTTCTGCTGTAGGCAGAGCAGAGGATAAATATATATGGATGAATAAACAAGGCAAGTAATCCAATCTCATTGCTCGTATTCAGTTCCTGCACTGTTGCTCTAGGCAACCAGCTTGAGTGGGGATATTGTCTATAACCTTAAAAACTGATTATAGGCTACTTCACTGCCTCATACTGTCTTAAAGAGGATTAGAAGGGAGTGTAAAGCTGGCTTAGGCACTATGTTAACAAAGCCTCAAAGGCATCTGCAGATTTCCTTGTTCATGAAGTGATTAACTTATTTAGGAACTGTGAAAAAACGCGAACATTTGGGGAGCCAGGCTGGTAATAATTAAGAGATGTAATTGTGCCGTTGCGAGCCTCGCTTGGGCTGACAACTGTCTCTGTCTCACACCAACGCATCTGGCTTTGTTTCCGAGGCGCGCGGCGGTTTTGTGCTCGGGCTCCCGCAGGTTTCCTCGGTGGTTTTCAGCAGGGGGGTCCCACCTGTCGGCAGCGCTTCCGCTGCTCTGAGCGCCGCTTGGATCCTGGCGGGTCCGTGTCCGAGTCCTGCGCCTCGCTGCACGTGGCGGTTGAGACGTTTCGGGCGAGCGGTGCTGGCTGTGGGGACGGGGACGGGTGCCCGCGGGGGAGCGCACGCCCACACTCGCTTCCCCCTTCAGCTGCTTTTGAACCAAAGAACAGAAACGACAATTAAAAATTACGCCCTTATCCTGAGCTGAATTGCGCTGGTTGGGGGCAAACATGAAGCAGCCAGAGGAGGGGGTGCCAAGCGGTTGTAAAGCGGTAGGTGAGCCAATCCTGAATTTACTGCTTGATATTTTGATAGAAAATCTCGGTGAAGGCTTTTGTTTGAGGATAACAAGGCCAGCAGGCACGCGGAGAGGGCTGCGATGGGCGCTCCACTCGGGCGATGCTGCGATGACGTAGCTCGGTGTCCAGCTCAGCGCTGCGATCCCCTCCGCAGTCTGACCTGGGCGCTGCTCCTGATGGAGACTCCCCGGGATGTGGCAGGAGCTGGCGTTCCCCGGCTGTGCATGGCTAAACGCCGTCTCTTCTCCCTCTGCTCTCATGGGAAGCTTGTTTTCAACTCAGGAGATTCACAGGCATTTGTCTCCCTCCATGGGCAGGAAGAAAAACCTCTCCCGTGTGACTGCTCACAGGCAAATTGTGGTCCGGAACCCCACGGGGATGCATCACCAGATGGCATTTCTCTCTATCTCCAGCCTGGGGTGCGTTCTGATCACCTCAGTGCTCGCTCTGGGTTATGAGTGTGCCTCCTCCGCTCAGGTTGCTTTTGTAATTTAAAATAAAAGCAGGTTTCTTTAACACAATCACAAGAAAAGTCCAAGTACGCAGTGTGGCTGGGAATAAGTGTATCTCTGCTGGTTCTGACAAATGTCTGGTTTTTAGTGGGCAAAAGATTGTATTGTAAAGAATAAAACTAAATACAGGGCAGACCAAGATTTCTGTCAGCCTCGAAGTTCACAGCCCTTTAGTCTGGAAGGTTAGAACGACCACAGGTCTTAAGTAGGGAGTATTTTAGGAGAAAGGGTTCTTTCTGTGACAGTTTTCTGTCGGTCTTTTCAAGATCACATCCTTAACTTCCTCACAAGTTCTATAAAGCTTGTCTGCTCCAGTCTTGTGCAGTTTTTGTTGGTATCTGGTCACATCTTCTTATTTCTTTATGCAAAATCACGTGCTTATTCATGACTTTTGTTTCACATATGCAGTCCCTGTAAACGCGCCCAGGACATGCCTGGCAAATCACCGCGTCCTCTGGGCTTGTTTCCCAGGAGAGCCCCAGCATACTCCAACTGCATTCAGCAGCAATATTTGCACAGGTGATAAGCCGTGACTGCACACCCATGGAGTTGAAGCTTTTATAAACGTGTCTCACGGTAGCCATCAATATGCTGCACTGTTTGAAGTATTTGCCCTACACCTGAAGGAATGTTCCTCCTCCACTTGCTGGCGTGGTGCTGCTGGTAATACCTTCCCTTTTCAAAACTGCTTAGTGAACTGTGATTTCAGTGGCTCCACTTGACCACCTCCTCAGGGCTGGATGTCACAGTGTTGAGCACCCTGTCTCTGACAAGCACGGCTTTTTGGAACTGAAAATACACACAGTCGTTGGGTGTTGCTGGATATTGGGGCTTGTGTCTACCCTGAAAGTAAACCACAAGTGGTTTGAAATAAAGCCAAAACCAAGTCCTCGGCTTCAACGTGTTGTCAGTTTCTGAAGATCTTCAAACGCTGCAAGGGTGAAGGAGAGATCTGGAAAGGGAGGACGGCGGGGTCAGCAGCTCGTCTGGAAGGGACCCGTCATTTTTGTCAGACCTCACTCGGATGAGCTGTGACAACTCTAAGAACTCTACGTTTTTGCCCCAGGTCAATGTTTTCTTGTTTAATGAGAGGATTTCATGAATTCATACAGAAGTTTTATGAAAATCTGGATTAACAATGGGAAAAATGAGGAGGCGAGAATTTTCTTTGTCTTTATAGTGCACTGTAGTTAAAACTCAAGCTCTACCATCCCAAGCACACGGGTGTGTAAAGTGCCAGCAAGGTGAGGATAACGCCTTTGGAAGGGAAAACGGGTACTCTGAAAAAGGTAATGTAAGAACAGTATAAAATCAAGGATGGTTTAAAGAAAGGGAATTAAATGCCTCATATTGAATCAGTATGGGAAGGTACATGAGGCCTGTTAATAGTCCATGAGCTTTCTGGAGACACATTTAGATCTTGGAGGAGTGGAACAGCACTTTGTGTCTTCCAGCTCTCCCCTTGCTTTTCTCATTGCGTCAGCCCCAGATGAAGGGTGGGATTTGTAAACTCACAGCCTTGACCGGTTTACTTTGTCACCAAATTCACCTCAAACACTGAAAATTCTGCCTGCCTCTTTCTATTTCTGGCTTTCCCAGGAGGGAGGAATTCAGGAGAGTGAATGGAAAGGCTGCTCTATCGGTTTAAGGAGCACAATCAGAGACCTGTGTGTGCGTCCCCGCTCAGCTTCTCCAGGGAAAACAGGTGCTTTCAAAAGCTGCTCTGGTGTTAACAGCTCTTCTAAATCTGTCATTGTAGCTACGCACATTCCATTCAGCATCCCCGGAAGACAAAGAATAGCATCTTCTGGATGAAGAACCTCCGTTTTAACCTCTACAAATGTCAATTGTTCTAAACCTATATGCAGCACTTAGCATCAGGGTTTACTCACCAGTTATTAACAGCATCCCTTGCTACACTTGAAAATACATTCTCAATAAGTTTTGACTGCAAAACAGCTTAAGTACTTGGTAGTTGTTCCAGTCCTATCTGGCTTCTTCCTTTCCTCTCATTTTTCTTGAACCACTGTGCATTAACAGTTTTCCCATAATAATATTTTATCTACTTTCCAGAAGACCAAAAATACTTAAAATGTTTAGTGGCTCCCAGGGTATGGCATGAATTCATTTGTTTTAGCTGATCCTCATCTTTAAACACCCTACGGTAGGCAAGGTGTCAGATTTTTCTATCTTGATTCATGGGGCCTTTATTTATGTGCAGCAAGGACGAGTCTGCTCCTTTCACATGTGTCTGGGCAGTGTCGAAAGGTAATTACTATTCTGATTTAGCCAAAGTGGTGACTTGGCCAAGAGAGATTTCATATCTCATGATCTGTTTCTGTAAGTCATGTTCCTCAAGTCAATTTGCTCAGGATTCTGCTGGCATCCAGCGGCCGTGGGTACCAGCATGGGTGTTGGTGGCAGGAGCGTTGCCGTCAGGTACGGTCCTCCACACTTTGCCTGAAGGAGCGAGGGGCTTCACACCGCCCGCTTCAGCCCAAGCCTGTGTTCATTTTCACGGAAGCTCTGGGGGATTTAACACCCAAGAAGTGCCCTGCAGTTGCCCTCTGCACAGCCCTCATGGCAGCAGCGCCTGCTGGGCTCTGCTCCGGAGCGGTGGGTCGGATGCCGCGGGGAGAGCGTTTCTCGGGGTGTGCGGCGCTGCCTGTTGCGCGCGCAGACGTCTCCTCGAGAGCAACAGCTCCTTACGCAGGGATGCTCAGCAGAGCGAAAAAGCAGCAGCCTGATGTGTTTCATTACAAATGTCCTGGAATAACGCTTTAGGCCCAGTTCAAAGCCGCATTTTAAATGAATGAGTAATCTTTTCCTCTCTTTCTAAGCTGTTACCTCCTCCAAACGCGAAGGGGAGAGGCAGGGAAATCATTTACCCTCCAGCCGGCGGGCTGAGCAGCGGATCCGGAGGAGGAGGTTGACAGGTTGAATATGTCAGCGCTGCTCGGGCAGGGAGAGGCAGATCTTGCACCTTCTCTTGGAGGAAAACAGCCGTGCTCCCTCCACCTGCGAGGAGAACACCGATGTGAATCATTTCATCCCTTCCGCCTCCTGGGAACCATTTGTGTTGAGTTTTAAAGCCATTCCATGGCTGAAACTCAACTGTTCCTCCATGCTGTGCTGGCTGTAGCAGAGCTGTGGGGAACTGGGTGCCTTCCAAAGCAAACAGCCTGCTCCGCGTCCAGCCGTGCCACGCTAGGAGAGGGGGAATATTACAGACACCGAGCTGGGGGTTGGCCAAGCTCTGGCAGCTCCTCTTTGGGGATGAGCTGTTGCTCCTCCGGGTATGTCCATCCATCTGCGCCTGGTGTGCCGTGTGGGAAATGGTTAAACAAGATATACTGCACCAACCAGCAGGGAATGAATGAGGGTGCGAGGTTCAAATGCCACCATACATCACCCAGACCTGTGGCTGTTCCCGGTGTCTCCTGGTTCCACTTGCGGGAGGGGTGTGAGTTGCCTTGGGCTGATCCTTCACCTCAGACCTAGGGCTGGTCTTTTACAGTAGAAGTCATGGGAGCTTTTCCTTATAGAAATAGCGTAACGAAATGGTGAGGTATGGAAAACAGTCCTTCTATGGGAAAAAAGTTGTGTAAATCACTTGTGTGACTTACAGAAATGCTTATGTTCATTTACACAGACTGCAAAATGTGTTTTCACGGTACCATTAGCCTGAAAGGCATCTCCTGGGTCATGAAATCTGGTTCCTTTGCTGCTGTGCAAGATCTCTCTCATGAACTCACCGCAAGGCAAATCCCCATTTTTTCCTTGAACGTTCAATGGGGAATAACTGCAATAGGAATATTTAGTTGGCATATTCCCTTTTACCCATGCTGTCACCTCTTATGCATGCTCTCTCTAGTCAGTATTTCTTGAAATCTTTATGTTTTCTTGTAAGCTGTGGCAGGTTCCCGAGGAAGGGAGGTTTGTGGTTACCTGGGGTGTGCTTTGGGGCTGCACCGAGTGGCGCTGAGGCCATCGTCTGCGAGCGGGTCCGCGAGTCTCCGGTTACACCCAGGTGTGTAGGGCAGGACTTGGGATGTTTTCCAGCTCTGACAGACGTTTCATGTAGCACTGGGCAAGTCATTCCGTTTCTCTTTCTGACGTTTCCCTCCCCTACAGTGTGTGTTGCAATCTCTATCTGATTTTATCAGTTGAGAACAAGTTCTTTGGGACAGAGGATTTCTTCCTAAGTTTATGTGTAGTGGTGCCATAATTAAGGTCTCTGGGTATCACCCTAATTCCCACTATAACATCACCAAATCACTTGAATAAATTACACATCATGGATATTAAATGCTTAGCTCAATTTCAGCGCAAAATAAAAAGCTCAAATGATGGTAACTTAAACTAGCAATAAAATAGCCAGCATTACGCTTGCAAATACTTAATTTGCAAATGTTTAGAGAATTAGGCACCTGCTATAAATCCTCCTCATGGGCTTTGCACCCTGTTGGCAATCGGTGAGCTATATCTCACTTCATTACGCATGAATGTGTAATTTTCCAAAAGCATAAATGCGGCCTCCGAGGACAAGCACGTTAATAGCGTTCGAATGAGCCCATTTGTTTCCTACCCAGTGTGTTTGTCTTCCAGCTCTTGGTCGCGAGTGCCAGTGGAAAGGTTAATGGCTCCGAGCTCCCTGTCAAGCGATACGCTGATTTAACCTCTGCGGTGTCTGCAGTTGTCATTGGCTTTGGCCTTTAGTGTGCTGGAAGTAAACAGCTGCATCCTGTGTGCTGGCTGGGATGGAAGAGGCTCTTCTTTAAATTATTGCGCGTGTCCAGGATTAAATGGGATCGTGTTTCCCTCTGTCTCGTTGTGGGCCTGATTTGTGGGGTACACGATGCTTTGGGAGCATTTGTGTTTGCTTCAGCAGTTTGTCTGCCATTTAAACGCCCAAACGGCCACCAGAGCAGCTGGTCCGGTCACCACCAGCACCGGGCAGGGCTGAGCCGGGTCCACGCGCAGCGTCCCAAACGCAGGACTGATCCAGGTCCACGCGCAGCGTCCCAAATGCAGGGCTAGGCTGGGTTCACACGCAGTGTCCCAAACGCAGGGCTGATCCAGGTCCACGTGCAGCGTCCCAAACGCAGGGCTGGGCCGGGTCCACGTGCAGCGTCCCAAACGCAGGGCTGATCCAGGTCCACGTGCAGCGTCCCAAACGCAGGGCTGATCCAGGTCCACGCGCAGTGTCCCAAACGCAGGGCTGATCCAGGTCCACGTGCAGTGTCCCAAACGCAGGGCTGATCCAGGTCCACGTGCAGCGTCCCAAACGCAGGGCTGATCCAGGTCCACGTGCAGCGTCCCAAACGCAGGGCTGATCCAGGTCCACGTGCAGCGTCCCAAACGCAGGGCTGATCCAGGTCCACGTGCAGCGTCCCAAACGCAGGGCTGATCCAGGTCCACGCGCAGTGTCCCAAACGCAGGGCTGATCCAGGTCCACGTGCAGCGTCCCAAACGCAGGGCTGATCCAGGTCCACGTGCAGCGTCCCAAACGCAGGGCTGATCCAGGTCCACGTGCAGCGTCCCAAACGCAGGGCTGATCCAGGTCCACGTGCAGTGTCCCAAACGCAGGGCTGATCCATGTCCACGTGCAGTGTCCCAAACGCAGGGCTGATCCAGGTCCACGTGCAGTGTCCCAAACGCAGGGCTGATCCAGGTCCACGTGCAGTGTCCCAAACGCAGGTGCCTGGGCAGGACAGAGGGAGCACCCAGCCGAAAGGTGGAATAGCGCCGTCTAGTGGAAGGGTGAGATGTTCGGTAGGTGTTTCCGGGGGTACCAGAACCGCTTGCAGCACATCTAGGTAAGGTTGTGCTGAAGTTTGGAAAGTTGTGATGTTAACCAGTTTTGACAAGCAGGGGGGCAAACTTTGTGTTAAAAACTAATCATATGCAAAATTTTGCTCAATTCTGATGAAAAATCAAACTGAATGTGTTTGGTGTTGTTCTTTTTTTCCCCTCTAAAATATGGTAGAAAAAGATATTTTCTGTAAACGGAGAGCTCATCATAAGCCAGGAAAGTGTAGTTGAAACCAAACCAAGCACACCAAGAAAGCTGTCTAATTCAGGAGGTCCATTAAAGATGGGTAGAAGGTATTCTGATGCTTAGAGGTCTCAGTCCCAAGGTCTGCTGAAATTAACATGGCTGCAAGCGTCTTGTTCTCAAGGCAGCTCGAGTGGATTAGGAGCAGAGCCGTGCTCAGATGCAACGCACCTCCTTAGGCGCCCAGATTGGAAAAGTGCCGCCCGATTAGATATGCTCCAATTATTACTATTATTTACTACTTAAGAGCTGTCATTGAAGGCTCAGCACAGGATGATATGAATACACACAAGAACAACAACTACGAAATAACCTGGAGGCATTTAGAATCTGCCTGAGAGACAATGACTGAGTGCAGCTGGCTGGGACTGCAGAGGCAGTGCCGAGAGCTCTGCACGACTCCATCGAGTCTCAGAGTTGTCTAAATCTGGACTCGGAGCTATTACAGCAAATAAGTAGTATTAAGTAGGCAGGAATGGCTGTTTCTAAGCAGAAGGAATATTTATTTCTAAGCTTAATTAACAATCGCTATGGTGAAGTCAATGAGTTTTAGAGGAAATAATTAGGCCACAATTACAGAGGTGGGATGAGATGCCAAACCTCAACTCTGCAAGCTCGCGCTTCCTCCACTAACCTCTTGCTTTCTTTCCTGCTGTCCACTTGCTGTGTTAATCCGGAGTTTGAATGGAAATGTAAGTGTGTCTAAATGCGGCCTTCCCCTGGGAGAGGGAGCGGGTTTGGCAGCAGGGACCTGTCAGAGTCAATAACGCTTCCCCCGCCGCCCGGAGCTGCACCTGCAGATCTCCCATTTCGGTCTGAGTTATCAGCTAATGCTCTGACAAATTGCCTGTGATTTTGTTTGTCCTCCGCGGGTGGATGTGCCTGGTGTGCAGATCAGGTAGCCGGCTGGCCCTGTGTCTGCGGTGGGTGCTTCAGCCCCGCGAAGGTGGGGGGAGTTGGGGCCATGGGTGCTCTCGGGCTTATGGCTGTTGCAGCTACAACCCGTGCTCAGGAGGCACCCACTGACTGCGACAGCCACAGGCGATGGAGCTACAAGTTCAGGACCTGGTAGAGAGTTTGAGAGGCTGCAAATGAGGTTTTGCTCTCACTGAACAGCTGGGGAAGCAAAACCGGCTGTTAGCATTAGCTGCTTTGTGAACATGGTGGCTTAGTCCTCAAGCACCGAGGACATCAAAACTGCCAGGTGACTTAGGGCTTGTGAGGTGGAGTGACCTCAGAGGCAGAGCTGTGGGGCAGGTGCTGCAGAGAGGCACCCGAGGGGGTTGTTTCTCCGGCCGCAGGGCTCAAACAGCTCTGGAAGGAAGAAATCCATCCCCATGGCCGCCTCTCCTCAGGCTGCGTGAGATGCGAGTCTGTTTGTGTACTTGCTGGAGAAGCGATTTTCCTTGAAGCATGAGCTGGTTTTTAAACACTGTAGGCGTAGTGACAGCCTGTAATTCTGATCATGAAATCAGATCCCGAGTGAGGGAGAGGCAGGAGAGATTCTCGTCGGAGCTGTCGCCGTCAGGATTCTCACGAGCTGTTCCGATCTCTCCTCCAGGCTCAGGGGATGTTCCCTGGCCGTTCACATGCAAACCCCTGGAACCCACGTGTCACACCAGCCCCCTGCAAAGGGCTTTCCAGGGGCTTTTAAACTCCAGCCGAAAACCCAGCCCTTCCCCTTGCCAGTTATTAACTGAGGTGATAATATTATTGGATCTGCTCTGAACTATTTGGGAATTCAGTGACACTGCAGTCTTTCTTTAGGCTGTGAGTTCTGATGTTCCAGACCCACTTGAAATCAATGGGATTTGGGTGCCAAATTCCCTTAGGCTCCATTTGCAACGTCCAGTCTTTTACAGGACTGTGCAGTAGCAGAAGCAATGTGGGATATGGGATATTTTCTGCTGCCTTCTTCTCTAGGGGCGCGTCCAAAGGAAAATAAAAGCTCCAGGAAGACGCGAGCTGTGGGACTCGAGACACGCTCACCAGAAAGACTTGTAGGGGTTGGACTGGTGAGTGGTGGCACCAGCCAGAAGTATTCCTGTGTAGTTCTAGGAAACCAAATGACTAAGAGTTAGAGATAATTATAATCTTAGATGTCTATATAAGCACGTGCAGCAGCCAGCAATAGCAAGGCCGTTCCGCGCTCTCCGAGCAGTCTTGGGCTGGGCGCACTGCTTTTCTGTTACATGAGCTGCAATGATCCAAAGAGAGACAAAGGGCTTTGCAACTTACAGTATCATACTTAAAATAATTATTACTTAAGGATGCTTGTTATGAGTATTTGGTAATTCATGCGTAAAATACACATAAATAAAATTATTAAAATGGCAATTAGTAGCAGAAATTACTGCTTCTTATTAAAAATATTTTTTCACCTGGAATATGTAACATTTGAACGGCCAAGGATGAGATCCCTTTTGTTTTCACGTAGCAGTATATGTGTAGAGGGCACGGAGAGAAAATCTTTAAAGTCTTGGAAGACAGATTGCATTTCCGATAGACTGGAGGTCCTGTAGTTGATAGATACAGCAAAGGCCACCCGAACAGATGAGGAGAAACGGATGGGTCATTCATTCATTTCAGGAGTGCCCGCGTGTGACAAGGGCTGGGCTGACTGTGGGAACAGTGGGTGGCTTGGCGGTGGGAGTTTTGGTGGCAGCCGTGTCCTTCACGAGCCCCATCACAGGCGGACTTTGGGGAGCGCTGCAGGGGGCACTGGGGAGCCGGGGTTTCTAGAGAAAGCTGGGGGGTGTGTGTGTGTTTTCCTTCAAAGGAAATCGCGGGCTGCCTGGCTGGGCCGTCCCCTTGTCCCTCATGATGGGGGAGGCAGAGGAGCTGGGATGAGGGTGGGAAGGGGTCCCCAGGTCCCTGCCAGTGCTGGAAGTGGTGCTGTCACTGTCCCTCAGCAGGAGGGGCCGTACGGGGCCAGCACGCTGGCTTTGGGGTAGAGAAGCCTTGAGAAAACTGATTAATGAACACATTAAAAAAATCTTTTCTTGATTCTACTGCCTTCTTTCACACTAAGTTGGTATAGGCAGAAATACGGTAAAGAATTTGCCAAGTGCGATACGTGAAGGCTATTTCTCTTGCCATTAAAGTTTCATGTAGAAGTTCCACAGACAGGTCTTGGTCCTATTTATAGGTATCTTTCTTGCCTTCAATGCTATTATTAAACCCTTTTGTTACAGAAAACTGGTTCAAAACTGGGCTGACCTGGTAAATAAAACATAATGCTTGCTTTTGCTAGCATACTTATCTCCACAGAGCAATATACCGGAGAATATTTCCCCCATACATTTTTGTCAACGCGTTATTGCGTCCGCCTGTTTAAGCAGTAAACCAGTTTGAGTACATTCCCAGAGCTCTTGCTTTTCCTGTTGATTCCAGGTGGGGATTACAGCAGCAGCACGGAGTGACTCCTGATCCCAGGAGGAACGTTCAGGCACTAAACCTTCCTGCGCCCCTGGCACTAAACCTTCCTGTACCCCTGGCACTGAACCTTCCTGCACCCCCTGGCACTGAACCTTCCTGCACCCACTGGCACTAAACCTTTCTGCATCTCCTAGCACTAAACCTTCCTGCATCTTGGGCCTCATCCTGCTGATCCTCCGGATGCTCATGAGGACCGAGCACCCAGGTTAGTGCTGCTGTGGGACGGGAAGCAGCAGAGCCCATGGGGTGCTGCAGGTAGGTGGTAGGAGGTGGGGAGCAGGTGGGTGGGAGAGCTGTGGGGCCAGATCGTGGATTTGGGGTTCGTTTTGGATGTGTGGGCCATGCAGAGATGGCATTAAAAGCATGAGTCCTTTGGGATGGACTGGGAGGAGGAAGCAACTTCATAGATCCATCTCTAAGAATGCCACTTTATAGATCACTTTATAGATCCATTTCTAAGTATGCCACTTTATAGATCACTTTATAGATCCATCTTTAAGTGTGCCACTTTATAGATCACTTTATAGATCCATCTCTAAGTATGCCATAGAGTTTTGTCAAAGAATAAAGTTATTTTTGCCCTTCACTAGCTTTGCTGAGCAAGACAGATTATTGCTCCAACCACATTCCAATATTTTCTCCAGTTCAAAGACTCAGCCTACAGTAAGGAATTCCCAATATTGTAAGCACTGTGCAGCCAGAGAGGATTGTCCTTTACTAAAACACCATAGAACGAAAAACAGTCTGCTGGAGATTAAATCCTCTACTAGTCTGCGTGAACCCAGGACAGATTAATCACATTTCAGCCCCGCTGGGAGGGTATCCACGAATTATGTTCCTAGCTAAATGCACAGGGCTGCACCTGTTTTTCAGACACACGGAAGGAAACTGCTCTGGGTGACTCAGTTACAAGTTGAGCAAGTTACTTACAACGCTACCTTGTAAAAAGTGAAGATTAGGGCTAGAGAAAATGGAATCACCCGGGGAGGGAAGATGACCTTGCGTTAGCTGAAACTGTGTCCACATTGCTGTGTTTCAGCGGTGGATCCGTCTGTGTGGTTCTGCTGTGCAGTTGTGGGGAGCAGCCTGGGATGCCCTGGCCAGTGAGCCACCCTTAGCTGGTCCATGTTCTGTTCACACTGTACTGCTCAGTACCTGTGGCCGGTGTTAGAACGGACGTGAACCGTGGATATTCCAACAGCAGAGGGGAAAACGCGAAGGACCTGGTGTGGTGCACAGGTGGGAGGTGGTGGCCCTACAGGGAGATGCTGAGGGTCCCCTCAGGGCCATCAGCTTCCTGTGGTTTGCTGAGTTGGTGTGAACTATAGGTACACGTAAGGAGGACTCCAGCTGACTCCAGCCAGATCTGTCTGGAGAAGCCATTTGGCAGTAAAACTCCTTAGGAACGTCAAGTGCAACGTGCTGCTACATGCAAGGCAGGGATAGGGACACAGCATTTGAGCTGGAGCGTTGAACGCTGTCTTACGTCTTGTCAGTGCCATCGTCGGGGTGGCTGAAATACAGGAGTTCCGCATGACGAACTCGGTTGGTATCGACACTGGAATAAAACTGGAATAAAGATCATGGAATAATGTGGAGCGCGCCTTTCAAGGCAACCACGGGTCTCTTGACTTGGCTGCCAACGTGAGGAGCTTTGTTCAGATCCCTGCGCTGGGTGCTGGGTGCAGGTTTGTTGGGTTGGACTTGGGTAATGGCTTTGCTTCTTTGCAAGGCTTTCGTGAATTAATTGTTCTGTGTAGAAATGACATTTTCTGAATAGAAGAAAGTATCTGAGGAGCTCTAGTTCAGCACCAGAGAGCTCCAAAGGAGGTAACTACCTGGCTCACCTGGAAGTATTTCTGGATTCATGACTTTTCACAGCCCCTTGAACTGGATGGGATGAAGCAACAACCAAAGAGCAGCTTGCTCTGTCCTGAAATAGCTCAGTTACTACAGAGAGTGCACTTCCAAATATGGGTAGAGTGAAGTTACAACCCTTAGAGTTATAAAAAGAATCTATGACAGCGTGTAATCTAAATCGGATCTTGAAAGATTAATCAGTGATTGTCCCTATAATCTGTGGTAATTTATGCTCATTCTGAGTTGCTTTGATGCCACAGATAAGTCTGACATAAGAACCAGAGATCTGAAGTCAAATGGGGGACTCAAGAAGTGATTACATTTCTAGTTTGATATCCCCCCTTCATCTGAGCTATGGTTATGGTTGTTAGAAACGTCTTCCTGACTTCCTCCGTTGTAACTCGAAACTCCCATTGGCTTGAGATGCCGTCCACGCCTTTTGCTGGGAATTAGCCTTTGGAAGGGTTTCCAACCTGGTATTTTTAGCTGAATATTTGAAACAAGACCAGAAGCGATCCCCTTGGCGGTGCTGGGCTGGCTGCCCGCCCTGGCCCTCGGGCGGGCTGCGGGTTCTCGCCCCGCACGCTGCGGCACCGAACGCCCGTTGACACCCAGCAGCAGCCGGGCTGTCCCGTGGGCGCGAGGGGCCCTGGCCCCGTGGAACCTGCTGCGCCGGCTCACCACGGGTCACCAGCAGCGCACTCGGCTTCCTCTGGGGGTCCTGAAAGTGAAAAAATTAACATATAACTGCAAGCACAAGAAAGTTACCGACTGCCTGTGCTGTTGTTTATACATTTAGATGCTGTGATTAAATTACATACATAATGCATAGCGTTTGTAATACATTATTAATAATAATAATAATACTGTCTTGTGTTATTTGGCTAGAAGAGGCATGCTCCGAGTGACGGTTCGTTGGTCTATTCACACACAATTTTCATACATCTCTAAAGATTACCATTTTAACAGCTTTCTGTATGGATACTGCCAGGCAGTTACATTTAACAGTGCATAAATCTAATTCCCTCCGCACTCAATTTTCTCAGGCAGCAGAATCAATTTGAATCTGTCAGGATTTTATTCTAAAGTCTGTTAATGCCTCCTGCCTTTTTTAGATTTCCTCCCCTTCTCTCTGTCTCTTAACAATCTCACCCTTTCATGAATTCATTCAGCTGCAGAAAAAGATGCCACACTGATACAAACATTCTTTTATCTCTTTACAACGGAAACCTAATTAGGTGTGAAGGAGGCACAAGGAAGGTCACAATTAGCCCTCCAGCAATAAAGGTTAACAGTTGTGAAATCCTATAATAACGCTCTTGAACTCTGTTATTATCAATAATGACAGCCTTTGACAAGGTCAGGTTCATTATTCGTAACAGCAGTCCCTGGGGCGCTCAACATCCTGGGCTCACCAGCGTGGATGTGCAGCCCCTTCCCTTCCTTCCCTTCCTTCCCCTTTCCCCTTCCCCTTTCCCCTTCCCTTTCCCTTTCCCCTTCCCCTTTCCCTTTCCCTTTCCCCTTCCCCTTTCCCCTTCCCCTTTCCCTTTCCCCTTTCCCCTTCCCCTTTCCCTTTCCCCTTCCCCTTTCCCCTTTCCCCTTCCCCCTTCCCTTCCCTTCCCTTCCCTTCCCTTCCCTTCCCTTCCCTTCCCTTCCCTTCCCTTCCCTTCCCTTCCCTTCCCTTCCCTTCCCTTCCCTTCCCTTCCCTTCCCTTCCCTTCCCTTCCCTTCCCTTCCCTTCCCTTCCCTTCCCTTCCCTTCCCTTCCCCACATGGTGTGTGTCGGCTCCTGACGAGGACCCGTTCGCACCGCGGCCGGCACTTTGACCTGTTGGGTAGATTAATATGTTTTTGTGTTGAGCTTGTGCTGCAGGATCACTCTCCACGCTTTTCAACTATCGGTTAAAAAAATAACACGTGTGGGTTTTCTTCTCCATGCTTGATTGAAATGACTCTGCCCAATTAAGAACTTTAATGGAGATGGTAATAACCAAGTATTAGGGACTGTATCCTGGTAACACAGCACTTCAGAATAGAGTGGAAACACATGCTTTGCCATTAAAAGCCATTGGCATCTTCGAAAGGCTTCTGGGGAATGATGCCAATGTCGGGGACCTGTTGTATCTGCATCCACTCTGAAATCTGTAGGATGCAATGGATTGTACACCAGGCATTTTAAACAACTCTTTATGGGCTTGTTTTTATGCTGGTTTTATGCCTGTTGAAGAACACTACGGGGCAACTTGAATCCACCAGACACGTTAATCTCCCCGTTGACTTTTAATAGGGCTCTTGAAGAAGCAGGGTCACATCCACGGCTGCTGAACCCTGAACTTACTGCTCAGGTTTCCTTTACAAGGAAAATGTGGTTCCGTAGTCGTTAACATCAGATCTGTGCCTTGCCAGATCATCTTGCCCCAGTCAAGTGTGGGCATGTGATTTGATTTCCATTTCAAGTGGTGGAGCACATGGTGGGGATTTAATGCCGCCTCCGCTCTTCGTGCCGGCAGTTTCAGTTGGATGATCTCTCACGTGGTGGGAAGTGCTCGGGTACAAAGTGAACAAGCAGAGTGAGCAGTGCTTTGGGCCATCTGAGAATGCTGGTTCGGGTCTATGACGACAGATTTATAGGGCATCTGGCCTGAGGTATTAGAAAATGCCAGAGCTGTAATTTGCTGCCGCTCTGGTACGTTCACTTGATTCTGAGTTATACGCTGGAAAAAACGGCGTCGTTTTGCTGCAATGAGCAAGGCTTCACGCTTTCACCTGCTCACTCCGCTGTTTTTAAGGGTCAAGAACCATATTGAATCTTTATTTTCCAGTTCACCTGGAACGTGGCTAATTACTCAGTGGTGCGTAAGTTGTCTGAGGCTGCTCCTTGTCTGTCGGAGCGAGGGAGGCAGAGAGGGGCAGGGCAGGGCTGAGCTCTCTTACCTTGGCCTTGGGCGGTTACTCTTTCAACTTAGGCACCTCGGGGAAATACTAATGCTTAATGGTAGATGTTAAGCTTATGGTATAGAAAGTGAAGCCACAGAATGCATATTAAGGTCGGGGGGGCAGAAGTACCAAATATTTGATGCACATACTAAAAATAAGTTACAGAGGAACATATCACAGGTGTTTGGTTCCTTCGCTTCTCAAGGCGGATTCTTGTCTCCTGAAGTAAGACAGGGTTGTACCGCGAGAGGCAGCGATCGCTGCCTCCTGCTGGCTCTCCAGTGAATGCTGCATTTGGACTTTGGACTTGTACTGGCATTAAGATTCGCACCATTTAGTATATATATATTAAAAAAACCCACAGAATTTTCAAAATACTCAGTCTGACCAGTCTGCTGGAAAAATGCCAACAAACCAGGATATTCTTGAGATGATTTCTGCGTTCTAGGGAGGGCCGGGTGCTTGCACAGACAGCTGTGCGGTTTCAGAGCTCGTGTGAGCGGCGTGCGCAGGTTCGGGAGCGTAACAGCGCCCGTGCCGCCTGCAACCCCGACCTCACGCAGAGCTCCACGAGAACAAAACGTGTGCCGTGAGCAATTCTGAATGCATGGTTGGAGGCCGAAGTTCAAACCGCGTTTTCAGAGAGTGCAGACACAGATCACTGGACACCTTAAGGATGTTCTTCCCGTTATCTTGCTTCGTTGACTCCCTGCTTCCAAGCGCACCGGGCGCCCAGAAGCCCATTTGAAGCTGGTGAGAGCTGGCGAAGCTCCGCTGGTGCTCACAGAATGGTGCTGGTTTACACCAGCTGAGCGTCCGGCTGAATAAACACTGTACAGTTGAATGACGGTTTCTGCATGTGCACAGTGAGAAAAGGGACCATAGAGGGCAAATCTGCTGAACATCTAAACCAGATGTCAACAGCGGTCCCACTATTAAGTTCAAAATAACTAAGCAAACAAAAAAAAACCCCAACAACCCGCTAGGGAAAAAACGTTTACAATTTGCTATGCCATCTTAAAATGCAACATTAGTCATGTCGCTTGTATGTAAGATTTGCTAACGTGTCTCTGACGCTCCGAAGCTCCAGTTCTGAGCGGAGCAGAACGTTGCACCCCAAGCGCAGAGGCTGGAGGCTCCTCACGGTGACCGCTCGGTGGTGAGAACCCCCCTGCCGGTGCAGCGGGTCAGACCCCGTCAATGCATCTTCCACCCCTCCCTCGGACAGAGTGCACAGCGTACAAAAACCTGCAGAAAGGGCATGTTTTGGCAGAAAATGGTGACCTTTATTTGTTAAGTTATTCAATTATAGGAGGAAAATTCAGCTGTGTATTTTTCTAGTTGTCCTCGTACCAGTCACTGGGCATTAATCCTGCCCATGTTTCTGTATCACCATTTCTATACAGTTGGTAGGAACTTTCATTTGCATAAGGCAGCAGATTTTTATTTATAAAGCCAAGGACGTGTCCTTGTACTTTAGCAAGAAGTTTATTGAATGACTGACATTAAATGCCAACTTTATCAAAATATTGATTGACAAAAGTTCTAATGCTTCCATTGTATCATATAGAAATATCTAATCACTGCTTTATCCAGCCAGTGCAATATGTTGCTTGCCAGACTAGGAAATGATGTATTAGCCATCTGGGCAACGGGCCCAACCCCGGGCCAGATCAGCGCTTCAATTGGCTGCTGATGGCGTTCCACTCCAATATTGGTTTCAAAGAGCACTAAACAAGAATGTTGTGCTTTGATTTTCGGATTTAATTACTTCCATCAGGGCTATAAATGAACTCATTAGTCTTAGTGGCTCTAAAACCTAGAGACAATAGAATGTTATTGCTATTGTTCTCCTGGTTTCTGCAAACGTTTTGTTCGAAGTGCTCTTAGGACCGGCCATCAGCCGTCAGGATTTCACGACACCATTTGCCTTCATTTTGCAATAGAATATTATTTCTTTTCTTTTTCCCGTCTTTGTCTCCGTAAGTGGGCAGCGCACAGTGTTGCACAAGCACCAGGTTTTACTCGAACGTGTCATTGCCCAATTCCCCAAAAAACAGAAGGAAAGCAATGCCAGGAGAAGGCAAAGCTGCCGGTCCCTGTGCCCCAGCACTCCCACTCCCCCGAGAGAATAAAGCTTGGCCTGAGCAGGTCCGGCTGGCTCTGGAGCCATCGCTGGGAGCAGGACCAGGAGCTCCAGGCTCTTCCATGGTCAGTTGTACAATAATTCTGGGAGGAAAGGGGAAAATGAATGAGCAGCCATGGTGGGGAAGGGGCAAGGCAGCGCTGCCCATGCGGGGTTACCTGATCAGGTTGCTGGTGTTTCTTGACGTTAAGAAACCGAATCCAGTGTTGCCGTTAGTTCAGCGGTGTATCGCAGTGTTTGGTAGCACCTTCATCTTGCCGAACTTTCTTTAAATTGAAGTGAACGTCACTTGTTTTTCTGGTCTCGTTGCCCTGCGGAGAAAGGATGCCGTGTGTAAATCAAGGAAATGATGCTTTGCACTGCCGACATTTATTAGATTAAACCTGGAATCAGTACAGTCTGTCTTAACCATAATATTAATGTGGCTAAAACAGTCGATGCTATCATGCTTAAAGCCTAACACCTGTTTTGTGTTAGCATCTGGATAGTTATTTCATTTTACGTTTTAATAGGATACTCTTTGATGAAATCCATAACTCAGTTGTAATTTTTAGCTCCCAACCCCGCATAAATCCCAGAATGTGACTGGAAAAGCCTGCTCGCTTAAATTTCTCGTAAATTTTGCCAGCCTGTTGTGATAATGTTGGGAGTTTAGGTGAGTGAATCAAAATGCTGAACCCAGCTATTGAGTTGTCTCCAGCCCGAGTTCGGGTCTGTATTTTTCTAAGTGCTTTCCATGCCATTCTCAGTAGTTCTGGAGCCATTTCAAGTATTTGAAAATAGAGTTATGTCTCTTGCCCTTTCCCTCCTGCATTTTCTCACCCTCAAGGGAATGGTCTGGGTTTGTTTTTCTGGATCAGTTTTGCTGAAGAGATGGGAAGGAGGAGAGCTGGGAGTCCTCCCCCATGGTCACAGCCCTGCCTAGAAAGCCTTCTGTTCCATAGGGCCAGCTCCCATCAAAGCTAAACTGCTTCTAGTTTTAAGCCTATTTGGACTGGAGAAAAGCACGCAGATTATAGACAGTTGTCAGCGTTTCTGTCAGCAGATTGTTCTGTTAGATTTGGCAAGCGTTTCTAACCTGGTCCTGTCTGCTGTCCTGGTGCACCCTGCCCAGCGGGTTTCCCCTCATCAGATACCTCTTTGGGCAGTATTATCCTAAAAATGCTGGAGAAAACCAGAACTAATGGGTTGTCACGTTTGACGTGCAGGTTGTCCAAACACGGCTTGCTTTCGCTGTGTCACAAACCACGCGAGACTGAGGAATGAACGGGACGTGTTGAAAACGAGAGACTTCTCAGTAGCCTGGTGGCTGCAGCCGAGCTGCTGTTCCTGGGCTGCCCCTGCGCCGACCTGCGGAGCCGCTCAGAGCTCCCTTTCCTAATAACAATAGGGCAGTGGTTCCTAATGACAATAGGGCAGTGGTTCCGTAATGACAATAGGGCAGTGGTTCCTAATAACAATACGGCAGTGGTTCCTAATGACAATACAGCAGTGGTTCCGTAATGACAATACGGCAGTGGTTCCTAATAACAATAGGGCAGTGGTTCCGTAATGACAATACGGCAGTGGTTCCTAATGACAATACAGCAGTGGTTCCATAATGACAATACAGCAGTGGTTTATTTGAAGGCTGAGCCAACCTCGTATCAAAGCCAAATATGTCTGGCTTGGCACCGCGAGCTCGCGCTGGAGCCAAGCAGCTGGAGCCAAGCAGCTGGAGCAGACGGTTCATGTAGTTAATAGAACAAAACCAGAGAGAGCCTCAAGTTCTCTCCTGTAAGAGGTCAACTGCAGTGCCAGAGCGCAGGGCCAGGTTTTGCATCTGGCTTTCTCGGGTCTGCCCCTACGTACCTGCGGACCCAGCTCCCAGCTAAGCCTTGATTCTCCTCTCCTGTCCCACCTCTCCTGGCTGAAAAGCTTTGCTGGCATTCAGGGTGTCATTCCTCGCTAATTTAAGCCCTTTTCTGGAAGCAGGGTGTGTTCAGATGCTGGGTAGGATGGGCTCCAGAGATGTGTCAGGTGTCTCTGTCCGAACCACGGACTGAGAATGAGAAGGAATCTCGTTGCATCACAAACTATTACGAACTCAAGACACACTTTTTCTTGTCTAATTAACAGTTTTACCCATGGAATTAAATCCACGTGTGTTCATAACACACCACAGATGAGAAATCTGGAAACCCATTTTCAAAGCACTTTCCATTATGCGAGTAGCAGGAGATGTACCGTAGCTTTTCAGATAAATCAAAACGTCACCAGCCTTGGCTGTAGGGCTTAGTGGGTGAAATACCCTTGCAGAGTTATTTATTCTGGCACCAGTGGGCTTTAATGGTCAGGGGAAAACACAGGAAGAATGTGGATATAGGGGGTGTTGTGCCTATCATCTATGTATAGGTAGCGTGTGTATTATCTGTGTTTGTTTAGCTGAAGACAGGCATTAACATTCTGTTTCAGTCTTAATTAGTGGCTGATAAAAGCACAAGGTGATACTTAGCAGTCTTGACAGTGTAATTTATCTAAAATTTCCTGATGATAGGGTTGCAGCGGTCCTGGAAGGGCCGCTTTAATGACTTCCACACACTTTAGGTTTGGTACCAACAATATCCAATATGTTGGTTGCTTAGGAGACAAAATTAAACAAAGCCGAACTCATTTATTTCTCCCTTTTTTACTGCACAGAGGATTATCTCACTGCAATATTTTTCTCTGTTAAATGCCCAAGCTTTAGGTGTTCAGAAGAATGAAAAAGAGAAAACCCTAACAGTCCAGCTCCCCTATTAAATCAGCAGATGGCTCCTGGAGCCAAATTAGGGCCCTGTGCTAGAGCAACCAAAGCTCTGCTTTACCCAGCGCACATGGTCAGAGCTGGCAGTGTTAAATGAGAGCTCCGCGCAGTCTGCTCTGAGAAACAGCCCTGCTGGCATTGACCTCTTCCTTTGGATAACTCAGCGCTGTGCCATCAATTGCAATTGCACAGACGTCTTTGCAATTTAGTAGACCTTGTATGGACTGACTTTCCCAATATTTGTTCAAGATGAACTGTATAAACTTGTTATTAGTAGCCTGCCAGAGTGCAGGAGATAACAGTGTTTGCAGTAGGCTACATAAAATACAGCACCTGGGCAAGGTGCAGCGAGCGTGTTCCAGCAAATGCTGTTGATCCAGGGTCTGCTGATCCTGCTGAAGGCAAAAGTAAAACTCCCGGTAGCTTAAGTCATGGCAAGAGCGGGTCTTGTCTCGGTTGGGCAGAGATTCTGAGCTTAGGATGTCTAACTTATTGAATTTATGATGTTTTTTCAGAGTCTCTGAATTCACCTATGGAGTGCAGGCAGTAAATCAAGGCTGCAGAGGGATCTGACTGATCTCATCCCTGTTGTACATCTGCACAATCCTACTGGTTTCATCACATCTTAGTCCTGCCCTGCAGCAGCTGCTGTGGCCCGGGGCACGGCCCTTTTGGGGTCTGTTCTCACGCCTCTTGCTGACCCCAGTGCAAGGTGGGGTTGTTGTTTCCACGCTCTCAGCTGCAGCATCAGAACTGCAGCCTCAGCTCTCCCTGGGAAACCCTCTGTGGTGGATAAATAACGTCCCTGAAAAGCTGCCAAAATGTTTGAGGGGGGGAATCCCCGTCTCAGGAAATAACTGAAGTGGGTGTCTGATGGGGTCACTAACGCCAGTAACTGGAGCATCCGATCAGAGGTTGGGGAAAGCACCCCGACATCTGCACATATGGGAGCATTTATTAAGCAATCAAATGAATTTTCACTGATTGTTAATTCTTGCTGCTTAAGACTGACCAAGGAAATCAAAGTCCTCGCTAACCTGACAGTAGATTTTTCCCCATTAACCCAAGTCCTTTTGAAGGACTTGGTGCTGATTTACAAACACAAGTATCAGGAAGGACAAATGGTGCTAAACTGCTGCTTTTCCCGTTTTTCCTGTCACCCTTTCCCAGCTGAGGAACCCGATCGATGCGTGGGGACGCACTGCCCCCCACTGTCACTGCACAGCGCTGCCTGCACGGGCAGGAACCATCCTGCCTGCTCCTGTCTGCATGGGCAGGAACCATCCTGCCTGCTCCTGTCTGCATGGGCAGGAACCATCCTGACTGCTCCTGCTTGTGTGGGCAGGAACCATCCTGCCTGCTCCTGCCTGCATGGGCAGGAACCATCCTCCCCTGGCTTTGAGTTTCCAAACCCGACCTCAGCTTCAGGGAGGGGGCTGGGAAACAGACTCATTATTAAAAACCATGTTGTTTCTTTCAGCTGACCATTACAAAATGTCTGTTTTCCTCTCTGCACAGGAAGTCTGTGATAGGGAGGAGAGCAGCAAGGCTGAGGGCAGCTGATGTATGGGCATGATTTCGTTTTTCATCGGGTTTTTCTCTTCTCTCCCGCTCTCTCTTCCATCCCACAGTATCTCTGCATTGATTTTTCACTCTGCCTGTTTCTCGATGTTTATAAAGTGTTTAAGGAGCCCAGGGAAGAGAAGGTCTCTAAGTACTTAGTGGAGAGACAGAGCTGGGCTGCTCTGTTCCTGCTGACACGGGGCAGCGTTTGGTGCTCCCAGGACACGGAGCTGCCGGGGCGGGGATGGTTAAAGCGGGAGAAATCTCAGTGCTGCCCACCTACAGCCCCTGCAGGGGGCTCGAAACAGCACTGGCATTTACAGCTTGAGCAAAACCAACACACCAGAGCATGATAAAGGAAGCAAGTACACATTATTCAACATCTAATGTTTGCTCGGGGCGAGGAGCTTTATTTTCATATGAAATACTAAATTACCTCCTTGTCTTTCTTCCCACCCACTGAGTAAAGTCTTCTTGATGAAACAGGAATGGAGATGTTATTAAGCCAATAAATACATTTATTGGTAGTATCATACTGTTCATTACAGAAATGAAACCAATCAGGGTCTTCATTTAAACTCACAGGAAGGATGCAGAATTCCTGTCGCAGTGTTTGCGATGCCTGGTGCGTTGGAGCGGCAGCAGGGGTCCTGCCTCCCCACTGACATTTCCGTCTGGTACATTGCTGGGTGTTTCTGTTTCCCCACACCACTCTGGCACCCTCGGGGCACCCGCTTGCACAGCCGTGTCCTTAATGAGGGCAGAAAACAGCACACACAGGTGGGAGTCACCTCTGCTCGCTCAGGTGCAGGAGGTTCCACATGCATTGGAGGCACTAAACTCAATCATCAAACACTAATTTCTGCATAAGTTGTTACCGTTGTTGAAAGATAAAACATTCACTGTCTAAAAAGAGCTGAGGAATGAGGGAAATCCTGAAAAGCCTTTTTTTTTTTTTTTAAAGTTTAATTTGATATCCCTGTTTCCCCCTCATCATCCTTCTTGAAGGTATCAAATGAGGCATCTTTGAAAGCCCCAAGGCTGGGCTGGTGCTCTGTTCTCCTCCCCTTTTCACACAGCTTCATCCAATTCCTCTTCAGTGGCCCAGCTACTAATTAGAGGATCCTGCCCACCGCTCCTGCTCGGTGCTGCTGGCCTGGTGCGGGGGTCAGCGGGCTGGGAGCCGAAGGAGAGCCAGATGTCCGAGCTGGAGGGTGGCAGGTGAGCCGGCTGGAGCTCCGCATCTGTTTGCAGCGTGGGGCCTTGCGGGAGGCGCTCAGCACCGCCGGAGCTGGGTGAGTGGTAGTGTAAGAGGCCAAGTGCCTTTGGTGTGTTTGGAACCCCAGCCTGTGTAATATTTCAAAGCAGTCAGGGGTGTCCTAACGAGGTGGGAAGGTAAAATGAAGTCTACAGTGGTTTCCTTCTGTTGCCACGTGTTGAATGCTCTTCTTTTTTTGTTTGTTTATACCCGAGGGCTTAGTTTTAGCCAAGTGCTGTTTGTCGAACTTCTGTTGGCCCTTCTGCTTGAATGTTCCGAGGCTCTGGTCTTAGAGCGCTGTGTTTTGTTGGGGGCTTGCATGCTGACAGTGCCCAGGTAATTCTGCTGCTTTGGGTGGGGGTGAAAGGGACGCGGCAGCGTTTGAGCCGTGGTGGGTGGTTGCGTGTTCTGGATCGCTTGCGACTGCTCGGGGAAAAGCTGGCGAAGTTGGTGTCTTTTATAAGCGGTTGTCCCAAGAAAGCTCTTCTGCTGCGGTTGAAATGGTTTGCAGGAAGGCGTCAGTTTCAAAGAAGCCCGAGGGAAGAGTTTGGGAAGGGGTGTTTGTTTTCACTCCTTTGCTTTGTTTGAACTGTTTTTTTCAATGCTTCAGTGAAGCGGCTGCTTGTTTCCAGACAGGAGCATTCTGAAATTTCTCTTCTGCAAAATGACTTGAGTTTTTGTTGTAATTCAGAGTGGCAGCAACATTTGAAGCATCAGGGTCCTCTGTAGGTTTGGAATTGACCCGATTCCAGGTCGGATGCGGTGTCTTTTTGTAAGCTCTCTTGGTAATGGCTGCTCCTTTCACCTCTGTGGGTCTTCAGCCTGGCCCTCAGCTGTGAGAACATTTGCTAGGGCGCTAATAGACAAACTCTCCTGACCTGCCAATTGTACGGGTTTAGTCATTTGTGCAATTAAGAGTTTTGTTTGCAAAAGAACCAATCTTATCAAATGCAATGCTTGAAGAATTTTGATAGGCTAACGCTAGGCTGAGCCTTTAAAATGTGTCTGATATCAAATGGGTTGGGCTGGTTCTAAATGAAGGAGGCAAAAGGTCTGTCAGGGCTGCAGGAATTGGAAGCGCTGGTGGAGGGGGGAGTTCTGATTTCTGTAACGTGAAGAACTCCAACCAAAACAGAGCAGCAGGGGCAGCACCGCATACACAGACCAAGAGGTTGTGCTCTAAATGGATGTTGGCTTTTTCTACCCCAATATCTCGGAGAGGGGACACCTGCTTGGGCAGGTGCTGGGTGTAGTGGGGTTGCGTTCCACCCAGGGTGTCTTCTGGCCCGCACTGCTCTCTTCTCATAGCGGCTGTGGGGGTGCAGAAGGAGCCGCAGTCCCCGGCCACCCCGGGCCTGACCTGGGCTGCGTTCTGTGCTGCTGGGCCCGCAGACAGGACGCAGCGGTTCCTTAGGTTTCCATATCTTTGCTGTGTTCTGATAAACCACCAAGGCTCCGAGTTATTTTAATTTAGATAATCCCAAACTGGAAAACAGAGAGGCTTACACAGTCAATAAACCAAAACTGTCTCTTCAGCACCGCACTGACAAGTCTCTGAAGAAGGACACACAGAGAATCTCTCCACTAATATTAAACTGATTTGGCCATTTTTATTCTATAAAGGAGGCTGGTTATGAGATTTAAAAAGACTCATATATCATGCTGCCTCATTAATTTTCCATTTGGGCTCAGCTGTCAGAAGATACCGTATTAAACTGCTGCCTGGAGTAGTCTTCAGTGGCAGAGAAATGATGTTTGATACCCTTTGCATTTCACACAGTCTGTATAAAAGGTCTCCTTGATCTGCCGTCCCTATTATTTTCTGTCAGAGAACCCTACACAGCCTCTCCAAAATAATATCACCTCTCCAAAACCCTGAAGGTCTATTTGTGGTTTCCATGGTGACAAAATGACCCATAATGTTCTTTGACTACTTCAGTAAATGAAGGACACAACTGGGCCTTTGAAGAATAATAGATTTTTTTTCTTTTTCTTAAGAAAAGGCGTACTTGGGAGCTCAAAAAGCGGGGGGTGGAGGATGAAAAAGATATTAAGGGGAGAGATTTGGCTTGTAACTCAAAGGGCTTTGTGTCAGCAAGTACAGTAGACAGCACTTGTTGGAAAATAGACCTTGAGCCATCTGGTACCAAAACAGAAGCGGGATATCGCCCTTGCGATGGCTGAGATGAGGGAGCTTTTGCTGCAACTCATTTTTACAATAGCTGTGCTACTCAATTCCGCCTTGGGTGCCGCCGGGGCCGGCGCCGCAGGCGCGGGTGTGCGCTCCGAGCGTTGCCTTGCAGGAGCTGTCGGAGCGCGGCTCCTTACGTGCGGGGAGGATGGATTCGCTGTGCTGGGGGTGCTGAGGGCAGGTGCTGGGCAGGGTCCCTGCTGGCTGAGCCCCTGCTCGCGTACCTGCTCTTCCCTCCCGCCGCTGTCGGACCAGCTGGGATATTTTGCCCGCAGCCTCTCTGGGGTGGAAAACATCCATCCCTTGCTGCGTGATGACCCTGAAGACCCAGGTCTCTTGGCTGCTTTGTAGAAAGCCAGCAAGAGATTTGGAAATCGCGTCTCTTTCTGAGAGCTGCTACCCCAGGAGCATTCACAGCATGCTCTGGAAATGGTTTTTTAAACAAAACCTCGTCTTTTAGGCAAGGAAGCTGAGAAAGAAAGCAAATAACTGAGCTCAGTGGAGCGGTGTAGCAGCTTTGCTGGGTCCGCTGGGGAGGAGAATGCAGGTCTGCTCTTCCTTCCCGGGGGTGCTTTGGGGTAATGCTGTTTCCCTAGGCCAGCTAAAATGCAGTTTTCTTTAACATGTGTTCCCAGCCTGTGTAGTGATGCTGCTCACCGTGGTCAGCTGCTGGCCTCGTCGTGCGCTGGGCAGGAGTTGGGCAGTCGGTCAGAAGTGTGGACCAAGGACAATTAAAATGCCTCTGAGTAATAAGTGTGAGATTCCTGGGTTGCAGGAGCAAGTACTTCCAGATGGTTCGGGCAGCCTGGGTGGGTAAAATCCCAACCCCTGAATCATCCAAGTGTTGAGGGGCCTGCACGGCAGAGCAGGAAAACTCAGGACATTCCCAGGAGCCTGTGGTGATTCCTGCTTCTGGAGTTATCGAGTGTTTCTTGTGGTGGTTCTGGCCTTCTGGGTGTATTCGAGCACTTTATCTCCCGGCCCTGGAAGAAACGGGAAGTACAAAGATGACTGATACTTGAAATTTTATTCCAGTGTGCTGGTGGTTTGCAGCTGGCCCTGAAATGACTTTAACAGCTGTTCCCCCGAGGATGCTGGTGCTGCAAGAGGGGACCTGGTGCAATTGGCTACTTGCTGTTTACGCCACACTTTGGTGTTTTTCTAGCTTGGGTGATTTTCTTGACCTGAAATTAAAATAATAACACTTAAAACAAACAAACAAACCCAAACAACAAAACAAACAAAAAGCAACAAAACCAACAACAACATTTGCACCGCTGGCTGCTTGGTCAATACAGGACTCTAATTAATTAAGGCAACTCTAATATAAACAGAGGAAGAAAGGAGGGCGAGATCAAGCCAAAACCAGTCTAAAACCACATTTACCACCTCCCTTGCCAGTTTGAGGCAGAACGTTGCTTGGCTCCTCTGTTTGCGTGTGCGTGCCTTTGGCAGGGGGGACTGAAGTCTCTGCTGCTTCCCCTGTGTGTGAACAGGGCCCTTCAGAGCCCTGCTCTGGTTTCCTCACCCGGTGCTCGGGCTCTGCCCTTGGTGGCCCCGGCCCCCCCGTCCTGTTAGCGGGACTGCAGAGTCGCTGCCTTCGACATCAGAAACCCCGCTGTAAGTGGTTACACAGAGCTTTTCCCTAACAATCTTCTGTGGGGATATCAAGCTCGATAGAAGCATAAATCATTTAAAGAACATCTGCCTAATGAGGGGTGACCTGGAGCTGCTTGCCCAAGCCTGAGTGTACCCAGGGAAAAACACATAGGCAATTGGATTATTTCAGCAGTGCCTGCTGGATGCAAGTGCCTGTTTTTGTTGTTGCGACTATGCCTTGCTGGACACAAGGGACTTGCCCGCATTCCCTGACAGCAACATTTGCTTTGCCTGTGGCAAAAGCATGAGGGAAATAAGCTTGGTTTAGTGTCTGTGGTTGTAAAGTCAGTCTGATGATGTGTCTAGACAAAAAGTTCTGCAGAGGCAGATGAGACAGAAGAGGAAAGGCAAGCAGGTGGTTTGGAGACAAGCTCAGCAGAGACGTGCTGGGAGCTCTGGTTTACGAAATGGCTACGGAACCGGGGAGGCTGAGAACAGGGGCTGTGGTTTAGGAGCGAGCAGAGAATGCACCCAGGCTCCTGCTTGAAACACCACGTCAGGACACGGCGTCTGTTCTTGTGGGCATAGGGGGTGCTCAACTCAGGGCTTACAGTCAACGCAGTGCTTGCATTGGTCAGGGAAAGAACAAGGT
The DNA here is from genome assembly GCF_037038585.1 of Patagioenas fasciata. NCBI lineage: Eukaryota > Metazoa > Chordata > Aves > Columbiformes > Columbidae > Patagioenas > Patagioenas fasciata. The sequence continues at coordinate 967,134 of NC_092536.1, forward strand.
GGATGTGAAGGAGGGGCACTAATAAGCTCAAGAATCAAAACATGACTAGTGGATCAGGAAATTGCTGATAAATGCAAAGGGTGAGTTTGCAAGAGATTCAACCCACTCCTTAGGACTCGAGTCTGAATCAGGGCTAACAAGCCTGTTTATAGATGATCCTGCAGGCAGAACTTGAGAAGGCCTTTCTGTCCTTTCATTAGGTGTGCTGGGAAGAGTTTGCGTTTCCTATTGTCAGTCACAGTTGAGCTAATGTGTGACTTTGACCATCTGAAGGGTGCCTGACAGCCAAGCTGTTGGTGGAAGGATTGGTGGGTGAGGAGTAGCGAACAAGCTTTTCCATTCAAAATCCCTTGTTCGTTAGGAAAGGTGTCAATAAACAGCAGTAGCCTTGGAATGCAATCAAATCACTCCAGCAATTCAAATTTGACTGCCAGATGCTCATAGCAAGTCTCTGTACCGTGGTTTGAAGCTGCCACCCCCGGTGACAGATTTAACGGAGATGACTAGCAAGGGGAACAGGATATTTTATGAAGTTCTCGTCACATGGAACTGGCCATGAAATTTCAGGAAACTCGTTGCTTCCCCGCATAAATAAACTTGCGGGACGTGACTTGTCCGTCACCTTCTGGGGGGTGGCGGTTGGGTGCCACCTCTCTGTGACCCGCAGAGGTGGTGCCGTGGATCTCTGCTCTGATTAAACCGAGACAGGGAGGTCAGGAATAGTTCAGTCTTCTCCTTGTCTGTTGAGGATGAAGTCAATAGGAAGTAAATATTATTGACTGCTGTTTTCATTCAAAAATCAAGATTCATTGAGGTGAACCTGAGGTCAAGAAAAGCTCTCAAGGGGGAGGAGACCAATAAATCATGACACTGAATAAAACAATGTTTGTAATGCAGCTAATTTTGGATATTGAGCGTTATTTCATCTTGTGGGTTTTGTGTGTGTATCTTTTTTAATTGTCCTGTTAACCAGATAGGTAGGTTGTACCATTTAAAAAGACTTTTAGTCTTACTCCTGTTACGTACTCTTAACTGCAGTGGATTGAATTTCAGCCACACGTAAAGAAATTGTAGGGTAATTTAGATTGGGAGGGATCTTTGGAGTTTACCTGGTCCGAGCTCTGCTTGGTGCACAGCCTTTCCATGGAAACTCAGTGTTCTGTGTTGTGGTGATCCCAGCCATGGGCCTTTTACAGTGACTGAACCAAGCAGCAGTCCTTTCCTAGGGAGTTCTTCATCTCTCCCTAGGCATTGGGCCTAAAGAAGAAACTGAGACAACGTGTGTGAGTAAAGTATAAGAAGAGCTTTTAAAGAGATTAATCTGCCTTTGACTTGTTATGTTTGGAGATGGAATGAGGATGTGATGATGAAGGTAGATAAGAGGTGCTTTTGTCTTGGTTGGTGTATTTGCCGGGGTGGAGCTCTTTCTCTACCTAAACCTTTACTGGAGGTATCTGAGTTATCTTTATGGCCTTACGTTGTGCCATGTAAGGATGTGCGAGTAAGACACATTTATAGGAGGTAAGATGATGTGCTTTGGGGAAGAGGGCACAAGCAGAGATGGAGGGAGAAGTGCTTAAAGTACAATCCTTGAGAGGCAGAAGTCTTCTAGAGCCTTTTTCCTTTAATTGAATAAGACAACATGAATTAGATAGTAACCTCACCAATGATTTTACGGGTTCTTTTGGACAGGTTTTTCTCTTCTCCTACGTGTGCGTGCACGGCCCTGATCAATGTGGCTGTGCTCTGTGCTCGAGAGCTGTGTCGCTTCTCTCAGTCCGAAGCAGGGTAATTGGATTAGACAGTCAGCTGGTGGGGAGAGCTGCTGCTCTGCTCCAAGCCAGTGGAGTTATGCCAGATTACACCAGCTGAGAACGTGCCCATCATTTTTACTGATCACATTTCTAACCCCTGCTGTGCTGTTAAATTCCTGAGCTGAAGCCAGCCCTTGCATAGCTTCGGGGCAGCATTTCCAGAAGCATCCAGGCTCGGCCTGACCCCGCTCCCTCGGCAGTCAGGGGGTGTTTGTTGTGTTATTGCATCCAGCCCCGGAGTCAAATGGGTTGGATTCAATTAGGCTGCTGCTGTAAAGCTGGGGGTCTAATCCTGCTCTGAAGTGTCAGCTCCGCTCCACCGGAACCAGCAGCGCTGGGCTGGGTTACAGCTGCCTCAGGCTCTGTGTTTGTGCAAAGGAAAACCGCAGGCTGCCTGTGTGGCCGAGAGCTGCTCTCTTAAACCGGGTGTTCTGCTTCTAAAACTGCAGTTATTGGTTCACTTCTTTTTGTTGGTTTGTTTTTGGCTAGGGGATATTTATGGTTCGGGTGTGTTATTGCCAGTCAGTCAAAGCAGGAAGGTGGCAGGAGGGATGGCCTTCTAGTTGGCTCTCACTGAGGCGTTTGCTGCAGGACTGCCAAGTCAAGCGGGGTTTTCAGCGGAGGAAATCATTATCTGCACGCTTTGCCTGGAATCCGCCTCCTACTCCCACACTAGAGAGCGTCTGAAGTTCACCGCCAGCGCAGCCGCGGTGCCAAGAGCAGCGTTCCCACCGGGGTGCTCTTCCCGGAGCTCACGGTGGGAATTGAGGCTGGAGATAAGGCGCTTGTGTTGACGGACTTGCCACTATTCCAGCCGGCTAAATGGAAACGATTCGCTTGCCAGCCTGTGTGGGACCCTTGTCTTCCCTCCTCCCTAAAGCATTATGTGGCTTCCATCTTCTCCCCCACCACGCTGCTCTGCTTGGAGAGCTGGAGGTGCCAGTGCAGCTTTGCCTTTGCGGCGCGGTGGCGTTCGTGTCGCACGGAGGGCGGTAACTTGCCAGCCCCTCGCGCCTCTGGAGTGTGAAATCAGAGCGGGTTCGTTCCTGCCACTTCAGTGGAGAGGGGACCGTCCTTCTGCCACCGGGAGTGCTTCAGGTGCCTGAAAGCACCATCAAGTCCAAATAGTCAGTGGAAAATGAGGCGTGTGGCGATATACAGCACACACTCGTTCCTTTGCATGGGAATTCGTGTGCGCAGCCGGGAATCCCAGCACACGTGTCTGTGGATAAACCCCGGGTGCTCTGCCTCGCCTGCTGGCTCTGCCGTGTTTGCAGGTCTAAGTTTGTGCTAATTTAAATTTTGTGAATTCCAGAGTTTCATGCTTCTTTCATTACTATTTTCCAGTGCTTCAGGTTAGGGAGCAACATTTGATGAAGACTTTATAACTGCCAAAGCTTTACCCTAGTTTTTGTATTGCCTAATTCTGTATGAACCGGGGCAATATGAGAAAACAGGTCAAGTCATGAGATAAGGAATACATTAAAGGTGCTTTTACTCCCCTGTAATTGCCAAGCCCTCCGGGCTGGGGTTGGATCTTGGAGCGAGTCAGATCTAGGACATGGTTTTAACAAGCCTTGGCTTGAAGCGTTGTGTTCCTCCCGCTGGCAGTTGGCTCATTTTAGTCTCCAGCACCCCCAACCTTGTTCTGTTTGAATCCATGGGGCACTGACTGAGGGACAAGTGTTTGTTTTGGGCCGGGCTCTGGCTCAAACGGGGGTTGGTAGGGGTAGAGAAGGGCCAGGACCCTCCTCCTGGCAAAGACAGAACTGAGAAGGATGTGACTGGGGGCTGTAAAACCCCAAGTGAAACAGCGAAACCGAACAAGGAACACCCATGCGTTCCCTCTGCCAGGACGTGGCTTAAGGGGCATCAAATGACCCGTGAGGTGGCAGATGGGAATCGAACAAAACGTCCCTCCCCACGCAGCGCGCTCCAGGCCGTGTCTTGCCTTGGGACAACGGGTGTAGATATTGAATTTTTATGTGGCTTGAAAAGAAACCAGATTAATTCAAGGAAGAGAAGTCCATCGAGGGCTATTAAAGGTAAAAGCTTTCATTGGCTGTGGCCATGGCGTGGGCTCAGGCACAGGGTTCCAGCAGAAAGGGCTTTGGGAACTGCACCGGTCATCTCGGCTGCCCTCATCGGGCGTCTGTCGCTGCACTGAGGAATGGTTCCTGTGCTAACCTATGGATGTATCAGCAACCCGCCGCTTCTGCTCCCATCGCCACCTGCAGAAAGGTCAAAGATGATGACAGCAAATAAATAAACCCAAGAAAACCCCACTGCCTCCCCTTCAGGTCATTCGGGTTTGAAATAAATCATCTTTCTATTTCTGAAGGCAGAGATGACTTAAGCCAAATTGCATTTGGAGCCGTTATCCTCGCAGTTCTGTTTTATTTATGCTGTCGTGCCTTGTGCTAACACTTTGTGAAATATTTATTTGCTTCTGGTCTCCCACAGCTTAGCTCTGAATTCATGAGGCTCTCGCGTTATGTCTCAGTTCTGTGCAGCTGCATTATGTCAAGGAAGGCGCAAATGAAGACTCCAGTCTGTGTTTTACATTATAAAAATATACTGCACGCCACCGTAGGTAATGCCATTCAACAGGTGGATGTTTTGTTTGCGTGTGTCAAGCACATGGGTTGTATTAGAGCAACAAAATGTACGTGTGGCTACAAAACCCTATTGTCTGACGAACAGCTCTGTGTTTGCTGCCCCAGCCTGCCCTTGTGCTTGCTCTACAGGTCTCAGGTAACCTGAATAAAAGAGTTTGAGACAGACATATCCTCAAAGACACCAACACGTGGTTTACTAGTTCAAGGGATGTGTTAATGACACATGTCAGGTTCTCTTCACAACGAATGCTGTGAATACCTGTAGCTTCTATTCAGGGCTGAAGTCGTGTGGTCAGAGACAAGCCGGGGTCCGCAGCGGCTTTCGCGGCCCGGTGCCAGCTGCCCGGAGCAGCACCGCGCCATGACCGCGCTCTCACAGCTGCTCGGAGCCAGGAAGGATCAGATCGTGTGCTGGGTTTCCCTTCTCTTCCCTCCGTTTATCAGAAGCGTTGGTGCAATGTCTGGGTCTCTGCGAGAAGATCCCCGCCTTGGCTGTGAGGGTCGGGGTTTGGGCCCGTGGAAGGGGCAGCGCTGGCGCTCGGCTCCGGCGGCAGGGCTGTGCTGGAGAGGCGCCGTGCTGCTTCCAGCGCCGGCTGGAACCCGGAGCAGCAGTGACTTGATTGCCTGGCGTCCGAGCTGTTGTTCAGCGATCAGTATAAAATCTGCAAGTGATTCTCAGTCCAGTTCCAGATGGGCAAGTTTATCTGGTCTGAGCACCACTAGCAGGGCTGGCTCCCTTATCACAGCAGCGCTGCCAAAGCTTTAGCCAATACCGACTGTAAATTGCCTGCATCTTTAGAAAGTGTCTAAAATTGTCTGTGTTCTGGCACATGGTTGTGCCGTGTAGATTTTACTGCTGTAAACTCGAGCTTGGCAGTCTCATGTCATCACTAGGAAAACCTTTCAGAGTTTAAACCCGGTTTTGGATGAATATATTTTTATATATACACATGTATGTGGGAAAAGAGTTGCTAAGCTGCTGTTGCCGCTTCTTGCTGAATTACACCAACAAGCTCCTTCTGGTGTTAGCTTTGAGCGACATTTACTGTGCAAATGCCGCTGACATTCAAGAGGAGATGCTGGCTTTGCAGCGGGTTGCCGGTTCCTCCCGGGGTCTCCCAGGAGAAGATCCCGCGGCACGGAGCTGCTGCCGGGGCCTCCCGAGCCGCCTTGTTTGGGGAGGAGAGCGAGCAAGCAGAGCCGTGTTCTCACTTCGGGGCTTTGTGCTTCCTTTCAGCTCTCTGGGAAGCCTGGGGACGTGTTGATTTAATCACCACGTTATCCAGCCACTGACAATAAGTGTGCGCAGCAAAGGATCAAGGGTGTGCTGGCTTTATTCACTAGAGATGGGGTGACGGTAGGTGTGTGATGCTTAAAGGATTGATCATTTAAGGGATGGGATAAGGGGATGGCACTATCAAAACTTGCTGTACGGTGATTGCAAGCTGATCCTCTAAAAGATGAGGAGTTTGTATAGGTGATGCATAGCTTCGCCAGAAGAAATTGAGATTTACTTATTTACTTTGACCAAAGAACAAGCTTCAAAAGTCATAAACAGAGCTTTCTGAAGGACAAGTGGGAGTTAGCTGCCCAGTTCACATTGACTTTTGGGGAGACCCGGCTGCTGAGCTGCTCTTCACGCCTTTCGGAAATCTCCCCGTAGCCTACATAATCTCTCAATAACCCCTTTTTAATTAGCTCGTCTTTCTGGGAGAAGAGACCAACAAGTCATGTTCAAAGATTATTGCTCTATCTAGCAGCTGCTGGAACAGACCAGTTAATGCTGGAAAATCTTATTCCATGTCCCAGCAGAATGCCTGGTCCCTCTCCTGTCTAATTTGGCCGAGGGATGTAAACTGCCCCCAAGCTGCTGTTCAAACCCATTTCTAGCCAGGGATGCGCTGTGTGTCAGCACCAGCTGGTTGTTTATGCAGATAGCCTAGCTTTGAATCTCTTGGCAGAGCAAAATACTGGAAAAAGAGAGAAATGAGTGACTGGGGGTGCTACAGAGCTGGATGCCAGGAGCACACGAATGCCCAGCAGGAGATACCGGTGCTGTCCCTGCTGCCTGCAGGTCGAGCACAGCCCTGCTCCTCCTCTTTGGGATCAGCAGAAATCGGTTCTGCAGGCAATGATTGAAGATACAGCATAAGGCTGTGTGGAGAAAGTCAAAGTCTTTTTAGTTGGAAGTTTGGCCACTCCAGTGAAATTGCGGTTGTGGACAAAAGGTTTTTGAAGCTACTTATACAGCTTTTTCATCTATAAAACTAAGTTCAACTTAGGACCGGTATAATGAAGTGTGAGCATCGAAGGTGGGAGCCTGGTGGATGTGAACCCTCGCGGGAAGGTTTGTGGTGTTGCCTTTGGAGACGATTCCCTGAAGCAGGTGGGGAACCAGTCCCGGGGCTGGGAGAGGGTGGGAAAGGGGGACTGGTGAGCTGGTGTTTGGGGACAGTGCTGGATGTTGCAATGGGGACAGAAGGCTTCGCCTGCAGGGTGAATTGTGAGCTGCCAAGCCGCTCCAAGGGGAAAAATAAACTCTCTTGTATCCTTGCTCTCAGCAAGTCCTTTAAAACATCACCACGTTCTAAGCACACGAGCTAGAAAAACAGCTGCCTTCTCCACTCCTCCTCTGCCTGATGAGGTTAATAATAACTTTGAATGCATATGTACAGCATTAGCTTTCATGGTAACATGCATAATTCAAATCCCCCAAAGAACAGTAGAGCTTTGAGGAAGCAAACTTCCTTAATGTACTGGGCAAGGATCCAGCTTTTACCAGCTGTTGAGGGTTGATGTACAATTTTTGGTTAAGTGAATAATTTATCATGGATATTATCTGTAGTGTATCACATCCCAACAGTTTGTAGGCCTGTACATATGGCTCTCGAGATGCCACAACGCTGCCATATGCTTCGTGGCCCATTACCACTTCAAGCTCCCTGAAGATGTTTTCCCCTATGTTAAGCATGTTAGAAGTGCAGTGGGACCACTTGCTCAGTGCAAGCGCTGGCTGGATGTTAAAGAAAAGGCTGTAAGAACTGTTCAGACCGCCCTCAGCCTTGTTTTCCTTTTACATCAACTGTCTGCTGCTTCATGATACAGATGTGGATTATAAATCCTGCAGAATACCTGCCCTGAACTCAACCCCAGCCGCCCCTGTAAAACAATGACGTTGTGTTGTTCCAAATCTATTTAGTGTAGCTACAGACTATCTGCATAGCTGCAGCTGCTTTAGTCTTGTGGTGAGGCTGCTCTGCCCCTGGTGTTCCCAGCACCAGAGTAGAATTGGGCCATGCCCTGTGGCAGGTGTGTGACATTGCATCCCAAATTACAACCGTGATCTCCTGTGGCTTGGGCAGGAGAAGGAATGCTGAGGCTGAAGAACTTCATAGTCTGCATGGCTTCTGTGATGTAGGAGGAAGAGAAAACATCTGGGTTGCTTGCCAAGTCAATTGCATATATAGGAAGCAGCTTCGTATGACAAAAGAGATGGATTGAAGACTGAGAGCAAGCAGCTGCTTAGCTGTAATTACAGCTGTGTGTCCATCATAAGGGCTATTGAAGCTTCTTCAGCTTCACAATGTGCGACCTGACAGTCCAGTGCCTTCATGCCCGGGAGAAATCTCTTTGTTCAGCTGCATCTTGAGCTCTGCCGTGGTTCTCAGGGTGTCCGTAGCTCATTGCTGCAGCTTGCAGTAAATGAAACGATCCCTGCATGAGAGTTTTTCACTCCCCAATATGCCTCTGGAGAAAAGCTGCTTCTAGAATGGGACCTCTCACTAGTGCTGGATTATTTCCAATTCATTGTTACACAGGTTTTTCATTCAGTAAAAAACCCTCTCTTTCCAAGCAGATTGCATTCTTTAGACCTGTTTATTACACTCCAGTTGTTTTTCTGCGTAAAGAGTGTGTGCAGCTTTCTCTCGTGGGTCTGTTGCAACCAGGCTGCTTGGGTTGTACAAAATGCTATTTTTTCCCATTCCTGACTAGAATAGCATTTTTTTTTACATTTTTTCAGTCTTTTTTTTTTCCTTTTCCTTAGTGTGCTTATTGGTCTTTAGATGATCACTTCCACATGTTTAGGCATCAGAGATCCCGTGGGCAGTGGAACGGGACGGGGTGTTGTGATGGGTTTTGTGCCTGGAGCGCATGTGCTGGTTTACTGAGAACAGGCGCTCTCGGGTCCCTGTGGCCATGGGAATCCTCCCCCACACCTTAGTGAGAAGGCAGCGTGTCTTATGCATATTGACTATTGCTCTCCCTCCTTGGTTATATGGGGAGAAATGGGGGGGTGTGAGCAGCCAGCTCCTGCAGAAAGGACAAGGGGACCCAGAGGAGCTGAGCCCTGCCGGAGCAGCGGGCAGATACCTCTGCTGGTTTGAAGGGCAATTCTGCGTGGTCCCCTCCCTTAGAGAGCCGAATGTGGGTCAATTGCGAGGTGAGGAGCTGGGTTAATCCTGCCGGGATCAGAAGCTGCGCTTTGCTGAGCTCTGGTGCTGTCGCAGTGACCTTTCCCGCTCCGCGCTGAGCGCGCTCGCCAGCAAGGGAGCGTTTATCCAGAGTGGTGATTAATCAGCCTTGAAAAAGGGTCAGATGGATTTACTCAAGCATCTAAGCAACCTTCACGGCAAAACATATCAGCCCCGTGTGTGTTAAAGGGTGGTTTGCAGCCCCAGACTTGGAGTAACGCTATCTGGACTTACCAGTTCTTATATCCTCGTGGTCTGGGTCTGACACCAGAATGCTTTTTGTTTCTGGAGACGCTCCTGTTCTGCCGCGCTGGTCACCAAGGCCGTGTGTAGGTGTCTTTCCCGAGGGGCTGTGTCCTGCTGCTGGCAGGCTGTAAATGCTGTTTCTCCGGTTCCCGTTGACCGGGGTGTCCTGCCGTGGTCTGTTTGCTGCGCTGTGTTCCCGTCTGCTCTGCTCCTCTTCCTCCTCGCTGGTTTATGGCTTTCAGTTCCACCCCTCGTAGTTTTCCCTCTTCACAAGGGGAAATGTCAAGGTTTTTTGCAATACTGTTAGTGCTGCACTTTGTCTCCATCAGAGATTCCTTGAATAACAAGATCTACAGAAACATTATCTAATTTTACACCTCTAGCTTTAGGAAATAGATGATGTCCCCTCACACCCCCCAAAAAGTCAAGGTACTGCCGCCTTCTAGTGTTTCTAGAGGCATTAAACAATGCTGAGGATAAGATCAATATTTAAACAATAAGTTCTTGAAGCCGGTGTTTCTCATAGGATGATCAGTCACCGAGCTGAATTATAAGCAGACCAGTTCCAGTCTTACACAGGGGGAATTTGCCGTGTGTCTGCTCCCATAAGCATTAGGCCAAATACATTCTCGTGGAACCATCGTATTAAATGAAGATGTAAAAGGATGGCAAGGTTTTCATTCTTTGCGGCAAGTGGCGTAACAGGGAGAGGGAAACAAAACCAAACCACCAATTGCTTCAACTGGAAGTCCATGAATGACATCTAGTGGCTCCAAGTGAGACTTCGGGGAGAATCTTGCGTGAGAATATTTTAACGCAGAGTATCAGGGTTTTCCTTTGCTGTTTTTGTGCTGGGGATACAACTTCCAATTTTTAAATCTCTTCCTTCTACCCATGTGAAAAAAACCTGCAAGCTGAATGCTGCCGCTTCAGGTTTGCTTTGCTGCTGCTGCTTTTAGTGATCACGACTTCATTTCAGTTTCACTAAGGCTTAGGAACACCTTCTGCACCATGGCTGAATCTGCACCACAAGGCTGAACTAACGCTTGTGTTTGCCTGAGCTTCTGGAAGTCAAAATGGTGGTGAAGGCGATGTCCATGGCACTCCTGGCACTACAGAGCAGCTGTAACACGGTGGGGAGGGGGTGCAGGTTACAGCGAGCGTGTTCTGTTTGGTCAGCCGAGCCAAACCAGCGGATGAATCCGTCTGAACCAGACCTGGCCGTGTTTTATAAGCAGCTGTAGCACTCGAAACGAGGGGTTTGCGAAAGCACCGCAGGGTGATGTGTGAGTGCTCCAGTCTTCTGTGTACAACGGAGAATCGAGTGCTCTGAGGACGGTGGCAGCGTGTCTGGCCTTCCTGCATCCGAAAAGCCCATAGGATCTGATGGGGATTGTGTAATACACTGATCATAGCGATGATGACCTGATGATCCCAGTGCAATACAGTTAACCTTGGCTGTCTAATTTGTGTTATACTTGACTGCTTTGGAGTTAAGGCTCCAGTTTTTCTCATGCCACTGAGTTAGTGAATGCAGCTCTGTTGGGAGTGAAGAACTCGGTCTTGTTAGCAGTTACTTTCACTTCCTCTCTTAGAGAAAGAAACTTTAGCCACTTGCTTTAAATGTGGAGAACGTATGTGGCTATAATGCACCATGATGAGGCAAGTGGTTGCTGGCATAAATGGTCCGCTTCCTTTTATTAGGAGAGAGTTTAAATTGATGTGAGTGGAGCCCTTTTATCTTCTACCCAGCGGGCAGCAGATGGAGCGGGTTAATATCTTTGGAGGACAGGCGAGCTGTGTTGTAAAAGGGAAATTTTGATCAGGATGTAAAGCTGAAAGACAGACTGCTAGAAAAATGAGAAGAGTGGGAACATGGAAGGTAAACCCCACAACTCAAAACCGGGCAAAATACTCAGCTTCCAAACAGGAGCTTGATTCAGCATATTGGAGACTAATAAGTGTTGTGACTGCCATACGGCGCTGGCAATCCCAGCTCTGTCCTCAGCCAGGCTCTCCGTGCTGCCCAGGGGGCTGCAGAACCGAAGGTAAAACCACAATAAAGATTCACTGCTGTGATGCTTTTGCCTCCTCAGCTGACGGCAGCGCTTCCCGTGTTACGGGAAGGCAGTCTTTCTGCTGATTGCCGGAAATAATTGTCTGTGATTCAGTGTTGGAGGGTATGGTGGGGCAGATCTGCTGCTGGAGATCTGGTCACCCGTGTCTGGAGAGGCACAGAGGGACCCGTGCTCTGTCCGCCTGGTGGCAGAGAGGACCAGAAGCGGCCCCCGAGGGGACTCGGAGCTGGATTTCCGAATCAGGGCGCGTTTGTGTGGCCCCAAAGCAGGAGGAGCCTGGGCAGAGGGCGAAGCTGGTGGTGGTTGCGGGTGCCCGCTAGGTGGCAGTGCTGTCTCAGAGCTGCTCCGCGGGAACGTGGCTGCGCCCGCGGTGGAGAGCAGGCTCTGCTGGATTAAAGCGATGATCATCGCTTTTACCCTGCTTCAGCTTCTTAGGTTGTTTCTGTTTTCCCCTTTGAAATAAGAGGCCATATTCACGGCAATTATTAAACAGAAGGGTACTTGTCAGTTAATTCACTCTGTTTTATGGGAGATGTTAAGCCTGTGCCGCTTCTGAACAGAAATGAAGGTGACAAAGTTGTGGCACTGGCATCGAGGACATATTTTGAGTGCATTCCCCAAGTTTTAGTATTGTTAATTATACCTAGTGTTTGACCTGTGAAAACCTGTTTGGAATAATGCGCAGTGCTCCCGGCTGAACAGAGCTGAGATTGTGGATTCCCCCCGCATCCTGGCCGTGGTTTTTCCTCCTACATCGTTTGATGTTTACTCACAGGAGGATTAACTTGAGCTGTTTTCGATCTGGGCATGCTGGAGATACTGGGCTCTCAAGGCCGCCCTTGGTACAAGGTAGGAACGAGTAAAAATTCAATATTTCATGTTTTAAGACGAAGTTCAAGTGAACCGATCTGAAGAGGATTTACCTCAGCAGATGTGAGTGCAGTGGGAAGGAGCCTGGAGTTAGTTTGCACCATTAACTTTCCCAGCCAGCGTGCCCGTCACCCTAAAGCGATGCCCATACCTTCAGAGACAGAGAGAAGGCTTTCCCGGTGGAGCCGATCCTGGCTACGTGACCGGCCTGCTCTAGGGCTTTTAGTCAATTCTTGATTCGTGTATTTCGTACAGTCTTTCGTTTCTCTTCCTGCCTTGTTGCCTTCCTTTTCCTTCCCTCCAGCGTTCAATATTGAACCCTGGTTCGGCGCAGAGCACAGTCTGGTTGCGCTGGTACTCACACCCAACATCTAAAGTGCCACTGGTGAGCAGTGCTGGCGTTAAACCAGAATGTGTCCCGTCTGTTTGTGGCTGTCTCTGGTCTTTCCATCATCCAGCGAACGTATTCCATGGGAGAGAGCCGGGCTGCCCGCAGCAAGGGTGAAGATCGTTTGGTGTTTTATCTTTAAACAGCAGATTCCAAAAGGGAGCAAGAAACAGAAATGCACTGTTGTGACCTCAGCATCTCAGCTTAGACCCAGGATACAGCAAATTGCACTGGCGGTGCCCTGGTGTAGCTCAGCACACATTTAATGAAATGTAGTGTAAATTATTGAAGATTGATTTGATTTAAAGCCAGACCTCTGATGAGGCAGACGTTGTGTGTTGTGTTAGATGGAAGCTACTGTGGACTCATTGCTGTGGTTTTGTGTAATACCTCTTAGTCCAACTCAGTCCCATCCGCATCGCCTTGGGAGGAGAAAATGTGATAAAACTGACATTAAATGTCCCCAAAGCTCAGTCACATTCCTTCGGAAGCCCCCAGCACCCTCTCCCTGCCCCAGCACCCTCTCCCTGCCCCAGCACCCTCTCCCTGCCCCAGCACCCTCTCCCTGCCCCAGCACCCTCTCCCTGCCCCAGCACCCTCTCCCTGCCCCAGCACCCTCTCCCTGCCCCAGCACCCTCTCCCTGCCCCAGCACCCCGCCATGCGTGGCTGTGCGGTGTCCCCGCTGTGTGCAGCTGGAGCAGGACCTGCCTCCTGCTCTCCCACTGCAGTTCCTGCTCGTACAGTGTTACTGTTGGGTTTATTGCCTTGATGCTTTCCCTTATTTCCCCAGTGATGCCTCTGTTCTCCTCTGGATAGAAACAAACCAACCTCCTTCATTCTGAGCGGGAACACATGGAGGAAAGACCCTCAGTGCCCATGGGTTCAGTGCTGTGGGACCCTCGGTGGAGCTTCCAAAGCAGCCCCAGGAATGGGAGGAGGATCAGGACCATGTTTACCCTGAGAAGCAAACCTCCCCCCACAGCTGACGTTTGCGGCTTGGCCGTCCCCTTTTAACCGCAGTAGGGAACTCATTCTTACAGTGACCTGACAGAATCGATCACTGTGTTTGAAGACAAAACATATATTTATATAAAATACAGAAAAGCATTTCAGTTCAAACCTTAGTGTAAATAATACATGAGGTTTCCTGCCTAAGCTGTGGCTTACCATCCTGCTGAGACACAAATGTAAGGGGGGGAACTATTATACAGAGCTCAGCAGGCGTCTGGCTTGTTACTTATACATAAACTGAGGGTAGGTTGCCCCTCTATTCGCATTATGAGGTGATTAGCATGTTGTTTAACATCAATTATGCATGTTCCATGTTTACAGACATGTTAAATTATGCAAGCTGTAGTCTTTAGACTTTTTATTTAATTTGTTAGGAGCAGAAAAAAAAACCCCACCACCAACAAAGCAAACCTTTCCGTTCGATGGCTTTCCCTCCCTTTCCCGTCTGTGCCCTGGATTCTGCAGTCTGGGCTATGCGAGCAGATGAGATGCTCCCCTATATCTTTCTGCTGTCCCTCACCTCTTGGGGACGCCTGGCACTTGGCTGGGGGCCCGTGGCTGGTGGTAACAGCAGAAAGCATCTGGAAAATGTACCCTGTAGCAAAATAAAGGCACTTTGGAAGTTCCTTCTCTACTTTTCTTTACATTAAGTGTTGACTTTAATAAAAAAAAAGTGTAGGTGGGTGCTGAAATGGTTCCCTAGGAACACTTGCCTGGAGTACCAGGCGCAGATGGGATCACACCCTTTTTAGGGCAGGTAAATTCGGTGTTTTGAAGCATGGAACACTCGAACTTCAATAGCCTCAGGTACTTGAACACCATGCTGTATTTAATGATCTGGCCTCGGTTCTGCAGATCTGCCCACAAGTGCTTGTTGGCGGGTGTCAAGGTGTGGAGTGTTCACTGACACCTGAACCTGCTGTGCTTACATCTGGTGAAGTGGGAACGTGACCCCTCCTCAAAGGGCATGGACCCTTCTGAGCCGCTCTGCGTGTTTCCCCGATGACCGGATGATACTTGCTAGCGATTCTGAGCGGTGTTTCGTCTGCAGGGACACAAATGTTGGTTTGCAAATTCCCAGGAGGAGTATTTTTGCTTTTCAGCTATTTATTCCAACCGAGAATCTTCCAGCTTCTAGAAAGACAAGTTTGGGAAGTGATGGGGTGGTGGAAAATGCAGTGCCTAGAAGACTGCATCCTACGTGGCTTTGTGGAGCTGTAAAGCACAAAATATTTCCCTGTACGTATTTAGGATGTGCAGTAAAATCAGAAGCTACATCTGTGCTGTGCTGTAGGAAAAGAGCAGGAGAGCCCGAAGGCACGTTGAAGGTCCCAGGTCTCTGCAATAGCAGGAGCTTAGTGAGGTGAAATCCTCAGCTGAGGACCCGAGAAGAGAAACACACATTCAATCACGGAAAATCCCCAAAGGGCAGGAAAAGACACAAAATCTGTGGATGTGTTTTAATGCTTTGCATGCAGCCAAAATGAAGGAGCTGATCTGTTTTTGGAGCCTGGCCGCCAGGGCACAGCCGGCCGCAGAATGGCAATGTGAGGCTCTTTGTTACTGTTGTGGACATTATTATTATTATATTTTTTTAAGGGGTAGGAGTATTCATTGTATTCAAGACCAAATCCAGTCAGCACTGACCTTTATTTGTGTAACATGCTTTTCCCCAGGGCACTAATATTAAGCAGGAGGGTTGGGCAGTGCAATAAGATCCCTCACTCAGCAATACTTTGATGTTACACGCTATTGGCAAACAGATAAAGAAGAACGTGATGCTAACAATCTGCCTTACTGTCAGCATAAAATCCAGAAGGGTAATGTGCCAAAAACGGAGTCGTAGGGCACACAGAGAACTCGTAATCTCAAAGCGTTCTGTGTAACCCCGGGGAGAGATGTTGCGTTGCAGTCTGTGATTCAGCCAGGAGAAGCCAGGATGTCCACCATAATTCATCGTGGTCACGGGTATTAAATGGGGAGCAGGATGGGCAGCGAAGCAGTTTCAGAATCTCATTTGCAGCGTTGTCACGGCGGCTCCTGACAGGCTGCGTGTGCTGGGCGGTGGGCAAGCATACACCTATATAGCACATATAGCACAGCAGCTATATAGAGCTGCACATACAGAATGTGTGCACGCATCTCTTGGAAACAGATGGGGAGGCTCATAAAGTAGGTTTGTAGAAAGGCAAGATTAAGCTGGAGAGGCAACAAAATGCTCCAGGAACTTCAATGGGAAATGTATGTTGGCAATGGGACAGTGCTTAGAACAGAAAAATCAATTATTGTTTAGCTACGGTGGAGGATATAGATAATTTAGCAAGGGCTTTTAGAAAATATCCCAAGAATAGTAACATCACTTCAAAGGACCTCCAAGAGCCAGTCACGCTGTGACTGTTCCCGGTGCCGTGTCACCACCTGCCACGTTGTACAGACGGTAAACCTGTTGAACCGCGTTGGAGATGGGTTAGAACATATCAGAGGTTATTTTACCAAATGAACAGTGAGGCATCGCAGGACCCTGGAATCGGGGCTGTATCCCACACGTCTCACAGAGAGCTTTAACCATGGAACGGTACCTGTAAGTGTCAGGCTTGGGGCTGCAGTTACCTCCCCAAAATTGTCCTTGTGCTCATCCAGACTTTAGACAAAGGTGTAATCTTAGATAAGGTGTAATCTTTACAGGATTGTGAGCTGTTCAAGGGCTACCCAGCAAATATTGATGGAACCGAAGCAAAGAGAGGGGGCAGAATCAGTGGGCCGAGTGAAGCGTGGCAAGGATGTTATCAGGGCCGTGTGGCTGAGAATCACAGCTCAAGGTCATCAAGAGCAAATGAAATCTCTTGTTTGCCTCTTCAGAACTCAAATGGATCTTTACTAGAAGATGTATGTCATTGTGATATTTAGTGAGCTGTTTCAGACATGTAAGTGTGGTGATGCTTCATTCAGAAGAGGATTTGCAGAAGAGTGTGTGATCACTATGGTACAGATCTACCGTGTAACACAGCAGCTGGCTCCTGTTTACCCTTACCTAATTCAGTGTAAAATGCACTTTCTACTGCTGATCAGTCCTGTTTAACCTTTCCTATATATCACACGTTGTTTCAAATTGCGAACAGTGTAATAGACTGGCAAGAAGTTCTCCAGGCTGAGGATGAGCAGAGATCCCTCTGGGGACTCATCTCTGCAATTGCTTCTTGTCTTTGGCTCTGAAGTACAAGTGCTGCTGCTTTCTAAGAGCTTGTGCAAATGGGGCTCAGGAAACTTTAGAGGGGCTATTTCTGCTTATTGCTCACCAGAAATTCTGCCTCGGTAGCTGAGGAGGAGGCAGCTGGTTTCTGAGCCTGTGCGTTCGCTGTGCAGCATTAAGGGGCTCATGGAAGACAGACCCCTGTTTTGTTTTGGTTGTTCATTCTTTCAAATTCAGTTTGATTTGGTCACAGTGACCTTCCTGTTATACTGGTGGGACATGAAAGCTGGCTTTGCCATGGGTAGGATTCAAGAAAAGCGGATATATTCCCGTGTCCAACCCCTGAGCATCTCCTGTACGGGTCTGCTATGCCAGCAAGGAGCACGGCCTGTGCCTTCATTTCTTCAAATGAACCCAAGTCCTAGATGGCTCCTTTGTAAGAAGCATAGAAAAGCTTAAGTGGTACAACAACAAAACCAAGTGCTAGGCCAGGCCCAAACTGCTCTTGATAAAATACAGGCAAGTTGATCTACAAATGCAACATTGCTAGGTTTCTCCTTAGAGACCAAAATACACCATCGAGTTCTGATTTGAAAGCTTCCTCCCGTTTCCTCTGCTGTTTCTCCAGGTGACTGCGATGTGTAGGATGCAGCAGTGTACTTTGCTCCCAGTGGATTCCCCTTAGGCAAGACAGGCTTTACTGTCTGATTGCCGAGCCACACGCGCTGCGTCCTGCTGCCCGCTGTAAAATGGCTCCTGGCTCCGCTTGGCACATCAGGGTGTTCTTCGTCTTCTCAGATGTCCTTGGGCTCTCCTGCTGACTCCTAAAGACAGCGTAGGGAGGAAAGCCGTGCTGAGCATGTGCAGGCTGCTTTGTTCTTTTTGTTTGTGCTGCTGACGCTCTTTTCCTTGAGAACTGCCCTGAGTCTCGTGTGGGCACTCGGTCCGTACGCATGAGATGTGCCTGTTGTGGTCTGACCAGACCTGCTCAGGTTTTGTCCCACACCAGTAACCGAGTCCCTCACCGAGGGAGCTGGAGGTGTCACTGTGACAGACCAGTTTTATACTGACATAAACCCATGCGAATTATGCTGGAATAAACCAAGTTAGCACATTAGCGATTCCGACCTTTGTGGTTGGTGACCTGAGCAAACAGCAGCTGAACTCGTATAGGTATCTCTGTAGTTATCACCGTTTTCCATTCCTTTTTCCTTTGAGGGAGGGAAGGGGAATCTGAGGTGACTTGAAAAATGAAACCTATAGAAGAAACAAACAAACTGCCTGCTTTGGTATTAGAGTCATCAATCTTGGTCAAGCATTATTGCCAAGGGAGAAGTGGGCTGGAAAAATATGCATGTCAGTATTCAATCATTAGGTCCAGCAGATATTGGTTGGCATTGATACGTATTTAAAGGAGAGTGAGTTATAGCTGCTCAAGTTGTTTTTTCAGTGTGGAACACCCAAAGAAGTGATAAAAGGTTGAAAATGCTCTCAGCAGCTCCTTTATTTGTGAGTACATGGAAAGGGGGGTTGGCAGTGGGACAGACTTGAACGCTGTGGAGAGGAAACTGGGTCCTGTGCCAGGAGTTCTGCAGTCACAGTCAACAGCCTTCAAGGGATTCCGCTCGGGAGCAGTGGAGCCGGGGCCAGCTGAAGCATTTGCAAAGTGACATGAACAGAATTATTTTGTTTTAGGGCAAGAAATAGCGATTAATCCTGTTGCCTAGAAGTCATTTGGAATCTCAGAAACATGTAGAAGGAAGCTAATAGCTATGATAAAGCTCCATAGGAATTATACCTGCAGATCTGAGCTTGAAGGGAACGGTTCCACAAGCGTGGTGGGAGCCAGGATCAGGTTGGTATAAGTACGAAAAAACCAAGTTAACGGGTTCTCCTTTGGTTTGCGACTCGTGCAGCAGTCGGGGCCGGCGCTGTCAGCGGGGCCCCTCGGATGATGGTGAAGAGCAGCGGGCAGGGCCAGTGGTGATCAGGGAAACCCTCTGAGTTACATTGTGTGCAGGTACGGGGTGACCCGCCTTCCCATCAGCAAAGCGAATTCTATTGTACGGTGACTGCTCCAAACAAAAATCATTCCAGCATCTGCATTGTAGCTGTTTTAGAAATAGATACACAGCCATAGGAGTCTGCAATTGCCAGCAGAATTGCCTCCCTCCCAGGGAACATGGCTCTCGCTGGTGATGGATATAGCAAAGGTGACCTGCCTCCTTCTCGGGGTGGCGCAGGGCTTAAAAAGTACAGCATTACCTTTCAAAAGCTTTCTGCGGCTGCTTTGGTGCTGCAGCTCTAGGCCAGAGGAATCCTTGGCTAGAGAAAGGCGAAGGTCTGAGCACAGCTGTTCTTCTCCACAGAGAAGACTGAAAACTCGTTAGTTAAAAAGCAAAGTTTTCCTTTTAGAAAATGAAAGGGAATATTTCTGAACAGGAGCGGCTGGTTCCTGCGGGGCCGGCGGGAGCTGCGCCTGGGGGCTGCGGTTCTGCCGTCGTGCTGTGGCTCAGCACAGCCCCAGGGACGCGGTCCTGCGCAGCGAAACCGGAACCTCCGCGGGCAGCGCGGGCAGCACGCGCCTCACAGGGAGGTGGTTCTGCCAACAGCAGCCGTCCTGTCCCTCAGCGTGATGTGGCAGAGGGTGGCCAGGCAGCCCTCTCTCGTTACCTGGACCTCTCTTGCGCTGTGTGGAGCTATTTAGTGCTCAGGATCCCAATCCCATTCCAGCAGATTCTCCCTCTAGCTTGGCCTGCCCACGTTATAAATGTGAATGCATTGGGTGTCAGTTGTGCCATTGAATTTACTGAGCAACAGCTGCATGAGCCACACTTTGTTACTCCAAAGTAGCAAAGTCTTAGTATGTAAAGTACTGGGGCCCCTGGGTATCCAGTTCACGTTTACTTCCAATTCTATTTCAGGATGTACAGCCCAAATCTCTTACGCTGTTCTCAGTATCGTAGAGAAGGAACCGGTCCGTTCTGACTCCAGGCCGCCCAGGCTGGTTTGTCAGCGTCTCTGCCCTGCGGTGCTGGGACGTGCGTGGTCGGTTTGATTCTCAGCTGCCAGATGCTGCAAACTCCAACCGCTGCCTGCGCAAAGTGTTGGAATTGAGGCTGTGCTATTGCTAGGAATGATTTCCTTCTCTTCATTACAATGTGATGTTCATTTTATTAACCTGTTTTATTATGGTCAGTATTCATTTCAATGTTTAATAATTTCTCCTTCTGTCTGCTTATACATTTGCCTCTGTTTGGAAACACTTGCCTCAGTGTTGGTGTTAGCTTGTTTTCCCACGGTGTACAACACAATCACTTTCTCTGGGTTATATTGGGTCTATCAATAGAGAAACCTGATTTTTAGGACAACAAATGCTGAACACTCCTAGCGAAAAGTGACTAGAAATTCTATCTCCTTGACTCTGGCATCTGTGGGAAGTGTAGCTGCGGGTGAATGATGCCATGTGTCACATAAAGTACTTGATGTCCTGTTGCATGGTTTAAGGGGGAAACAGGACCTGTTGAGAACCTTCCTGTAAAGCAGAAGGGCTTGCTGGTCCCTGGGGGGAAGGACAGCCCAAAATGAGCTGTGTAAGCGGTAATGGGGCTGGGAGCTGAGCTGCGCTGGCAGGTTTGGAATCCAGCAGGGAAATCCGTAATAAAGCTTGAGGACTGAGCTGAAGGTGCCCTAATGGAGCTGACATTTGGGGGAGAGTGCTGGGTGAACCTGGCTGTTAGCGAAGGTGATGGCCGGGGGTGATGCTGTTGGCATTTGAGATCCGTGCTGCCTTCCCTGCGCCGGGGCTGAAGGGCCTTGTCGGTGAAATCCTGGCACTTCTAAATCAGAGGCTTAAGTGCTGCTCGGCACAGTTTGTTTCGTTATCCGTAATGATCGGCTGGACCGCTGCGCGTTTCCAGCTCTTCTCTTTTACCCTGAGCCCTATTTGAAAGGAATGGTGTAGTTTGGCTGATAACTGGAGCAGGAAGAAAATGGTTTCTCAGAAATAGCTGAGCCTACACCAGGGAGCTCATTATTTTCGCTGAGCTGAAAGACGCTTCATTCACCAAGACAGGCTTCCATCAAAGCCACCATCAACGCGGGCTGCCGTCATCCGTCAGAATACCTTCTTCTCTTCTCCATAATTAGAATACAGTATGACCTATTCGTTACCTCCTTGGCAGCGTGTTCCCCACTGCTTGGCGGGTGCAGTTGTGCTGAATACAGGGCCGAATGTTAAGAGAGAATTCTCAATGAGCTGCCCTGAGATTGAGACGCGAGGGAATTATAATTCCTGGGTGAAGGTAAAAGTGTCTTTGCGCTGTTGCAGGGGAGCTACAAATGCATCGTTTCAATTCTTGCTTCATAAAGTACTCATTCCCGCTTTACATGGTGCTGCAGAGGGTAAACTTCAATGGATGTAACTTATCGTTACCCGTGTTTCTGCGCTGTTTGAGGCAATGCAGTCTCTTCACTGTTCGATTTCCTTGGCTTTACTGGTCACCGAGGGACGCGGTATTCTGTGGAACCAGATGGAGTGTGTGTGAAGTGTTGGGCTAACCTCCTAAGCAGATTTAATGGATGACAAATATTCAGCAGGAGTGAAAAATGCTGCTCCATTGCAGTAGACACAACCTAACCAGAACTTAGACTCCTCTGTGGTCTCCTACCTTCTGCTGTCTCACTATGCAATTTAGCTTTTAACGCCCTGGAGATGAAACGGTCCGCAGTACCAATTAGAGGATGCCTGTTATGTTAAAATACTCGGTGTGGTGAGGATCATTTCTGCAACATTTATTTTCTAGTGATCAGAAAGTCAGTGCCAAAAAGGAAAACTATCCCCCTCCTGCTCTTTTTTCCTAAGTAGAATTCATTGATTTGTTCCTTTTATGAGCAGATACTGGAGCTAATGGGGAGAGAAGTCAAGTCTTTCTAGAACCAGCTGACGGGGTTGGCTACCATCCACCTGCAGTATAGCACAGTCCGTTTTCTTTGCATACACGTGTCCTGAAAATTGTTATTCCTGCAAAGTTCTTACAATTACACTGTGAAAATGAGGGATACGCATTCAAATGACAAACATCTGTAGAAAGGGCTGATTGGATGTGCACTGAGAATAAGCTTAACGCGTCAGTAGACGCTTTTCCTACAAAGTTAGTTAAGGCACAAATGGAGAAGGCGAAAGTGGGCAGAAGAGGATGAAGCATATGGTTCGTATTTTGGAAACGTGAAGTTCACAGCACTGATCTCTGAGCACAGTAGAACTGGAAGGTGACACTGGCAAAAGTGAGTTCCCTTGCCCAAAGTGAGAAATTGCCACTGATACTGGACACAGGAATGACAGTGCTGATTATCTGCCATGTTGATTAGCTGCTAACTGCAAATGCTCTTCAGATCCAGTTAACAATCCTTTTTCCAGTGTCACTTTTTGATCCCGTTGTCCTTGTACGCACTGCAGCTACATTTACATTTCTACAGTACCGTATTTGTTGGTGCAAGAGTTACACTTCTGCAGCTCCCTCTTCTGCCACTTAAGATTGGCACGAATTTGATAGGAAAGGAGGGCATATGGATTTTCCACTGAAGTGCTCCCCAGAGAGTCTTTTCTAAAATGGGAATCTACCATCCAGCTCTCATTTCTCAACCACCCGTGTAGCTGCACTTATCTTTTATAAGCTGCGGTTCTCCAGCGGGGTAGCGCTCCCTGTTTTCATGCTGGGTAAATGGCCCAGATCCTTCTCCCAGAAAGTCGCAGCTAAATCGAGATTGGGCCATTAAGGAATCTGGTCCCACGGGCAGATGGTCCCTCATTCCTGCAGGGAATGTGCAGGACCCCATTGGCAGAGCCTGAGCCAGGGATGGATCTGGCCAGGTCCATTGCAGACAGGACCCCTGGGGGCATCTGTTTGGTGGAAAAAGAGATGCAAGGGCGCCACTGAATGTGAGCACTGGGAAGACTGCTCGTCTGCTGCAGACGCAGGCTTGCAAACTCCTCCGTTCTTCAAATGGTGACCTGTGCTGTGTGCCCCTTGGACCCTCTGTTGCCTTGGGCATGCGTGAACCCCAGGTTAATGAGGTGTGACCCCAGAAACACAGGGGGAGGTATGGCTGGCTGTGATAGCAACTGACAGAACTGGGCAGAAAGAGCTGACTGTCATCATTTATCTTTTTCTTCCCTTCGTGCTCTCCCCTTCACACCTCTGGGATTTTCCTCCCTACCCTTGGAGAGTACAGAGCTTAAAATGAGACCTTTGCCTGCCCAAGCTCCCTTTTTAGATGTGTGTGGAAAAAACACACCACCTTTTTTTAACATAGAAGAGGAAAATACCTTCTCTTTCTTTGCAGATAGGTCGGGCTGCCTTGCTTGCACCTTCCCCTCAGCCCGAGTTGTTACAGAAAGCGGTATCTGGCAGTGTGAGTAATGCCGCACTCCTGCCAGCAGGCACAGGACACATTGGCTATGGATCTCACAAATGTCAGAGGTGTGTGAGGAAGGTAACCGGGGATGGTTAAATCTGGAAAACAAAGGCGCTGAAGTGTGAAACTTGGCTTGGCTGATGTTCACCCTGAACTTGTGTACTCTTCTGAGAAACGTTTGTTCTTGAAAAGCAAATTGCAATTACTGTTTAGCACTGATTTGTTGTAAAGCAGCTTAACGAGGAAGTTTCACTGAACGCTTTGTGGGCTGTTGCTGAAATGCTGCATTAAATCTCCCAGGGACCGTTATCACCCGCACCAATGCAGGGCTCCTATCAGCAGTTCTGTTACCCAAGCACAAAGCGCTGGGAGATTCTGAAGAAATCGTGGGACTGTGCTGAGCAGACACCAGATACTTCTGGTACTTCTCTTGAGAGAAGTTTGCCCATTTAAGCCCGATTCAATATTTGAGCGTTTCTCCATGTTCATATACTAGTGGTTGCAGCCTGGCACTTGAGCTCTGCCAAGGAGCACTGGGGTTTTTTTGGGATTCCTGGGCATTTAGCCTGAAGTAATCTCAGTCATCCAGATGTGTAGGTGCTTCAGTTGTGTTTCTGATCCTCCTCTGGAGGAAAGTCCGGAGAAGCCTCCCCAGAGTGCCAGTCCTTTAGTGATAAGAAAATCCCACATTTGATTTTGTTCTCCTTCCTTATCCTGTCTCTAAAGGTGTCGCAGCACCTGCCTCCTCCGCATCCAGTTTCACCCCTTGCTCTCAATGCTTCATTGGTTTTCTCTTTTGCATTTCTCATCTTGGAGGCTGCAGTTCTCCCTTTCCCTGCCCCTGTCGCTTTACCAGGTCTCTGGTTACCTGTACCCAGTGACTTGCTGCTAAAGTTCTTTTTCAGACTTTAACTCCCTGCTTCTTTTCTCATTTTTCCCGTGTGGCTGACCATGGCCATCTCAAGAGCAGACACACGATGTGCGGTGTTTGCTGTCCCATCGGGATGCGTGGGAGGGATGCAGCTGGCAATGGCATCTCTGTATTTGTCCTGTGGTCTCTTTAACCGCTCACCTGAATGGAAACAGGGTTTACAGTAGGAAGTGCTGCTCGCCTGTCTCTTCACCATGGCAGTGACAACACCTGTCTCTCGCTTTCCTTCCACCCCAGTTTTAGAGCAGGGTCCATCCTCATAGCGCAGCGGGTGTCCCTGCGGCTGTGGCGCCTGTGACAGGAGCAGCGTGACCGGGCTCTGGTCGCGATGTGCTGGGGCGTGACAGGCAGCTGCTCGTCCTTCCGCAGGACACGCTGCTTGTCATGTGGTGGCTTTGGTAACCGGTAGAAATCATGCGCTGTTCCTAATTACAGAGTGACTCATAATAACTCCACCATCCTCCAGATAACTCTGCAATTAACTTGTGTCACTGCTATAATTTGTTAAGTATGATTTAATAAGAAGAGACTAATCTTTTGCAGCTCTGTTAAAGGTACATTTGGTTTTTCACTCCATAGGCTCAGGAAAGACGTACAATCTTTGTTTTATTTCAAGCTAAATTAAATGTAGAAATCTCATGAAATGTAATGGGCTCCATTACTCTGGGAGGAATCCCTAACGTTTCATTTCGTATCCTTGTATCCTACCAGAGAACGCACTGCAGCACAGGGAGCTGCCGAAAATGCAGCTGGGACTGCTTAGTGCTTGGTAGGGTAAACACCAAGGGTTTTAACAGCGTGGGTAAAACAGACCAAACAAAAACCATCCAAAATATTCGTGCAAGGTTGTGTTTGCGG
Organism: Patagioenas fasciata; assembly: GCF_037038585.1. Lineage (NCBI taxonomy): Eukaryota > Metazoa > Chordata > Aves > Columbiformes > Columbidae > Patagioenas > Patagioenas fasciata. The sequence continues at coordinate 992,028 of NC_092536.1, forward strand.
GGTTACTTCTGGTTTTGGCCTCTGCTCGCTCTGCCCTGCTGGGCAGAAACACCTTCTAATGACTTAGGGTAATTACTGTATTTCCTCTGTTTATAGTGTTGCCATATAATAATAATAGTCTTGCAACATGGGTTACTGTTACTGCAAATATTTTTCATGGAGCTTCAAACTGCTCCAGACCTTTCTACCAAAAGTAGCGAAGCTCAGATCCAGATTTTAATCTTGAGTTTGGTTATGATTTAGCATTGCTGGTCTGCTTTAGGCTTTTACAAATTAGGAATTAGATGGGGAACTAGGAGCTGAACTTAAGTGCTTGGGTAATTTAGAAGGGTCAAAGTGAAGTCATTTGTTTCAGACTCAGTTTCAAGAGGTTAAGGGGTTTTCTGCTCCAGCGCCACTGCTGCTTCTACTTGGGGGATTGATGGGCAGAACACGGGAACTGGCAGCGTGTTACTGTGGTGCGTTTCCACGGGTTAACGAAGACGAGGAGGAAAATGCCCTGTGCCTCCTTCATATCCGCTTAGCTTGGTGGGTTGGACATGAACAAGTCTCTAAGAATTTTCAGCAAACTGTGTTTTTCACCCATGAATTGCGGCATGGCAGTAACTACACCCAGAGTCCCCTGTGTGTTGCTCAGGGTGGTGGTTTGAGGGACGGATGAACCTTCAGACTGCTCTACAGGTGGCACGGGTGCTGAGTCCTTTCTGTCTGTGGACTCCTGTGGGTTTGCAGTGATATTGTACTGCCGGGAGATACATGAGGAGGCTGATAGACCTGTGATAGACTCTGGAACTGTTGGAAGGAACTGGTTCTACCGCAGCCTGTAAGGTACCTGCACTGTGCAAAATGCTGCAATTCCTTTAAACTCGTGGCTGTGTGCGTTAGGTTTCTCCTGCTCAGTGACCAGGCTGTGGCGGCCGGGGGGCGCAGCAGCAGCCGCTGGCAGAACCCCCGCAGACCGGGGCTCCCGTTTGCCGCCGCTGCAGGATGGACTCTTCAGGACCTACCCAGCTGTGAATGGGTGTCTGTGTCTGTCACAGGCAGAAGATGAGGCTGCCATTAGCATTCTTCTGTTCTTTCTGATAAATCTCTTTCCACTTGCCAGAAAAGAGGCTTTTACCTCTGGCCGTTTGTTCTTATTACAGAAAGCATATTGAAGAATTAGAAAAGGTGTGGGAGAGAGCAACTAGTAGGATAAAAGGTCTCAATGGTTTCGAGCCATGTGGAGAGGTTAAGAAAATTAGTCTTGAATTCATTAGAAGACACAAGATAAAAAGAGGACACGATTGGAATGTAAATAGTGGATGGGGAAGGCGGATGGAGCTGAAGCTATGTGGGAATGAATTAGAAACAAGAGCGCATGAACTGAAACCAATAAACAGAGATGGAAGAAGATAGAAAATCTAATGCATCAAGTAGATTTTTAAAAGGAAATGCAAGGAATAATTTTCAGGCAGAAGAGAATGAGCTAGGAAACCTGGGGAGAGCAAGGGGGGAGCATTGGTAGGGGTGCCACTTTAGAGCCCCCAAAGCAGCCTGATTTCGGTGCATGTCCAGCTGTTGTCAGGGTGGCTCTGTCGTAGGTGGAAGTCAGCGCTCCACGTGGAAGTTGAAGCCCATACGTGACTGTATCTCCAACAATGGGGGAAGAGCTGGACCTTACTTGCCCTAATAAACCAAAAGCACGAGTAGGGGCCGCCTCGCCCAGCCACAGCAGCACTGAGCTCACAGGGGCCTGATGTGCCAGCACATCTGAAACGCGAGGCACCAGTGTAACCACACGTCTGTAGGGCACAGCGCAGACAAGGCAGCTCCAGAACCACCAGAGACGGAGCAACATTTTGGTTGGGAATTTCTGCAAATGGACCATACCGTGGTAACGTGCTTGGACTGATGGCAGTCGGCATAAATTGACACAGGCATAACACCACCTGGATTAAAACAGGCCTATGACAGACAAAGTCCTCCCATAATAATGGTGACTTCATTCTTCTAGATACTGAGCTTGTCCTTATGGCCTTAGGAGGTCTATGGCAGTTGGATTCCAGACTGCGAGTCCTCTTGGACTGTGTCTCGTGAATAAGCAAATGTGCCCATGTCTCGTTGTGAGTTCCGTGTCCGGACACCCTGGGTGTCTGAGCGTTGGGTATGGGTAAGCCCAGCAGTCGTGCTCGCAGTGGTTTTGGTTTTGTTCCATCTGTGCTCAGAAAACCTTCCTCGTGAATCAAAACCAAAGCGCTGCCTTTCACAGATGCTTCCCAGCCCATGGTGAGAAACTGCCAGAAACTAAATGAACCTTTTCTCACCTGTGCACAAACCGCTTTAGAACCCTCAGGTGAACTTGCAGCTCATGAGGTTTAAACTGCAACCAGAGCAAAACCCAAGCTCTTGTATTTTTGCATATCACGCCGAATGTAGCCCCATCTGCAGAGTTCAGAGCTGCGCGTTTCCAGGGCTGGCAAGTCCCTGTGCCAGGAGCTGGCGCTGGAGGAAGGCAGGGACAGGGACACAGCTGCTGAGCATGTGCTGCCTGCAGGCGCAGGAAGGACGGGAAATGTGAAGCCCAGAGGGACGCTCTGGACTGTCATTTGCAGAAACACTTCAGAGCGAGACTACAAAGAATCCGCTTTGTCTGTCAGATTTCCCAGCCGCTGTGCTATTGGAACGAGGGCTGGAGATACAACTCCCGTGGGGCCAACAGTATTTACACAGCTGACAGCTTTCATTTGGAAGCTACAAACGGACAGTTAACTCTACAAGCAAAACGTCCGAGTGAGGTGAAAGGGCTGCTGTAAAGACACACTAATCGACAGCCCTTCTCCCTGCCCAAGCCACGTTGTCGTGATGCGTGCCAATGATTCTGGAAGTGGCCACGCAGCAAGGAAGAGCTGGGGAAGGGGCCGGAGCGTGCCTTGATCTTTATCATGCCATCTTGCTTTCCTGTCTGCTTTGTAGTCTCTGCACGGTCCTGCTGCATCTCCACCAATTACTCCAGAAAGGAAGCACCCAAAACGTCTTCCTTAAAGGCAATTTGTTCTGCAGAGCTGCCATAAAACCAGCTTACATGACTATAGGAGGTTTTTGTTTGCTATATGGGAAGCCTAAGGTGCCCTTCAACTACCCACAGCTCCAATACCTTCCCGTGCTGGTTCTCTCGAGCACCTGGATCCCTTGATAATGGCAATCAGTGTAAACTGAAGTGGTCCCTGGCACAAATTGCAGCATCCAACCAAGTGCCTGAACACTCTAGGTCAGGTATATGTGCAACTGTAGCTAAAAGATACCTTTATATCCCCTGCTGCCCCTCCTGGTTTCCATCTGGATCAAAAGCTCTGAGGGAATTCTCCACAAAACTAATGCAAAAAACACGGTCCTTTATATGCCCCTTTGGGTCATATTTCCTCTCCCACTTAGTGCTTGCTCCAAAGATGGAGAGATTAACATCCTGTTAGCTCAGGGCTTCTTGCTGCCAGCCTTATGTTATTAAAGGTAATGCTGGATTGCTACTGGTTCTTGGTTGAATAAGAGAGAGTGGCACTGGGAAAAGGTTGGGAATGACAGCGTTACCCTGTGTTCCCGCAGCGTCCTCCCTTGGCGCGCGCTGGCGTCCCGCGCCGTGGAATCGCCGTGGAATCGCCGCTCCTGAGCGCCGGGCTCTGCTCCCTGCGGGAGGGAGCTGTTCGTGCACATCCCTGCCGCGTGTGCCGGCCCGGGGAAAGGTGCAACCTCCTTTTTGTCTGCCTGCTGCACGAGCTGCAGAAATAAACAAGCCTGCAGCCTCTCATCAGAAAATACGCTTGTTGCTCCAGCTCTTCTGCTGAGTTATAACTTTGGAAGTCAGCGCAGCCTCTGCATCTTCTGCACCAAATCCATGCAACTGAGCTTTGTGACACAGAGCTGTATTTTACATAGGGGAAGCTCCTGCTGTAAATTGTACCACATTAGCTGCTGAGCGCTTTGCTTCTAGGGTCTGTTTAACATTCGGCAGCATTGAAAGAAATAGCAACTGAAGATGAGAATGGGAGCGCTGTGTCTTCAGGTCAGATTGAAGGGCGGTGCTGATTTCCACTGCCTCAATTCTCAACACCAGTATAGTTGCAAGTATAAACTTGAGTATATCTTAAAGAGCTTATGTGATCAAACACCTTTAATTAGTGGAAGTGTCTTTACCGTTCTCTGAATGTCATGGTTTATTGTAGAGAAATCAGTCTGTCATTTCATATGATTCTATACCACTTTTATTCTGTTGATTTCATGCCCATTATTGTTGAGCTTCTTTATAACTAATGAAACTTTCACTCAATAAAATTGATGAGCTTTACTACGTGTTAGTATTAGTATCAATGCCAATCAGATTGAGTCTGGTTAAGCCTGAGACCTCCGGCAGTACTTGGCTCTCATTTGATGTCTGTCTCCATCTGGCAATGCATTCTGAGTTTAATCAGTGCAGGAGACCAGGAGACTCTTGGCGTTCCTTGGCTGGCTGTGTAACCTCACTTCAGCTGTCGTGATGGTGAATTTGTGTGTTAGGCTTTGGGAGGCAGGTTCTGTGTGTGACACAGTTGGGTTCTGCCTCTGTTGCGCTAGATAGATGCTCTTGGTCACAAATACGAGTAACAAATGCTGCTGGGGTGCTAGCACAGAGTTCTATTTTTCACGTGGCCGTGTGTGTGCGGAGCGAGCAGGGAAGCGCCGCGCTTTACCCCGCGTTAGAACCGGCCTGTTGTTTCTTGGCACTGATGTTCTCTCGCTCTGTCCCTGCTCGTTTAATTTCCGGAGTTAAACGGTAGCTGTTAATGACTCTGCGCATATGCTGTGTCTCAGTGCAGCCGGGGGAGCGCCTGGCTCAGCGCAGCTCAGCGCCGTTGACGGGCAGAGCTCGTTCCTCTGGCCGTGTGGCAGGATCGCTCCTCGCCCGCGTGTCTCGGTGTCCCGGTGCGCACGGCCGGCTCTCGCAGGACCGGGTTGCTCGTCCCATCCGTGCGGCCACCACGGCTCCTTCCAGAAATGGAAACGCAACACACAACCGTTTTCCTACCACATCAGAAAAGATCATCCCATGCTAGCAAAAGCTTTTCACAGGCCAGCAGGCAGGAAAAATATTCGCTGCTCCTCAGGCAGAAAGCCATCCGCTGTGTGCTGGTGCTAATTAGCAAAACTCTGATTAAGTCATTGGAGCAGGGCCAGTTTGCACCGGATGAGGAGCCAGTCCGTGTGGAGCTGGTTGATACGGCGCGATACAGCGTGGGCTGAGGCGCCCTGGGATGCGGAGCTGTTGTGCTGGAAACTGCCCAGAGCAGCAGCAACACGGTGCCAGAACCAGTTTGGTCTGGGTTTCTGTTCTGGCGCTTTATTTATTTACTTATTATATATCTCTATATATGTATGTATCTATCTCTATTTAAAAAAGAAGAATCTTTCTGTACATGCACAATATAGGCACGTGCCTACGCCTGCAGCGTCCCCTGGGTGGAGAGGATGGGCAGCGCCAGAGTCCGTGGGGACCTGCTTAGGAAATAGGTTCATTCCCCCTTCTGCTTATCAAACATTGCATTTATAGGACAAATAATCAAATACAGACAAAACTTGGTAATTAATTGTTCTGAAAATTCCAGGACTCTTTTCAGCTCTGGTCATAGATACGTTCTTAATATAGTATCTTAACATTTCAAATTATCCGTCACTTTAGTCTTCCAGTTACCTCATACCCACACAGATATGTTATTCCACTTTAGTGTCTGAAAATGTTTCTAAATTTAATGAGTGAATCATCATCTGTAGAAAGACATGAGTTTACAGCGCTGCAGGGTTCTCGCATGAAGTTTTAATATATATATGCCCCTCTCTGTTTTTCTTTATCCTTACTGCTATCTATGTTCAGCTTTGAGGGGAAAGTTCACGGGCAATATTTTTGTCCTTGCAAACTTGTTACAGAGGTGTATAGTTCAGCAATATTAATTTTAGAAGTAAGCATTATGATACTCTGAAAGCACAGAAGTTTGACCTATTTCTTTTTGTCTTTGTCTAGCTAAGCCCACACAGTTTTACACTTGATACTTATTCAGTGAAAACACTCAGCACATTGTAGGTTTGTGCTTATTAAATAAATGGAGACTAATGAGTGGTCCCGTATTGTCCTAACATACTGAGGAAACCTTGCTGTCTTTGGAGCAGATGTGCCTGATGGTGAACAGCCATGGGGGAACTAATAGCTTTCTTGCTACTGGTAGGAAACCTTCCTCATCACATACTATTCAATGGCAAAGTACTATTCAAGTTAGACCCTCGCCTACCAGGACTTGTGATTTTAGTGTCAAGTTAGACTGAGGCGGGAGGTAATATCCTTCAGGCCATGAACTAAAAAGTCCCTTATGTAGCTACAGTGTTAATAAACACTTCGTCCTTTCCCAAATAAACTGTGCATGTTGTTTTTTTTCTGGGGTCAGATGCACAAGCAATGAGATTGCCCCAGCGTGAAAGGCCGATGTGTGGAGCATCCTGAACGCTGGTCACCATGATACCCTCAGTCTGGTGTTGGCTGGAGCCGTACGGGGTAGAGCTGGCTATTCTGCATGCGTAACGATCCCTTTCCTTGTCATTTAAGTGGGGAAGCCTCGGGGACGAAATGCAGGAGCTGTTTTAAGGCTCTGTAGCAGCGCTGCACGGTGCTTGGCTGCAAAATAACAACAGGATCACTGCGCTGGAGAGATGGAGCGTCAAGGAGGGCGGAAGCCCGGTGGTGCGGGGTGACGGTGGGGTGATGGCGGCGTGACAGTGGGGTGACAGCGGGCTGTGACCGCCTGCCACCGCGCTCCAGAGACCGCTCTGCTTTCCTTCCCAAGGAGATGAGCACTTCAGCTTCATTTACAATCTTTTGCGATTTCTGACGAAGAGAGGTGTCATCCAGTGTTGTATTGTCATGCTGGAATACTGTTGGTGGCTTTTAGCCTGCCGCAGCCTGAAATGACATTTTTGAGGTTTTTTTCCTGCTTTTTTTGTGATGGATCCCAAGCAGTTATTTGACCCACTGAGCACATGCACGTCCAGCAGGGGCGTAAATGCTCCCGAGTATTCATGAGCAGCTTGAGAACCTGCTGAAGTGTGGGGGGAAATACATAACTGTTGTAGATATTTTAGAGTGCTTGCTGCCTGCTGTCACAGCTCTGGAAAAAGAGAGATTCATAGTCTGGAAGCGCTGTTTATCTAGGGCTATGGGACTATCGGCTTAGGGTTGTGAGGCTAAGAGACGTGACTGTCTGGAGAGAGGTAATGGAAAGTGCTCTGGGAACCGATTCAGCAACTGAAGAGCCCTTGGATGCAACGGAGCTAAAGGTGTAGAGAGACAAGTCAGTGACCCTTTAAGGAATTGCCTTTCCAAATCATCTGTGAAATCATCAGAATGACAGTTCCCACCTCATAGTCATCTGGTGCTTGGGAGTTATGGAAAGCCGTAGATACAGATTGCTTTCTTGGTTAGTCCGGGTGGGAGGATGGCTGGCTGGAGCTTGCAGTGCCATGACAAGCAGAGACACGTCTGCACGTGTCACGGACAGTGAAATCAAAGGCCTGGGCTTCAGATAATCATTCAGTAGCACAGTGTTCCATTGTAGCCTGTGGTATCGTCTCACTTTCTGTGTTAATGAATGCTGTTCTCTTTGCCAGCCGGCATGTGTTTGCTCAGAAATATGTAGTTCAGCTTCTGAGTCTTAGAGCTGCATCTGCTCTCAATGGTGTGTCCTGAGGAAGGGCAAATCTCAGTGTTCTGGGGAAGGCAGGGGGATCAAGCCTGCAGATGTAGATGTGAAGCATCCCAAGGAGCACACGTGGTGGCAGTCAAAGGACATCCCTCATCCCTTGGGAATCCACCACGTTGGTTTAGGTTTTAGTGCACCCATTTGACAGTGTAGCTGAACTTCTCGGTTGGTGTTTTGTTTCTCTGATTGGGTTTTTTCCCCCCCCTTTTTCTCCTCTGGCAATTGCATGAATCACTTTTCCTCAACCCTTTATTTGTTTTGAATAATGAATCGGAGCTTTGCTAGGAGGGGATGCATTTCTTTTGGTGCCGCAGCCTGTGATGAGTGTGGTGGGAGTGTTTGCCTCCCCAGCTGCCTTGGTTGTGGGCAGCTGCAGAGCAATCGGTGGGACACCATCTGGCTTTCCCTAATTTTCACCAGCTGTAGGTATAATCAGCAGGATGATTGCCAAGTCCCTCTTCCTCCCGTACAAAAACTCTGCAGAACAAATGCAGCGATGCACTGATGTGTAATGGGAGACTGAAAACATGCCATGGTTTTCAGAGGGGTAAAAGACCTGCATTAAATTATTCTTGTACGTATTTAAAAGCACCTGGGTCAATGTGCATCCAGTGAACAAATTGCTGATGTTTGATGGCTGCAGCTTGTCTGAAATTGGCATTTCTCAGTGTCTGGGTGTGTGTGGGGAATGCAGGGGGAACACAAGCAACACGAAGTTTCATCTTGTGCCTCCTGGTGCTCACAAGGCACGAAGAGCTTCCTTCCTACAAGTTGGTACCTGTTTGGTTTAGATTTTAATCTCTTTAGTCAGGGAAGCTTTTCTTGAGTGTACAGCAGGTGAGGACTCATCCTGCCACCCTGTGTAGGATCCAGCAAGATAAAGGTTAACTTTTTGTTTCTCCTGAGGCCAATCAAGCTGCAGGAGGATTCCGCCCTGTTGGTGCTGGTGTTCCTTTGCTCTGCCGGTGGTTGGGTGGGATATTTCAGCCATGCTGAGCATCTGTAGCTCCCATTGCCAACAGCTGTGAAGCCCTTCATTGCACAGCCAAGCTGGGAGGGTTATTCTGTTACTGCTTCTTACCGTGGAGGTTACCTGGGTTTTAGCTGATGTGAGCATGATGTACTTCTTACAAACTACCCACTGATGGCGTTATCTCCTGCTGTTCTCATGAAATGAGGTAGGATGGCACATTCCCGGTGGTTTGAAGCCCTCTTGGATGGGGACGGAGGGTTTGTCTCGGGCTGGTGAAGCTCTGTGTGACCCAACTGCAGAAACCGCCCGCAGCCAGGTCTGCTGTGAGCGTCCGTCCTGTGCGTGGGTCACGTTCGAGTTGCTTGCTTTTGAATTAGTTAAGCAGTCAAAGTGCAAATAGCTGGCGAAGCACCTTAATAATGGATTGTAGGGCTAAGGATTGTGGCAAACCTGCACAAAGACGTAGAGGAGTAACAGTATGGAAGAATGGTTATTTGAAGGCAGGCGGTGGTTTTGGTCTGTTATGCATTTCACAGTTTGGTTTATTTTTTAGTTAAAGCAGCCACTGCTCATGTTCAGTCACATCTACCAAAAATCATTGCTTTGCTAAAAATAAAATAGGTTGCTTCCCTCCACGTGGCTGAAATTAATATTGTCCAGAGCAATCAGAGAACGTTCCGGAGGGGGGAGGTATTTCCAGATTTGCTCAACTGTTCCAGCAGAGGGTCTGGGAGACGCGGGCGGCCATGCAGTGTCCCATGGTTGTCTCCTGTTTACCATCACCATCAGTTTCAGATGTTTAAGGGGCAGAAAATGGTGACTGGGAAGCCAGATGTAGAATACGTGAGAGGAAATGGATTTTCCGTAAAGCGTCAGCAGTGACAATAATGCACAGCGGGCGCTGCAGCAGCTGAGCCTGCGCTTTGCTGTGAGTGTTTCAGACTCCAAAAAGTCTGGGGGGCTGGTCAAACACCATGTTTGTCCTTAAAGCATGGCCAGTGTGGGAACGAAGCCTGTACATCCCTGAAGAAATGATCATTGGGCTAAATTGCAGAATACAAGTGTGATCTGTGTTTAGTGCAAGTTTGTGGGGAGGCTGAGTTTAGTTCTGGGAAACTGCAGAGAGCTCAGGCTTCAAAATTCGTGGCAGGATCAGTCCTTAGTTAAGCCCAAGCTACTCACAGGCTGGAGATGGCAGCATCTATAGCAAGCGGCAGTTAAAGTATTGGTTACTGTCACGAGAAAAAAACCACTGCTTTGGGAATAAAATAGGAGACAGGGAAAGATGTTTGAGTTGGGTAAGAGCAATGTTATTAAAAATAAAAAAGCCAGAAAGCTGTTTAATAGAAAATGATCAATTCTACTCCTATCAAGACTATTAATCTTGCTACTAGTTCAAAGCAAAATAAACTATCAAAAAAGCCAAACCTAACAATAAAAACTTCCCCCTTTGTGCCTGGCAAGAAAGAGCTGCGTGAAAGCTCTTCAGTGGAATTTGAATTTCTGATTAATGGGACTGCAGTGTTAATTAGTGCCAGTAGTCCTGAGACAAATCTGGTAATTAGCGAGTAGAATACCCAGAGGGAAGCCCCGCAGAACACCTGTGTTAAGGTGGCTCCTGGTCGCAGATGAAGGACTGGTGGTGCTGTGCTGTTCGTGTTTCTAGTTCCGTGCCCTGTCCTGCCATCATTTGTATGCGAGTTTGAGTTTGTCACCGACTTATCTGAAATCATAAAAAGTACGGTCTTCTGTTAGGCCAGAAAATGTGAAGATGGGAACTATGGATCTGGAACATGTTAATGCCAATTGTTTGGACTGGAGTAATTAACAGCTGATCAGGCTTTTGTAAATGGGTTAACTCAGGCTCTTGAGACAAATGTGTGTAAACCTCAGACCCCAAACTGAATCTGGTCCACAGAAGGTTTAACTCAGAAGATAAGCACGTGAATTCTTCTCTTTAAGTTATGTCTGATCACATCAGGTTCCTCCCGATCTTCCCCGAAGTGCCGGGATGTTGGGTGCAGCTCCTGCTGGGCTGCGATGGGAACAGCACCCACGCACCTCTGCACGGGGTCCCGGGTCCCCTCGCTCCTGAGATGCTGCTCTGCTTGGAACTCCCCGAGGGGTTCCACGTGTTCACAACAATATTCATAAGCAAAGACTTGTTTTAATTAAATCCTTTTGTGTTTCAGCCACCTATTTTTTCCTTCTGAGAAGGGATTTGGCTTTTGCTCCTTTAAGTTGCAGAACAGATGTTACAGATTTTAGGCTTATGGGCAGTCCAGAGTGAAGCAATAGCTGAAGTTTGTGGCATTAGGGAAGGATGTTTGAACACAGCTCTGAGCACTAATTAGTTACCCTAAGAGCAAAGAAATGATGTCTTTGCTCCTTCCAAAGGTTTTGCTTTAAGCTCAGAAACGTTTGTATCCTGACCAGATACCCTGTTTAGAAATAATTGACTCTTTAAAAAACAAAAACCCAGACACGTTCAGGATTAAGGTTTCACTTGGCCTTAATGAAAGATGTGATTGGGTGAATAGCAAATGTGGAACTGGAAGTGTGCAGGTGCCCTTTGGGGCGAGGTTCATCCACATTAAACGCCGCGGTCCCTCCGGGCAGGGTCTTTCCTGCAGGACCAAGCGGCGGCAGCTCCAGGGCAGGCGACGGGAAAGCTCCATCTGGATCCGACCCTCGGTGTTGCCACAGCTCGGATCTGCCCGAGGTCAAGAGGCAGAACGGCTGTGTCAGCGTGGGGTGGTGCTGAAAACCGGAGTTTGAAAGTGCTGGAGAACAAAGGGTTTGTTGCTAAGGAAATGGCTTCTTTAATAGGCTTTGTCTCTACCAGCCTGTTCCCCATCAGCCTGAATATGGTCATTCTTAGCTTGATGCAAACAGAGAGGCAAAATGCATCTCTTGGCCGTGAGCCAAGCAGACTCAGCAGAATCTTGAAAGAAAAATAAAGCACCAATCAAGCGAGCAAATAAAGTGGAGATTTGTGTCTTTCCTCTGAGGATAGTGGATGGTTTGGAAAAAGTCTTGTGAACAGAAAACTTCAAATCTCCCGGTGCAGGTTGATCAGCACAGGAAAAACGCTCCACAGCAATACCTTGGGCTCTGTCATTTTTTTATTTGCTTTTTCTCCAAAAAATTCTATCTGGTTTTATAGTATTTTGCACAAGCAAATAAAAATACCGTGTAAGACACAAGTTAAAATACCACGGTATAGGCCAGTATTTCATCCTGTCAGTGCCTTAGCTTTTTGGGGCTAGAGACCTATCTAAGTAACTGTATGTGAGAGAAGCTCTGCAGTGTTAGGTGGGGCTAACAGCTCTTGCCAGACCCATGGGTCTCATCATAAGGCAGAAGGATGTGGTTTGGGGCATTGAAGCCCATCCCTGGTCTGGAAATATCAGCCTGTTGTGCAGTTGTGGGCCATCAGGTGAAGAGGAAAGCGGGCAGGGAACGGCCAGCATGGCTGGCTGGCTGTCTGTCTGTCTGTCTGTCTGTCAGAGGGGAAAACGTTGAACAGACAGTCCTGATCACCAGCCCAGCTACAGTGTCTTATCAGAATAGCATCGTGTCAGCCCTGTTTCTTTGTTAGCTTAAACTGTTGTGGTACTGAGGAGTGTCCTTATTAAAAGGAAGATGACCGTGGGTGTGACACATGCATAGATCAATCATCATTTTCCTTGCTGCTGCTTCACCTGGATTAAAGTGTTTCTGTACTTTGAAGCTGCACTGATGAGAATGGCTCGAGCACCATTAAGTACCACGGGTGTTCAGGCAAAACTCGATGTCTGGGTTGTCCTGCCCGCCTGGCACTGAGGAGCTCGTCCTAAACAAGCTGGAGGACGAGTGTGAGGAGGAAGGACGGCTTGTCCTGAGCCAGGCCTGGGAAATGCTGCGCTGGGCCTGTGGGCTGAATGCCAAGCGTGGCTTAGTGCTCTGTGCCCGAAGGTTCACGGGTGTACAGGGCTGTAGTGGTGGTAAAAGCTGTTGTTCTACCTGAGCTTTCTTCCCTGGCCTTCTCGAGGGGAAGCGGAAAAGAGACGGCTGTTCTTCGCTCTGGTGCGTGGGAGTGATGAACACAGCAGGGCTGGGCTTTCCTGAGCCAGCACCAGCAATGCCGTGGGGACAGCCCAGGCTCATCTCAGTGCCAGCCTGGTCTGGATCAGAGGGGAGGAGCAGTAACACCAGCTGCAAAGTCAGGCCCTTTGGGGGCCCTCTCGGTGCGCTTGTGAGATGCAAATACATGATGGTCAATACTTATAAAACTTGGGTTATATCCAATACCAGCGTTGGTGCTGCGTAGCTGAAGCTATAGGGCTTCCACGTGAAGTGCCTGGTCTCTGTACATGTAGTCAAACGCTCCGTGTTTCTGCAAAGGCAGAATGACAGGCGATAGCTCACAGCAGACAATACACTGAGATTTCTCACTGCGCTCTGCTTTCAGCTGGGCTGAATTGAGTGGCTCATTGCAACTGTTGTCTAAATGCACCTATAGCGAGCAGCTGTAATCACAAAATCTATAGCTTTATGGAAATCAGAGCTGGAGTGCAAGAGCCCTTGTGGACTCGCAGTCTATCATAATAACCTCTTCAGGTCGATAAATGCTGTGAACAGTAAGCCAAATGTGTTCCTCCTAAGCTCTCTGAGTTTTGAGAGAGGTTAAATGTAAAGAATACCCTGATGACGGGCTTGATGGAGCTGCCCACGCGTGAGGACTTGCGGTTGGGATGACCCGGAGCCAGTTAGCCTGGTTAATGGTGTTGCCCCGGAGCTGTGAAGGTAGATGAGAAAACTGAGGTTTTCCTGAAGGTTCCTGGATTTGTGGGGGGCCTTGCAGCCTCTTGGGTGTCACCCACGCTCTGAAGAAAGATCCAAAAAAACGTTAACTCTGTGGAAATAGTGCCAAAGTTTTTGTTGGTACTCCCCATTCAACCTAAAAATGTGACAAAAGTTTCTCAGTTTCTGTGTGTATTGTGGTGGGGGATTACAGAAAAATTCCCAATGCCTGAAATTCTCTCGTGCTTTTGGGAAACTTGTAACAGCTTCTTTAGCAAAGGCACAGGAACGGGCATTCTCCTGTGATGCTGTTTCCAAGCAGGGTTTCCGCAGTGATGAAATATGGCACAGTCAGGGGAAGCTCGGCTGAAGAAGAATTGGCCAGTTAAGGGGAGGCTCAGCACATGTGCCCCTTTGGTGCACCGTCCTAAATCACCGTGGTACAGTCCGACTTGTCTGTCCCTGATAAATCTGTTCAACGTTACTGGATTTGGAGTGTGCGGAATTAATGCGTCCTTATGGGATACGTTCCAGCTTACCTCACACTCATGTAATTCAGTGCATTAGAAGTGGCTCAAAGTGATGCTTCTTTCTTTGTTAGTTTTGCTTATTTTTTTTTTTAAAACAAAAGGGCAATTGCCACGCGAAGTACGTTTGAGAGCCATCAACATGTGAAATATCCATCACTGTAAATAAACCTGGAGTGTTCGTTGTCTATCTGGAACTGTACTGCAAAGCAATCAGAGCGGGGACCTCAGTTTGTTTGCCGAGGGCCTGATTTGCTGGGGATGCTGGAGGTGACCCCGCGCTGCCATCCCGGCTCGTGCGCCGCTGACCCTGACGTGGGAAACTGTTTGGATGGGTTCAACTGGACCTTGTCTACTAGGAAAAGCTCCCCGATGGGGAAAGAGGAGCTCGACTGGAGCAGAGCGAGCTGACAGCGGCAGCTGGTCCTGGAGGACGGTGTGCGCCCTCCCAGAGCCGCTGCGGCAGGGCGGCCGAGCCTGTGCCGAGCGTGCGGTGCAGCGTGCCCGTCCTGCTGCTCACACACAGCCCTTGGGTACCTGCCGAAGGCAACTTTTCTGCTAGAAAAAGGGGGTTTTTGTTGCTGCAAAAGGTGGTTATTCCCCTTCAGCATTTGTGCTCACAAGCTTCTCTCAAGTTTCAGTCTAATGGTCTCCATTTAGACAGAGGCACGTGTTTCTTTTATGTTGAGAAATCTTCTTGTCACTTCATTAGGCCACTTACAGCTGAGTGACAGGGAATTTGATTTTCTCCCTTCCTTTGCTGCTGTTGGAGAATCCTCGCCCATCTCTCGTCACCCTGTCACATCGGAGTGATGTTTGCGCTGCAGAGGTGCTGCACGGTAGCTCCTCAGCTCAGTGCTAATAAGCCTTCTCTTATTCTGGTTTGGTGTCACCCAGTCTTGCTTTCTATCTCATAAAATCCTGGACTCGACTGCTGCTTAAACAGCTTAGTGATTTGACACATTGTTTTGTATTCTCCTGGGAGGATCAAGAACGTGGGTGCGATACTGGAGGTGACAGAGACCTGTAGGTACGTGACGGTGGGATTCGGTCACCCGCTCCTAACCGGGCTGCTGATGAGACACTTGAATGGAACAACCATGGAGTGGTGCACTTGACATGAGTATGGAGGGCAGCACTTAGCCAACAGTACATTATTCCCTTGTTTCTGAGGAGGAAGGAAGAATTTAATTTTACAAGTTTTATGAAAATGTCAGCACTTCGTGTCCTAGTAAGAATACAAGAGAATTAAATTAGCATGGGTGGGAGGGCTGTCCGTGCTTGTGTGTGATTGCTGAGGAGGATCAAGGGCATCACCAAGTCCTTCGCTGTTTGATTCATAAATGGTTTCTTAGGAACTAAAAGTGTTGCATCCGCACCCAAGGAAAGGAGCAGGAGGGGCATAACTAACCCCGCGGTACAGCTACAAGCACCATGTGGTCGGAAAAGGGTGAGTTTTGTTAGCATGGCCCTTCAGATGATAAGCCAGCTGTTTACGATGTCATTGTCAAATGCAAGAGCCAACTGGATGGGAAGAGGCAAACCAGGATTGTCATTCTTTGAAGCTGTTTAACTTCGGGAGTTTATCTGCCCGCGGTCAGTGAGGTGGCTGAGGACGATTATTGACAGCAGAACGTGCCTAAACAACGTCTCGGCCGTCTGCGTTAGAAACCAGCCGAGCAGAAACCCATCTGAAACAGGAGGACGCTGCAGATAGCTTGGAAGTTTTATTTTTCTTTGTAGTCAGGGTTGTCTCATCCACTCGGTTCTGGAGGTTTTTAGAAAACACAGAAAATGTGGTGAAATATTTGTTTTTTGTGGCTTTTTGTCATCAATGTTTAAGATGCAAGAGAAGCTCAGTTCTTCACATCAGCGCTGTGTATTTTGATTCCCACCCCTGCAATGCAACTGTAAAGATGCAAGAGGGATTGCCTGGAGATGATTTAAAGCATTTCCAGCCGACAGCATTAACCAGGGAGCAGCCTCCTACCAGTGCATAGCTTGTTCTGCTAGGTTAGAACATCTCTCTCTATATATACATGTACGTTGATATACGTATATGCATACACGCATGTAGAAAATAACGTATGTCCTTTCCGTAGGTATATATTAGAAATGAATTCTGTATCCGTTGATTTCAGAGGAACATCAGGCCCCGCGGTGCGAAGGTTCAGGTTCAACATGAACCGGCCCGGCTGGTCCCCCCTACCCCGCTCACCTGCGCTGCAGCAGAACACTTGCAGTTCCCTTTTATTCTCTGTTTGTTCCTCCCTGCCCCAGCGACTGGTTCCCTTTATCTATTCAATAAATGAACTCCCATCAGGGACTCGTCTCTTGGTACCTGCCCTTGAAATCCCAGAGCTTGAAAGAGCAGAGTACAGCAGTGCATCTGGAGCACTGATCTTCCACAGCTCCCTATCTCTGCTGTATTGCAATTTTCTGCCTCTGTTCTCTAGCTGACCTATACCTATAATGGAAAACTTTCTCCCATATTTCTCATAGTCAAAAGTTGCCTTATCTTCAAGGAACAAGAAAATAGGTTCATTACTCAAAGCAAGACAAGGAGATGTCATCCCATGCCAGGATTTTGTGAGTGTTCTGTTTGGGTTTTATAAGTGGCCACTTACTGAACTGAACATTGCAGGGGAGAAAAAAAAAGCACAGCAGCTTTTCCCATTACTGCTTTGTTTTCTAATTAATCCTGTCCATTCAAGCTTTATCTGCTTTGTTGCGTTTGCTTTTACAACTTGAAAAGGGTAGAGGGGAGGTGTGAATACCCTCCTCTGCTAATGCATTCTGATTGCTTTTTCCCCACTGTTTGCAATGCTTTTAGAAACCCCAAGGCTCTGAATTTTTCATGTGACACTGGTTTCCTGCCGCTCTGGGTTATTCAGCCTGGCAAACGCTTTGCCTGCAGGGTTGCGTTGACTTTGCCGCACAAGGTGGCTGAGCTGAGCGCTCGAGCCTTTGTGACGGTGTTCGATGAAGACGTATTGAAGACGGGCTGATCTTTGTACGTGGGTACGCTTAATAACTTGAATGGCCAGCTGAGAAGTGAATGGTTCCTGGTGCTAATCAGTGCAAAACAATCATGTGTCAGGCAAGTGCTTGGAGAAAAGGAATTCCCGTGAGAGGGTACTCGGACGTGCCCTTTGGCTTTGCTGGGTGCCTGAAATGAAACTGGCTCCTGTGCAGCTCTGTTCTTGGAAATGAGCACGTCGCCCTGCTGCTCCTGTTCCCCATGTGGGAACACGCCTGATATTGACATCAATTATTTTCACGGTTTGTCAATTAAAATGAAGCAAAGTGTGTTTAAGAATGCCTGTGAAATGAAATCTTTAGAAGAATTGTTACAGTTTGGACTAGAAACTGCATTCTATGGGCATTTCTTCTGGAACAGAAATTCCAATTTTAGCCAATATTGGTGCTACTGAAGGGCAGTGCCTACCCCATTGGGCTCCATGCACTTCTAAATGAGTGCCTATAACATCACAGACTTGAATAGGTCCGTGGAAGTGCTATTATTGTTTATTGCTAATTAACATTAGTGGATTCAGGTCTCTCAGGAACCTGATTAAAGCAGAAATAGTAATATTCAAGCCTTCATATTCCTATTTGTCTTTCAGTGGGTTTTATTTCATTACCTTTGAGACTATTTAAGGAATGATTTCTAGCCCTCCCCTGGTAATTCTCTAATCCATTAATGCTGAAATATCTTGGGGAGTCCAGATCTTTGGTTATTTTTCACTCTGTAAATGTTTCTTGGAGCCGTTTTAAAAGCCCTTGGAAAGTATAACAACAAATGCCAGACAGGGTAATCTGCACGACTTTAAATCACATAGACCCTAATTCTGTGACAGCCAAATCCCGCTCGGTATGCAGCGCCATTCCCCATCTGCTGCCGTCCCTGGTGAAACCATCGGGACGAAGCGCATTGCAAAGCTGAAATGTCCTATTGCTTCCCCATGTTCAATGTGGTATTTAGAGGTGAGACTGAAGATATGCAGTGTGCCTGCAATTGGCTCTGTTCTGAACACCGTGGGTCTCGGGGGCAGCTCTGATGGTCCAGTCTCCGAGGGGCTGAGTAAGTGTTGGTGGCTCCAGGTGGACTCTGGTGATCTGCTTTCCAAAGTGCCTTCTGGAAGGTTCTCAGGTCCTGCACCAGCTGGACCGGGGCTGTGATCCAGCTGTGTGATCCAGCTGTGTGATCCTGGGGCTGTGATCCAGCTGTGTGATCCCGGGGCTGTGATCCCGGAGCTGCATCTCCCAGCACCCCGCAGCCCTTCCCATGGAGCTGGGGAAAGCTAGGCTGGGAAAATCGTCTTTGCATTTGAACCTGAAAGCTGTGCTGTTTTGGGTCTGGTGGGTGATGAATTTGTGCAGTTTGTAGCCTGGTTTTGGAGTAATTACATTTTCAGATGGTTCAAACCTCCCCCGAGCTGTTGATTGTATCATTGCTCCAATGTCACCTAAAAGAGGTCGCTGTAGAGACAGCCTTTTAGTTGATTTGAAGAGGATGCACGCAAAGCTGAAGCCTGGGGTGGGATTGGTGGGGTAACGCTGTACCCCAGCAGCATCTCCTGCGAGGTGACTGGAGGGGGACACGTCCTGTGCAGAGGGGATGCGGTGCTGATGCTTCAGACCTTCTCTTACTGCAGGCTACTGTCACAGGTGATAAATGATCCTGCAAAACTTGAGCTTTTGTGTGAGTGCGTTGTCTGCCACCACCTTCTGGGATCAAAGTTTCCCCAACACATAAACTTCTTCCTTTATCTGCCAAACTTCTGCTGGAGTTTTAGTTCTTGGAGCTATGTGTTCTCTTCCGCAGGGTCTTCTCATCCCCTTTTTCCTCTGGATGAAGCAGCCCTGTGTCAAACACAAGATGTTTACCCTGCGCAGTGGAGGGAAAAGCGATAGGTTCTGTTCGGAAGGGAATGGCCTGTGTGTGCCCCAGGTGCAGCCTGCGGGGGCGCGGCTGCCGCAGCCTCCCAGGGGGGTTCATTCCAGGAGGTTGATTATTATAAAAAGTAATTAAATAGCATTAAAGTTCTTGCACTTCCAAACTGCACAGCGGTTCAGACTGTGCAATATAGAGGGTGAGCGTGAGATGATAAACTGGTTTAGTGATAAATAACAAGGGCTCGAGAAGTGCTGATTGTGAGTAGGGCTGTGTTTTGCAGCAGGGCAGCCTGGGGCAGGGCTCGTGCATCCCCTCGCGGCTCCCAGAGATGTGACGGCAGGATGCTTGTCCGAGATCGTTCAGTGTGCAGTGCTGGGACACGAACGCTTCCTGGAACGAGCTGTCTTGCCAGGTACCTGTGCCTTCCTCTGCCCGCTGATGGGTGACACAACGCAAAGCCCGGGCGCTCCTGCCGGCTGGGATGATGAGCTATCTCTTCAACCTGACCAGCGGGACACATGCTAAGTAAATCTTGCCACTATTAGTGAGGCTTTTAGGGGGGTTAGGCCAAGCTCACTCTTACAATCTGTCATCGAGCCTTTAAATCTTCATCAGAACTAGAGCACTGGGTCTTCCCAGAACTGTATTAATTGGATTTCATGCTACTGGGAAAGTGTGTTTGTGCCTTGCATAGCAATTACAGGCACAGCCGCTGAGCGCTGCGTCAATGGTACCGCTTGTTTTACTCCCTCCAAAACTGCCATTCCTCCTGAAACTTTTAATAACCACCAAGTGCATGCCTCTGTGAATCAGCGATCTGAAGGAGTAAACAGAACTGGACTGGCTTCTCGGCTAATGCCGATCAGCTGAGTTTTCGGCTGACTCTGTCGAAGTGCATTTGGATCTTTAACCTTCGGATGGCTTTTCCGCGATGGAATGCCTGACACCATGCTGGCCTTGGGTCTGTAAAACAAAGTAAGCATTACTTATGCATCTGAAAACTGTCATCTTTAATCTTGATTTCCAGAGTGCATTGCTGACCAAAACACAATTTTAAAAGCTTTATTCTGCCTTTTTCTCTTGAAGAGCTCTAGGCAGAAAATAGTGGAGAACAAAGCTGTTTTGTAGCCCAGATGAAGTGCATAAAAACTATAAATTGATTTTATAGTGCTTATTGAACTTGCTTGTTCAATAATAAATTATTCCAGTTAGAAAGTAACCAGTGCATTCCATCTAAGTCCCTACTCTCTGCACAGTGACAGCCCACAACTTGTACAAATATAAACCATATTGAGCGATCAGTAGAGCATGTGCATTGTTTCAATGCAACACCAGCACCGAAATCATGATAAAACACTGGAGCGTGCCAGGCTGCTCTGTGGCGGGGAGCTGGTGGTCTGGGCCCGTCTGCAGAAATGCTCTTCAGCAGTTTCAGTGGAGCTCAGAGGGGAGAAAAAGCTTGGCCACCAATAAGGGGCTGAATGGCAGTTTATTTGTCGGTTCAAATCAAGTATCAGATGCCAATTAGAACCGTCTCCTGCAGTCGCTAATTAAGAAGTACTGAGGGATTGATTAGCCATTTACCAATGGCTGTCAGTACAAATGCATTCGTTCTGTTATCCCAGCGTGTACTTCAGGGAATCAGCTGGATCCTGTTAATGAATTGGAGCCTGTTCACGTGGTAAGCGTGAGGGTCTGGTCTTGAAGGAAGAAGTGGAGCCAGTTAGTGGAGAACTCGGTTGAGACCCAGATGGGTTCCAGCGCTGTCCCTCCGGGGATCAGGGGGTGTAGCGCTCATCCTTGCGAGCACCCCGGAATGACAAACAATCTGTAGGCTGCTGTTTTCTGTCCAGAAACAGCTGCTTTCACAAACCACTTCTGAGTTCTGCATGAATAGTGTTTGCCAGAGCTACGGTGCTGGGCATTGAAATGGTTTTAGATCCCTTTCCCGGGTCTTGAGTACATCCTGGCTTGTACATTTGTATTCAGATTCTGCCTGAATTAGGCATCTCTGAACCTCTTTGCTTGTCTCTGAAATGGATGAAATAACAGTTCATCGCCTCATTTTAAAGTTTTACTTAGAGAATTCAGGATTCTGATGAATCAGCCTAATTGTTTATAATGATAAAAACTCTTTATGCAGATAATAGCAGGGTTTTGGCAGGGTTTCCTCCTTTAAAGAAGAAAAAAGAACCAGAGCAAAAGCCCAGTTATTACTGAGGATGAAGTGCAATTAATCGTGTGCCAGGATAAGCCGCTCATTCGCCTGAATTGTGAGGCAGATGAGTTTTCATGATGCAGAATCTAATCTCATTTTCATATAAGTGTTTTTCTTGTGGCAGTATATATGGGAACGGGGCAATGCCATTCTGCCATGGGCACCAGGTGTAGCTCAGCAGTTTCTTGTAGATCTGGTCTATATGGGGAGCCGTGTCCGCGCAGGAGGGGTCGAGCTGCCCGGCCGTGGGCACAGGCTGTGGGTCAGCTCCAGCGTTCCACCGGCCACGGCCCGCGCTGACCCTGACCCCTGCACTCACGTCACTTGCACAAGAACGATTTTGAGGTTTTCATTCTGTTTCCAAATACTAAATAAGACCTCATTAGAAATTCTACTGTGCGTTGGGGCTGGGGAAGAACAGAGAAAGAGGAGAGAGAAAGAAAAGGATTCATTCGTTTGAACTTGTGAAGATAAGAACACAATTTAACGAGGAACGAGCAGCGCACTTCAGATGGAAACAGCCTTGTAATTGGCATTGAGAAATATACTGAGATATTAGATAGTGTTAGCGGGGACAGTGCGTCTGAAAAGGATCCGAGGAATGACCAAGGTCATGTGTTTTGGAATCAGATTGTGGCATCTATGTGGACTGCAACCTGCCACGTGTTGCAAAATACAGCTAACGGCTTTATAACCTGCACATGTGGATGCTTTGGTGCTGATCTCTACACGAAGAAGAATCTGAATTGGATAAATGACTCCAAACTATTAAAAAAGTAGGCAATGGACTAGTTCTGTAACTGGAGTGACAGAGTGTTTATGAGACTGGACTTTGTTTTAAAATCCCTGATAGATGCTTATTCCCCCCTGGCCCCCCATTCTAAGATATCTTTGGCTTAGGCAGGTTTTGCTGATATTTGCTGATCAGTCCTTTAAAATCTACTTCGGCTATCCTTTGGGAGCAAACCGAATAGAGAAAACTGGTCATACAGTGAATCTGCAATAGGATGAGGCTGAGTAAGCAAGCTCCATGCGTGTAACTTTTGCCTTTCACAATAACGTATTGATTTTTATTATATGTAAGATATATATTGTTCAGTCTTGTCTCTTATCTTCTACCATTAAAATAAAGTTATTGTGAAGCAAAAGCTAAGATACCAGATGTGCCAGCAGGTTTTGTAGACCTCAGTGCCCCAAGACTGATGGATTGTGGAGTGGTTTCGCAGGATGTGCTGCGGGAGGAGGCAGAACAGGGGCACACGATGCACAATCCAGACTGATCATTTGGTTCTCGGGACGGGTCTTTATCTCGTGCCCACAGCCCGGCGTGTGGACGGGCACCGTACTGACCAAACGGCACGATGGCCCCGAGGGGTTTGCACTACAGGGCTGTTGAAATTCAGAGTGGCAGCTGCTGCTCACCCAGTGGCCAAACTCATCGACTGCAGCGGCTCTTGGAAAACGTAGTTTGAAGTAACTGGTGTTCTGAACTGACCATCTGCTTCGGGGTAGGTGTTACTGGGACTCATCAAACTTAATTGCTCCTGTGATCATTAGTAAAGAGGATGGGCTATTTCTCTTCATGCACTTACTGGTGGTATTTTCTCCAATATAAATATCAGTCCCCCTTTAGATATCCACTGGCTCCCATTTATCAAAGTGACAGCCAGCCAGCAAGCCTCTCAACCCGATGATAAAATTAGCTGCAATCGATACTCCATTCAAAGTAATATGATTAAGCCTACAAGTTTAGGTTTAATTTCATCTTGCAGACCGCAGATGACATTGTTTCAGAAGGACCTGATTTCTGCAGTAGCAGAAGATGATAAGCACAGATCAATTTGCAGTTCTTGTTGGCCAACTACACTCACTAGGGAAAAGAAATGTTAGGGCAAGTATTGCTGACAAGTCCCTCGCAGGGAAGGGGGTGGAAGCTGTCGCAGGCTTCAGGACTCAATAGCAGAAGTTCCTTCACACATTTTTCTTGAGGACTCCAAACGATGATGAATGCTGAGCCAATCTGCTTTCAGACTCGTGTTATTACTGGTGCACATTGAATTCAGCGAGGCAGAATGCAGTTTTGTATTTATAATTGGAAGGATCAGTTATAGGTGAATGCAGTATACCGATTAATCTTGCTACCAGCTGAGTGGAGAACTTGGGCAAGTGTCTAAATGTGAAGTGTATGAGGTAGTGCAAAGATGTTAGTGGGACTGATTGGTTGGGTGTTACACTGACTAGAAGTAAAAGAATTTTCCAGAATTTAGGTCTACCTCCATATACCTGATAGCAATGTAATGTCACCTGCTTCAGTGTTGTTTTTCCCTGATAGCTGTCCTCAGGTCACTGTGATTTCTGTAGAGTGTCACTGGTTCACTGCCTAAAAATACTATTAGATTTCAAAACTTTAGTATAGGGCATTTTACTATTAATGCCAGGTTTTTTGCATCATTAAGGTGCGTTTGAACATGGTTTTAAAATAAGAGACCAGGGTGCCAGTAATGCTGCTGCTGTGATTGTCAGCGTGTGACAGCCCGTCCTGTCTCAGCGGTTCCTCCAGCGCTCGGGGTGCGATTCGTCCTGCGGGAGCTGCCTTGTTGTTGTCACACTGTTGTAATGCTGTGATGCAATGGCAATGAAGCCATAGATCACGTCTGCCCTGAAACGGGTGCTTTCAGAAAGCCGAGCATCCCAAAGGTTCTGCGCAGTGCACAGTGCGGGCTGATCATCCCTTTCCAAGCTGGTGCAAGGAAGATGTTTTTTGTTATAAGTGAGGGGTGGCTGCTGGCAAAAGACTCTGGGTGAAGGTCCATTTTGCCTGCAGGACCCTTTGGCTCTGATGGGGGTCCAGCTGTGGGAGAGGTGGCCGTGTCTGGTGTGCAGGAGGGACCGGCAGCGATTGCACCAGGGAGCAACGCAGAGGGATTGAGAAGAAGGGTTTTGGCAGCTTCTGCCAGCAGCAAATCCTGTGTGTGATAACACTCACAAAGGAAATGTCAGGAGTCGGTGCCATATTAAAGAAAGCCTGAACTAATCTTTCAATTTGGGCTGAGAGACAGACTGTTTCACAGTTGTGTGTGTACATGCACTGTGTGCTTTTGTGTGCGTATAAATAAAACCTGGCCTTGGATTCTTGTAATCCCTTCCTACTGGAAAAAAAAATGTCATGGTGTTATAGGGGTTTTTGGTCAATCCAGAGGAAGAGTTGTGTCTGAGCACATTTCCGATCAATTGGTGCCCGACACAGACTTCAGGCAGTGCGTATAAAAGGCGACTGCCCCGGGGGCTTTAGCTTTACCTGGCAAGGAAGCAGTGTCCGTGTTATGAGCCATCCTGCGCTCTCGGACCACGCTTTTGGCTGAGAAGTGATCGTGTTTTCATTATAGGTCATTTGGAAATGTTCTGAGCAAATTTTTCCTGTTCAAACCATCATCTAACCCAGAGCCCAGTGAACAACTGGCCTGAGTAAATCCTCACAGTCCTTGTCAGGCTCTTCCACGTGTCCCCCTGGGTTAAAATAACCAGATCTGCTGATGCGTGCTGCCATCAGCAGCTGCGTTGGCCTGTGCACATCAGGGCGTAGAGGGCCTAATTAAGAAAAATAAGCTGATCTCTGTTCGCCCTGAGTCAGGTTGAATTGCAAGCAGTCTTGCAAACAGCAAGTCCTCTTGCTGGACTCCTCCTGACACTTGCGGAGCAGATGCCGAGGGTGCCTGTCACATTTCTTATGCAGTTGGAAACACAGTCGTCTCGGGATGACAGAGCTGACACAGCTGGACTTGCACCCCTGTTTTGCCCATAGCTCAGAACTACAAACATCTCCGTGTTCAGTGTCGGGATGACCGGTTGCTCTAACGAACGGCGCTTGCGGCTCGCCTGGCCCCAGCCGTGGGCTGTGCTTCAGCCGCCCCCTTGCAAACAAGAGAACGGATGCTCACCCAGGCTCCAACACCTGCAGACTTCTGAAGGCTGGCGTGTACTGCACATGGCTTTAAGTACCTTACAGATGCTAATTGTGAGAATCTATCTGACCCTACAGCTCAGTAAAACGTGTTACAAAGGTGGTTTAATGACTAAGTGTTCCTTAGCTGAACAATGCTCAGAAGAATGGAAAGTGGCCCAGCATTCACATATTCCCTGAGGGTTTGTTTCTCCAGAACATGGTTTTCCAAATGCCACCAGAAAGCTGATAATGACTTCATCTCAAACATTGTAAATGGCAAAATATTCCACAAATGAACTCATCATCTTAAAAATCAATAGCATTTAAGAAGTGTGACAGCACTAATCTGAAAGTGTTCCCTGATTCAGCAGCTGAATGGAAATAACCGTTAGAGAACAGGATGCTTCTTACTGTTCCACCCACGCCTTTCTCTTTTTCGGAAGTAGTTTGTGTTCCCTCGCAGCTGGCAATGGCACCGAGCTGCTCTGCGCCCGCGAAATCCTGCGGCACGGGGAGAAACGCTGGGGTAAAGAGTCAGCAGCAACGTGGCTGTGCCGGACTATCAGTTAAGACAGGGAACAAGCTTAGCTTTGGTGGTGGCCAGGTAGGATTTGCTTGTTCTTGGGGAAAATATGGTGAAAGGTGAGGTTTGGGTGTTACAGGCATTAATTTGAGCTAGGCTTTGAGCTAGGTTAGGAGAAATCAGGGACCAGAATCGGAGATCAGGGAAATAGGGGTGATGCGTCACTGAAAAGCAGCCCCTTGAGTTGTTTTCACACACAAAGAAAGATGAAATGAGGTTCATCAGCTGTTGTTATTTCTCCATGGTGGCTGTAAGTGCCTTAAGAGGCTGCTTGTTGCTCTGGCTGTCCCGCAGCCAGCAGTGGTCCTTAACCTTGACCTTAGCAGAGCTGCTGGTACCAGCAGCAGTGATCTCCAGATTAGTTAGGCTGTGTGCTGGGATCGAGCTCTGCAAAAACCAAGAAGCTGCAGGACGTTTTGGGAACCACCCACCAGCTGGTCCTTCCTCATCATGTGTGAGGAGCATCTGTTTGACACACACTGTTTCTTTTGACAGTTTAGTGTAATTTGGCAGCATTGTGCATGTGAATAAGCTTTGCTTTTGATGCTGCTTTGACTGATACTGGAGTCTGCTCTGGCCCAGCTGAGGTAGGAGAGGTTGGCTTTGAAAGTCGGTGTCCTTAATGTCATGGTGAACTCTCCTCACATGCCATTACTTGCCTTACACATTGTGCCAATTCTGTGCTAGCTGGGTGATCCTGAGCGCTTGGTGAGTTATTTTGTAGTACAGTAGTATGAAAAATGGATCCAATTGTTTGCCTTTTCCAAGTGTCAAGTGCATTTGGGTGCCTTTGAACCTGGTGCATTATGCAACCAGCACGCTGCGTGGTAGTCTCTGTGAACACAAAGCCATTCCGAGTTCAAAGCAAAGTATTAATGTTTTACCCAGGGTGTATGAGTCAGCACGAAACCGAACTCAGATTTCTTTATGCTCATCTAAGTATTGCTATAAAACATTGAAACGTTCCTATTGGTCTCCAGAGCACTCTAGCAGCCCAGCTGAATCACCTACAAGAGGAAAACTTTGTTGTTTTCTAATTAACGGATGAGCATATGAAACACACTGTAAGATTAAACTGCATCTCTGTCCCGGTTTCATCCCTCCAGCCTAAGCTTTGTAAGGCACGAGCCATTTTCAGGCAACTCTTGCAAACCAGCGAGTTGTTTTCCTCCCAGGACAGCCAGCTCCTCCCAAACCAGCCCTCATTGGGAAAGTCAAGAGCAAACAAGAGAAGCGGAGGGCGGCAGAGCGGGTTGGGCAGCGAGCGGGGATGCGCCGGTGCTGCCCCGCGAGCTGCTCCAGCTGTGCAGAACATCTGTACCTGCAGAGCCAGCTGTGCTGGAGGCTGGCAGGCTCCTTTTCCTCTTAATGCTGGAAATTTACAGTAAACCCCGAGACTGGTGAACCTGTTCTGCAGCCGGCGCGGCTGCCCGGGGCGCGAGGCACCGAATCCAGCTGCCGGAACTAAATGAGTCAGCGGGAGCCCCGAGAGCAGGAGAAGCCATTTGGAGCTCTTCTGCTCGTGTCTTTTAGTGCTGAACCTGCTGTGGGGGTAGATGTTAATTTAATGAGTACTCATTAAATGATCTTACAGTAGCTCACATAGGTCCCAGCAGGTTCCTTGAACATGACACAGGATTTTGTTTTGTATTGTTTGGGTTTAATTAATTTTTCTGAGGGACAGTTCTAGGATATAAAAATAAAATTGGACCAAATTTTCTGTAGAGAACTTATGGTATACTCACCTATACCCCTGGTATTTTCAGGGTAATATTTAAAATAGCATTTAGCTTTCAATATTTTCCCCCCCAAGAAACATTCTTACTAAATTATTTTTGAAACGCTAAAAATAATGGCCTCAAACAAAGAAGAGAAAATTAAGCAAGAGCAGTGCGTATGACCTACATCAATTTCAAGTTCATCAGGATTTGGTTTTGGTTTTGCCTGGAAAAAAAATGAACACATTTGTCTTGGGATCCGTCCGAAACGTTTTCCACCCTATTTTTCAGCTTTCCTACAGCTGCAGAGATCAGTCGTGAAAACAAACCCGCGTGGCAGTGGTCGGTGATGCTGTTCTGCAAGGCTGAATCCTTACGAACTGGAGAGAGGAGGATGCCTTGTAGTGTACAGGAGTTCCTTTGGCCTGATTTGGTTTTCCCCCTATCCTATAGACTCATCCAGTCCCCTACATTGTGCTGATGTGCAGAAGCGCAGGGGGACGTTTGCATGTATGCAAAGCCCTACAAAACGTGCTGGGAGTGTAACCCTTTCCTGGGCAAGTCTTTTTGGTTT
This sequence comes from Patagioenas fasciata, assembly GCF_037038585.1. Classification (NCBI taxonomy): domain Eukaryota; kingdom Metazoa; phylum Chordata; class Aves; order Columbiformes; family Columbidae; genus Patagioenas; species Patagioenas fasciata. The sequence goes on from NC_092536.1 coordinate 1,020,003, forward strand.
TCTTGCCTAACGATCTTTTTTCTGTCCTGTCCCCCCTGATTGTTGTCAAAGATACCTCCTGTTTCTCCAATGAAATAGCTATTTCTGTCACAGCTGTGACAGCTTGTTTTCCAGTGTATTCATCAGAAAAGATGACATCAGTCTCTTTCTTACATGTGTAAAGGCAGCCAGACAACACAGAGTTAAGAGGGTGAGCAGCTCCCCAGCCACTGGTGCTCGGTTCCCTCCGTGGTACCATAACCAGTGCAGCTGAACTGCTGTGGAGAGGGGCACATATTGCAGCATATATGTGTTGTAAGCCTAAACGGGGATGAGGTTTACTGCTGGATTTCCATGGACAAGGGAAAGAGAATATGACTAAGGGTGTTTGCGCTTCAGTTGTTTTCAAGGCACTTTTTCAAGTAGGGAACTTTATAAAAGTGACAAACTCAGATGCTGAGTATAATTGGAATTATCATGCATGCACAGAAAGACTCTTGCGAGTCTGTGAGAATCTGTAAAAAATTAGTAGAAAATTTGAATGATTTCTTGATGTCGGTGTTTGGCATTAGACAAACAAGACGTGCGGTTGCCTTGTGTTCTCACAGTCAGCATGAACCGGAACGGAGGTGAGGGCAGTAAGCTCTGCAGACACAGCCCAAAGAACGTGGTTGTGTGTTCAGGAGGGGTCCAGTTTCTTATCTCACACCTGCACTGGTTCCCATGGGCTGTATCCTGTGCTGGGTGGAGTGGGAACTGTGCTGCACCATGGACCCCCCAGGCTCTGCTTCTGCACCCATGGCCATGGGCACTGCAGGGCGGTGCTGAGAGGAGAGGTCGCAGGGTGCCCCTGCAAAGCGTTTGATGCAGTTCATTAAAACACTGAAGCGCTGGAGAAAAGAGAGGCAGGTTTACACTTATCCTACATTTGATATCAGATATTATTGAAATGTTCAAACAAAACCAGCTACCAACTCCATCAGCAGTTTATATATATGGAAATGTGCCTTATGCTGCTGCCAGGTTCTGTCACAAGTCGATGATGATTAGGTACCAGCCTACTTGAGCATCCAGACTGAAAAACCTTCAAAAGACTGTTTCTGAAAGTGCTGCCAAGCTGTTCGCCTTGGGACGTTTCAGCGTTGGAGGCACCTCAAGCTACTTGAGCTTGTTGGAAGTCTTGGCTGTGGAGTCTGAAGCTGTGAATGGATAATCAGCGATGGCACTGGGCCCAGCTGGAGCACAGACACACACACCCCAAAGCACATGGCAACGCGAAGAGTGCTGACGGGATGCAGACACCGCGCTCTGCTGCTCTCACCCCGCTTCTGTAAAACGGCCCATGAAAATGAAACGTGTACTCTGCCCATTGCTTCTGGCCTCAAGGTTAATTCTGAACTTTATGGGACTTTCTGGTTTACTCTGTTTTTCATCTCCCCTTTCAACTCCACGTTGCCTTTTAGTTTTATTACTGTGAAAGCTCAAGATGATTCTGGATTTTATCTGCAGGGAAGCTCATTTGGTTTTAAATGGTTTTCAGTCTGGAAGTTGGGAGATTACAGGCAGCTGTAAAACAAATTGCCTACGAATAAAAGATGAGATTCTTGGTTACCTGAAAACACAAATGGATTCCAAATAAGAGTTTAAAAGGTGAGATTCTTTTAGCAAGTTGATCCAATGATTTTACACTCCAAGGCCTATTAAATAATGAGGTGGACTTGGATTCCTCCGTTTCTTACATGCTGTTGAATTAGTCAAACGCTTTGCTGAGACACGATGTGAGTTCCGTTAGATAACAAGCGTGTGCCACGCTCTAGCGCTGGTTTAGCCAGCGTGGCATCCAGAAACCACACAAGGTGTGGCAAGGGCAGCATCTCCGCCTCTGGTCTGTGCTGCTGCCTATGGCAGCTGAGCCCGTACGAACAGGGGAAAGAAAAAACCCACATCTTTCCCCACATCTTTATAAAGAAGACGCGTGCAGCAGGAAAACGCTACGGCTGTCTTTGAGATGGTGCTGGGGTCCCGGAGCCGGACTGGTGCTCCGGGGGCGGAGGGCAGGGTCCCGTCCCTCACCTGCTGCTCGCGCTGCTCTGGGTGCAGCCCGGGGATGGCTGGATTTTGGGGCTGTAGGTGCACGTTGATCTTCTCATCAACCAATGTCCCAAGTCCTCCTCCTCGGCGCTGCTCTCGGTCCGTTCTGTGCTCAACCTTTTCTGCTGCCTCCTCCTTTTAAAGTTTCCTTTTTCTTTTTTTTTTTTCTTTTTTTGGTCACTTTGCTGTCATCATTTTGCTTTTAGGGAGAGATAACTGTGAAGAAAAAGAAGTTTCAAATTAAGACATTTCAAAGCTTGCCTTCTAATACTTTTCTAAGGAAACTCAGATTGCCTGTGTTTTTCCCTTTCAAATTCTGTGCTGTGCTGTCCCTGATAAGAGACTTCAGTGGTTTGTATGAACACCAAAGCATCAGCCTAAAGCAAGAAAACCGGCAAAAAACAGCTCAAGGCTGTCTTTAATGGGCAGTGTTTGTTCCTTTGTGCTGTGATTCTCCTGTGACTGTGATCAGGAATTCTAAGGGCTGTGGTATCTGCTGGTAAACCAGTGCAGCTGCATGCACACGTGTGCACAGAGGGAGGAACAACACTGCACTTGATCTGAGGGATCAAACATTCGAGGGAATCGTCTCATCTCAAGGATATCTGCTCCTTCCTTTCCCCACATCTCTTTTATAGATACATATTTTTTTTGAAGATGGGGGTTTGTCACCACTCTGTAAGCAGCAGACCAGTTAGCAGTGTGGAAAGATAAAGAGCTTGGCAGAGAAAGAAGAGCGAGGTTGTCTCTGCTTCGGCGTTTTAAATGTTTATTCTAGGTGCGTGCCAGACCGCTTGCTTCTGATTTGGAGAAATGGGACCCAAACGCTAAATGATACAGAAGCAGTAGCATTACGCAGGTTGCAGTCATTGTTTATTGCGTTCCTATAGCATATATTGCCTGGTTGAGAATGTAGAAGCTGCTCCTCGGGTCACAGCCCTCGTCCCATTCGTCTCCTCTGCGGTGCTGCGCCGGGTCCGCGCGGTGCAGGAGCAGTGACGCTCTGGGGCAGCGCTTTACAACCCCACAGCCTGAGCAGCAGCTGAATGCTGGAATTTGGGCTGAGAGAATCATTCCTGCTGTGTCACATCACCAGCTAAAGAGCAGGGGGTTCCAACCCCTAACCCTGTGGGTTTCCTGCGTAAACCCCCTAGATCCTCACTGCTCTGTCCAGGTTGCTGTGAGGAAGACACACACAGAATTGCTTCTCTTTTGTTGTGCGCATCAAAAGTTGACTTTCTGACTGCGCAGCAGAAATACTCTATTCGCTTCTTACATGAGCATAATTTTGTGACTAAATTACTGAAGTCAGCAACTAATTTCACTGCTGCCTCAGACCTACTTTAAATGAGCAGGTATGTTCATCAATCACCTCCCTTCTTCTTCGAGTGCTGGCCTAATCAATACATGAAAGAGCTATTTAGACACTTTCCTATTATTAAGAAAAAAAAGGACGAAAAAGTGTGCATAGACAAAACAGCAGAATGGAAAGTAGGGAGAATTTTAGAGACAGGCATTGGTGTTATGCTGTATTAAGACTTTGTAAATCACTAAGTAAGAAGGATTAGGCAATAGTAGCCTTGCACCCAAGGCTCTAAATTAACAGGGCATGGGGATTGCAACGTGGTGGTTGCACACATGCATCTGACAGCTTTGGATCTGCAGTAGTTTGAAAGTGCCTGCATGTAACGAGATCGTGGGTGAGGGGTTCACACTGTCCTCACAGCAGAGATGTAACACGGACCTGTTCAAAGAGCTCAGGACCAGCCTGGGTTTGCAGGAACACCGCAGCAATGGGCACAGATGAAGGTGTGAGGCGCTGCGTGGTTGAGGGTGGCTGGGGGTGGGCAAATCTTTCTCTTGCTCCATGGGCAGAGGTGGTTTCTGTGGCTGTTGGTGATGCAGAAACCTTATTTATTTTTCCCCTTTCTCACTCTTCTGGTTCAAAGAAGTGTTCCCGTCCCTTCCCAAAGAGAAGTGCTTCTTTTCACAGGGAATTACCCGAGGATTTGTGACCATGGAACAATGGATCGATACTTGTTGAGAAAAGCTTCTGCTAAAGTGGGACAAGTGGAGATTAGCTGGATGATCTGCCGTTGTCCATCACTGCGGATTCCCGGGTTAGCTGGAGAGGTTGATCTTGCCTCCCTGTCCAGAGCGGAGCAGTGATCCCGGCCGAGCTGTGTGGCTCACGGGAATTCAAGATACAAGCTGTAGGTGCCACAGGAGCACTTGGAAGGGAGGGCTTCTCTGAGGGAGCCATGCGGGCACTTGTGAGCCGGTTTGTGCCCTGGACAAGCTGCCCCTGCCTAAATCTCTCTTTGCATGAAAGGACACCTGAGTAAGCAGAGATTTTGGGGTTGGGATGAGGTTAATAAACCTCCAGTTTTATAATTGCTGTCTAGAGATGGCCCCAAAAATGGTGAAAATAGTGAAGAAGGCTCCAGTCTTGTAAGGGTGCTTGCTTTTTGTGTGTGTGTGCTGGACCCTTACGCCAAAACCAGAGTTGGGTTTTATCCCAACCAGTTTTACCAAGATGCCAGATGACAAATCAACACTTGCCACTAATTGCTCAAAATCTGCTAAAATTAGGACAGCTCCGGGTGAACACAGAGGTTTGACCTCGTGGCCCAGGCTGTGGGAGATCAGACAGCTTGTGATTCAGAAACGTTCAAGTTGGGGTGAGCTGCACAATATTCATCCGAGTTTTTCAATTCCACGCAGTCAGGTCATTGTTATAGGAGTTGGATTTGTTCCAGTGTTTGTTTGGGTTTCAATAGCGGATGTCAGGACGTTATGTGCTTTTTTCAGGGACATAGATGTATTAACCAGAAGTGTCTAATTATCTTTATTGATTAACCTTATCTTATAAAGAAGTAGTCACTCACTGGAGCAGTCCATATTCTGTACACTGCAGAGAGAGAAAATGATGAATTTACTCCCCGAATTGAGCTGCTCTGTATGCTGCGAGAGTAAGGGATGGATCAGGGACAGCCTGCGCCGTCTCGGGTCGGAACAGTAGGGCAGAGTCATCACTTACCTCTTGATTTTAGAGTGAGAATTTCCTCTTTTTGCAAACCATGACTCAGTTCACTTGCTTACGGGGAGAGGCGGAACTGGACTCAGCTGTGTTCTGCCTTGTATAGGTGTGTAGATGTGTGTAGATGTGTGTATAGCAGAGCTGCTGTTACAGCAAGTCCGAAAACGTGCAGAGGGAAGTAGGACCTGTGATTCCTGAAATGAATGAGGAAAACTTTGTTAGAACTCCACAGAACTTTACTGGATAGGGCTGATTTTAGTGAGCATTTCACTGGGCAAGGGGAAACCTTTTCACTGCTTCATATTGTCCTGACATATAAACATATCAGGTGTTCTTGCAGAGCAAACAGCTGCAGCAAAAGGAATTTCCTCCCTCCTCCTAGACTATAGACCCACTTTGTGGATTTAAAGACAAATAAAAGAGGAAAAACCTTTCCAAACTATAAATTAACGGATCAAATATTTCTAAATGAAATTGGAACGGCGACTGTGGTTTTATTATCTTTTGCCATACAGGGCTGTCTTTGAAAGGGGAAAAAGCTTAGTAAAAAGTAATTTCAGAGCCTTGACTGCTTTTTGATTACAATTTGGGATTACTGTTTTAATCACCGCTTATCAAGTAATACCACAAACGTCAGAGCATGACCATCTTTCTCAGGGGAAGCCAGATTTAAAAGCCAATTTTCAGCAATCCCTTCTCTTTCTCCCAAACTCTTCTAACAAATACGGAGCGATAATCATCTCTGATACTGCAAGAGACCTTAAGCAATGCCTGGAACTCTGTGTTCTCAGATGTCTTCTGAGTTTTCTTTATTGTTGTGAAGCACGACTGCCGAGCAGAAACGGCAGCACGTGTCTAGGCAAGCTCCTGGCTGAGGGCAGCCCCTGTTCGGGCGCAGGGCGTCGTGCAACCCCCTTTCCCAGGCAGATGATGGATTTTGCACAAACTCGTCCAGATAAAAACCTGTGCGTGTGTTCAAGTGTGGTCTGAAATGCACACCTTGGCTGTGCATGCATGTTATTGCTGCAGAATGGCTTCGTGCACAAGCTAAAGCTCTTGCAAAGGTGCGTATGAGCTGGCAGGTATAGCCGGGAAAGACACTGGAGCTGAGGGTTGGGTTTTAACTCAAATTTATGGATATTGAGTGTTTTTTCTGCAGTGTGTGCCACCGCTACAGTGGTCACTCCAAAGTTAGCTCCCTGTGAAAAGAAACTCGTGCCAGAACACTTATAAACAAATCACCATTATTATTATTGTTTTTTAGTTGTGCGAAGAGAGTTTTAAATGAGGTACTAAGCAGTGTTAACGTACAAATGGCTGGAAGGGGCGCAGGTGAATTCCTGTATCTCCAGGTGCCTGGGGAGCAGAGCGCTCCTCGCTGCTGCTGCAAGGGCCCATGTTTTACCTGTCATGCCAGGAACTGCGTTAGATTGATGTACTCTGAGGTGCAGCTCAGCAACGACCCAGTGCACACGACAGACTTCCCAAGATCAATCCTGCCCCTCAGCCTCCCCGTTCGAGCTCGTCATTAACGTGGTTGATACCTGTGGGTCCTCAGCCACGACAAGACCGGCGCCCGGCGTTTCTGTCTCGTTTCTGCTTGCAGAATCAACATCATCTTCATCTGCTCGTCCTGCCAGCCTAGATTAATGTGGTAGTCTCTTAAAAAAAAGAGAGAAAAAGCCCTCCACCCTGCTAACAAAATCCATCAATGCCAGCAGCCCCTACACATGGATGAACCTTAATAAGCAAACCACTGTGCATGGGTGGCAGAGGAAGAGAAAAGAAATTGATAAAGAAATATCTTTCACTTTCAAGCTTCTAAGACGTTGGCTTAAAAACAAAAGGGAGAGAAAACGAGCCCACTCGTTTTTGGTTTTTTAAATCGTGAAAAATACACAGTGGTCTCCAAGCTTACAGAGGCTTGGTTTGGTTTGGGTTTTTTTGCCTACAGATGTAGGCAGAGGGCTGAAGGCTGGGAACAATTTTCACTGGCTGTTCTGGAGCTCTGGTCGTGTTCCTCAAATATGGGTTGATCTTAATCTGTCCTCAAGATCCTACTCTGTTGGTTGATTTTGCAAGTGCTGAACTCCCAAGTTGCAGGTGCCCGTTTGTTCCTTTGGAGGTCCAAAAACTGCTTTGGGCCTTCTCCTGCGTTATTAGTCCTGGTCACAGCATTAGTTTGTTGCCTGTGGGAGTCTCAAGTGTGAGACTGGAAACGCCATCCTCATTATAGACGTCCATGGAGAAGCAGCTTCATGTGGCCGTGGCAAAGGAGGGACAAGAGGTACGTCAGGGGCTCGTCCACATCTGCCCCCCATTTCTTGGTGAAGAAGGGTGTCCATGATATGCTGAGTTTTGAGGGTTGCCTCCCCATGGTTGTGGTCGCCCCTTGCAGTGTTACAGCATTAGAACAAGGGGGTTTTGCCGTGTGTGTGTAGTGTAGTGCTCACCAGCACCATGTTTGATTTATTGTGCCGTGTAGCTTTTTCCCCATGCATCTGTAGCAAACATGGAATAAATGACATAGACTGAGTGAAATCATATCTCCCAAGCCTCCTCTGAAACTTAATTAAACCCACAGGGTCTTGTTTGGGGATAGAAAAACTGCAGGATGTGAAGTAGTGAAGACCAGTAAATAAATTATTGGCGCTTCTTGCTATTTTACTGTACTGGTACTGATAAGGAAAAAAAAATTCCAAATGTATTCTTTCCGCCTGACCGTTTTATTATTAGCAGCTTCTCTGTGTTTTTTCCATGACTTCCCATTGAGAGGAACTGCACTGGGGAAAAGAGAGTTTTAAAGGTTGGACTTAGGCTCATAAATATACAGGGAGCTTCTCTGCCGAGCCTGAAATTCGTTGCTCCTATATTTCATCCAGTATATGTCATCTCACAGGCTGAACTGGAGACTTGTGGATGTTCCTTGGAATAGAACACAAGGATGTGCAAGCTGCCTGGGTCCAGTGGTGCCTGCAGGGGCTATAGGGGAACTGTGCAAGTACAAGGACACGACACAGTGAGATCTGCAGTAGAACACAGCACGCACAACAGGCTGGAAAATGTAGGGCCATGCTTAATCTCCTTAGTCAATTATCCCAGTGTTTGTTCTGGTGAATTGTGTTTTATCCTTCCGGTGCTCTACTGAACTAAGAGCTCATGGGTGTTTCCCAGGTGAAAAGCGACCTGGCCCAGGTCGTGCGGGACGTCTGTGTTGGAGCAGGGACATGAACTGTTTCTTCATTGGGTTGGCAGTACCGGATGGGGCTGAATGAGACGTACGTGCTCGTGCCGGAGCACAGGAATAGCATGCGTGTGATGAATAAGAGAATTCCTTTGAGCTCCTGATCGGAAAGGCTAAAAATTAAATCCTGTGCCTGCCCTTTCTGTTTCTTCAGTGGCGGCAAAGTCTGGAAATGAACCAACCGTACCTGAAGCCGAGTCAGTGATATTTGTAGGCTTCACCTCTTTTGTGAAACATATGATACACATTAACCATAAAAAGCAGTGAAAAGGGGAGGAGGCCAGTAGAGGAGTGCTCCGTACCGGTGTCTGTGTGTGGAGGCCATGGCCACGCAGGGCTGGCCACAGTCACTTGTGGGGACGTTCAGAAGGACGTGGGTTGGCACAGGAGGGACTGCAGATGGGGGCAGGGTTCCTGGGTGCCTTGCGCCTGGGCACAAAGCCCTCTGGCTAATTACCTTTAATCTGCCAGGATAAAGGGGCCTGACTCCTCCTGCTGTGCAGGAGCAGCCAGGCAGGTTTAGAAGACATCCAACTCTTTCCTTTAGGGTCTTGTTATCCACTTGCTTAGTCCTGCCCTTGTATAGGTAGCCATTAATGTAAGGAAGCTGTAGTTTGGGCTTTTTGGAGATTGGTTATTAAATAAGATGGTTTTCTTCTGCCTAATGAAAGTGAAGAAGAGGAAACATCTTAGCTTCTGGTTTATGTGTAAAAAAACTTCTCCCCACGTTTCTGTTTAGGGCCCTTCCTTTTAAAGTTGTACGCACAAGTGGAGAACATGCAGTTCGTGCTGTTGACACGTGGAAATGAATAATGCTTTTGGGCAAACACCCAACTCAGTTTCCAGAAGGCTGTTCTTTCCTGCCCATTCATCTATGTGATGTGTAAAACAAACCCAAAATATACTGGCAGGAAAAAAGGGCTGTTTTGTATGCAGAGCTTCAGAGACATTTAACAACATTGTCTTCACCTGGGAACCAAATTATTTCTTTATTTCTGTACAGAGAACACTTTGCTTTCAATTTCCAGCGCGGTCCGTCTGAACATGCTGCAGCGGTGAGCGGCCGGCGGCGGGGCCGTGGGATTTGTACACGGAGGCTCCGGGTGCCCGCTTGCAGATCTGCCTCGTCACTCGTTGCGTCGGAGATTTAGATGAGGAGATGTACTTTCTGATGCTATTTCCCAGCATTGTTCCTGCTTCTGCAGGGCAGCTGATGTACAGGAGAGGAGGTGAAGAGGCAGGAGCCCCGTGGTTTAGGCGGTAGATGTCCTTCAGACTCTCTGTGAGCTTGGTGGGGTAAACTGGTTAATGCGTGCCTCTGTGTCCACTTCTTAAACTGGATAACCCCCCTCTCTCTTAGATATGGGGTATTTATTAATTCCAATTTATTAAAGAAAAATCATACCCAGAGGCTAGTTTCACCAAGAAGCAGAAAGTAGGTCTTGTCAGTTTCTTAAAATGAAAAAGGGAATAGTGCCGAATCTAAACGTTGTTTTCTTTTGTTGTCTTGTTTGTTTTGTTTTGGGGTTTCGTTAATTTGGCCCTTCCTTCAGTTCAGACGCGGCGTTGCTCATGGTGCGATGCTGGGGTGCGCCCGCGCTGCCTCTGCCCCGATGGAGCGAGAGGTGCAGCGCGAACACCCGCAAAGAGAACGTGCACAGGCCGCTAGAGACACGGAGCTTTCCACAGCAATTTTGTAGAAATCCATAACAAATGCATTGTTAGGTTAGTTTATTCCTTCTCTTTCCTGCTGTGTAAAGTATTTGATATTCAAATTAAAATGGTGCTTGTTTAGGACAATTCAGTTATAGAATAAGCCGGGTAATTGGTGCCCGTGGGACTGTTTACACTCTGCTTGGTGTAATCCACTTATGGAAAATTAATGAAAGGCGATTTCCTCCTCCATTGTAACTGTTTTAATATGTACGCTGTGCTGTTTCCTCTCCCAGCTGAAGCTTCAGCCGGTTGTTTGGAGCCCAAAGCTCCGGCATGCGGACGTGCGCCGTGGGGCTGCGGGTGCTTTGGCGACACACAGGTTTTGCGTGAGCCCCACGGCGCTGGGACTCACAGACCCCTCTGAACAACAGCGGGGTTCCTGCTCCCAGGGAGGAGTTTGGTACCCATTTACATCCCTCCACGGTGCTTCCCAGCGGCAGCTGAGCACGCCCGGGGTTTGTCCGGCTGACAGATGCAAGCTGGCTGGCTGTTTGTCCCCTCCAGATGTGAGCTGTCTGTCTGTCTGTCCCCTCCAGATATGAGCTGGCTGGCTGTCTGTCCCCCCGGAGCACAGCACTGACCTGCACCTGGGTGCTCAGGTCAAGGTTTTCTCCCTGTGCCACGGCAGGACAGACTGCCTTTGCTCAATAAACACGCGGTTCAAGTCTGAATCTCCATTGAGCTAACTAATTTATTTTTCAGCTTCCTCAACTAGCTGCACAAGCCAGTTTAGTAACACTGAGAAGGTAGAGGGGAAAAGAAAGGGGTTATTATGCACCTATACAGTCCATGATGTACACAGCATTTAGCGTGGTGGGATGCCACTCTCTCTTATGTACTTGTAAAGACCTTGTCCTGCAGGTTGGTGAAGGGAGGACACCTCTTGAATATCTGAGCTAAGGCACCGCTGTCACTGTGCGCAGGTTTCCTATTGCCCAGTCAGATGAGGGGAGAAAGAAAAAGAAAAGCCAGTATTGCTCTTTCTTCAGCAGTATTTTCTAGTGGTTCAACAGGGAGCCGACTGTTGAGTGTGGGCTCCGTGCGAAAAACAAAGCAGATCCAAAAATAATTGTTCAGTTCTACAAATGGTGCTAATGCATGATTTTGGGCTATTGGAGCCCTGAGGCAGTGTGGCCAAAGCAAAGAGGTCCAGTTCCAGAGCAATAACAGCAGCAGAATGGGGAATACTGTAGCACTGTTTTATTATTCAGAGTGGCTAAAGAAAAAATTGTTGAGGAAATACCAAATGCAGAGAGCAGGAGGTCAAAGAGGAGAACAAAATCAAGGTGATCCTGGAGAAATTACCAAGTTTCATTGCCTGAAAGAAAATGAAATGAAATCATTGCCTCTTAACTCAGGAATAAAGCAATCAGGGTAACAGGCAGCAAATATGCTCAGTCTGACCTATGCCCATTACCTGGATCCCATTTCTTCCTTCAGGCAGAGGACTGACTGCATTTTCTTTAGGACTTCTAAGAAATGCTTTTCTCTTTCTGTGCTCAGTCAGGATTCCTGCCTAGACTGTCACTCCTTTGAATCAAAAATACTGTAGCCTCTCAGTGTCCTTAAAATCTGCTTAATTCTCCCTGATCCAGACTCAGTGGTAAATGCTGAAATCATTTTTCTGGTTCTTAAGTTGCCTGTTCTCCCGGGAACTCTCTCAAGTGGGGACCCACCATTTATCAACTCTCTGCTGCTTCACATCGCCTTTGGAAATGCACGTATTTTTGCCATACGTTTCTGCTTCTTTGCTCCTTATGTGAGGAGCACATCTCTGAACCGAGGCACTCGCTCCTTCTGCCCATCTCGAGATCTTTCTTTTGCATGCTTCTGCTAAGAAATGCCTTAGGTAAGGTTTGGTTGACCATCATCTGCCAAATTTATCTGCGTTCATGAATAAATAGCAGGGGGCAAACTCTCCCCAGATATTGATGTCAGAAACATGGAAAAATGCATTATTCTAGGTGCATCTTTCTCTGTATGGTCTGCTAACGTGTTTTGTTTGCCAGGCAGGGCCATGGGCAGTGCTGTGCTTTCTGAACAGGGTACAGGCAGCGAATGCTCTGCTCAGCGGCTGTTTTACCAGCTCAGCAACATCTCACACCCCTTCTACAAACCGTGCAATAAACTCACCTGCACGGTGCTGCGTCTTGACTGGTAAAAGCTTGATGTATTGTATGCAAGGTCCAACTCATAACGGCCGGTGTTCCACAGCTCATTTGGTATCGTTCTGAGGAGCATCTGTCTCAGCTACTGACTTTGAAAACAAGCTTCATTTTGCATGTCTGTCCTATGGAAGCTGGGGAAGATTTACAGCCTGCAGATAATGATGATAGGTGAACTTGTGTCCTAGGGAATGGGATGGAGGCAATGAGCTTGAGAGATGAACAGCTTCGGGGTCATTTGGGTGCTCTCACTGGTGCTGTCAAATGGAGATGGATCAGGTTCGCTCGCCTCACCACCCAACTGTGCCCCTGTGCAAGAGCTGGACCCTCTGTAACGCAGCATCTTCCAGATGCTGGGCCATCTACACAACGTCCTCAGAGATGGGCTGGGGGAGAGGCAAGGAAGCTTTTGAGGGATTTTGTTATACTCAGTTCGTGAACGCTTGGAGGGAGTGGAAGGAAAAGCTTGATGCTTTGGGAAAAAACACTTTTCCTTGACAGTCACTTGCATGTCATTGAAGGGGACTGAGTGTTATCTCCAGGTGATGGGGTTGAAGGAGACTATCTGCTCACATTAACATATCTCTCATCCTTTTGTCACTTTTGAAGCCCCTCTGCACTTTAATTTTTGCTTTAGGCACAGTGAACTTTATTGTAACTTCATCTGAAGAAAATGATGAAAGGGGCTTGCTTGAGATGTGTCATCGTGTTTCCTCAGGACGCCTGCGTTCAATGACCGAGACTTCTCGTTGTCTTTTAACAAGCCTATCTTGTTGGGTTTTTTTGATATATTCTCCTTGTGGGTACTGCTGTAAATGGTAAATACTCACTAACTAGGGGGGATGCATTGCACTTCTTGCCGTGCAGCAACCCCATTGTAGAAGGTGGAGTGTGGTCTGTGGTCCACTTGCATGGCCTGGGCGAGGTGTTGTAAACGGGGAGTTGTTTAAACAGGGTGTGAAGCTCAAATCCATCCTCGGTGAAGCTGGTGGAAGTGAATGTCATGGGAGATGGGCAATAACTTGCTGTGTGTCTTCTGAGATGAATGCAAGGGCAGGAGCACAGGATGGTTTTGTTAAAATGGACATTGTCAGCTCTGATTCTGGGAACTACGCAGATGAGCAGTTGTGGTGAAACAATATTTTACACAAGGAACTCTCCTAAAATTGAGTGTAATCAGTATATGAAGAAGGTGAGGATATTTGGCTCTATGGCACAGTTTTTCTAAGCAAGTAAAGTGAAAAGAAGCAAAACTCTTCTCATAGTTGGTAGCGCGTCTGTTCCCTGGTTGTTATCTGCAAGTTATTGGGAATAAAAGAGAGCAAAAATACCAAGAGCACCAGAAAATCATTCCACTGTCTGTGAAACTTATGACAAATACTTTTCATTTAATTCATTCAGGAAATCAATATGTCTTGCAGAATCACTTGACTGTAGTTGGCAGTGAAATGATAAATATACATGAAAACAGAATTGGATTAATAATTTTGACAGGTAATATAATGCAGCTGTTGGTGAATGATATTAACAAGAGAAGGCATGTTAAGTCCCGATGTCAGAGTAAGGCTGGGTGCTTATAGTGTCTGAATAAATTTAATGCTGTGACTGAAGACTCTCGATGGCAGATGGAGATCGACAATATAAAGTTCCATTAAAAAGTCCTTTGCTTTGCTAATTCTCGACTCCTTTTACCGGTCACCGGTCTGCTCATCAATCTCGTCTGACTGAAATAGAATTTCCCCGTTCTGTCTGCCTGAGCCAACAGATTGCATTTGCAATATAGTGAGTCGTGAACAAGTGAGCAAGCTGAGGGGACCGAGCTGAGCCCCCCAGGAAGGCGATCGCCGGCCGGGGGGAGCATTTCTCTGCTCACTCCTCTCCCAGTGACACGGGGGTTTTTAGATTCCTTTCTCCAAGGTTTGCAAAATGAATGTAAATGCATATGAAACACAAAATGCCCTTTGTGAAGGACATCAGGTCGAGTTGGTTGCAATTCTTTTCTCCCAGTTCTTCTGTTCTCTTCCAATGTTTTCTGTGCTACCGCCAAGGTCCAGTTCTCTCTCAGCTCTTACTTGTCAGGGAATTCTGGCCCCAGGTAATGCAAAGCAACCAGAATCCACTTTAACCATCTACAGATGACACCTGGAAAAGGGTATTACAAGTGCTGTTTCTTGCGGAAGTCAGAGAGGTTGAGATAATCTCATGCTCTCGCTATTCAGAGGGCAACGAGCTCGGAGAATACCTGGCTATGGCTTTCAAAGGGCCGTGATCTCTTCCTAGGCTCGGCTGGTGCCGCCATCTCCTATGCAGAAACCAGTGTTAGTTTTTAACCAGCCCTCGCTGTTTTAACGCCGTTGAGCAGCCGGGCCGTGTGGGTCCTGCCATGAGGCCCGTCCCGGTGGTTTTGTGGGTGCGTTACCGCTCCATCCCCAGTCTCGTGCCGGAATGTGACGCGGGGGTGCGGATGTGGCCTCCGTGCGAGCAGCTGTAGCCAGCCCAGGTCAGACAGCGGAGGGGGAGGCTGGAGCTGCCCCTGGGTCACGATTCCTTCCTCGGGCACCTCGGTTAGTGCCGGTTCTGCAGGGGCACTGAGCAAAGGCTCAGTGGGTCACGCTTAACCACGAGGAGAGTGTCCCTTTCCATTCAATCTGACGCTTGCCGAAGACTCCAGGCAGAGCAGGAAATAGGCTGAGACTCTGGAAGAAGAAAACACAAAATAACCCCTCACGTCCATCTCTAAAATGATCTGACTAGTCTATCTGATTTATGAAAAATGTATAAATGTGACTTGGGAACAGCTTGCGCTTTCACACTAAATAAAAGGAGAAGACAGAAGAGGGAACTTGAATGTCTGTGAGCATACTCATGTATACAAATGACTGTCATAAATCTTTTTGCATGATTGCTTTGCTTTGTGGCATCTCTTTGGGGAGTTCTGCAGGGGAAGAAGCCCTACAGTTTGGGAAACTGGAAAAAAATTGCAGAAGAAAATGGATTTGCCGATATAATTATGCAATTCGTGTAGAACGTATTTTGGTCTACTAATCAGAACAGAAGGGAAAAGCCTAGACAGTGCTGTTGGTTTAAGGGAATTGGATTAAAAGCCCAAACGTCCCGGGTGAGCCTGCTGCAGCCTCAGGAGTCGGGCTGGTTGGGGAGGAGCTGCAAGAAGAGCCCTGCAAACCCCCCTCGTGTCTTGTGATCGAGCAGAGAAAATGATTTATTCTGGTGAGGTGTGCTGGGAAGAAAACAATTCCTCAGCTGGTATAAATCTGCCTTGACTCTGGTGTCCATTCAACACCCCGCAGATCTGGTCCACAGCACCGTCTGTCTGGGTTTGCAGTCGGTCCGGACTGTGGTCCAGCTCCGTCTGCCTGGAGCTCAGGGCAGGGGGCAGAGCTCCCCAGAAGAGCGAGATGGACCCTGGGGAGCTCATCTCCCATGGGATCAGTGCCACGGTGGCCGGGGAGGATCCTGTCCCAGGCAAACGCTCCTCTGTCACTGTGCAGAAGCTCTGTCCTGCTGATGGCCTCAAAGTGTTGTCCCCTTTTGTCTCTTCAGGTTGGGTGCTGGGTGATTCTTAGTCGTCCTTTTGATGTGTAAGGGTGGAACAAGTGAACGAGATTATTCAGAAGGAGATGGCAGAGGGGCGAAATGAGTGGAAAAACTATGGAAAAGGAAGAGCTGAAGTGGTTTTGCTCTTGTAACGTGGCCGATAGCGTTGTGCTTTGCCTGGGAAGCTCTGTCCTCTGCAGGAGGGAAGTTTGCTCGACAGACCAGGCTGAGGAACGGGGACTGGAGCTCTGTGGCTCGTTCCTTCCCCCCGGACAGCGTGATCCTGCTGTCGGTCCGAGCTGTGCATCCCACTGTGGCTCACGGGTAATCCTGCTGGGTCCCAGGGCACACCTGAGAGGTGCTTCTGCAATTAAGAGTTTGCAGAGGAATTCTTGTTAATTATCTGGGCTTTTGCAGCATGCTTGTGGAATAGTTAAATAATATATAAATATTAATAGTCATAAATAATATTAATAGTTAAGTAACTATTAAAACTGTAATAAAGTATCTCCAAAAAGGTGATTTGAATAGTAAGGAAGGGTTTACTTTGAGGGTAGTGAGGACTTTTTGCAAACAGTCGTGAATGTGATTTTCTGGGCAAGGGGAGGCACACGTGATAGAACAGCTCGGAGCAGCACTTGCGATGGTGCCCTCGTGCCTGTCCTCAAATTACTGTGATGCTGCCAGCGAGTTCAGTCAGGCTGATCCCTCCTGCTCTTCCTAACATCAGCCATCTGGCCACCCAGCCTTTGTGCTGTGCTTGCCCAGCCAGCTGAGCATCTGCACGGCTCGGCTTCCAGAGCCCCCCTGGACAGCAGCCGCCTTTGGGGCTTGAAGATGCTCAGATCTCCATGAAGGTGCAAGTCCAGAGTTCTTCCCATCATATTCCATGAAAAGAGCAGGAAGCATATGGAAAGGACATCAGCTTTTCTTTCTGTCATTGAACTGTGATGCAAAAAGGAAGAAAAGCAAAGATAATAGTAAAATTGCTGTTTGCATGGCGGAAGCAAAGTCCTCAGGTGCTATATGCTGGCTAAACTTGCCTTTCTTATATTAAATGCAAAATAACTGTTTTTGGAAGAAATTTGTTCCTCTCAGTTGAAAGCCTCAGAATTTTGCAAGTCACTAGAGGGTCCCTTTCACCATCCTTCCCAGAGTTTTCGAAGAAACCGAAGAGATTCATGCCGAAATGGGAACCGCTGAAGCCTGTTCTGTGGTCTCATCCTGTGCTCAGTTCCTGCATCCAAAGCATTCGTTTAGTCAGACGACTCCCAGCAGAGCTGAGCTGTGTCTGACATCCCCCAGCACGGGCCAACGCGGCCGCCTTGGCTCATCCGCCAGGACATGGGGATGCTCCTGTAAGTGCCCCTGCAGCTGTAGGGAGGCTGGCTCCGCTTCACCCCCCCGGCAAAGCAGCGCAGCATCGGGCTGAAGGACTCTGCTTCACCCCCCCGGCAAAGCAGCGCAGCATTGGGCTGAAGGACTCTGCTTCACCCCCCAGCAAAGCAGGGCAGCATCGGGCTGAAGGACTCTGCTTCACCCCCCAGCAAAGCAGCGCAGCATCGGGCTGAAGGACTCTGCTTCACCCCCCAGCAAAGCAGTGCAGCATCGGGCTGAAGGACTCTGCTTCACCTCCCCGGCAAAGCAGCGCAGCATCGGGCTGAAGGACTCTGCTTCACCTCCCCGGCAAAGCAGCGCAGCATCGGGCTGAAGGACTCGACCGATGGCAAGGGCAGTGATTTCTTCTCAGGAGCAACATTTTGGCCAAGAGGCACGTGCTAAAGGGAGAGCACCCTGTCCCTGTGCTTGTAGAACAGAGTAACAGAGAAAGGATGGGACGTGTCTTGCTGTGAAAGCCATTCTGCGTGCTTTTAAAATAATCTTTGATAACTCAGAGAAAGGTGCAGCTGCGCCTTTCACTGAACAGCAATGAGGGTGGTGCGAGCCGCTTCCCCTCCTCGTGCAGGCTTTTCTCTCACACGAACAGCCGCCCCTCTCGCTGGCTGGGCTGCCAGGGGCTCCCTTAATTGGGGTGCTCAGCAGACGAGCAGGGTGGAAACTGTGGCACCAGCGGTTCCCGCTGCTGTCATCCAATTTTCCACGGGATATGTCACAATGGTAACTGAACGCAGCAGGATTTGGTGGGTTATTTCCCCGTGCTGGAAGTCTCTTCAGTCTGCCCTTTTCTGGGGCCTCCGTTTTTACTGAAAGCCGTCTCTGCTGCAGCTTTTGCAGGCTCAGGTTAATAGGATAGATTAGTAGTTTATTACTGTGATAATCTTATTGTTCGTTGTGTGACACTGACCATGAGTTTGAAGTGTTGCGTAAAACATAAAGGAGATATAAGCCCCGCTCATAAAAATGTTCTATCTGTGGGTTATTGCGAGTCTGGGAGGCGGCGCTTGTTCCCATTCACCTTCCCACTGTTACTGGAAGCATGGGTGTTGGTACCAGCTTTTTATAACAAAATGCTTTGGATGTGGCTCTTCAAAGGTAGATGTGGTATAATTAGGAGGGGAATTAAAAAGGTTTCAGCAGGAGTTTTCTAAAGCCTCTGGGTCACTAAGGAACGGAAGCACCGAAGCAACTCAGTGACTTTGTTCTCGGGGCCAGCGCACGCTGCTGAAATCCCGCTCAGCTCTGCTGAGACCCCATCCTGGCCCCGTCACGGCGCTGCTGGTAGAGCACGTTGCTTTCTGCCCTATGTGTGCTGTTTAACCTTAACAAACCAACAATAAACCACCAACAAACCAAACGATCTTCTTTTAGTTACTATTATTTGAAAGACAAGTATACTTTATTAGCATGCAGGCTGAGTGTCACAGACCATTCCGTCTCAAGCAATGATTTTCAGAGCTCTAGACTGAGAGCCTGGAAACCTATAAAATGTAGAGCCATTGGACGTATTTCCCATTGGATTTACTTCCATCTGTGCACAAAAAGTGCAGAATCCACCCAGGAAAAACAGCGGAGTTTTGCACAAGTTTAAATGACTGCGGAGTGCCAGAGTGGAGAGAATATGGCCCCATATTTCTCTGTGGAAGACAAGCAGTTCCCAAAATAGGAATGTGATGCGGTTTGTGTTTTTGCTTTGCTAAGCCCAGGGACCTTGTCGGGTTGGTTTGGGAGATTGATACTTTCTTTACAGCTCTTGACCTCCAGGAATATTGTAGGTTGGGAAGAAAAAACCTGTCAGAGAAAGGACTGAACTGTGCAGCAGATAATGCTGCAGCTCTGGATCACAGATGTGTGTTTGATTGCGTTTTAAATTAGGTAAAATAATGGTTGTTTTCCTCTAATCAAAGAGATTTGTCTCTTCACTCCATCTCCAACCTTCCAATCAAGGTCTGTTTCCCCTGTGTTTTCTTCTTTATTTTTTCCCTTTCTCTCTTCCCCTTTAAGTGCAATCAACAACAAGAGAGCAGGTCTACAGCACTTTGATGTTTATAAAGTGGTCCAATCATGGCTTCACTTGTGGGCAGGAGTAAATAAATTCATCAAGCAATTGATGCTTTTGCGCTGCTGTTATGATAAATGTTGCCATCCATTATAGCAGTGTGCTCAGCCTGCAAGGAGCAGAACCAGCCCAGCATCGCTGCCTGATGGGAATGACAACGAGACAACGTGCGTTGCCTCTCGTTATGCTTTGTATTCGTAAACACAGCTCTCCAATTATACTAATTTGTTTGTTGGGATTAGGCAATAGATTAAGAAATGCTTTTAGTTAACACTGGAGCGTAACATGCATTAATATTTTGGCAAACGTGGCGCGGTGCTCTGTGTTGGGCTGGAATCAGCCGCCCGGTGAGCGGAGTCTCATTGACCTTGCATTGCAGCAGCTCGGTGCCAAACGAGGGCCACGCGTCTGGCTGGGACCCGCACTCGCTGCGTGAAAGGAGATGCCAATGTCACCTCCTGAGTGCAGGACAAGGGTGCAGATGGTGGCGTTGGGAATCGCCCACTTCCCCAACTGGCTTTGGATTCCTCTGGATAAAATGGTACCGGTCCCAATACTGGAGATGTTCATTGTCATGTTTAGAGGAGGTTGTAGGTGGTAGTTTTTAGGAGGTTTTCTGTTGTTTCAGCTCAGGACTGGCAGTAATAAGGTAGCAACTGGCTTGTGTTTTATTTCCACATTGGAACAAGAGCCCTTGCGCTTTTGTTCCTGAGTGGTGTTTATCATGGGCCTTGTGTGATGTGATTACAAAACACAAGATTCATTAGAGAAGTGAAAGCCAGACTAGCAGATAGCACACTGTAAAACCTCAAGCATATTGAACAGTATTTAAGACATCCTTTCTTTGATCACAGGCTGTGAAGAAAGAGAAGCATTGCATGAATAGAAGGAAATTAATTAATTCAACAGAGAGAGTTCCATTTCCTCCTTCGAAATAATTAAACAGCTAGCAGCTTTTCAAAATTGGACATTGTCACTAAAATACCTGGAAACAAGTGCGCCTTACGGCTCAAAGTAGGAGCAAACGTAGAACATCCATGCTGCTTTTGGCCCAGAGCTCCCACGAAAGCGTGGTTATTTGACGCTTGGAATTTTGAAATTGAACAAACGTGTATGGATGCCGTACGAATGGCTGATGTAGAATTCATCCAGTGTTTAATTTGTGCTCTAGATTTCCGGATCGCTTGCACGCCGCGGTTAAGGCCAGAGCAGAGTTGTGCCTGCGGTGCTCTATCGCCGTGTCTGCCTCCCTTACCTTGCTCATTTGCAGTTCAGATGCTGTGGCCGGGCAGCGTTTGCCCCCTTTGTTTAGGTGGGGAGGGAGAGGAGCCATGTCCAGCCCTCCTTTAACAGACACTGCTGGTAGGATTTGGGTCAATAAATATGTAATTTTTAGCACAGGATCAAAATTACACTTCCGTTTGTGTCTGTGAGAAGACTGAACATGAATTACAATATCGTCTATATGCGCAGCTGTTATTAGCGTTGTTCTTCTGGGGGAAAAAAAAAAAGAGAATAAAAATAGTGCAAATGGCCAAGTGCCACTGGTAGGTGTGAGGCCAGTGCGGCTGTGCCTGGGGAGGGCAGAGAGCCCGTGTGCACGGGGCTGTTGTGGCCGCGGGCAGCTCACGCTGCCGTTCTCTGTGGGATCAGCCCACTCTGCTGATCCGCCCGGAACCGCTGGTGGTTTGAAGAAAAGCTCCCTGAGAAAATGAGTGCGAGTTTTCAAACTGAGAGCGTGATCCTCTGCATTCCACATATCACACATTCAGCAATTTACTGGAGCCGGTAGAGGGTCTGGTTCATTACAGTGCAGCACAGGTCGTACTCACTGAAGCATAAACTGAAACGAGATGGTATACACCATCCTTATTAACCACAGAGCATGGTCCGCAAGCTGGAGGAGGAAGGCTGGACCCTGTAATCTGCTATGCTGAGAACAATTGTGCAAGGGTTTATTAATGACATTTAGAAATTACCAAAATAATGCTGTGTTAATAGTATCCAAACAAAAAACTCGCTGGAAGATAAGCAATGGGTTTCAGTCCTCGTGGAGGCTCATTGTCTGCAGCAAAAGGATTTTGCCTTTTTAGCATTTCTTCCAAGTATTCATCTGCTGCTTTACTGAGAACTCAGGCTTCAATCTGGTGGAGTTTTGAGTTTCCAAAGGTGCTTTTTTTGTGTTTGCGCATTGACAGCTGGTTGTGGGCATGGTTTACTCTGTTGTCCTGTCAACCGCGCCAGGGCAAAGTGAGAACCAGCCCCAGTGTCCGAGTGCTGCCCGGCCGGGGGTCCGTGCTCTGGGTGGGTGGGCACTCAGCGTTCGCTGGCGGGGCTGCTGGGCAGGAACACAGGGAAGGTCTTGGCTGATTTTTCAGATGAGAAAAGCCCACTTTGTACTTTCACGGGCTTCTGTATGAAAGCAAAGTGTTGGGATTTTGATTCCTGGCAATCCTACACGTTGTGGCGATAGATTTTTAGGGTTCAGAAATGAAACAACTATGAGAATTTCACATCCTCCTACTCTCCACCACCTTCTCCAAACATAATTAAGAAAAAAGCTTTGATATGCATTGAATGTTGAAATTAAGTTCAAAATTGCTCAGTTTACTCTGTATAAAAACAGTTGTGCTATCTCTAGAAGTGTTCCTTTTCAGTCTGCTACCTAAACCCGTCTGGGGCTGATCTCGTTGTAATTAGCCACAAGTGTGACACATGAGAGAGAGGAAAATCGGGCCATCTGATACGTTTATGCCTTGGCTGTACTAACATCAGTCTCGAGGTCTGTTCCTGTTCCTTGCCTCCACTTGCCGTCCTCTTCTGCTCTACCATCACTTGCATGAAATCCAAACATCCGACCCACCCACACCACCCCCGGCTTTTGTTGGGTTTTCACCAAAACTAATCTATTCAGTAATTAAACTAATTTATTCAGAAATTGCCAAAATAGTGCTGAATACCAATGCCATTCAACTGGAGAGGAAAACTTTGCTATAAACACAACCCCAAATAGCAGGCGCATTGTACTTTGCAGAGTCTCTAGAACTTTCTCGGCTGAGACAGC
Source organism: Patagioenas fasciata (assembly GCF_037038585.1). Taxonomy (NCBI): domain Eukaryota; kingdom Metazoa; phylum Chordata; class Aves; order Columbiformes; family Columbidae; genus Patagioenas; species Patagioenas fasciata. Next base: position 1,042,314 of record NC_092536.1, read on the forward strand.
AGGGGATATCACAGGGACTCTGCGCTTCCAGGAAAGCTATTTTAGGTTATTCTAGAAGAAGCGAGTGAGATTTTGTACTTCCCTTTCCATCTTGTGTGACTTCTTGTAAACAGGCACATCTTAAATACAGATAATTGGGTGAAAAGGCAAGCAAATAGTGTCTCTTTATAGACAAGTAATTGCTGTCACGTCTTGGTACTTCTGAGCCAGGTAATGAGCTTTGTTCTTGCATTGCTATGCAGCTCTGGTTTGCGCTGCCCTGCAGAGCAGCATTTGCCATGGCCCTGCCATAACTTCCAGGAGCAATTCAGAGCAAGCTGCTCAGACGAAGCTGCAGGCTTGGACCTCTGGATTTGGACACCGCGGTTTTCAGCTCCCTATTGCAAGGCAGCGTGTCCTTGGTGCTCATCTGCCACTGTTAATATTGCTCCGGATCAGCAGCTTTGGTGAGCAGGGCTGATTCCCCACATCCTCACTTGTGGGTATATTTGCGGTGGGTTCTTCTTTTCAAAGCCCAACGTAGCTTTAATTGTGGTGGTACCCGGTACCACAACTCAACAGGTTTGTTCTTCACGCGGTTGCTGCCCTGACCATCGCCGGTGGTGCCGTTGGGCAGGGTGACAGGGAGGGACCGAACAAAGTCAATGACCTTTATGTGCAGGAAACGAGTGCCGAGCTGCGGGAGCCGTGCTGACAGGGACCCCGCAGGTGGAGAAAAAGCTGTTCTGAATTTCGGGCTGATTGTAAATGACAAGTTAGCAGGGAGCATAAAGGAGGAACTACTGTACATTTCCAAACACTGATACCCTTTGTTAGACTACAGACAAAAGTAGGATTGACTTGAGACTGCAGGAGAATACGAGATGAGGGTCTCTAAAGATGGAACATATTGATTTTCCCTTTATCTTTTCAAAGCATTACTCCTTTGTCAAGGGTTCCTATTTTTGTATAGCATGATGTTCCTATCTTCTACTACTTTGTGCATTTCAGTGCATCTTTTTTAGGGAAATGCAACATTGATGTTTCGTGTAATTACATTTTTAACTAAATGTTTTTGAGTAGTGAAACACATATATTTGCAAACAGAAAGTTATCTCCAAAATGAGACAGTAAAAATGGGTAGGTTCGTAGCCTGGCACGAAAGCCCTAGACTCTATTGGTAAGTCCATTAGGTTCCCTTGCATTGACCTGCCCACCTCTGGCTTCCTCTCGCCCTAATTCAATTCACGGTTTGTTTTCCTCTTTCCTGTGTTCCGGAAGTTGTGGTATTTCATGTGACAGACAATTACTGCTTCAAGATAATCCCCTAACCTTTTGTCGAAAGTTGAATAACCTCAGTCTGTCACCTGAGCTCTCCTTTAGTATCTGCTCTGGCAGGGGACCCTACTAATTGTATTGAACAAAGCACGCTGACAAACAGCAGTGCCTGCTCAGCGCCAATTATCTCTGTTAAACAGCAGCTGAACCCCCTGTATTTCAGGTATTAGAAGCTGGTACAGGTCCGTGCTGCCCTCTGTCCCCGTGTGTCCTCCCAGGGGTGGAAAGGAACAACCAGCACCACCAGAAGCTTCGCTCAGCACTAGGCAGCCCGGCCACTGCTTGCTGCTGAGCTTGGGTTTATGTAAATCAAGAGCAGCTCAATGGACATTACAGGATTTAATGTCAGGAAACGTTTGTGAGCTGATACAACGGGACACGTGTTGGGTGTAATATATAATAATAAATAGCATAAAGAAAACTGCAGACCTGATCCTTTCCATTTCACGTTTCCTTTATATAGATGGAATGTGATCTGTCTTTTGTGGCTGGTGTTAGTGTCTGTACTTGAGAAATCAAGCCACTGACATACAATATCTTCCTGTATTTAGGACCAAAAGCCATGGGTGTTGTGTGTCTGCAGTGAAATGTGGAGACGCAGCGGGCATACAGTCTGCAACGCCTGCGAGCTGGGCCAGGGCCTCTGGTGCTGCAGCCTCGCTGCGGAGGGCTGTCATGAGAAACACTTTTCCCTCAAAACAAGTAAATATATAAATAAATGAAGCTCTTCAACTTCATAGCCCGGAGCAAGGATAATTAAGACGGAGAAATGCTTAATCTGTCTGCTCACCATAGAATTAATGAATAATAGAGAATGACTTCCCAGCATCTCCATCTAAAAGGGTTTTGAATATCTGTGCGTGTCTTTGTGCACCCGCAGCTGCTCTCCCCGTGTTGCTCTTTTGGTGCCTTGTAGCAGATCTGTTGGTTTTCCATGTTTTTCCTTGTTTGGGGCTTTTATTTGTTTTAGGAATTGAGATTAAGTTCAATAAAAGCAGATTCTGGCACTTCTCTTATGGCAATCTGTCCCCTGTTCTCAGACGGAGAAATGGAAAACCAGAGAAGTTGTGTGGTCTGGAGCAGGAAATGCGGGAAATAGCTCTTGAAGCATTTGCATGATCCAATATGGTCTCAATGTTCTTTTCCCACCAGCTGGCTCTTTTTTGAGCTTGCGATGGTTTTTTTGGTTGGTGTTTTATTGTTCTGGTGGTTTGGTTTTTGGTGTTTGTTTTTATCTATCTATTGATCGATTTATTTTTATTTAAGCCTCCAAAACTGTTAAATGGGAATCTGACCTTTGCTGGGAATACTGGGAAATTCAGCTCAGCTAGAAGAGAGGGGTTTTGTCATCCCACATCCATCTGCTAAGGCTTCTCACTTGCGTAGTTTTCAGGCTGGAATTTTACCATACAGCAGCTTTTATCTTCTTTTTTATTTTTTTTAAGGTGATATTTAAAAAAAATACATTGAAGACTCTAATGCTAGAAATTGTTTGGTTTCTATTTAAATATTCTGAACCTCTCTGTTAACGGCAGATACAACCTGTCCTCTGTTAGTGACGCGTGCCCCGTCCCTGCGGAAGCGTCACGCAGCAGAGGCAGCGCTGCTGCTGCGGGCTGCCCAGTGACAAGCTCCCTATAGCTGGTCTCCGCAAAAAACGTCAGCTTTATTTGCCAAAACATGTTTTCTTCTTTCAAGCTGCCAGTTGCTGTTTCAAAATAAATGGAATCTAAAAATCTCATTATTTGTATTGTTTAAAGTCAGCACCGGGTGCAGCTCTGGGGGTCAGAAGGTACCAATACTAATTTACCCCTGTGCCGCTGCACTTAGAATATTTAATCTCTTATGCTTCTGACACAACGACGGGCTGAGTTTCTTAATTTTGTTGTGCAGATGTTGCTGGAGGGCCGTGCATCACCTAATAATGTGCATCAAGACAGAGACAAGTAAGTAATGAATATTGTATGAGGCACTTTTCTGACAAGCGGATCGGCCCAGGCAACACTTGCGCAAACCCACGTGCCTGCACCTCCTGGCAGAGCTGGGACCGTGGCCGTGCTGGCCCGAGAGTAACGTACCCTGCTGAATTCACTGCCATTCCAGTAGCAGAAGGTTTGTAACTATTCTAAGCCGGTGATGATGTTCAGCTTTTCGTGGGGTTTCAGCTGGACTGGGCAGGGAGTAACATCCCTCCAGCTTTTTGGTGCCAGTGAAGAACTGTTAGGTCCAACGCCTGTCTGAGAAAGCCACTTCTGGTTGGCAGTCGGTCAGTAAACAGAGTATATTAAAAACATGCCTTCATATAAAACTTGATCTGGACGGTGTTTTCTGCCTAGGACAATATTTGATTAAACACTAATAAAAGGACTGACTGCAAATTCTGTTACCATAAGGTTGGCTGTATAAGAATAAAGGTGGAAACAAGATAAACAGATTCCAAAGAGAAGCGCAGGGACATAGTCCATACATGTCAATGGACAGATGGAACCTAACACTGATTTGTTCCTGGGATCAGCAACACAACGCGTTAGTTATTTCTTTACAAACGCCTGTCGGAAAGCAGCCTGTGCTTTGAGGGCTGTACAGAGCACGAGAGCAGAGGCAGGGGCTGCAGCGGAACAGGGGGAGCCGCGAGAACAGCGCTGCTCGGGGTGAAAAGCAGGAGCCTCAGCGAGATAACAGCCCCGCCACTGGTTCGGCTTTTGTAAGCTTTCTGCCAACAGGAATAAGTAAAGATGAATGTCAAGGAGTGTAATGAGGTAATTTCTGTATCTGTAATAGCTGGGTATTAAATTATACTTATATATCTCTTACACATTCATTTTCTTTACTAGAACTCTCATAAACATAGAAACTGTCCTTGAAAACTTCCCAGATTTATGTCCAGCGTGTGCGCCTCTCTCTATCTCATCGCTGTACCTGTGCAATTCCTTACCGCAATGATTGCTCTCAAACGCGTCCCTGCACCTCGGATCCGCGGCAGCAGCTGCCAGGCAGGTTCCAGCCCCAGAGGGCCCGAGCCTCTGCTGTTTGGGACACGGGGTCCTCACGCAGTCTTTTCTGCTGTTGCACGGAGTACATCTAAGACCATGCAAACAATCCTTGATCACAGCGAATGGTGACAAACCTCTCTTAGCAAACAAGCACCTATTCTGAAATTACACTAGGAGATAATAATAGAAAATGGATAGAGAACTGTGCAGTTGGAGCTCAAATAATTCTTATTAAAATTGGTGAGAGCTGTCATGTTTATAAATTAGAGCTTTGTAAAATGTAAGCGTGTGGGTTGAATATTTTAGTCTTGGCAGTTATCTATATTCTGGATTTACAATGACAGGTTTATTGGGGTTTTTAATGCTTGTTTGGATAATTGTTGGCTTTTATCTGTAGGTTATTTACTACAGTGTGGTCATCAGCACAGCATCACAAGCATGAGAGTAGCAGATCTGCCTGCAGTTGTGCTGTGGATTGTAAATCCTCTCAGCAGAGTCAACCTGGAGTTTAATGTGATGAATATATGGATAGGGCACCTTTGTCTCGCAGCAACGGGTGCCAGAACACAGAGAGGTCTGTACATTCGAAGAACTGTCCCATGTGCAGGTGGGAATTGCTGCAGTTTTAGAAGGAAGCATCCCAAAATTCCAGTTAGGAAACTTCTGTGTAACCTTAATGAGTGAAATAGTGATGAGACTGATACTGCCAAAATTAAACAGACACGTAGACCTGTATAACTTCTGAAATATGTGTTAAGATTTTAAGGCATCTCATTTGATTTAGAACCATCCTCAGGATGAAATTAGAATTCAGCACCTTCAGGCTGATCTTGTGAATACTTAATCTCTGTGCCGTGCGTACTGCTCTGCGTTGGTCTGCTGGGAACGAATGAGAGTCTGTGCACCCTGTAATTGTGACCACGCTAATTAACGCTTATGGCACTAGGTCTGTAATAAGTGTATCAGAGAGCTCATCTTACTAAAGTCAACACATCCGTCTTGGTTGAAAGCACAGCACATGGTGTTGTCATTCTGCTCTAAGCAAAGCAAACGTCGTTTCTATTCAGGGCCACCCAGTCACCACACACCTTTCCTTTCAGAGCCAGCACTAAACACTCCCAGCATGGAATCGCTGCATGGAAGTCCCTCACGGCTTTCGGGCTTCCAGCCCTTTACTGCAATGAGATGGATCCAGGGCTGGGGGTTCCTGTCTCTGCCTTCACCGGCCACAGTACGTCTGTGCCAGCAACAACAGGCATTTGGTCACCTGTGAACATGCTCCGAAGCATCAGCATGAGCACGGTGGCAGCTGGAAGCCCCAGGGGCTTGCGAGAGGAATTATTTGGCGAGAGGCTCCTTGTGCCACTCCAATGCCAGCTGCCACCTTCTCTGGGGCTGCAGCAGCAAAGATGAGGGGCTGGTTGGAAACATCTCAGGTATGAGACAGCTGAGGCTTCCTTGTTTAGTTCTCTCCTAACTTGCTACTTTCGCAAAAAGAAAAAACCCATGCAACCTCATGTGAACGTTGTGTTTGTTCACATCTCTTAGGAGGGCTGCACAGATGTTACATTGCACGATGATTTGATGGCTGCAGTACCTCTTTGCGACAGAACGAGGGCCTCAGTCCTGTGTGTCTGGGTAGTGTAACACAGATCTCCCACTTTGTCTTGATTTGTTGCTGTTTTCCTCTAAATAAGCGCTACTTACAGTATAAAAATATTAGGCTGTCTTAAATCTCGAAGCGATGGGCTAGTAAATGTAGTTGGGATTCCATTTGTGCGTGAATAGCTACAGCTAGAAACTACAATTGCAGATCATCACTGCCATAAGATTTGGCTGTGGTTTGGGTTTTTTTTCTTTAAAGCTAGTGTTCAAATATTTGAAACATCAAAGTCTTCCCTTCTACACGTTATTCCTTCTTGAAAGTGTCTCATATCGTGCAGTAGGATGATCAGAAAGGTATGTCTCTTTAGATATGCTAAATCAATCCTGTGTCCTTTTGGAAAAGTGGTTGGCAATGATTTTATGGTTATTAGCTTGAATTAGATATTTTTTTTAAACGTAAGCTTTTTAAAACTCAAAAACTTTCAAGCAACTTCTCAATCTTTCCTCACCTCCCTGCAAAAATCTTCCTCCTTTTGTTTCCTCAGCAAGGCAGTTCCTTCATCTCCTTCTGCAGACATTAACATGAGATTCAACAGAAAACATTTCATCAAAAACTGGAGCTCGTATTGATTATGTGAATCTGTACCCGCCGTACGTGGGGCTGTCCAGCAGAAGGCATGGTGATGCCAGGGGTTCCGCTGTCAAGATGGTCTTTTGTACGTCTGACGTGGTCTCTTTAATAACGTTTTCTGACCACTTTTGGGGAAAACTTGACCTTGAGAAATGTCCAGATTGTGATGGTATCTTGCTCAGATTCAGTTGCTGCACAATTTCCGGTTTTCGCTGGTGAAAGATCCAACTCCTCTGTGTTGGTTGAGGTTCGTGGCTCCGGATGAACGGGGGTCGGGTTGACTTGGTGTCGGTTGCCTTGGCGAGTTGCACGGTGGGCTCTGCAAACAGCGGCTGTAAGACCGGTGCTTTACTAAAGATTATTTTCAAAATCCTTCAGTGCAGTGTTGTTTGCTGCCTCTGACCTCAGTAGCTAAGCAGAACAGCCCTGTAACTGCAGAAACAACTCAAGTTTTCTCTGTATCAGCAGCTTTGTGCCGAGATGGAATGTTCCACGTTAACCAAGAGTCAACAGAAGCAAAGTCAACTGTTGCAAGATCAACTTTGTTCAAGACCAAGAGCAGTTTCAAGGAGAGCCACAGAGAATAGTGAGGTTTGGGTTTTGATGCTGTTGTTGTCATTGCAGCCTTGGCTATTTGACAGCCCAGCAGTGCCCCAAGGCGATACACCATCTTTCCTCCCAAGGCGAGATGCCTGTGACACACGGCTGGTTTAGAGTGATGGCAGTTGTTTTGGAGTCTCCCCCTCCTCAGGTAGCTGTCCCTCAGCCCGGTGTTTGTTCTGGCTGAGCACGGTGGTGGCAGAGAGATGTGAAGAGTATGATAACTATGAACTGTCATTGGAATACAGGTACGTGGTGTTTCTTTCTAGCAGCTTCCTAATCCATCTTGGATGGTATGAGTGAAAACATGAGCCCTATGGAGACGAGTAGGAGTGAAAGTCAGAGAGTAATAGCAAGAGAAACTGGATTTGTGATCTGGAATGGGATCCTGGCATCGCCTCTGCCTTGTTCCCTTGGTTTGGAAGAAGCTACCAATGCCTGCCCATGTTCCCCCTAGGTAAATGGGTCAGCAGGCTGAGCTGATTGGTGTGGTTTCAACAGAAGCCTTTCTGCTGAAATCCAGGTGTTGCATATATCGATTCTGATCCCGTTTTCTTTTGGCAGTATAAGCCTTTCTGAGGGAAGAAAAATTAGAACCTGACCCTTTGGGGCGGGTAACGGTGGTTTCGGTTCAATGCTGTTTGTGTGAAAATATTTCAGAGCTTTTTGGTTTTGTTCCAACGCATAAAGAAAATACATTGTCTGACCTTGAAATGCTTCCAAAAAGACTGCTGCCGTCCTTCCAGCGCCTCAAACACTGTATCTTTTGTAACTTGCTTAGAGAATTCTGAATGAACAATGATGTCTAAGAGCTAGCTGTTATTTGGATGGTGTTGGGTAAGGTTTCAACCGTATAATCATATTCTTGTGCTCTTCTGTACACACCACAGGCTATTTTAGGCTGACCATTTAAGAACAGTTACTTACCAAAGCAAAACAACTGGTTGACCTAAGCCAATCATGGATGAAATCGTGTCTTTGAAAGAGCCCGTTTAAAACTGCAGTGATGAAAAAAAATAACCAAAAGAAACCACATCAGAACGTGGTAAATCCTCGGAGATAGTCAAAGGTGTTGGGACAAACTCTAAACTGATGCGTCAGAATCCACACTGAATTCTTGTGCCCAGGCTGTGCACTTGGAGCTTACAGTGGAAATCGTGATCTAACAGATTCTTAACCATATCGAGACCAGCAGGTGTTGCTATAATATGTTAAATGCTGTGGAGACATCTCACAAGCTACATTTCAACATTAGTTCAATACTTTTGCTTAAACCAAATTGGTATTTTGTAAGAAAATGTAATGCTATGACAGTCTTGCAATAAGAATACTACTAAAATAATCAAAACACTGGAAAATTGCAGGTTCTGAGCTGCTTCTGCTGAGCTGAGAGTTTTACTACTGCTTCAGTGAAAAACATCTGACCCTGCATTTAGGTGTTGTTTGTTTAAGAATACAGTCCTGTAGGGAGTAACCACAGCTTGTGCATATTTCTGTAGAGAGGTGCCTGTTTGCAAGAGATGACACTGCAGAAACCTGGGGCATTTTTGCCAGGGATAAGATCAGATTATGGTGAAACTCTAGTTTGGGCTTATTCTGCCCAGCTCATCTCTCCAACACGCGTTTCACTGGTGATCCCCAAAAGACAAGGGGATGACTCCTCTAAAACAGAAGCACATCTTCTCAAGCAAACTGCACCCCCAGGGGCCTTGCAGAAGGTGAACAACAGGGAAGTTCGGGAGTAGAACAGCAGTGGGGAGTTTATACCTCAGGAAACACTGAGCAGGTCTTACCAGATTCCAGTAAGTTCAGGGAGGCTGTAACTTTTGCCAGATTTTTAGCTTGGCAGCTCCTGTAGTCAAGAAGGAAGGATAAAAGGAAAAAATTCTCACAACCAGGATTATATTCTGATGTGCAACCCTCTGCATGAGATGATATACAAAGGACGACCACTGTGAACGTGAATTGAGAAGGTGAAAGGTCTTATCTAATGTCCATAGCTGTCAAGCTTAGTGATCTTGGTAACTCTGCAACAGTCACTGGATTTGTGTTTGACAGTAAGGGCCTAGGCTGCATTTCTCCACCTGTGTATGGTTCTATGATTCTATAATAGGAAAGACATGGATGTGTTGGAGCAGCTCCAGAGGAGGCCACAAAAATGATCAGAGGGCTGGAGCACCTCTCCTCTGAAGGGAGGGCTGACAGCATTGGGGTTTTCAGCCTGGAGAAGTAAAGGTACCAGGGAGACCTTTCAGTACCAAAAGGGGGCTTATAAGAAAGATGGGGACAGACTTTTTAATAGGGCCTGTTGCAATAGGACAAGGGGTAATGGTTTTAAACTGAAAGAGGGCAGATTCAGACTAGGTATAAGGAAAAATTTGTATGATGGTGGTGGTGAAACACTGGCCCAGGTTGGCCAGGGAGGTGGTGGATGAACCATCCCTGGAGACATCCCAGGCCAGGCTGGACGGGGCTCTGAGCAACCTGAGCTGGTGAAGATGTCCCTGCTCGTGGCAGGAGTGGCACTGGATGACCTTGAAAGGTCCCTTCCAACCCAAACCATTCTATGTTTTCTACGTATGCTTGGCAAGAACTTCTTTTGCATGTGGATGTCATGCCAGCCGTGTCACTTCCAGGTAGGGTCATTAGCTGATGTTGTGCTTCGGTTGCGAGGAGAGCCCCAGAGCCAAGTGTATTACCAGCTCTCCCTTTTGCTGGCGGCGTGAGAACTTGTTTCAACCTATTTCCAGTGGTGAGGCGTGTGGGACATCATCCCCTCCAGAGATTGCACCATAGACAAGGACAACCCCTGTCCTGTCCATTTCCAGGAGCTGCCTCTAGCGCTGCTGGGGCAGGATCAGGGCCCCCCCAGGCGGGCAATGGGGAGAAAATGGCCACTAACTGGCCACTGGTGTGCTCGCTGGGAGGGTCGCTCGCAACTGCCCTGGCCGCTCCGCCCCTGTCCGCGGTGCTGAAACCCGGGGCGGCCCCGGCAGGGCCGGGTGCGGGCGGGAGCCGCGGGCGGGGCGGCGGCTCCACCGTGTGCATGTAGATGAGATCCCCCGGAGCACGTCACTCCGCACCGGCGCTCTGCGTTTGGGGCGGCGGAGAGAGCGAGGGCGGGCGAGCGGGAGCCGCCGGAGGAGGAGAAGCGGCGGCGGCGGCTCCGCAGGCAGCAGCGCTCGGGTCCGGCTCCCTGCGCGCCCCCGCTCCATGGCGCCCAGCCCGCCGCGGCGCGGCCCCCGCGGGGCGAAGGTGGGAGCCGGGAGGGGAGCGGCGCGGCGGTGCTGAAGGACAGCTCAGCTCAGCCCCGCTCGGCTCAGCTCAGCCCCGCTCGGCTCAGCTCAGCCCCGATCGGCTCGGCTCAGCCCCGCTCAGCCCCCCTCGGCTCTACTCGGCTCCGCACAGCTCCACTCGGCTCGGCTCAGCTCAGCCCCACTCGACTCCACTCGGCTCTGCTCAGCTCGACTCGGCCCCGCTCAGCTCTGCGCTGCTCCGCACCGCTCCGCGCCCCGGGCGCGTCCCCTCCCCGGGTGGCCAGCAGGCCGCCGGCCGCCGCGCCTTGATGCGCCCCCCGCCACCGTGCCGGCGGCTCCCATGGCGGTGGCACGGAAAATCAAAACTTTGTTGACGGTGAACATCTTGGTCTTCGTGGGCATCATCCTCTTCTCCGTCTACTGCAGGATCCAGGACCGCTCCCAGGAGCTGGTGCAGATCGTCCGGAGCGCAGACCGCCGGGCCAGGAGCCGCGGCGCCAAGGTGGGCAGTCTGGCCGACAGGGAGTCCATCCTGCAGCGCCTGGACCACCTGGAGGAAGTGGTCTACAACCAGCTCAATGGTACGGGGGGCTGGGAGGGGATACGGCACCAGTCCCATGTTGCCCTGTGTCCTGAGAGGGTGCTGAGAACTAGGGGAGAGCACCTGAAGTGCCTGCCTGCTGGGGAGGGAGGTCTGGGAACCATATGCACTGACTCCACTTCTGAAGTGCTGAAAATGAAGGGAAAGAGGCGGCTGCAGGGATTTGCTGGGGGGGGGTGTTGTGCACCCCCCCTGCGAACTCTCAGCCCAAAGTCAGGACTTCCTCAATGGGTACAAAGTTAAGGAGGCTGCAGAGTTCACGGGTTTAGGGATTGGTGGAAGTCCCTGCGGGCTGTACGAGGTTTTACAGTTTGCCTGGATGTATTAACTCTGCACGGGTAGGTGTTTGTATAGCAAATACAGTAAGGTTACGTCTGGAAGTCATATACTTCGTTTCAGAACTACTCTAAAAATATTCTACTGAGTTCTTATATTGTGTGCTTTTAAGGATCTTTTTAAACATAGCACCCGTATATTTCCTTAATGATTTTGCCATTTTAATTTGATATTATCTTTGGTGAGGCAGGGAAGCATCTACCACTTCTTTTTGTGACATAGCGTTTGAATTCACCAGCCTTGAAAAATATTGATAGACAAGAAAAAAGCCCTTCTATGGTAGCTGGAACACGCTAAGTCATAAATGTTGTTATAGAACAACTAACGTTTCGTATAGAAACTAATTCTTCAGAATGAGTGCATTTTATTTGCGTAGATTTGTGAAGTTCTAAATGTGGAACATCAAAGAAATAATGATGTGAGTAAAATCATTAGTGCTTTAGACAAGAAGAGGCTGATGGAGTGAACTTTTACATGAAATTATAATATGAATGTAACATTTAATGTCTAGTACCAGATAAAACTTGCAGTGTAAATATGGTTAAGTGCAGCAAATGTTCTTGTAGGCTGCTTGTGACAATCTTGCTCCTAATGCTGGTCTAACAAAGGCTATTGTAGTCTCAAAATGCAGACAAATAGGAGGATTAGGATCGAGTATATTTCCTATTGCTGCTTTGTGAATGAATATATAAACCTGAGTAGCTTAGTCTGTTGTGGTAACATGCAGTCTGTGCCACAAGCGTTATAGAACAGGCGTCCCCTTACGTGTTCATCTGTATGAACAGGGAACAGAGAAGGGGAACGTGGGGTGCGGGTGTTGGTCACAAAAATACACATTCAGACATTAGAGGGAAGTGTCAGCAGCTGTGTTTCCCAGTCGTATATTGGAGCAGTTCTGAGGAATGTAGGATTTAAGAGGGAAATCCTGCTCCCAAGTTCAACAAAGCCATAGTCTTCTCAAACTAAACTAGGCCAGTCCCCAAGCTAGATCTATAACAGCTCCATTGAATGGGGCTTTTTTTGGCCCAGGTTGCTTTGTTCTTGGTGTTGTTCATAGGTGAGACTTTGGGCAGCGTTTCCCTGCTCCGGGTTCCTCTCCGTGTCCCACCCACCGAAGGATCACAGGAGTCCTTAACGTCCTGGGCAGGCACCGTCGCACGTGGTGCAGGGCAAGCAGGAGCTGCTCGGTAAATACATCTCTGTTTGAGGGACTTTTGTCATCTTTAATTTGGGTTGTTGGATACAGAACTTCACAGCGAAATTACATTAACCTAAATGTTATGTTGCTGCTTCGGGTCATGATAAACGCTGTAGTCAGCTGCTGCTTCTTGAAAGTTCTTACACAGGAAAATACAGAAAGCTTTTCAAGCTGAGCTGTTCAAATTTCCTGTTCATCTCCCCTCATTCTCCCTCTGACGTGGCTGGTTTTTTATTACACAGTGGTACAGTAACACAGATTATTTCATCAGCAGCAAGAAAATATGCTTTGTCATTTTTTTCCCTATTCTGTGGCAACACAACCAAAAAAACTTCTAAAGCATTAGGAGGTGCCCCACTGAAACCATCAGAGTCGCGTTACTGCAGGTGAAATTGGGGTCGAGCATCTGTGTCTGGGTTTGATTCGCTGGTATTCCGTTTTTAATATCATGACTTATGCCATTGATGGGCACAATAGTGCTCTGGCAGCACTGAGGTTCCAGGCAGCCTGTGTGACGATGCTCAGCCTGTGTGACGATGCTCAGTGTGTCTGATGATGCTCGGATTCTCAGACTTTATCCTGTATACTGCTCTATCACAAGGTGAGAGACGCATCCGAGCCCTTCTGGGATGTTACTTTTTAATGAAGTGGGTCAAAGTCCCTTTTATAAGGAGAGACAGACATAGGCAGATAGATCTTATTCATGAGGAATATGAATTCTTTGCATATCCAGAACTCCCATAAGCACCAGGAGTTTGAGTCCGGCTCAGTGTTGTTGTCACAGCAGATCTGTCCAGATCCTTATTTTAGTGTCTGCTCTTGGTTCTTTTTATCTTGAGATCAGCAAATTTAGACCCACCTATTAAGCATTTTGTATTTTGGTAATAAAGTCTTAGTGGTTTTTTTACTCCATTTTCCTCTTCTATTCAGGTTAGTCCTAAACCAGTAAGACCTTACCTGGATTTTCTAGGGACCCTGTTGAAGATCCATTGTAACAGACACTTGTGTAGAGTCCAGCCCTGCAGCTGCAGCCACAGGCGATTCTGTTTCTTTCACGCTTATTTGTTTCCATTCACTTAAATAAATGTTATTGGAAAGTGTAACTTCTGCAAGGAAAACCAAACACAAGCAACAACTACCAGTGTATCAGGAGGCGAAACAAACCACATCACTGGAGGACTCATTAACTCTTCAGTCTGAACAAGCCCATGCACACGATGTGTGTGAGGGTGTAGCACGGAGGACCACGCGTGACAGGCGGGAGGAAGCTGCTCCTTGCAGGAACCCTGGGCAGAACAGGGATTTTGGGCACAGGATGGGTGCGGATTGCCGTGACTCCCTGCAGAGTCCTGCAGACGTACACCCAAACAAGAGGTTTCAGGTGGCTCGTGCGTTGGTTTTCTATCAGAACACCAGTGTTCTGAAAGCTTGCCTTACCCTCCGCTGCTCCTGGTTTGATGGAAGTAAATGAACAGAGTGTGCAAAGGGAAAGGAAAGCAAAGCAACGTGTCTGCGGAGTCTCCTTGGTGAAACTTCGATTGCCTCTTAGCGTTCGACTTTGGGTATAGAATTCATTTTGAAAAAAAAAAATAGTTATTCTAGATCTAGTTCATCAATCTATTTTTTTTTTCATTCTTACGATGGTATTCCTGTTGATGAATATGATTTGTTGCCAGTCAAGGCAGAACTAATGCCAGATAGACTTAGTTGCAAGGCACGAAATGCCATAATGATCACAACTCGGTAGTTTCTTCCTCTGCCTCTGTTTTTTGTAAAGGGGAAAAAAATAGATATTTAATGGACTGATCTTTTTTTTCCCCTGATCAGTTTTGCATCCGAGTCTGTTACTAATGATTTACCATAGAAGATAAAGAATTTCTGATGCCCTGACTACAGCATGACCTTTCGTGCCAAAAGCAATTGAAGGGTCAGACTACAATTTCACTGTAATTGCCTTTTTCCCTTTTCACTGTCTCTTTCCAGTAATACACAACAATCAATACAGCATGTAATTAGGTTCCATTCAATCTGCAGAGATTAAGAGAGTTTTCATCTTCTCATTATGTATGCTCACACCGTGTCTTCCTGCCCATGGCTCCCACATGAGGCCCCTGTGACCCGGTCTTTGCAGCCGTGGAGGGAAACGTTCGGAGTATTCCCTTGGATTTGGCAGATCATCATTCTTTACACATCGTAATTTGATTTTGCTCTCTTTGGGAAGATTAAATACAATAGCAATTTCCAGTATGATAAATGGGGTTTATATTGTATATGCATTTCATGGAGGAGGCTGGGGAAAAAAGTGGACAATTCGTGTAACTGCAGCACGCAGATCTTAAAATGATGGAAATGGCAGGTCCTGGGTGCAGAGGATGGATCCATGCAGACTGGGACTCCTGATTTTTAGAGCGTATTGGAAGCAAAGTGATTGCATTGACAATTCAGTCTGGCAATCTGCATACTGAAAGGGTACAGTAGTGTTTTTAAAAGGACAGTTTTAGTCTTCATAGGCTTGGGGCTGGTTGGAAATGGTGCCAAATTTCCATATCAAAAGCAGGGGTTGGGAACAGGCTGGAATGAATCATGTGAAGGTCCACATCACACTTGTCAAAAAGGAGCTTTTACAGCTGGCAACTGGAGGGAAGAGAAATTCCATTGAGGGAAGAGAGGAGGAGCCACGTGTGCATGGGGCAGATTTACCTGTGACCATCAGCCTTGTGTTAGTGAAACCGCACCTTCTCATACCCACACACAGATTCTCATGATATATCTATTACTGTTTAATTGGCTTGTGGTCTGACGCTAACATGCATCTGATGCAATTAGCACATAATTATCTGCAAAAGTATCAGCTTATTTGTGGGTCCTGTGCTTTCCTTGTACCTGTGAGAAGCATCTTCATGGGGTCTCCTTTTGAGGATTTTTCTAAGAAATGCAAGGCTGGACCTAGTGAAGGCAGGAGTGAAAAGCACCAACTAGATTTCCTTTTGCTTTTATTTTGAAGTTAGGCTGCAGTTTATTAGTTCACCATACAGCATATAACAACTGTTTTCCATTGTTCTGGATCAGTTACTCCAGGTTGGGTAAGTGAACGTTGTTACAGGTGTGACCTCTGTGTTTCAAAGAGATGGGCAAGTCCAACGGGCTGATCTCCACTCCACGTTGGCTTTGGCTGTGTTAGTCTTGACTGCTGGAGCTGAGGAAACACGTAAGCAGTGGTTTCAGGAAGGCCAAGACTTCATTCCCCAAAATCGGGGAAGAAAACATAACGAGTCTGTATTTTAATAACCCCTATGAAAATGTAATGTAGTATTACTTTATCTAGGTGCTTTAGGAAGAAAAGGCCTAAATGTTTGGTAGAAAAAAAAAGTTAATCTCTTTTGTAAAATGGGCAGGATTGCATTCAAACCTTCAAAACCTTGTGAGATACAAAAGGCAGATCTCCATCCCAGCTGCAACTTGCTGATTTTCAAGTCTCTTCCTGTGCTTTCCGTTTCATATACCGGTAACTATTTTGTATGTGATGTTTCTGCTTTTTGCACCTGTACCTGGGAAGAAAGCTTATACTGACAGACAAATCACGCGGTAATTTTATCCTTGACTCATTTATTTCTGTAGAACTTGAATAACTTGTACTGTATAGGATTAAAAGTAATGTTTACAGGAGTCGAAAGAAAATCTTTGGTGTTTTGCTGGCTTTTGGGAGGTAGCCCAGCTTGGTTTCTTTCCATTTCTATGTAGACGTGGCTGTGGCTGGAAGAGGAAATAGGGGTCTGTTGTGAAGGGCTGCAGTGCGGTTGTTGATCAGAAAAGTTGCCTTTGACTTCACCCTCCACAGCGGGGGCTGGGGTTGGGTTTGAGTTTAGGGCTCCTTTGTTTATTTGATTTGTTTAAGTAAGACAGGTAGTAGTTAAACCAAGAGCATCAGTTAAGAATGCGGTTCCAGCCACCGAGTGCATGGCTGTTCTCCAAGGAAATAACAAGATTTATGAAAGGAAGGAAAAGAAATGAGTCATGTTCAACAAATCTTCCTTTTGTTAATGCCCCTTTCTAACCTTACTAATGGGTACTTAGTTTGTCTTTCTCGGTATACCTGGCACACTTTTTTATTATTGTTAGTATTTGCGAGGTTTCACTTGGTAGTCATTGCCGTCACTCGCTTTAACAATCTGAAAGGAAAAAAAAGGGGCTGTGATGTTCTGGATAACAGGGAGGAAGAAAGGCAGTGACAGCAGAGCAGCTTCCAGCCTTGTTGTGGTCCTATTGATCAAAACTGTCCTCTGAAATGAGAGAACTTTGCCTTCTGAGAATGAAAACCAGACAGAGACCATGGCAGTGCCCCACAGTCCCCTCTGAGAGCGCAGGGCCAGCTCACGGGTATGGCCTGTGCCCACTGTTCCTAAACCCAGGACTACGGAGCATGGAAATCATTGTGAATATCTGGATGCCTTGTAGGCGGAGGGAAAACCCATTTCAGGGATAGCACGGCAGATGCAAATAGGTTAAAAATTGTCTTTCTGCCCTATAGCTTTTGTCCTTTTAGATGTTCCGGAATATGCAGGTTTCCCAGGCAGTCCTGAAGACAAGCTGCAGTGCAGCTGGTGCTTGCCGGACGCTCAGCGGGTCCTGCAGGACACAGAGCGCTCCTGGCTCTGTGGCGCTGCGAAATGAGCATTCCTGGCTCTGCAGTGATGTTTGACAGCACAGAGCAGATCGGGGCCTGACTCCTGGAGTCTGACTGGGACCCAGGACTTGGCCGAATAGGTATTTTTAGCGTGCATATGCAATTGAAGGCCTGTGGGTTATCTGTGTCCTAGCTGAATGCTTGAACCACCATGTCGTTTAACCAGTATGTTGTTTAAAAAATAAAAGCAAAAGGAAGATCATATAGCTTCCCTTTAGGTGAATAAGACAGCTGATGCATTCTTTAGGACTGTGGGTCTTTTCTGGACAAAGGTTTTCAGGCTTCAAAGCAATGATGGGGCTTTTCATTGCCTCCTTTTCCACGTCCTCTGTTGCTGAACCTCCCCCAGAGGCTGGATCTCTCAGCCCCAGCGGTTATCACAGCCCCCAGCAGCCATCCTCAGTGCATCAGAGCACTCGGGAACACATCAACACCTGGATCTTGGGCAAGGTCACACACAGGCTCCAGTCCTGTTTCCCACAGCCCAGACCGGGGTCCCAGCCAAGGTGCTGCTGCACCCTTCCCACTGCACAAGGGCCCGTTTTTCCTGGAAGGGCTCCACCGTGGCAGCTGGAACCCTCTCCTGCAATACTGCAGAAGTTTGCTTCTCGTTTTGTCTCTGTGGCATTTTTGGTGGGGTGATAGGGTTAATTGGTTGTTTTTCATTTGGATTCTTTATGCTGGTTTTGTGTTTTATTTGGCAATGGGGCCTTACTGCCCTTTTAGAAATTGGATTTATTTTTTCCTCCAGCTCTCGTATGCCTCTAGGATGTGAAAGTTTTGTAAATAAAAATGTATTTTTGTTATATTAACTCATTTTCAAGCAAGGCTTGTGTTGCAGAAAAGATTGGTGGGATTCTTTCCTGTGCATACTGAACTGAAGGCAGTGATAAGACTAAAAATATCCCAATTGAAATAGCATTGTATAACCCAAAGGTTAGTCTTCCTCAGGATTCAAATTTGCAGTTGCTTTATAGATTCCTTGTAAGGCAGATTTGTACTCATCCAGCCCTGTGTAAAATGAGGCTACTGAGAGCTGCACGATTTATATCTGCAAAACTCAATCCCGTTGGCAATTGCCACGAGCACAAACCTGCTGATGAAAGATGAAGGATGCTGTGCCCGCTGGCCAACCAGGCTGCACGTTCTGTGCTCTTTGTGTTGCTGGAGGTGCTGAGCAGGGACCGGGGAACGTTCACACCTCTAATAGGGAAAACCAGGTTCTGCTGCACAGAGCTGTTCATCCTAGAACACAATGATAGATTGCAGGCGGCTCCATGTGACAGATGGGAGTGGAGTACGAGGTGAGAGGGAGATGATCAAGTTATTGAACAGCCCAGTGCTAGGCTGCCTAACTGCTGAAATGGTTGGTGCTTACGATTTACAAAAGCAATGGGTGGGTTTAGCTTAGAACAATGGGTGGTTGGGTGGTTTGAGTGTTAGCTTGTGTTAGCCTTGGGTTTGGAAACCACTTTTTTTGGGTAGGTCTGTTCCATGCTTTCTGTTGCGTGGAGAACCCCCAGAATCCAAGCCTGTGGGTTTAGGGTTCTGATTGCAGCACCATGGCGGGGATGTGGGCGGCAAAAAGCTCCGCTGGAGCCTGCCTGCCGGTTTCTGCTGGTGAGCAGCCTTTGCTTCCACTGTGTCATGATCTTCTGCATCTGCCAGAGGCTGCAGCTCTCTCGACACTCGAAACGTGTCTTTTGTTTACCCACTGCCGGTACCGCAGGGAGCAGTGAAAAGACTTGTAGGTATTAATTAGAAGTTTCCCATCTTTCTTCAATTTATTATTTGGCAAATTCACTCAATGCATCCTTCCCAGGGTTCTCCTTTTGGGGTAGACCTGAGCGTGTCAGCACCTGCACTCAACGCTTTGCTCTGAGCTACTCCAGCTTGGAATATACCAAAAAAATCATCTTTGATTTTAGACTCGTGCCAGTCTCATCCTCCTCTTGAAATGGATCCATCTGGCTCAATGCATTTTCATTTAACAGAAAATTAATCCTGGAATGGAAGTGGCTTTTCTAATGCCAGTATCCAGTGGGGTTGTATGTAAAACCTTCTGTTTTCTGAAAGAGTCAGCTTGGTGTGGTTCCCATTTCAGGCCTTCAACCCCGGGCCAGCAGCAGAAAGCCCTCTGGGATGAGCTCAGGGAACTGAGAATTTCTTCCGTGATTCACTCTGAACCTGACTTGCCTGGTAACTGGATTCTTTGTTTCCCTCTTTCTATCACACATTACAAAGTTCACAAAATGAGATAATTAAGCCTTCCTTGCACGGTGAGAAGAGTGGACAGAGGACATGTGGCAATGGAAGAGAACTATTCATGGCCTGGTCTGAAGCTGGGGACACAGGCTGGTCCGTGCCGCCTCCATGAAGCTGCTGGTCACTGCAGAGCGTGGTTTTGCACGTTACAGGACTTGTTTAGGTATCATAAGTGATGACAAACTGGAGCACAAATGCTGCTGTCTTAGAGACACGGTGGAGGTTGTGGAAGAACGAGAGCAGCGAAACGCTTTGTAAAATTCTTCTTATTGACAATCAAGTTCTTTGCTTTTAAAGGAACCAGACTCAGATCTTCACATTGAATTCCTCTGCTTGCTCTGTTAATTGGCAATATGTTAACACAAGCCTTTTCTCTCTGCTTTCCTGCTTACTTCAGTTAATAGCCATAGCAGCAGGGAATTTCCCTGATGCTACACCAGAGCTGCAGGAGAGGCTTTTTTATTGTCAGGTTCCTCAAGCGGCAAACTTGGGTCGCACTGGCTTGTCTGGTTGCCTTTTGGTGGTGACTGAATAACTAAATGATGCGAGGAGCAGAGAAAGGGTCCTGTGCTGCTGTTTGCTGGGCATGCAGTGCTCCCTGTGCTGGGCTCCCAGACGCGCTCCGGCCCGCGGGGCTCAGCACCGGCTCTCACTGGGACTGTTCCCTGCCGGACGGCTCTTTGTGCCGATGGGCAGCCTGGCTCTGTCTGAGTTCAGCGTGAGCGGGTGGCCCATCTGCCGTGTGTCCCCATGGAGTGCCGAGTCCCACCTGTGAGCCGAGACCTCAGCTCTCGGAAATGGAAGTCCTGATCCATACCAGTCTCTTCACTGAAGGATCTTCTTCTCCTGTGGAAAGGCACCTTCTATCGCTGTCTTCATTTCTCTTTTTGCTGTGGAATTTAACTTCTCGTAATGTGGTCATAGCTACAAACCTGAGACACATCCGGGGACAGGAACATTCGTTCTTCTATGGAATTTCTGTATAAAGGAAAGCAAAACCTGAAGAAAAAAATGAGTTTCCGAAAACCTGGATTTCTTTTTACGTTGCCTTGGTGGAAACCGAATAAGCACTTTTTCAGTCGCTAGCGTTAGGAAGGTAAATTGGAGAAGTCTAATCCACAACTTCGAAGTTGCAGCCGTTGTCTTTATCTGTAATCTGAACTCCAGGTGCGTGCGGCAGCTTTGAGGATGCTCTGCAGGTGGAGCACAGCAGCACCTTGTTACCAACGCACCCCGTGTTGGCGGAGAAAACCCACGGTGTCCGCAGTGAGTCTGTCAGGGCCTAAGCTACCCACGGGTCACCGGCAATTCCTAAAAATACCAACATGCAATGAAACCAGTCTTGTTAATAATGAATCAGGTATTATAGCGGTGCTGTTTTAAAGTGCCTGTAACAGTGGATCATCGCTTTCCCGCTCCTGGAAGCCTGAGTCAATTTATCTTTATATCTACGATAAACCAGAAAGGGCAGGAATCAAAGTAAGCAATGTTTTTATTACCACTTTTAAATAAAACATTGTGCCAATATTTTTTTCCCGATCATTATATCTTTATTTGCTCAAATTTATTGACAGTTGCTATTTATCCTCATTTCTCCTTTCTTTCGCAAAACAATCTCATCCCTTGATTTACTTCCTCCAGAGAATATAATACCAAATTCTTCTTATTTTTCCCTGATAAATCCCTGATTAATTGTATGTTAGAAGCTATCTATGCAACATCGTGTCTTTCATTTCTAAATAGGCTTTCTTTTACAAATTTCGCGAGAGAACACTTTTCTTTCTGGAGCCAAAATCCAATCCAAGCTCAACATTCCCTTAAACAACAGCAAGGCACTTCAAACCCAGGTATGATTCTCAGCATTGTGGGTGATTTCTACTCCTCTGCGAGCAGGAGACAACCAGACCTTTCGTGGTGCTGCATCCTCCAGCGGATCTGCCCTATTTGTGGCTGCCAATGTATCTCACCAGGTAGGACACTCTGCGTTGTAACTTTCTTCACTGTGGTTTCACAACTGCCATGAATTGTTGGTTTGTAAGCATTTTGATTCAGATGCTGGATTCTGGGCTGTATTTTTGCTCTTTCCAATGTGTCCTGCGTTTGGTTTGGAGCTGTCTTGTCCTGCTGGTAGGAAGTGAAATGCTGTGTGTATGGCAGGAGGCACCGCAGCCTGCCCTTGGCAAGCGAGGCACAGCCATACAGTGTGTGACGTGAGGCATGGAAAGATATGAAGGGATCGAAAACAGAGATGTAAGTTCCGTCTCAAACCAAGGTTTCAAGCCAAACTCCCTGTGAGGTGTCAAAGATGTGCCTGAAAAAGCAGCACACAAACACAGTTCAAGAGAAATACACATATCTCCAGATGTGAAATAGGCAGTCTGTCAGGAAAATGAGCATGTTTTGAAGGCAGCCATCAATATTGCTGTGCAATGATGCGAAAAGAAAAGTATGCCACCTTTAAAGAGCCTACAAGGCAATATCACACTGAAAGGAAAATGGAGGAATCGAGGCTCTTTCTGGCTCCTGTCAAAACCAATATCCAAATTAACTGATTTTCAAATGTGGGCCCTTGAAGAGATCTGATGGAAGTATTCAAACTCTCGTGTCCTCCATGGCAGCCGATCTCTTCTGTTGGCTGTTCCCAAGGAGAAATGCCTGATGATAAGATAGGGAGGCAGCAGATAGAGAACCAGAACCGCTCTGACAAAACTGGGGGTCTTTTCAATCATTTAATTCTCTCCTGGCCGACAAAGACACCAGACAGAGTCACTGGGAGCATGGAAGGAGAACGATGGACATAGCCAGCAGGTCTGTAGGTGTTACGTTGTCTCTTTATTGTAGTTCCATTGCCAGACGTGGACTTGGTGACTGATTTCACAGCTGGGGAGAATCGAGATCTCACTTTTGAGCATGATGTGATTTTGAGTTCCAGCAGCTACTACGGCTGAATTTAATGCTCTCATCCTCCACTGTGTAAAATGGGTTGAGCAATTGGGAGCTTTCCAGTCATACAAATGGCAAGTGTTGTATGCGACTTTGTTATTGGGAAAGCTGCCTGTGTGATTATGTGAGTTTAATTTAATAGCAGGCTGTTTAGGTAAATGAGCAGGGAGGCATATGAATGTCTGCAAATAATGTGGAGCATGATTGCAAAATGATGCTGCAGGAGATGGGCTCGTGTGGCCCTTGTCGAGAGCTCAAACAGCCCTGAGCCCTGGACTCCATCCCCTGGGACGGAGCAGCATCCCAAGGGTGGCGACTGAAACCTGGGCTGAACGGCAGTAATTCGGCAGGCTTGGCCGTGTCAGATGTGCTACAGCCCTTGGTTAGCTCAGCACAATAGACTCTAGAGTAATACAAGCCTGCATAGGACCTGATGTTAGGTAGACATGGTTTTTTATATTCCTTTAAAGATAATTTTTTCCTTACGGAACCGAACCCTGTGGGATTTATTGCTGCAGTTGAGCTGGTCTGGCAATAGGCCGGTAGGGATTTCTCATCCAGCGCTGCATCAGAAACCAAAGGGGTATTTTTAATGGGTAGAGAGGCGCAGTCAGCTCTGTAGGTGCAAGCAAATGTCATTGTATCCAAGAGCATCTTTTCAGCGTTGGGCCCCGTCCCGTCGGAGCCTGGATCAGAACTTTCCTGCAGCTGTCCGCTGCTTCCCTTTCCTACCTCTGACTCACACAATTTCCCTGTTTTTCTAAAGGTCTTTTCCTCATTTGTGAAATGAAATCCCTTTGACTTGGCTTGGAGCAGCTTGTTCCTGAATCTAATCAAACAGCCTTGAAGTTTTAGCTCTTGCCCCTTGTGGCTTTTCAAGGAGAAGCCTCTTTCTGTTTCTCTAGAATGGCTCTGTTATCATCTTAATGCTCACTTTCCCCAGAGTTCTCACCTCTGTTTCCCTGGAGAAATTAAAGAAAATCTAATATATTGATAGAGATGATCCATTTCATGAGAGTCAGTGGCACTCTGACCGTGACAGTACGGGAGAATTCATTGCTGCAGGAGCCCATTGGGTCCTGTGTTGGTGTCTGGGCTTTTAGAGGGCACCGGGTAGTTTTAAGCCTTATTCCTACCTGTCTGCGTTAAGATAATGAGGGTAATCTAATATTATGCTTCAGAGCTTTAGTTACCTGCCTATGGGGTTCAGAAGGGAGCTCTGCTGCCAGAGTTTAATTGGCCGAGTGCTCTGTGATTTGTGTTTGGTCTCTTTGGGAGCCTCAGGTGTTGGGGCTGCCGGGGGCCAGACACCCACCTGAGGACACTCGGGCTCTGTCCCCGTTTGCTGTCACTTACACCAGCGCCGCGGCTCCCCTCTCCCGCTCCAGGTTTGTGCCATCTCCAAGGAGGAGTTTTCTGGCTTCCCTCCAGAGCCCTGAAGAGATAAATCCATTTCTGTGTTCCACTAGCACGAGCCACAAGTCCGCTGGGATTTTGAAACTTCCAGAAGAATCTTGGCATCTGTTACTGATTTAAAGAAAACAAGCTTATCTTTCTCTGTGAATGATCTTTTAGATCATAAAAATTAGAATAAAAAAACCCTGGAATGACTCATACATACTTTAGAATTGTGCATCTGAGGTAGGCTCTTTTGGTTACTCAAAATTTAAGTTTAAAAATCTATTGATCTCCCTCGTTTAAGGATCCCTGCTCTTTGGAAAATTGATTTTTCTTATATCAATGCTCTGACAAAACTCTGGCATCTCTCTCATTATCTTTAGGCGTGGGATCAGTGTTCTGCCTCAGAAACGGGGTTTATCTTCATCTCCAGTGGTCCGTGGAGCTCCTTTTTCTTGGCCTTTCCAGTCATCAATCTGTTTATCTCCTCCTGAATTATCTGTTGTAATTAGAATACATTTTCTCATCCCAAGGGGAAACCAGCTCCAAATGAGTATTCTATAAAAGCAATTACTTTTGATATTAGATATCTGTACATAAAAACACAGTATTTCTTCCAATTAAAAAGCACTAATGAATTTTGTGTCTAGAAAGGGAGCCTACGCAATGCTACTGTTTCTGCTAAGCCGATGAACAGAAAACCGAGGCCTGTAAAAGGCCGATGGAGCCAACGGTGCCGTGTGTGAAACGCCTTCGAATAGTGGGTCAGGGAGAGAAAACGGCTCTGCAAGGACATACGTTCCTTTTTTTTCCCCAACAGGCCCATTTTGCGCGTTGATGGACCCGGTCGTTCTCCGCATTGTGCCAAAGACCATTGACACAGTTTTTCCTGCTGTGTTTGTCCCCGTTGTGCATTTCACCTGTGGGTGAAGGTTGGCAAACACAACCCCACGCTGCCACTTGGACAGAGAAGGGTCTGGAGATGAGGTCAAGGTGGAAAAACCACTGCAGCCCCCAGGCTCTAGAGCCAAAAAGCTGCACACCAAGTGCTTCAGTTTTACAGGTTTACGAGTACTTTTTTCCTTTTCAAGCCGTCAGCCACAGGATACTGTTTGTGTTCTCCCTGCTAAATCTGCAGAGATACTTGGGGATGATACTGGCTACCAGGGAACATCAATCTTTCAAGCAAGGGTGCAGCACACTTGATTACAACTATAAAAATAGGACTGTATTTTGGATTTCAGATAAACGCAAGTGCTGGAGTCATTGACATTGGATGGGGTTTTGTTTACTGCTCTTCTCTATGCGGAGAGTTGAGACTGTGTCCCTGTGGAGTGCAATTTGGTGAATGTTTCTATATGTAAAACTAAATATCATCCGGACACGGGATTCCTTCGAACTCAGAAAGCAAGCATCTTGGTATGGACAAAATTCAGATCAGTTCCCCAGGCACTTAGTCTTCAATATTGTGTAGACTTACTGCAAGGTGGTGGCAGGAGAAACCGATTGGGGATATGGAAAATTGGGATATGCAGAAATTAAGGGCCAGGCTCTATTTAACATTTAGATTGAATGATGAGCCAGACACTACCGCTCCTCGTGCTGCTGTTTGCGAGGTTGGCTGGAGTACTGTCAAATAGTGAAATAATCCCCAATATGATTTTTTTTTTCCTGGATGTTGTTGATCTTTGTGCTTGCAACTGCAAACTGCTTTTACTTTTTCGGGTTTAATTTTGGTGCACTTAGCTGCTAATGCATTCAGGGGATTTATGCCTGCAGAACAAAACTAGTTTGTTGTATTCTCCAAGGCAATAACCACAGAGAGCCACTCTTTAGCTATGGTCATTTCTGCATTGAGCACAGTTTGTGCAGTATTTATGGGAGTAAATGGAAGAGGCAGATACCTGGTTTTGGCCAACTTTCGTATGGAATCCTCTTGTGAAAATGAAGCATCCAGCATGGGAGAGGGAGGAAAGAGAAAGCACGGGCTATGGAACCTGCTCAGCGCTGCGGCAGTCAGGGTTGTACCACGGGGTGGTGGAGAGGGATACCATTGTATGGGTGATGTCCTCCGGTTCTAGCACAGTGTGAGCTCCGACTGACCGCACAGGGAACGACCGAAAGGAGAGAAGGTGCTTCAGCTCTGGTCGGTGTGAGACACTGAGGGAGGCTGCTTTTTAATTCCCCAGTGAATCACAACGGGACAAGCATTCACGCAGTCACTGGTTGTGATTTCTGGCTCCACCACCATATCATGTGCAATCCTGGGAAGTCCTCGAGCCTTTCAGCAGCTCATTCCTGCCCAGCGGTGGGAGGGATGAGTCCTTCCAGCCTCAGGGCACTGGGACCCGGGCACTGGTGTCTGGAGACAACTGTGAGGTTTTTAGTGACAGCTGCATAAAGTGCTCCAAGCACCATAACTTTCTGTGCACTGGGGGCTGCTTTGCTTTCAGTAGCCCCAGGAAAGGACATGTGAACTAATACTGTTTTCTGACACTGAGTCTAAAGCCCAAGATCTGCTTCTTTTGGGACGTAGTACCTAACTTGGGCGCTTTTTATCCAAAGCATTTTGTAAAAATGGTTCTTAGTGCCATTTTGTAGCCTCTATGTCCCTTCTTTATCAAACCTTCTGCCTGGTGGGGCTCATCAGCTCAATTTGGAATGGAGACAAAGCTCATGGCACGTTTTCCCGTGGCTGTAGCCCGGGGGCTTGCTTGCCCTCCCCACAGCGTGTCCTCGAGCGCCCGCTCTGGGCTCCGTCCTGAGCCGAACGCCCGTTGCTCCCTGGTCTGTCTGTCCGTGCCATGGAGCCTTTCTCTGATGCAGACATGTTCTTTTGGAAAACTTGTTCCTCTCGGTTCCATTTAGGGATCACTAAAAGAGAGCTATAACCAGCAAGACAAGTGGTGAGCTGAGACCTTTTGCTTGGTGTTGAACAGCTCACGTTGCTCGCTCTTCCTCCTCCTCCAGCCAGGCACTTTTCCTGTGCGTCTGCTTCCCTCTAACATGTGCTGTTATCTCCTGAAGGAGGAAGACCAGGTTTTCCTCTGTGCCTAAAGATAGACCAGTAACCTTCATCTGAAGTTTCTAGCTGCAACAGAACAGGATTATAAAATTAGCACAATGCAGTAATTCAAGACGGAAGCACGAGGGCTGATTCATTAGATGCAACTAATACCCCCTTCCAGAAGGGTGGTTTTGTGTAGAACTAGCTTAGAAGATTGTTATAACATGAGTCCTGTTTTAGCTACGCTACTGAGCCTATTCTGGAGTCTAGGAACCTTTTCTTTCAAAAGGTATAACTGGAAATGCTAAAAGTCAGCTTTGTCAGTCTATGTAGAGCTGCTATTTCCGCTGATTTATTTTTTCTTTGTCTTGGTTAAGCCAGGGTCTAAAGATTTTTATTACCTTAAAGCTGTGCAGGGAGTTTTCAACTGAGAAATCCGAACTGGAAAAGGAAGGAAGGAAACAACTGTGGTGCTGATGAGTTTTATGTTTCCTCTTTAAGAGAGAGAGAAGGGTTTCAGGGGTCCCAGGTAAAACCGCTGGGTGACTATGCTGGTTTTTCAGAAGGAAATGTTTTATTCCCTTCTTTAAGGTGAGAGGAACCAGAACAGTTCTGTGTGGTCACTCAGGAGTGCAGCGCGAATAAAGCTCGGAAGGCAAAAGGTTCATTATGTCTGAGCACCTTGGCTGAACCTGATTTACAGCTGCTGGTAATTGTGTTGCAAATAATAATAAAAAAGACCCTAAAATAATCACAGATGTGATTCGATCATACTTTCACCATAGTTTCTCACATAAATCTCTTCGGTAATTTTCCCATTGTGACAGGGTTTATGGTGAAAAATAAAAGTTCTCTTTTCTTCCTAGGAAATTATGCATCCTGCAGAGTAATTAATCTGGTTAAGAAACTAATATTGGTTCATTCTGCTCTTTGTTCTCCCAGCAATATCTGTTTTGTGCAGAAACCTCTGCAGTGAGAGCAATAAATTTGAAACGAATGGCAGACACTAATTATTTGTGACCTCATTGTCATCTGTGGTGTTGAACTGGGTGTGACTGATCCCAGAGTATGGGCTGTACATCTTTTTAGCCTAAAAATGTGAAGACAGCTTTAAAAAGAGGGGCTCACCGGGCATTGCCACTGTCGTTCCCCTCTCTGCCCACCACCGTTTGGGGGCTGGCAGCACAGTTTCAGTTCTGTGTTCTGACACGAGCCACAGGGTTACGCTCTCAGCAATGCTGCCGTACGCTGCCCTCAGTGCAAAAAGGGGTGAAATGGGTGCTGGTTAGAGCCGTAGGTAGGCAAGGCATACGTGAGATGAGGATCTGGAAGTCCACAGCAAGCTTCAAAAGAAGGAAGAAGTGGAAAAGCGCTCTGATCTGATCTGCCTTGGTTAAAACCCAAGTTGAACCAGAAGCACTTCTCTGTCTGTCTTTTTTAGGTTTTATGCTGTTCCCCATCACTGTAGGATCTGAACACCCCGCATGTAAAATCAATAGCAATTGTCTCTCTGCAGAGCAGCAGTATTTCCAGAAACGTATCCCTTTCCCTGTCGTTCCGGTAGGCAAGACATGCAGGAATGAACCCTCCTATGGGCTGTCCATGGGTTGTGCTGAGCAGGGAACACCCGAATGTGGGGCATGAAGAACATTGCCCTGCTGGCTCTGTCCTGGGCAGCCCGGCCACTCACCTGTCTGAGAAGATGCTGCTGAACTGGCTCCCTTTCTGGTGTTTCACAAAGGGGTGACCAATGCAGATAACCGTGGGGCTGGGGCTGGCTCAGGCAGTCATGGAGCAGAGCACTGCTGTGGGGACATTCGCTGGAGCAACGGGTAATCGTTGAGACGAGAAATGCTGTGCAGATGTTATCCTATGTGAGACATACTGCATCTAACTAACCAACCGAGCACTGAAGAACATTGCCTGTAATTGCTGAATTTAACACACATATATAAAATATGCTATATTCATTGTTCCTAAGAACTTATAGAGAAAATTTACTGCTTATCTTGCAGAATGAAACAATGTGATATCATTTATTTAATTGCTGCTGTATATTGGTTGATGTTACTGCGTTGCTATAATAACTGTCAGTCAGACTAGGCTACAATTTGGGTAATCAATGGGGGAAAAACCTCACAGCAATATGTTCTGAGAGTTAGTCAGATGTATGATGACTCTTCCCTAGAACAAGATCATATTATAAGCACGAAGAGCTGGAATACCGGATTTAGGAAACAAGTACATGAAATAGTTGCCATTATGCATGGTTTGGAAAGCTAGCTAACTAATTCTCTCCTAAGAAAAGTAGCAAACAAAATGTTTCAAGCATCCCGGGGTTGAAAGTTTCGTCCTCCTTTTACTTGTACCATAAAGATGTAGGTGTTTTGTTCTGTGAATTGCAAGAACTTATAGCATAAAGAATAAAATTTCCAGCTACTGGAATTAAATTGTTATTTAAAGTCAAAGGACTTGGAAGATATTTGCACATTTTGGCGTGGCATCCCCAAGGCTATTATAAATAACTTTTTCACTTATAATGACTTGTTGGTAGTGAACCTTTTGGAAAGGAAATCTTTGACATTAAACACAGGATATTTGAGGAGCTTATTTATGGGAATTCAGCACCAAGTTCAGTGCCTGTTGCCATGGAAGAGATTTCTGGTGATGTGATCATATGGGCATAGTTTTGGTTTACATATATTTTTGAGTTGAGCGATGATACAGCAGTGGATGAAGCTGATGGATGCATTGGGAGCTGCGGGTGGACTTGGTGCCACAGACAGAGGCCTCAGCTCTCCCAGAACTGACATTAATATGGAGTTAAATGGATCTACACGTGGTGGAAATTCAACATATCTCCCTTAAAATGAATGCAGCTATAATGGGCTGTACTGGGAAAGGACCCGGCCTGCAGTTCGTATGAGCAAAATTTTTCATAATTACCTTTTGGATAATTAAGCATTTTGGAATGTTTGGAAACCAGATCCTGCTTCCAGGGCTTTATAAAGGAAAAAGGAGAAGTCAAGAAAGCTGCTAATTGATTCTTTATAATTTGCTCATGAACCATTATGCACTGACGCTGCAGGGTACGTTGATATGGACTCCGGTTTGAAAAGCTGAGGGTAATTGCCACAGAACTGTGAGGATTTCGGAGCTGAGTTTCATGGGTTCCCCACCTGGTTCAGCTGGGAGCAGTCTGTGGTCACTGAAGAGGTTGTGTGCATTTCCTTTAGATTCATTTTATTCTATTTTTGTCTCTTTTGTTTAGGTCTGGCAAAGCCCATGGGATTAGTTGAAGGCCCAGGGGGCTTGGGCCAGGGGGGAATGGCCGCTACCCTGCGAGACGACAGCCACGAGTCAGAGACCAAGTACGAAGAATACGGTTACAATGCCCAGCTCAGTGACCGGATATCGCTGGACAGGTCCATCCCCGACTACAGACCGAAAAAGTAAGTTGAATTCTACATTATTATCAAGTTTAAGTGACTGATTGTTGCTTGTTGGCCCATGCTGGCATTCGTCCCTTCGCGTCCTGTTCTGGTTGGAGCACGGCAGCAGTTACTCAGCATATACTCCTGAGTTTAGTGAAAATGGAAAAGACCAAATGCCATCTCAAGCCTGAAGTGCCATGGTAAATGCACAGCTAATACTGTGAGTAATGTATTAATGGGCACATTCAAGGCTTCGCATCGAAAACTCCATCAGGATTTTGGTGCTTTGGGGGTTGGTTTGGCTTGGAACAAGGCGTCTGTGCCCAGGTACTCGTGCACGGGGGAAGGGGCAGCGACCACAGGCACTCGGTACATACAGGTCACTTAACAATCAAATCAACTGCCTTTTCTTTAATTGCGTTTGGTGTTCTTAGAATTGTTTAGTCAGGTTTTACAATGCGCTGAAGCACAGACTGAGTGTCATCCATCAGGGGTCTATAAATGCAATAAGCTTTTTTTTTTGCCATTAGAATGTGTGTTTGTTTTTATTCTAGCGCTGTAGTCTTCACACGCCTGTGCTATATTTGACGTTGCAATTCTGTGTTTAATATTTGTACTGATTTATTATATTTCGTATTAAATGTCTTTCAAATCTCTCATATTTATGGAGTTATGTATCATCCAGATGAGACATCTGTACTGTCATCCCGCGAATGACAATCAGTAACGTCTTAATGCGGAGGAGATCAGCAGCAGTGCCTTGTTACTCTCGGGAGGCAGAATTGAAAAGAATACTTAATTAATTTCTAATAATAATCTTCTGTTTTAAAAGACCCACTGGGGCTCCCAGGCAGAACTGAAAGTTAAATAAAAAAGTGTCTTATTAAGTAGCAAGGAAAAGTTTAGCCAAGCAAAGCATCTGTGCTCTTCGAGGAGATTGCAATTGAAGTAGGAACTTGGGCAGTTCCCTCTGCCAAAAACGAAATCCAACAAAAGAAAATTTCAGCTTAACTACAAATTTCATTAGCTGTGCTACACATTAATCTAATCTCAGAAGTATTGACTCAGCATTTGTTTTCTCAGACAGTTGCTATAAGAGAGAAAACCCAGATAAAAGACAGTGCAAAGAGGAAAAAAAAACCCACTGCTTTGATATCACGTTTGATGCAAGTATAGTGACTTGTGCAATGGTCTTACCTCTCCATCTCTCTTGATGTATCATAAAAATCCATCATGGAATTATTCTGGGAAGAAAGTAGTCTGTAGTTACACAAATATTTGAGTTGTGTATCATATCTGGTCCAAAGACCCTTAAGATGAGCAGAGGAGTTATCCAAATGCAAGGCAGTCGGGTCTGACCTGGCCCGTTCTTGGCTGCCGCGGTCAGGCGGGTGATAAATGGGAATGAGAAATGCTAGATGAGAATGTTGTACCTGGAGATGCGAACGTGAAGGTCGTGGAGCGTGGCTCTGGCTCCGCAGCTTCAGGAGCGGAGCGCGCTTGCGGTGCAGTGGTATCGCACTCCGGATAACGCGCCTCCACTGTTCTACTCGCAAGCTTTGATGAGTCATTCGGAGGAGTTTTTGGACGTGGGCATTTTGGGAAGCTCGTAAGGCCGTGCTGCGCGATAACTGTCCGAGTTCCTGGGAGAACCGCCTTCCTCGGGCTGTTCTGACGCTTTGGAGGTGGTTCCAGTTGGGTCTGGGTGCTGGAACTGAAACGCTTGTCTCTGGATCCCTATGAGTCACAGGAAAACCCTTCAGATTGTATTTGCAATGAAAAATGAGCGAAAACTTGGAGAGGTAGAAGCTCTTATTATATGAGTAATTTTTTTAGTACCTATGGAATCTACATTAATGCCAAAAGATTTCTGCAGGATTATTTTTGTTACAAGGGAATTCATAATGCTTGAAATGGAGTTATTTTCCTCCCCTGTCACATAGGCACGTATCTAGCGTGACAAACCTTTCTCGTGTTAAGGACAGGCCCCAAGAGGAAGGGGTGAGGAAGCAGCACAGGTGTCCCTGCCACCCCCTGCCTTTTGGGGAACGACCACCCACTGCTGCCCGCTGCAGCACAAATTGTAACTGTGCTCCAGGAATAACGGATCAGACCCAGTCCTTCCCAATCGTGCATGAAGACAGAGGCGCTACAGCCTCACATGACACTAGATTTTGACTTTATCAAAGAGGAATTTTGCAGAAAAAGTCAGAACCTTAAGGAATTCCACTCATAGGTGGGGCAAAAGGCCCCAAACTTACAAAAGCTGCTTGTTTTACAGTGCGGCATCCTGGAAAACTGGGAAGTGTCAGCTGAGGAGCTGCTTTCAAACAGAAGCATCGTCCCTCAGGATAACAGCAATTCCCCTGTTCTTCCTGCTGCGCAGGCTGGATCGTGAGGAGTTGAACTAAACCGGTTGAACACCTGTAAATCTGGCATTTTCCAACTTTCTGTTACTTGACTGTGCAACTTAAATAACTTCTGGGGTTTCTTTACATGCAGGCCACATCCCCACACACGCACACATGCACTTGTCAAAAGCGCTTGCTGCGATGCATTATGCATACTTCTGAGAAAACTTAATGTGATCCCGGAGCTTCCATAAGGGCTAAATTGGCTTTTACAAGAAATTGTCACTGCTTGGTGAGGATCTTTAATTTAACTGATCTTCTTTGTGGAACTTGATGCCAAGTGCATTGTAGCAGTTCGGTGATAACAATAATACTAATACATGGATTCAGTCTGCTGGCTCTATCAGCCAGAGAAGATATTTCTTTGTGTTATGGTCATGGGTGTTTGTATTGAGAAAATTCAGCCCTGAAGAACACACTTATTAATGCTGAGGCAACTCAAGTCTTTAGCCATAAAAAGCAGAGGAATCTAGGTCTCAAGGAAATTACTTTCATTTATTCAGCTCTTTCATAGAGGTGAGCATCTTCGCAATAGACATTTCACAATAGCGGAGGAATTGCATCTCTAGGGCTCTGAAGTGTAATTAATGGTGAGCTCCACTCTATACCTAAGGAAAAGCTTTTTTAATTACCTATCAAAAAGGATTCTGGAATTGATCAAATAGGGCTATCGAGGGGGCAGGCTCGGTAAACAGACCTCTGATCTGTTCGTTCAAGGGTTTAATAGCAGTGGCCGGACAGCAGCCTTTCTGTAGGAGCTTGTCCTTCAGCGGCCGGTGGCTGCAGCCCCTGGAGAGCGCCGTTCGCTCACCTTGGACAGCGGCCCCTGCTTTGGCGGGGGAGCTCCCGGACCCGCCGGGGTGTCCGAGCCACCGCTCAGCAGCTCCGGAGCCAAACCCTGCATGTGTGCGTGCGAGCTCCGTGCTGCGGGAGCAGGATCCACACTGGATCTGTGCTGCGGTACTGGATCCGTGCTGTGGGAGCAGGATCTGCAGTGCGGGGGCAGGATCCGCGCTGGATCCGTGCTGTGGGAGCAGGATCTGTGCTGGATCCGTGCTGCGGGAACAGGATCTGTGGTGCGGGAGCAGGATCCGCGCTGGATCCACGCTGCGGGAGCAGGATCCGTGCTGTGGGAGCAGGATCTGTGGTGCGGGAGCAGGATCCACGCTGGATCCGTGCTACCAGAGCAGGATCTGCGGTGCGGGAGCAGGATCCGCACTGGATCCGCACTGCGGGAGCAGGATCCGTGCTGTGGGAGCAGGATCTGTGATGCGGGAGCAGGATCCACGCTGGATCTGTGCTGCGGGAGCAGGATCCACGCTGGATCCACACTGCGGGAGCAGGATCCACGCTGTGGGAGCAGGATCCATGCTGTGGGAGCAGGATCCGCGCTGGATCCACGCTGCAGGAGCAGGATCCGTGCTCTGCCGTGCGGTGCAGCCCTGGGCGCCGCTGGCGCTGCAGCCGCCGAGCAGATGGTTTTCAAAGAGCATCAGCTCTTGGGTCAGTGCGTCGGGGAGGCCGGACCCGGCGTCAGTTGATTTTCTCCTTGCGCTGCCTCCTGACCCACTTTTCGAATCCTCTGGGGACACGGGGTGCACCACTTAGAAAAAGAAAATGACACAAGAATCTCCGGATTGAAGCGGAATCAGAATTTCTGATCAGCAGAAAATGGCAACTAAAAAAAAAATACCTAAAAATATTTTTTTTGTCAGGCTGAACATCTGTGCAATGATTATTTAAACAAAATGTTTAGACCAATGAAACGTTTAGATTCCCACGAACAATCCAGTTCTAAAATACTCGATTTTCTGTCACGAACTTCTGCTGATACTTTCAGTTTAATGTCAGGTCACAGGAAACCAAACCATCAGCTGAAATTCAAAGTTTCCTTTTTGTCAGCTGACAGTGTTTCACAATCACAGGACAGGCACAATATTTGTATTTCGTTTAGGCTTCTCTTTTAATAGGAAACTTTTCAACTCTTTTTTGTACCCACTCAATAAATCTAAAAAATCCATGCTAAAATTCTGAAAATGCCATTTTGGCCACTCTGATTGCACAAGTGATGTGAGTCAAAGCAGAGAGAAGGAAAGACAGAAAATGGAGCAGACAGAGTTACCTCTGGGCAACAGATTGGGGTTGATTATTGGAGGGAAGTCGAGTAAGAGATGAAACCAACTGAAGTGTTTTAATTAAATTCCAAATCAACATCCAGATGTGGATTCTGAACAGCGCGGAGGGGCCGTGTGCCTACACGCGCTCTGGGGTTCTGTATGGTTCCCAGGATGGGTGTTTTCCTGGGGCTGCAGGTCCCTGCAAACAGCACCGATCCTCTGCACACGCAGTCTGTGCCGCAGCTGGTGACACAGCCCATGGGGCCGTGACGCGGCACAAGGAGCCGTGACACAGCCCACGGGGCCATGATGCAGCTCAAGGAACTGTGACACAGCCCACGGGGCCATGACGCAGCTCAAGGAGCCGTGACACAGCCCACGGGCCGTGCTCGATGCTGGGCTGCGTCTGTCTTGCCCGGGGGCAGAAGGAGCTGGTGTGGACTGAGCAGGTCCCTGCGCTGGTTCCTGTGTGCTGAGCTGGGCTCTGACCAGCGGGTGTTTGGTGCTGTGATTCTGACTCAGCTGGTTTGGGATATCGGTTGACGTATCGGTTGCTCGTACTGCAGCCTCTGGGCTGGCCGTGCTCATTCGTGTGTCCCTGTGCGTGCCAAGGGCTCACCACTGCATTTTGGGAAGTGTTTGTGATTTGGCTGTAAAGGGCTCGGACTGGACCTGTGTAAAGCCCACGAAGGAGGAGAAAAGTCCCCGTGTTCCCAGGCGCCGCCAGTCCGTGGGCCGTACTCCCCGTACTCACACCGCACCTCTGCAGGTGTCACTGAGACCTGCGGTTGTGACCTGTGCCTGTTTATGAAGGTCCTATAGGTCTCCCAGCTCTGCTGGAGTTCTGCTTGCTTTGCATAAATCGTGATTTCCTAATTGGATTGGGGGCTCAAGCATTTGTCTTCAAAACTTCAGGTCACCATTAGGTCTTTGAAACTTAAGTAAAGTTACATAATTGTTAAATTGCTCCAATGAGAAGACCGACTGAGGAACAGATAAATGCTGTGACTGTGTTTTCCAATAATAACTAACAAATATTGAGAAACTCTCCAACCAGTTTTGGAGGCCATCAGCACATCAGGAAGGTTCAGGGCTGCTTTTCCTTGGTGAGCAGCAGTAGGACAGGACCACGCGGTAAGACCGTGGGACCCCTTCTGCTCTGTTGTTTGTAGAGGTTGGTGGACCCCAGGCTCTGGGTGGACAATGCCCGTGTTTTCTGCAGGACGTGACCCCCCATGACCCCATGCTGTCTCCATAGCACCGCTGGACACCTGGCAATATCTCACAGTCATTCTGATATTCAATAGTTCTCTCTGACTTTTCCGATTAGCTATGTTATTGATTTCCTTTTGTTCAGTGCTAGCTAGGCTTTCCAATTAAGTAGTGACTTTAATTATACCACAAAACGTATAACATAGATCTTGATTATTAACATTGTCTCAAGGGACAATAAAAGCAGGACCAGCAAGGCTAAATTAAACAGAATCATAAAAATGAACAACCTTTTCCAAAACCCCACCTTATGTTCAAACGCAGTGATTTTCCTCTTGCTTCATTTTTGCAGTCTCTTTGTGTATATTAATTGTTAAAGACAAGTCCTGCATGACTGTCAGCACTAATAAATGTAGATTTAGTGAGGGCTGAATTTGACTAACTAGGGAGCATGAAGAATAACTGATTGCAATGTTGTGTTTAAATGCAGTAAGACTGGAAGCCATTCCCTGCAGTTCATCTGCACTGGAACGTACTCTGGAATACATGAGTTTACCTAAGGTGGGTCGCATAACATTGACTAAAAATTAGGCATTTAACTTAAGGGGATCAACTTGACTGCCTTTATAGTCAATGGAGAAGACAAGGTAGCATCGCTTAAGATGTATGGTGTGTTATGTCCTCTGAAGGTCTGTCCCTCAGGAGCCTAGGATGACCAGCTTACATAGGATTAGAGGTGACTCCAATCCAAAATGTTAAATGCTCCAAGGCACATAGAAACAAGGGGGAATTTCAGTATTAGCGACACACGTTGAAGGGTGTTCTGGCAGCAGGGGCAGCTTGGGCAGGGCCCCCACCCTGCAGCTCTGGGTACAGCACGGTTTCAGATGGGAGGAAAAGACAAGATGATTAGAAAAACTGCTTTGCATCCCTCAGTTTATCTTACAGACCATAAGACTAAACATGTGTCTCATGATCTGCACATTTACGGGTGCCTTAAACGTGGTTGCCTTTTTTTACAAAAAGTGTGCTTTAGAGGTGGTAGTAATCTTCTCACCCTGCAAACAGAGAGCCACGGTATTTTCATAGCGGAAGGAGTCTTTCTGTATTTCTTCCTTAAGAAGAGCGAGAACGTGTTGTCTTTAGTTGTGCATGCTGTTCTCTCACAGGGAAACTATCACTTCCAGGGAGGAAAGGGTATTCCTGTACATTTCTGAACTGTCATGTT
Source organism: Patagioenas fasciata (assembly GCF_037038585.1). Taxonomy (NCBI): domain Eukaryota; kingdom Metazoa; phylum Chordata; class Aves; order Columbiformes; family Columbidae; genus Patagioenas; species Patagioenas fasciata. Next base: position 1,079,551 of record NC_092536.1, read on the forward strand.
ATGTTACACTCCATTATATCACATTACAGGATAAAAAGAAGTAACAGAACAAGTCAGGCAATGAGTTCAGGGTGGTATTTCTTTTCCTTTCATGCTTCCTTACATGTATCTCTGTTACACTACATCTGATATCCTTGGAAGCAATTCTTCTAATGGTTTGACATGATGTTCCCCTTTTCTTTCTTAAAATGTGCATGCAAATCTAGTTCTGCTAACAACGTGAGATACATATTATCTCCAAATGCCTTCCTGGTGTAACTTTTTAAATTAGCTGGTTTTACTTCCTGTTTTATTTGGATAGGTTTCATGGTATAAGAAACTCAAGGTTTCAGGTCAAATAATATAAAGGTTTTTTTTAGTAGTTGTTGTTTGTGCCTCTGTGATAAAAACATGAAGAGACCAAAATGTCAAACAATTTATTCTTCTGTCCGCAATAAAACTGAGTTGTGAACTCTGAGTTGATGCAGTGTTTCATGGTAATAGCATCAGCTCCTGCTTGCTTTGCCTATGTCTCTTGTTTTGAGTGAATTTAGTGCTAATAAAAGTGAGAGACTCCTAAAACTGGCCAGAGCCAGAAGTACGTGAGCATTGCAGCCTAGTGAATGTAGCTCCCTGCCTTGGTTAGCGCGATTGAGATGCTTTCCAAGGTTTTGTTTCTCTGAAACAGCACCTGCCAGTTCACTCGTTTGACAGTTTAATGATGCTGAAGTATGGGCCTCTATTTTCTGTTCCTCCAGCTTTCTGAAACATTCTTGGCTTGTGTTGCATTGCCTCTCACCCTTCTGCTGCGGGCTGGGAAACAAAGCATGGTCAAAGCAGGTCACCTTGCCAGGTGCAGCTTCAGAGGAGATGCAGGGACACCTGCTTCCCGTGCAGTCTGTGCACTCCTTTCCCTGCGTTTTTACCAAACCAACCTTCTGTCTTAATATGAAATCATTGTGGAGCTGAGTATGTGCAATTTTGGCCTGCATCCTTTTGGCCACCAGAAATCCTGCAGCAGGTGAATGTTCCCACCTGCAGACTTCTCTCTTCTCTACCCGGCACAAAGACACATCTCCTAAATCTGAACTGAACAGAGAAAACGAGGACAGTGTTAGTCAGACATCAGGCACAATCCGAATCCCCTTGGTCTAAGGAGTGCACCTACAGCTGGTGGTGGTGTGGCTGGAGTCATTAGCGAGGCAGACAGGAGATCTCATCTCTTTGTGTTGCTGATGCACCAAGCTCCCTGTTTCTCAGCTTCTAGAAATGAACCCCTCTGGAGCTGCATTTTACCTGTGTGAGATGCCTTCAGGCTGTCAAATAGTTCCTTAATTAGTTTATTTTCTTCTTTGCTCCAAGGGATGAATATATTATGAATTCTGTGCTCCCAGACTTTGTTAGTCTGCGTTTATGTACTTTGCCTTCAGAAGGCCCAGAGCCGGGCTGGCCCCTGGGGTGGGATGAAACACCTCCCTGGCAGAGACCCAGCTCAGACTTAGCTAATGGTAGAATATTAATAGCAGCAATAATAATTAAAACAGTGCACTAAAATACCCGTGGGTGCTGTTGCTAAGCTAGACCGTACCCCTAAAATTCCACAGGAAAGGCATAAATTTGAGTGATTTCCACCCCCCAAATGAACGGTTGTTGCACTCAGCAGCTGGAGGAGCTTTCACCCCCCGCGGACGCGTCGCCAGGACATGTTCTCCCGCAGGGTCATGGTGCGGTTTACATTAAGCTCAAGATAAAGATGACATTGAAGCTTTGCTCCTGTATTTTCTACACTGCCTGAAAACAAATGCGTGACCTACAGCTAGTCCATTGGCTTCTTGCCTTGGTGTTATTAACCCGCGTGTACCCGAGAGGCGGGGAGTTTGTGCTCTGTTTGCTCGCAGAGGAGCGCTGGGCTCCTCGCCTGATGGATCTGGGATCTCGGGAAGCAGCGAGGGGAAGGTTTCTCTAAATTCAGGTTGGAGCAAATAGCGTGGATGAGAGAGGCTGAGCGTGTCTGTAGGTGAGGGAGGAGCAGGGCAGGGCTGTGCACACAGTGTAGTCTGCTGGGCAGAGCTAAAGGAATCGTCTCTCCCCTGCCCTTGGCTCACTCCAACCGCAGTCACGCCTGGGTGTGTTGCCTGGTCTAGGACGTGTGCCTGACTCCGCTCAGTGTGCGTGTGCTGACCTGTTTGTCTGAATTAGGGTATAAAAAAATCCCTATACATTGAAGTGTTTTGCTGCTATGGGGTGTGTGCCCTTTATATGAGCGTCGTACTAGGCAGTAAATGTGGCTGAATTTTTAAAAGCATCTTTGTTTCTAAATGTAACCAAAATTAAATTAAAATGCAAGCGTTTTCTGAAGTGCCCAAAATAATTAGAAGGTAGGAAACTGTTGTTACTATTTAACTTCTAAATGCATGAAATTGTTGAATACTGTGCCGTTCACCTCTAGCTAGCCTTTAATTTAAACAAAAGCTATAAAAGTGCAATTAGGCTCCAGTCCAATGAAGCACTTACATATGTACCTAGTTTTAAGTGTATGAGTAACCCCAGTGAAGTTAAGACTGGCTTAACTGCTTTACTCAATAGGACACTGAGTGAAGTAGTTATACAATGAAAAATTCCGCAAGTGTCACTGGGAAAGATGTGAAGAGGAGTCAAATCTTGATGGCACTTTAGGGTCTGACTGCTCTGAGTTTCCACAAAGCTGGTTTTGCCCAGGGCTTTGTCTGGCAGGGTCCCGATCCAAAGCCCATTTTGATCTCTGGACGGGCTCCATCACCTGTTGTTAAAGAGGCTGTTTGGTGGGCAGTTTCCTACCCCCGTCTCCTGAGGGAAATACCTACAGCCCATGAACCTTCATTTATCCTCTCTGCTTGACTCAGACGTGCCTTTTCTAAACACACTGCTGCCACCACCAGCCTCTCTGCTTGATCCCATAGAAAGCATCTAAACATCATGGATTTAATACTCCCATTTTCCGTGCTAAATCAATGTTTTTTATGCATTTGTTCTTGGAACACTGCTCTATTTCAACCATAACTCTTCCCACATACCATAAACTCGGTCTGTTTTCCCTCTGATAGAAATCGATCATTTAAAGCAGGAGGACAAATGCTGTGACGAGTGTTTAAACGTTTCAAGGCCATTCCTGGTTAGTCAGCTCAGGTTCGGCCTCACCGCGGTGCTGGGCTGCCCAGGGAGGCATCACCCTCCCGCCGATGCAGCTGTTTTGGGTGTAATTCGGCACTGCTGGCTGGATTTGGGCAGGCAGGGACAGGACGGGTCTGCTCAGTTCATGACTGAGCTCCCGTTTGCCTGTGTGCTCCTCCAACCCTCCTGTATTTGTACACAGGTAGAAAGAAACATTCTGCTGTGCAACTGGACTTGACCAGAGATTAAAGCTGGTCTGTGGAACACGCTGGAGCCCATTAAAGGAAGGAGCTTTTGCGAAATGTTGTTTAATGTCCTCCTGAGACCATAAAAAGCGCCGTTAGCTGAAGGAATAGTGGGAAGTGATTGCATTCCTCTATCCATCCCTCCGCACCAGCGCACTGCAACGTGACAGCAGAGCCGCAACGAAAGCCGTGAGGAGCTCCGCAGCTCTTACCTTGAGAAGGGTTTTATTGCCCTACGTTTCCAGATAACACCGGGATACTCAACCTGTGCCCAGCACCAGCAGCTCGAGCTGAGGGACCGAGATAGTCACTTAAACAAACGGACCTTCAATTTTGCACATTAAATACTTGCAGTAAATTTTTCGGTAGTCAAGGATAACTTTCTGTATTTACAGATTAGCTGAATAACAAATAGCTTCCAGGGCACAGCAAACTGGTTTGTGCAAAGGGAAAATGGTGAATTTACTCTTATACATTATTTATTGAAAATGAATCCTTTGATTTCCTCCACTCTACTATTTTTTCCTTAGTCTGGCGTGGACTTGGAATGCAATGAGACATTCCAAAAGAGGTAATATCTTAAAATATGTAATCCATGTTTGGATATCCGGGCTGTTACCTTTTCACTTCCTGCAGACATGCTGGGATTAATTCTCGCATTGCCATAAAGACCCTTTTTTTGGATCTTGATGCAGCACCGTGAGTGCTTCTGAACGGGAAACCTGCTGGAAATCGCTGCTGGAAATGCAGCTGATGGCGGACTTCACGTTGGCAGCTGGGGAACAACGCCCCTTGGTGACAGGAGCAAGAAGCCAAGTTTGGGAATGTACCCTAGAAAACATCTTCTGGCTTCTCGAATGGCTCTTTGTGAACCCTCCCCTGTTTGAAATAGGGGGTCTTGGTCTTGGTACCACACTGAGAGGAGAGAATGTTCTCTCTACCCCCCAGACAGCATCGTTCCCTGAATTAACGTTCGAAACGGTGCACAAGAGGTAATGTTTTCTGAATCTGTTTTGCTGGATAGAGCTTTGAATCAAAGCACAGCTGTTGTGAGTTGGCAAAATGCCTTTAGTTTTGCCTTTCTTTAGCGTCACCGCGTTGGTTTCACTGATGTTTCTGTTTCACTTTGCTTGGGGTTCAAAGAGCTCTCCAATCTCGAAGCAGAATTCTGTAGTTTTTTCACAACAACTCCTGTCTAGCTTTCACTTTAAAGGATGCAGGATAAATACCCAGTTGGAACAGGGACCGGGATCTTCCAGAAATCTTGAGAACCACTTGACAAAGCTAAATAAGCCATTAGTGTTTAATCACCTGCAATCAGGCGGAGTACATGTCACTTGGAATTTATTTGGGCTCTTCTTTAAATTTAAGTGCAGTACCGTTAAAAATCGAGTCGTATGGGGGCTATATTTTCTGTGGGGAATTTTGAGAGCGTTTGAAAGCAGATTGCAGCTTCTCCATTAATTTCCAGCCAGTCTGATGGTTGCGATGCTGCGCACACAGCCAGGGGCAGGTCTGAGGGGGACACTGGGGGACAGAGCGGGAACTTCTTACAGATGGCATTTCAAAACATATTAGTGACTCCAGTTGAGTTACCAAAAAAGCCAAATACCTTTTGCTACAGAAGGATCTGAACGTGAGCTTTCAGCCGTTGTTCATGCTAAGAAATGGGCTTGTTTTAAAAGTGATTTGAACTAGCTTTAGTATTTTTATATGTATAAATCAATAGGAGTATTAGACATGATGGCCTGTTTCTGTTGGTGTTTGCCTGAAGTAGCTCACTGAGATAAGGGCCCTTTTTGATGTGTGTGGCAGCTGCTTTTAACGAGTCTAATAACCCTAAATGTAAGTGTTAATATTTTTTACAAGTGGGACCATCATCCTTCTGCGTCTGTTAACCATGTGTATATATTGGGCCGTCAGTCGCTGATTGACACTTTTTGAGGCTTTCTACCATACATATAAACCGATTTGTCATAGAAGAGGGAGGAATTAAGGCAAATAGAGCAGCAAGCTTGTGAAACTGGGCTCGTGGTCCATGAAGCTGGGGTTCTGTAGTCTGTTGCTGCTGTTGTCCTGGATGGGTCGGCAGCTCCACCTGTGCGGGGAAGACGTTTGCGGCTGGTCACGTTTGCGCTGCTGTGCCAATGCGGAACAGGAGCGTAACGCTGGTTCATTTCTGCGTTTGAAGAGCCACCGTTACATCTGACACTGGCTGCAAAGCCTCAGTGGTTTTCTGGAGAGAGAAATCAGGTGTTGAACTGGCCACAAATGTAGTGATTTAGCTGTTGTAAATCGCCCATGCCCACAGAAGTCACAGCAGCATTTAGGTACTAAAAGCTAACCATGTATGTAAGATTACTCTGAGCCTTTGGTTTAACTGGGTTCAAAATACACATTGACCTGGTGATTGAAAGTAATATTTGTTAGCATTAATGAGCAAGGATTCAATAATCTTTTTCATATTTATCTTTGTCCTTTCATCGATCGCGTACCCAGTGCAGCACTGTTCCCCGCTGTGGCTGTAAAACACACCCAGACTGTTCCGCAGCTTTCAAGGTGTGGACGTGTTGGGGGTTTTTGTGCTAGAACTGCAGAGGAGGGTTCTCCGTGCCCAGCAATGGGCATCAGGTTTGTGAAGGAGAGAAACCCACAATCATCTCCGTCCAGTGGTCCATTGGAAAAACATATATTGTATTAAATACTTTAAAGATTCGTGAAGCAGCTTAATTCTGTTTGCATATCTTCCTGAAGGGTACAGCTGTCGGAAATCTCTAAATGCATTGCCTATTCCTTTTCCAAGCTCAGTATATTAAGGTCTACAAGCAAAACTCATTTTTGTAGTTTAGCAAGGATGCAGATGGGAGAGAGACAGGACAGAGTATGGATGGTTTTTCTTTCCCCAGCAACAGCCTGAGCTGCCCATGTGGCTGTAGCGTCAGTCCTTCCCAAAGAACAGGGCAACAGCCTGAGCTGCCCGTGTGGCTGTAACGTCAGTCCTTCCCAAAGAACAGGGCAACAGCCTGAGCTGCCCGTGTGGCTGTAACATCAGTCCTTCCCAAAGAACAGGGCAACAGCCTGAGCTGCCCGTGTGGCTGTAGCGTCAGTCCTTCCCAAAGAACAGGGCAACAGCCTGAGCTGCCCGTGTGGCTGTAACGTCAGTCCTTCCCAAAGAACAGGGCAACAGCCTGAGCTGCCCGTGTGGCTGTAGCATCAGTCCTTCCCAAAGAACAGGGCAACAGCCTGAGCTGCCCGTGTGGCTGTAGCATCAGTCCTTCCCAAAGAACAGGGCAACAGCCTGAGCTGCCTGTGTGGCTGTAGCGTCAGTCCTTCCCAAAGAACAGGACAACAGCCTGAGCTGCCCGTGTGGCTGTAACGTCAGTCCTTCCCAAAGAACAATGCGGCTCACCTGGACTGTAAGAGCAGCTCTGAGAAACTTCATGTCTCTGTTGGGTCAGGTACAAGTAGAGCAAATACAGCTATCAGGGAATGGAGGTTCAGACAAGAGAAAATTCCCTTCCCTTTGTTTCCTGCAGGCTCACAGGGCTGTGATGAGCAGGCTTCTGTGCAGCTGAGAAGCTTTTGTTTTCTTATGGTCCTATGTATGACCTTTTGTGTGTTAGGACCTGGTTTTTTGGGGGGTTTGTTTGGCTTGGGTTTGTTGTGGCTTTGTGTGGGGTTGTTTGGTTCGGTTTGTGGTTTTAGTGGGTTGGGTTTTCGTTGTTTGATCTGGTTTTTCTCCCAGGGTTCTGGTTTGCCAGCTGCAGAGCTTTTCCTCCTGCGCCTGCATGGGCAGCGCGGGCAGTTGGGCTCTGGGCTGGGAAATGCTCATTTGAGGAGCTGCTTCAGTGCAGAGGAAAGAACGAGCAAAAATCCTCTCCAGAGTAGAGAAAACTGATCTGACATGAAGCTCTCTGTCACATCTGAAGGAAACACCTCTGGGTTCCAGCCAAGCTCTGCAGTAGCCAGTACAGAGCAAGAACACTCGAAGCCTCTTCCCAAGACAACAGCAGGATGCCTCAGGTTCAATGCTTGGCATGTTGGATGAAAGGGGCCTGAAGGGCTGTTTCACATATCAGGTCTAATCCATTCTCAGCCAGTCTAAGGAAATGATTAGCCCTGACACTGTCAGCCTTGCTTGCAATTGCCAGCCCTAGATGCACCCAGCAGTGTGTTCTGCAGCGCACGTATCTGCCCTGCGGAGAGACGCTGCCGCTCCTGCAGACCTGGAGTCCTTTGCTGGTTGTTCACTGTGGGACCCGATGATGGTTCATAACACTAATCTAGAGTCACGGTAATATTAAACGTGAGCTATGCCTGGCCAGCTTACACCATCATTAACTACCACAGAGGTCAAATGTGCACTCTAAGTTCTCCTCCAACTCAGTAGTGTTAGACAGATGTTAATGAGGCCAAGATTTGGCTATCAATTACTGTAGTTGCCCTCCCTCCCCTGGTTGCCACAGTTCCTGATGTGATCAGAGCTATCGCAGAGCAGTGGGGAGCGTGGTGGTGCCCAGCTCTATCGCTGCTGGTGCTGGTGGTCACTGTGGTGGTGTCAGCTCCGTCGCTGGTGATGCTGGTGGTCACTGTGGTGGTGTCAGCTCCGTGGCTGATGGTGCTGGGGTGGTGCTGGTGGTCACTGTGGTGGTGCTGGTGGTCACTGTGGTGGCGTCAGCTCCATCGCTGGTGGTACTGGTGCTGGGGCTCCCAGGCAGAGCAGCCGAGCCGCTGCCCCCCGAGAAGGGTCTGCCCTGAGCACCCGGCACATCACTGATATTCCTTTGGTTTTCAAGAGATGCTTTTAACCTTCCAGAGGATGAGAGCCACTTCCAGTCTGTGTGCACACAGATACACTTTGGTTTTCACTGACTTGATGGAAAGTTTGCTGCTATGTTGCTTCATTTGAGCTTTTGCCACATCTCTGTTTGGGGTTAGGAAGAACAAAGCCTGCAGGCTGGTGTCTGCTGGAGAGCGATGGCCAGAGGACCCTCTTCAGTGTGTTTTACTTCCCAGTATCTGCTTGGGGTTTAATTCTTCCTCTCTGCAGGTGCAAGCAGATGTCCTACCCCGACGACCTGCCCCAGATCTCTGTGGTCTTCATATTTGTGAACGAGGCGCTGTCGGTGATCCTGCGCTCCGTGCACAGCGTGGTCAATCACACCCCCTCGCACCTGCTCAAGGAGATCATTCTGGTGGACGACAACAGTGACAACGGTGAGCATCCCCGACTTCTCCTCCGCGTTCTGCATCCTGGGTGCTTAATGGGCATGAAATGTAAATCAAAGGGGGGTTGGTCACTACTAACCTGTTTTCTTCAACGCTGGGATGAAACAGCCGTGACTCATTCTGCATTGAACAGGAGGAAGGTCACACCTGCAACCGCGATTTATGGCTAATAAGCTAGACCACGATTTGGTGTCAATGAATGTCCCGCTACTGAAGTCAGCAGAACTTACAAGCGTTAGTGTTTGTTGATCGAGCCACTTGCACAAAGCTGTGAGCAAATATTAACTAGTTGTATAACAAATACACATAATGTGGATATACCCTGCAGGTTCCATTGAAGTCCTCACAGGATGAATGATATTTTATAGGCAATCTTAATAGAGAAAGGACACTTTCCTCCAAATGTTCAGATCCAGAGGAATATCACTATTAATAGACTAAAAGTTTAAATTCTGTTTCCACAGATAAGTGGGGTTACAGATGCTCCTTACAGACAGGTTTTCCTCTTTTAAATGGCAGCACACTGTGCTGCTACGTGAGTTAAACCGGGATTGGTAATACCAGATTTTGAGTCTTTTTTTTTATGTGGTAGGGATTGAATTAGACAATGAGAATGAAACAGAATGGACACACAGCACATGCAACTGTAAGGTCATCTGGTACATTAAGGTAAAAATAGCAGTTCTGTTACAGCAATTGGATCTCAAAATACTGGTGAGCATGTAGGGTGCTACCGATCAACATGGTTCAAAGGATATTTGGGTGTAAAGAACTTTTAGGATACAGGTGACTAGCAGTGTTGTTGTGCTTGTTGTACCTTAGACTTCTAGAACTGTTGCATCTTCTCCATCATGTTTGTTAGAATAAGGCTAGAGTGTCGTGTTTCCTCCGCACATCAACAGCTTTAAAACTCCCAGTTTCATGTTTCTATTGCTCTTCAAGACCCCCAAAGAGAAAGAAGGGTTGGGAGAACAAAGCACGTAACCAAAACTAAGTTCCAGAACCTATAGATTTAAGAAACCTTTTGCCCAGTTGTGCTCTCGGTTGCAGCAGTGATTGTGTGAGATTGCAAGGTGTTTGGAGTCCATGTAACACAGAGGAGAATTGGCCTCCTGGTTTCTCAGTGAACTCTTATGTGGCTTTTCTATGCCAGTTTGCTAGATAACTAGAGATTTATCAGGTCTTTGATTCCAATGATAATGCTTCCTTTGTGTAATACAGACCAGAAGAATGAGCTTTCTAATGTCCTAGAAGCTTCTACTAGTTTTTCTAATAAATATATTTGAGTAAAAGCCTCATTATGAATAAACTGCAATGTAAATGAATTATCAAACTAGATTGATTTTAAAAAATAGAGAGACCATTTTGGTAATTTGCCTGTTTAGAAGCCTATTGAAATGAAGCTGAATAAAGGAGTGAATGAGTTCTGATCTGCCTGTGGTTGAATGCCTGGAAATGAACAAAAGAGATGTCCATTTGAAATATTTTATACCCATTTAGTCTAACAGGGAAGAAGGCTGGTATTGAGGAGTCTTAATTATATTCAAGGGAAAACCCTTAAAACTAAGGCAAATTAATTGTTGTCTGAATTATATCTTGACCCAAAATCCATTGAGGTTATTTTTCCAACTCTGACTGAATAGCATAAATCAGAAGAAAACCCCAAATCTCCAGCCTCCCATGTTCCACTACTGTAAGGATTCCTCTTCCAGAGGCCACTTCTAACCTAATGCACATCGCCAGAGAGGTCAAATAGGAATTACTTGAAAAATACTTAGACAAAATATCTCTTGATTATGATGCTCACATCCATCAGACCATATGAAACTCATGCAAGTCTCTGATGTGTATGGAATTTGTCTGAGCTGATACCCTGGTCCATGCCACAACTGGGGAAATGGTTTGTGTGTTTCAGGGTTTGGGAATATCTAAGGATTTCTTCCCCTTTCTGTTGCTGAATAAATCAAAGCAAAACACAACCTTGCAGGGCTTTTCCTGTTCTCAATATCCGTGTGGGGTTTCTTTGTCTTGCAGTTGAGCTGAAATTTAACCTGGACCAGTATGTGAATAAAAGATATCCCGGCCTGGTGAAAATAGTGCGCAATACCAAACGAGAAGGGCTGATTCGAGCCAGGATCCAGGGCTGGAAAGCAGCGACCTCTCCTGTCGTGGGCTTCTTTGACGCTCACGTTGAGTTCAACATTGGCTGGTAAGTTGCCGGTCCCCGGGCAGAGCGGCACTGTCACCCATGTCCCGGAGGCTGAGCGGGAGCTGCTGGTTTTAGACCATTAGAAATTACTTCTGAATACTATTCTTGATTATTCCAACGTTGCTGACAATCTTCTGCAACAGCTGCAAGATCCATAAAGAAAAAGCTGTTGTGCCCGCTCGAGCACAGTTCAATGGCAAGAAAGTAGTTTAAACCACAATGAATACAAAACCTCCCGAGCAGTCAATGGCGAGAGGCGCAGCCAATGCTGGAGGCACAGGCAAGTTTCCAGGTACTTTTTAAAAATCTCCTTGTCATTTTCTATAATTTCTTAGAAACCTGAATACTGATCTGATTTTCTCATAAAGCTTCTTGCATTTACATTTGAGGGAAATATTGAATTATTTCCTGCATTTTTTATGGGGCTTGAAATGAGCACACCCTGCCTCAACCCTTTGGTTTCGCAAGGGAGCAGCACTGACTGTGGCCAGCTGGGTTTGGGGCTGAATGGGCCAGATCTGCAGTGGAGTAAATCTTTGTAGCACCACTTACTGGCCAATGTTTGGCATTGCTGGAAGTCAGGACTGGAGGAACTGATCCGTACAGTCAGCTGAAAAAGGGCTGCTGGGGCCTTCGGTGTGTAAAACGTGTATTTTCCAAAGATAGGCTGTTATTTGATCCTGATGATGCAGGGTTATGGTGGAGCTGATGATGCTCTGCAGTTCTGGGAGATATCCCCAAATTAAAACTAAAAATAGCTGTACTTACAACCAGAGAGAAATTTAATTGCAAGGGAGCGGAGTGTTTATTTTTATATGTTCATGAATATCTTTATAAAATAGAAGATGCAATAAAATAAGTCTTGTAGTGTACCTGGTTTATGTTCAGCCTGGTTTATTTTCCCCAGGATGATAAGAGCAGTTGTAGTAATTTTCTAGAAGCTTAAGAGCTGGTTTAATTTATTTATTTACTTTTAAAGCAACTGGATCTTTCAAATCATTGCAAATGTTCACGTAGGGCAATATGAGCTACTGGCCAGCATGGGGAGCTGGGGAGAGCATCCTGTGGGTGCTGCTCGCGGTGCTCGTCCTGCCCGAGCTGCCCTGGGCCTCGTGGAGACTTCTGGTATCGCTAGAAAGGACATTGGGCTCTCCCTGATGGACTTTACCCGGAGACGCTGGGCAGTGGTGTCAGTGAGCAGGAAAGGGGGTTGCGGTTGCTCTTTGGTTTGTTTGGTTGTTTTAGTTTTGTGGTGTTGGGGTTGGGTTGGTTGGTTGTTGGTGAGTTTTGGGGTGGGTTTTTTTGGTTGTTTGTTGTTTGTTTGTTTGTTTGTTTTTTCACTTTCCTGCTTTGCATTCATGTCAGAAAGGGCTGAAATCAGTGTAGTAAGAACTGAGACTACTCAGCAAATGTGTGTGTACCCGAGATAAACCGTGTGTGTTCAGCGCGCCCTCCCTGTGCTCTGGCTCATCTCTGCGGGATGCTGCTCCGTGCTGCTCTGAGCCCCCTTGGCTCCCGGAGCAGCCACAGGGGATGAAGGAGAACAGCAAACACGCAGCATCACGTACCCCGTTGTTTCGGAGCCGCACCTGGAGGCTCAGAGTGTCCCCTCGGGTGTTTCTGCTGTTGTTTCTCAGCTCCTGGGCTGCTGAGCCATCTCAAACCGTCTCTTACTGGCTTCGTCCGAGTTTTAGTTCTGTCCACCCGTGCACTTGCAGTTGCCTGTCATCTCGGTTTGCACCTCATCTTCTTTTACCAGGAGGGACTGCAAGTCCTTCCATCTGGACTGCTTTGTTTCTTCCAACCAGATTAACATCACCCCACTCCATCACGCTATAAACCTGGCAGTCATGTGGGAGTATCTCATTAAAGCGCTGTTGTTCTCTTCTCCTCCTAAGTCTCATCTTGCACAAAGATTTCCCCCCATTTTCCATGTATATTCATGTGTTCAGAGGCCACGTGGATTGCTCCCACTCAAAGCTGTCCATGGATTATTTGTGAGGCAATTAAGAAGCAACCGATTCCTTCAGCACAGAAAAGAGCGTTAGCGTTCTGTTTGGTTTGCGTTCCATCGAGAAGTGAAGTACCTGCAGTGCCATTTTAGTCTCCAGCCTATGGCTGCTTTACCTGCCTAATCAGCTGGCGGATTAACTCAGAAAGAACCAGAGGAGGACTTCGTCACTTTCTCATGAAGCATCCAGGACTCTGACGACAAAAAACCCCATTTATGGGTGAGCTTTTGCCTCGTATCGCACTATAGCGTTTTACAGGCTCTCGCAGCATTACTCTCCAGGGACACTTCTAAACTAAAATACGATCTGGTAGGATATTAAAAAATACTCTGCAACCTAGCAGGTCAAATTTACTATTGAATTATTTATTTTGCTGTGCTTAATTGCTGCTGGTTTGCTTCTCAGGTGTTGAAGTGTATTAGCGCGGAGCAGAGATTCTATTGACCTGTTCCTGTTAAGCCTTTGATCGTGTGAGCCAATCTTACTGCCATGAGAGCAGAAGTGGAGAGGACTAGCTATTCATTCTCAAATGGAATTTGAAATTAAAATCACATTACAATGTATGTATACAGTTCATATGTAAAATTCCACCTGTCCTGCCATAGAACCTTTTCTGGTTTTAATGGTAGCTTGATGTCAATAGGAGTCAGTAACCCAGCAGAAGCAGCAGGTATGGGAAGCTCCTGTACATCGCTCTCTGTGGGTACATTTAAGCTTATGTGGTTCGGTTTCCCCTTCGTTCCTCTGCGGATTTCAGCTCTGAGGTTTCCGTTGGGCTCACCCAAGCGCATTGAGCCGCTTACGGTAACAGGGGACAGGGCGCTGCATCCCGGCTGCTGAGTGCGTCGCAGAGGAGGTAAAGCATCATACAGACTCCTGTCCGCCAGGGGTGGGAAAGAATAACATGCCAAGGGGAAGAGAGCTTCACTGCGTTATACCTGGGAGCAGGAAAGAGAGATCGCAGAGATGGGCTGTTAATTCTCTGGGTGAGAAAAAGGACACGTTGAGTGAAGGAGAGCAGAAATCAGTACGTGAAAGGCAGAGAACACAGTGTATTAGCAGCCATAAAGAGGGGGCGAGGAACCATTAAAGGCGACATAATGATAGAGTATTATACTTGCATTCTGTCTCAGGGATTGGTTGTGCTCCCGTCACAAAGGTACCATCAGAGCACTGAACAGAGTTATGCAGTACCGTGGTAATTAAAGTTTTGCCAAAGGGGGAGTATCACTAAGAAGCAGTGGAGTAAGAGGGTTTAATCCAAAGATTTGAATATACAGCAGAGGCAGAGAAAACCCGACATGAGAATAGTTCACAATAGTGAACCAACATTACCTGGGTGAAGAGGGAAACGTGCGACACAAACCATGTGGACCTTTTGGATCCACGGGACAGTGCCAGCTCGCACACAGAGGACATGCCAGAAAAGCAGCCTCAGCTATTCATTTACCCAAACAGCCCAGAGCGCTCACTGCAGCATCCTCAGCGCCTTTTGGTGGTGCAGAAACGGGCTGGGGCTGCGGTGGCGCCTCCCAGCATACAGGACATGATGGAGGTGGCTGGTACAGCTCACGGGACGTGGTGGAGGTGTCAGGTGCAACACACGGGACGTGGTGGAGGTGTCAGGTACAGCACACGGGACGTGATGGAGGTGTCAGGTACAGCACACGGGACGTGGTGGAGGTGTCAGGTACAGCACACGGGAGGTGATGGAGGTGTCCGGTACAGCACACGAGGTGTGGTGGAGGTGTCCGGTACAGCTCATGGGAGGTGATGGAGGTGTCAGGTACAGCACACGGGAGGTGATGGAGGTGTCCGGTACAGCACACGGGACGTGGTGGAGGTGTCAGGTACAGCACACGGGAGGTGATGGAGGTGTCCGGTACAGCACACGAGGTGTGGTGGAGGTGTCCGGTACAGCTCATGGGAGGTGATGGAGGTGTCAGGTACAGCACACGGGAGGTGATGGAGGTGTCCGGTACAGCACACAGGGAGTTTCCCTCTCCTCTTAGAGACCAAGGAAGGGAGGATGAAATTAACTTTACTTTCAGTTCTCTGAGCACTGATTTACAGGAGAGGCATTCTGCATGAAATATCCCACAGCTGGCCTCAGCGAAGAATTATGTATGTCAGTAGATCTGCTTGTCTGCATCTGATAAATGGATATTGTCAGTGAAATGTGAGGTAGCATATAAAATCACATTCAAAATAAGCTTGCAGTTTACACAGATTTTGTTCTTACATTTCTGTGTTAAGGTTTTACTTCACGATACCTGACAGTGGTACAGCCAGAGTAAAACACGGTGTTAAACCCACCGAACCATCAAACCTGGTAGATGAGACCATGTTGTCTTTCATTTATGTTTTATAAGGACTCGTTCTTAAGCCCTTGCAAGAAAAAAAATATAGATTCTGATTTGTAGAAGTGGGGGGAAAGGTTGGATTTTTATTGTTAGTTCTTCATGTTTTTTTATTGGAGTAAAAATTAGAAATAGTAATGGTGGAGAGCAAAAAAAGACATGTTTATCTCAAAAGAAATGGGAGCTAAGAGTACCCACTTGGGATGGAGCAGAATTTAAGAGAGACATTTCCCAGTGCAATTCTTGGCATTTAGGAAAGGATTTACATTTGAACAAATGCAGAAAAGGGGATCTGTGGGGCGAGGTGGGGAGGGAGTTATCGCCAAATGCCTGTTATAGTCATTCTGATCGGGAACTCAAGGTGTTCTGGGTCCTCTCCTCTGATGACTGAATCACAGAATCACAGAATGGACTGCGTTGGAAAAGACCTCAGAGATCATCCAGTCCAATCCTTGGTCCAACTCCAGTCCATTGACCAGATCATGGCACTAAGCGCCATGGCCAATCTCAGTTTAAAAACCTCCAGGGCCGGTGAGTCCAGCACCTCCCTGGGCAGCCATTCCAATGCCTGACCACCCTCTCTGTAAAGAATTGCTTTCTAACATCCAGCCTCAATTTCCCCTGGCAGAGTTGAAGCCCATGCCCCCTTGTCCTATTGATAACTGCCTGGGAGAACGACATGTCAGCACGTGTCCCTGGCACCGGGCAGCAGAGCTGGGGAGCACAGGGTCTGCCTGCGGCGTGCGTGCGGCTCCTCTGGGACCCACTGTGCTTGTTCGTATGCTGTGCCTTTATAAAAGTCTGCTTGAAGCCAGCAGGTGTTTTTACATATCTTAAAAAGGGAGTTATATAATCGTGTGTGCCGCGGAGCTCATTACCAACTTGTTTTTATCTGGAAGAAGCTGGGTTTTTTAGCGCTGCGAACAATCAGACTTCCCCGTTGGGCAATCCGACACGGATGTACGGCAGCGTGCAGCTTTGTGCGCTGTGGTTTCCCTTGGGGTTTGAGCTGAGTCAATCCAATATTAAATACAGAATGCATATATGTTCAGAGACGGACTTACGGTGGGATTAGAAAAACCCGTGTGATCACAGTGTGACCCCCGCCTTTGCTCTCAGTTTTCATACCGGTTTATTGTATACTCTGGGTTAAATTCTGCCCTCCAACTCTTCTCATAGCTCGAACGTTTATCTTGGGAGCACCTATTCTTTGAGGCCCACAGTGCTGACATTTCTGCAGCTCCCTCTGAAACCATCACGGGTGCTCAACACCTTGGAAAACCCAGTGTTAGTGTGGATATTGACCCACTGTCCTTTGATTCACTGTCCTTTCCCTTCTGGTTTTAACCATTCACCAGCAATCTGTTCAGAGTGAGGGGAGGATGCTGACAACTAGAGATTTTTGAGAGGACAGGAGGGAGGAACTACTTATGTCACTCAAATTTCAGCCCAAATTACCTGCTTGGTTTTTATTAGGTGGAAAAATGAACTGAATGATGTGAAGCGCTACCTTTAAAGCTGAATCTTTTGATCGT
Organism: Patagioenas fasciata; assembly: GCF_037038585.1. Lineage (NCBI taxonomy): Eukaryota > Metazoa > Chordata > Aves > Columbiformes > Columbidae > Patagioenas > Patagioenas fasciata. The sequence goes on from NC_092536.1 coordinate 1,096,270, forward strand.
ATTTAGTTTACTGAAATCCATCACGTCTATGAATATGCCTGGGAGAATTTTTCCTCTTGCTGTAGTAAATAACTTGTTAACAATATATGCTGCTCTGTGCCCATAAAGTACATTGGCTCCGATACAAGGTAGGAACCTAATGTTTTTGCATCTGTGAAAAAGAGAGGTGAATCTCAATTCGCATCTGGGTTCTGTAGCTAATGGGGCAGGGCTATGGAACAGGAAAGCCCAAACAACACAGCAGCGCAGCACCCAGCGTGGTGAGCACACCGGATTGAGCAGCCTCTGCCGCTCCGTCCTGTCCTCACCTGAGCCCGGTGGAGTGTGACCAAGTCTACAGAATAATGTAGCAGCTTAACATTAGGAAAAAATAAATAGAAATTACTAGGAAAGATTTAATCATAATCCCTTCAAAAACCTGCAGCAATTAGACAAAGCCAGAATTACCAGCAAAGTTGACAAAGAATTTGATGAATGTGAAGCTCAACGCACAGAGACAAAGACACTGCGAGTCGTTGAGCCTAACAGAACCATGCCAAGGCTGGATGTTGCTAGCAAGGAATAGCAGTAAAACTCCTCTTATGTCATGGATTACCTAAGATAAACCATGGAGACACAGGGAATAAATAGCATGTGATCCTGCTGACTAAGGAACTATTTTAAAGTCAAAAGGGTACTTTACAGCCTGGGCTGATGAACTTTCATGCTTCTGTGGAGTGTTTGGTACCTTGCAGGACTGGGCTTTGACAGCAGAATTACTGCACCAGGAATTGCAGGTGACAGGCAGGAGTAAGACAGAGCTCAGGCCATTCCGGTCCTGGGGATGCACTGATTTATTCCCAGTATAAATCAAGTAGAGTTACAAAACAACACATGATGCATGTGAGATGAACATCTCATTCAGAACCTGCCTGGCCAGGGGGAATTTCTGCAACCTCAATGTCGTTCTTCTTTTCCCACCATGCTTGTGATCATCCTTTTTATTAAAACGTTCACGCTCTGTGTTATTCCCATTCAGCTGATAAATTCAAATGTCACTTTTCTAGAGGAATCCAAATAAAACTAGTTTCACACTCTTTGACTTCTCTCCGAATGAAACGCTGTGACACCTTGTATTTTGTCAGTTATGTTCTTATTTTGTGTTGGTTCATGCTGGATTATTTGCAGTAAGTAGCTCATCATCAATACTCAAGGGTTTCGCCGAATCTTTGTCTCTTTCTGCTGATGTGGGAGAGGCAGAAAGAGAAGAAAGCAAGCAGTACTTGACCTTGTGTAAGCAGTGTGGAGTGTGTACGTGAAAGGCAAATATTTTGGCCATATTCAAGTACAGAGAAAGTGCTGCAACTTTCTGATAGTTCAGATTGAGGCAGTGAAGAATGAAAATGGAGGTTGAATTAATTTCGTAAGTTGTCCCTTTCTGTTGGCCTGCATGAGAAAACACACGGTAACAAATAAAATATAAGGTAACAAACAAAACCACAAAGGAACTATCGCCTTTCAACCAACAACAGAAGAATAATGAGAAAAGGTTGGTGGTTCAAATTCTGCTACCTCTGTGAATCTCAGCAAACCACCATCCCCTTAAAGACACGTGAGAGAGCTCCACGAATCTTCAAAGCTGATTTCAAGGGGCAACAGTCACAAAGGAGCCGACCGGTGGCTGTTTCTAACGCTGCTTTGAGAAGCGCTTTCCACCCTCCTGGAACTCTGCTGCTCTTTGGCTCTGTTTCTCTGTAAATTCATAGCGACCTCAGATTGCCTCGGTTAGAAATGAGTGTTTGCGCTGAAGCTTTGTACTTCCCTGAGACACTTTGGGATGTGGCTGCTGTTGAGAGCACATTGATGTTTTAAAGTCTTTTGAAACGATGGCACATTTCCCGCAGTTTGCTGCTTTAGCACCATCTGGCAATTGAAATCTTCTCATCACCAAAGAGGTTTCGGAAGGTGTAACGCAGCCAGGCTTGTCACTCAGAGTAGATCTGTTGGGGTCAGTCCTTAGGAAACAAGATTAAACCTCTGCGTAACCTTCAGACTCATTCAGTCCCTGGCGTGTGTTCGGTTCTTCAGGCCTGTTGGCAAGGGCAGGTGTTCAATCGCTGCCGGGCGCCTGGGGCTGCAGCTCCTGGAGACCGGGCAGTCACTCCTGGCAATAGCGCCTCTCAACACTTGTCCATTGCAAAATGAATTGACAGTCTCCAGGCCCCGTTGGGTAGAATTTTGCGTTGTTAACTCTGGTACAGCTTCACAAAGGTAATAATTGATGTGCTGTTGTATGTGAAGTATCCCACACCAAGCTCCATCCCCTCCGGCGTGCGGCAGTGACCTGTGTCCGATCCTGCTGGGCTGTGTTATGCGCTGGGTTATTGCAGCAGTATCCAAACCCTTCATTTTATCAAGCTGCCAAAGCTCGATGGCTTCAAACCATTTTGCTGTTTTTATTGTTGTCAGGGTGGAACCTGCGCTTACCCGGATCAAAGACGACCGAAAGCGGATCATCTTACCAGCCATTGACAACATCAAGTACAACACTTTTGAAGTGCAGCAATACGCCAACGCAGCCCACGGCTACAACTGGGGCCTCTGGTGCATGTACATAATCCCACCGCAGGACTGGCTCGATAAAGGGGATGAGTCGGCTCCCATCAGGTAAATCTCCCGCGTGCTGTCATTTTGGTACTCGCGGTGTTTCCATCTCAGCTGTCTGCTGAGGGGGATTTAAGTGAAACAAGGCTACAGGATTTGTACACGACAGCAAAATGGAGCTGGAGAAAACAGGCGACTCTGCGAGGCCGTGGGTGCACGGCTCGCACCTCAGTGCTGCACCGCAAGGTACAGAGCGGTGCAGGTGTCCTGGTGCTGGATGTGTGGTTCAGGTTCATTGTGGCCCTTAGTAAGACAGCAGGATTCTTTTCACCTATGCTTTCATTTTCCGGTGGACTCTGACATGAGGAATAAGCCAGTGAAACCTTATGTGTCTGAGAAACAAGAGTGTTCTGTGCGTGATGAGGAGGAGGTTTCGCTTTGGTCCGTAGGCAGCGCTCCCGGCCACCAGCCCAGCCCGGCGCCCCCAGCAGCGCTCGCGGGAGACGCGAGGGCCTGCTGCTCCTTTCTATGGAGAACTGCACACGTGTTTGAGTTTCCCTACTGGGTGAAGTTTAGAATGAAACTGGACCACGTAGAATGTAATTTATTTTTCTCTGTAAGGGAACGTTTCACCTTGCAGAAGTGGAATTTGCTAAGGAATTACCGTCTCCAGAATTGAGACAGTGTTTCTGAGAATTGTTTCAATGGGAAAACAGGAGCTGATGAGGAAGGGGATTTCTTTGCCCTTCATTTGTAAACTGGAATCTCCTCGCCATTCATCTCCAGGGCAGATGCTTGTCCAACAGCTCCTCTGAGATGTGCTGGGTGAAGGGTGCTGTTGTTAGCAGCTCTTCAAAGAAATGCTAAAAGATATGAAGCCCAGGTACGCACTTTGTTTTGCTCTGCCCTATTTTTGAGATTTGCTAGGAAAGACGCAAATTACCGTATTAGAATCATTTTTGCTTTAGTGTATATCAGCTTAATCCTAAAGCAGCCTGAAATATCTCACAGGATCTGTCCTTCATTCAGAGAGTAATATTTCAATCCATATTTGAGCAGGTGTTGCTCTCAGGTTCATTCTGATGCCCTGTGATGGTGAAACACCTTGTACAGTAACATAAACCTTATTTACTACAGGACAGCAGAGTCCTTCATCACTGACCCTCTGCTCAGCTTGAAACCTCGATAAGCAGGAAAGTAATTACTTAGGAAATCAGTTTTCCTGGGTAACGTGCCCTGCTCTCCTCACATTGTTTTAAAAGTGCAGGTGTTTTATATCTATTTGACTCAGCCCTGAGAAATAGTTTATCGATGAAGGAAAGTTAATCAGCCAAAGCTTTCATTCCTGACATCAAGGTTTCAGTCTTTTATTCCTGAAAGGTTTTGCACACTTCATTACTTCCAGTTTATGTGTGAAATCACTGTATTAATCTTCACATGAGTTGTTCTAGTATCTGAGTAGCTTCTGTTCTGGAGACAGCGATCACATATCAGATAAGACCGAACCAAGAGGTTAAAGCTCAGCAGGTTCCTTAGACGTGGTTTCAGAGGAGGCAGCTCACGCACTGCCCAGGGTGTGGAAGCTGCATCTGTGAAACACTTTTGCAAATCCAACTACAGATGTTTTTAATAGAGAATAAGAAATCCCATCCCGGTAATGCTGGAAGAAGTGTCTGTATTCTTTCAGCAGTACAGGGCCCGATTTACCATGGGCTTTCCTTGGGTTTATGCTCAAGCTCTTGCCAGAGTTGTACTGGCACTGAGCTGGACTGATGCAGAAGTGAATAAGGTCCAAGCTCAAGCACTGACCAGTGTTGGAATCTGCTGCACGTAAGCAGCTGGCTCCTGAGAGCAGAGATTTCATTCTGAACCCGAGCGAAGAAACCGTTCAATTCAACACTGCATCCGCTGCCCGGAGACAGATGAGACAGCAGCACAAGAAGAGCACCCAACCCTGGCTGACACATGCCAGGAGCACTGAGATGTGATTTCATAAGTGTATCTCGTGCAAATTATGAGCTACATGCCCTAAAACGCAGAGATATCAGTGCCGGAGCGTGAACACTTCCCCGTCTCCCAGGGAACACGTGCTCCGAAGGAGCCATATGGGAGGGCAGAGCATCCACCCCATGGATTCACTGGTTTCTGAGGGGCCTCCCAAGCAGGAGCACGTGGATGGGTTTGCTAAAGCATTTGGTTGTGCTGGTGTGCTATGCCCGCCTGCAGAAATATAATGCAATTTTGTGGCTTTTAAGGGATATGCCAGTGTAATTATGGTAATGGAAAAAGTGAACGTGTGAGTGTTGAAAAGGATCAGGCAGTCTGTACTTAGAGCTGAGATTTGAAAGCGCCCGTGATGGGAGCTTACTCGCTGTAAAAATTTCAGGTATGTTTTCAAAAGTAAGGGAAAATCAGGCTAGGGAGCAAACTTTTCCAAAAGTCTGTGTTGGTTTGGAACAGACTTTGGTTTTGTAATCAGCTTTCCACAGCATGGACGGCAACTGCGATTTCTGTTTCGGTCCAGTTTGGAAGCATCGATGGTGTCTGGATCCCTGTTTCTGTTCAGTGCATTCGTAAGATTGCGAGACTATTTATCAGCATGAAAACTGCAAATTGCTGACCCTGTCCCACTTAAAGCTCCTTTGAGGCTGTCTTCAGCAAGTAGTGGCTTTGGTTTGTGTTTCCGTGTGTGTTTTGTGAAAGGAAAGGCTAATAGCTGATAACCCTTTGGCTGGGTTTGTGGCTGCTGTAGCCGAATGCTTCTGCCCAGATCTCCAAAGGGATTAAAGATTTTCAGTGTTAAAAAACGCCTGTACCCTGGTATCAGTGAGGATCAGAGCCCTGGCATTTCTGATGTTTGCATTGTATGAGTAAATAGCATCGATCCGTGGAATCGGGTGAAACATTTAGAAAATAGAGTCTGATTCCAGTTTTCTTCTGGGATTATACAACGAATGTGACTAATTCTTTTCTCAGAAGCCTGCTCTGCTGTTTTCTTGGGCACGAGCAGTGATGCGATCCAGCTCCGAGCGTCGCGGGAGGAGCAGGAATGGCCCTGGGGCTCCGCGGGGGCACTTGTGTCCCGTGCACACCAAAAAATGTCACATCAGCCCTTGTGGTCCAAGTGACAAAGGGAATATAGCCTTGAAGTGCAAACAAAGGTGAAGAAATAGCAAGAACAAAGTGTCAGATTTTGCAAAGATTTCTGATACAGTTCTTTTATTCCCCCCCCCATTAATACTGTGAAATTCAGAGCAATTGATGTTCCCCAAACCGGCTTCTACAGACAATCCATTTGGCATGTTTGACATTTGAGATGTAAGATCCCTCTAACATGGAGATTTGTGCGGGGATTGTTATTTTGACACACTGTGTCCATCACGTCATTTTCCATTTGTGTTCCTGAGAACACACTGCCCGAAAACCTCCTTATCGTCTGGCTACAAACTGTGTAACAAAGGATCCTATTCCAGGGGCTTTCTAATGAATTTGACTGCGCGTTGAAACAAGCTGGGTTTTTCTTCTGTATGCAGAAGATAGTTCTGGTTTTTGGAACAAGGATGGTTTCTGGTACCCTGAGCTCTGGCTCGTCCCCCCTCACCTGCCGTGACTGTGATGGACTGCTCAGTGTTTGATTTCTCGATCGGCAGCCACTGACGCTGGAGACATCAATCAGCCTCACCCAGCCAGGCACCGCGCAGCTCTCCATCTTATCTTCCTCCAGCAGCACTGGTGCATGGCACTGCTGCATATGTTCTCTCTTCTGCTTTAATATGCCGTAGCTCGGTACCGGTACTCGCTCGGAGCAGCCGCTGCAGAAATCACGTGTGTCTGGCTCGTGTGTGTGAGCAGGGTCCCAGCAGCGTGGTGCTGCTGCCCGCGTTAGCCGCAGTGTGAGGGTCCAGCCCCGTGCTGGGTCTCCCTGGGCAGAAATCCCTGTGTACGGGAGCTCAGAACGGGGCTCATCTGTACATTGTGTCATGTAATAATAAAACTAGTGACAACGGATGGATGATTACCAACTTTTCAGTTGCTGGTTCACCGGAGCCTATAACAGAGAAGTTTCTCTTTTATTTGTCCAATTCAGATGGGTGTCCTGCCTGTTCTGCGGGGCATCGGAGAGTTATTCTACATCCCTGTTGCCATGCCTTTCCCAGCCAAGCACTCTGGGTTGCGTTTTTTGACGTGCTGTAGCTCTTCAGAGGGGTTAACAAACCTTCCCATCATTAAGCTTGTCAGTTCTTTCCCGTAGCTCTCGAGCAGCAAATCCGTCCTCAAGTTCTGTTCTCACAGCCTCGGCTGAGCGGGCACGGGGATCTGGCCGAGAGCCCCGCGTCTGCCCAAAGTCACCTGTGAAGGACAGATCTTCGTCTTTGGAAACGCCATTGAGTCCTGTCCCCCCAGCTCATGACCCGGGGAATGCATCTCACTCTGTGCGGCTGGAATGTGAGAGTTAATCAAGCTATTTCAACTTCTTTGTCAGAAACAGCGCCGATCAAATGTGTTTCTATCAACAGCTGCCTTTTTCAATTATGCAGAGAAAACATGAGCGGGATGGTGTGCACTGACTGCAGTATAGGCTTGTAATGATCTGAGAGGTTGCAATGGCTTTCAAACTGAGAAAAAGTGCAAGGGAGAGATGCTGAAGTGGTGCCAGTAATGTGAGTGCTATAGCAGAGTCCATTAGAGGTAAGTAATAGCAGCGCTTCAGCAAATGAACCTTTCCAAGGATACCAAATAGTTCCTGCCGTGGGCTGGACTGTATTCCGCAATGTCGGGATATACATTAGGCCCAGGAGCAAATAATTGTTTTATCTAACCATATCTTGGCCATTTATTTGAAGCCTTTTTAATGTCCTGCTGTAGAAATGGTGAACTGCTGATGAGAAAAAAGACCTAATGTGATAACAACTGCTGCTACCAGTGGGATCCGCTAATACATGCGTGAAAATGTGTTCATTCTCCCAGCCAGGGCAGTTGTTCACATGTATATGGAACTGCCTCATGAAGATGGTTCTGAGATATCACGGGCAAATACCTTGTGAAGAGCTTTCTGTACAAATTGAAAAATCACCATGCACTATCTGGGATAAGAGAGGCTTTATAATGACAGTATAACAGTAGTCCATTATAACTGAGACTTCTTAAAATAGGTTTTAGACCTTTTCCATCACCTTTGTTTCTATAGGGTATTTTCATGGTGTATATGTGTAAGCTTGGGCCATAGACAGAGCATTCTCTGTTCTGCTAGAAAATAGAAAATTGGCATAAAGTAGAATTTTCCTGATGTCTTGTTACAATGGCACCGTTAGGGGTGATGCATCTGCTATAGTGGCAAAACCGAACTCCTACCTTGAATTTTAGAGAGACAAGTGTAGTGACCAGTGCAGAGATGCACAGGAAGTGTGGACTAATAAAACTAGCAAATATCACCAGCTTATATCGCATGGAAATGATGCTCGTGTTCGTATGGCAAATGATGGCAAAATTTGTTGTCACGTAGTGTTCCACAGTGACAGGTTTTGGATTTCTTTGTGAAGGAGAACAGAACCAAGGTTTTGCAGATAAAGAAAGAGAAGGGAAATGGCTTGTGTGAAATCACCGGTTGGGCAGTGGCGAATCGGGGGGCAAAGTCTCTTCATCTGAGAATGTTTCCTTTTGTAAAGACTGAGCCCAGCAAACACAGAGATGTTCACTATGGAACAGCTCCACAAAGGCTGGAATTTGTCTGCTCTTGAGCCCAGGGAGTCCCTTCCCAGGCCTCGCACCCTGATGGATCCGCTCGCTTTTAATATGTGGGTGAGGGGACCCTCATTTCTGACAAAGGTTACGGGGTGTTTTTGTGTATTCATCTTCAAAGCAGTGTTGTCTGTGTCTCGTGCTACCCTGTGTGGTGATTAACTTCAATCCAGCACAGGGGCTGTGTCTGTGACACAAAGGAAAAAGAACCTGATGCTTCACTTATGTGCATGGACCACTTACCTTTCCAGCTGGGGCTGTGACGGGCAGCTGTTCCAGCTGTGGCGGGCGGGCTGTCAGCGACTGGGGGCTCTGGTCCACAGGGTCCTCTGTCCATCGGGGATGAAGCGCAATGTGATTGCACACTAACGGGGAAATTGGAGACTAGGAACTGTTTTGTCTGTGCACACTTGTTACGAGCTGCATTCTGTAGTGGCCAATAAACAAGTGAATTTTTTGCTTTAATGTCTGTGCAGGACACCAGCCATGATTGGATGCTCGTTTGTAGTAGACCGAGAGTACTTTGGGGAGATCGGCTTGCTCGACCCTGGCATGGAGGTCTATGGAGGAGAAAACATTGAATTGGGCATGAGGGTGAGTAACAAAGAAGAGGCTTTGTGTCATGTCCGTTTGCAAAGAAAGACGGGTGCCCGTGGCCCCGCAGAACTGCCGTCCCACCCATGGGCTATTGCGCTGGATTAGCTGCTATTGCAACGCTATCTGGAACTGTCATCCCAGTAAATGAATGTTCCTGGCCTTACTGGCCTTGAGAGAACTGATAACAGTCAGAAATCTGGTTTATTGGTTCGTTCTGTCAGTGTCTGAACCCAATGAGACAGATTTTCCCCTTTCCCAGTGGCTTTGCTTGTGCAAACAGCTGCACCAAGTCTTCGATGATGTTGAACGCTCGTGGCCAGGCTGGCAGAAGCCAGTTGTGATGCTCTGCACACCACACGTGATGGATGCCGTGGTATTGTAAAACTTTAGGGGCCTTGGTGAATAAGGACTGTGGGTACAGGTATGGGGCCCTGTGGGACAGGTGAGTGCGGAGATGACACAGGACAGCGTCAGTCCACCCTGCGTCTGGACAACAGGAGGTTTGATACTTTTGACCCTTGTTTTGAAGGTGGTGCTTGCCAGAAAGTCGTTCTGAAGTCCAAGCAACGTGTCTTTGCTTAGCACTTGAAAATTAGGCCACTTATTGTTGCGTGAACACAGTTTCCTCATTATAAAGCTGACTGTTTAATTGTCTTCCCCTTGCTCTTTATTCCCTGCCTCGCAGTATCGCGTCCCTGGTGCAAGTGATGTGCTCATTAAAGCATAGATTCTGCTCGTGGTGAAACACCGAACGTCAAACGCATCCGTTCTTTACCTGTTTTTGTTGAAATGGCTACAAACTCCTTCGCATCCGTGGGCTGAGGAAAAAGGTCATTGAAGCTGGAGTTTATTTTCACATATGGGTGTGTATTTATTATTCCAGCATCGCAAGAGGGATAGGGTTTGTAATAGGACCGTGTGAATACACTGCTCATGCTTAAAGGTTCGGAATTCACACAGGGACAGAAAAACTGCTACCACAAATCATCCAATTTTCCTTAAGAGGGTCAGGCTATTACCAGGATTGTGTGAGCTTTCCTTTATCATCCTGCAGGGCTTGGAGCTGTTTGAAGCTTTTTCCACATGGCTGCTCCCAGAATAGATTGAACGCTCTGCCCAAACTCTGCGTAGCTGATGAATGAGCTTCCTTGGAAATATGAAAGCTGTCGCTCTTCCTTAGACGAGAAGAACTCGCTGAGTACGATTAGGGCTCCTGGTAGAAAGAGGCAAAGGTTTTAATAGGATTATGAAATGTCACTTGCTTGAAGAGACCAGGATTTGAAGTGAGCGAGAACAGGTTTTCAGGGGTAGGAAACATGAGAAACCTGCAGGAACCCAGGGTGGAGGATTCGCGTCTCCTCCTTCGGGGCTTCTGTTTGTTTGGGGTTGGTTGGTTTGTGCAGTTTTTGCTTAGTGGTTTTTGTTTCCCTATGAAGAATAATTAACCCTACTGTTTGAAAAAGGCTTTATGAGAGGCCAGGACTATGAGTGAGCTCGTTCTGACGTAACCTGTACGTCCATGGCATGGGTCTCTTAGTCTGTTTTCAACCTAGCGAGGTGAGCAATACCCAGTGTCCGCCTCCCAAGTCCCGCGTGCGTTCCCCTCTGTGTCTTTCAGAGCTGTCAGAAACCAGCAGTGTGAACGTGCGCTGGAGCTTCCTCCCCGTCCTCTGGGATATTTATGAAATCACTGGGAGTTTACAAAGCTGGTTTTGGTTGGTTTTTTTAATCTCCAGAGTCTCAAAGTCGCACAGAATCGCTCCCGTTCCAAGGGCCGGTGGCGCCCACGTGTGACTCTGCTTGTGTGGAGCAGAGAAATATGCAAAAGGGAAGGAGCAAATAGATGAATGAGTAAAGAAATGATACAACAATAAATAAGAAGATGCTGGGGGAGTGGTCGCCCATGTTTGGCTGAAAACGGTTTTAAACAGCTGTAAAATCCTTTAAACTTTTTTGCAAACCATTATCGTGTTACTGCTAAAAGAAAAAGGATTAGGCTTGGAGTGTCTGAATTAGATTACATTGCATGTAATGAACCCTCATTTAAATTGTTTTAATAAAGTGAAATAGGGAAAGTCGGTGAAACTAATGAGCTGATTTGGGAGAATACTGTTTGATAACCCAGCTAATCCCTCTTAAATCTATTGTTTATTAAAAAATCATCATCTTGGGTATTCCTCTACTGACTTTTCCTTCCTAAAAATTCCACAGATGGAAATATTTCAATAATTAACTTAAGTGATTTTCTGTATTGAGTGAGCAGTGCATAAACTGGCTGGCCTTACCGCTTCTGCTGTAAATATTTAGGGCTCTGCAGCTCTTTGTTTTTTGATTAGTATTATTTTTGGTATAAGGTTCATATTGGTTAGAGCTGCGACGTTCTCCTAATGCGGCAGCTTTGCAGTGAGGCCAATGTCTGTTTGCTGAGCTCAGGAGATTCTGGTTTGGTTGAGAAAAAGCGCCAGATGTTTCGAGAAATGAAAGGGAGATGGACGTGATTGCAGGCTTGTGAAGAAATAGGTGGGCACTTACATAATGTCATCTTGTCCTGTATTTTTCAAAGATGACGGTTTCACTGCGAGGTGGATAAATACAGGACTGAATTCTGTTATGGACAAAGGGTGCTGCCTCATCCACACACGGCCCCGTTTCCATTTCAGCCCCGGCTCACCTGTCCTCTTCCCAACCTGGAGGCGCAAATGAAGGCAATGATGGTGCTTTCTCCCACAGCAGAGAGAGCCTGAAGAAGAGCCCTAAACTCAGTGCAGATCGTGTTCATCTGTGCTGCTGCTGGACATGAATGGTGTCTCTGCCCTGTAGTACGGAGCGATGTCCCAGTGGTAAGAGGAGTTCAAGCCATGCTCCAATGTAGAGGAACAGGGAACCCTCAAAGCGAGGGTCCCAAATGGTGACCTTGTAAGAAACCGTGTGTTTGCAAGCGTCATGTGAGTTCCCTTCCTAGTGGGAGCTACAGATAATTATTTAGAAAGGGATCATATAAACATGAAAAGCCCGGTTTGGGATTTGACCGAATACAGGCGGTTTATGACGCGTCTTTTTATAGCGAGCCATTAATCACTGCACTAAGGATCTCTCTCTCCCGGTGCTCCTGTGATAAGGTGAATGAATTGCTGTTCGTTTTATTTTGTACCCATCAACTGTAATGGTGGGTAGGAAGAAATCACGCATTTATTTTAAAGGATGCTCTCATACAAATAAAATTCTGCTCCCACCATTAAGAATGCAAACAAAATAAATGCAAACTATATTGCCACATTGACAACTGAAAGCAAAGCTTTTTTATGGCAAACATCAACTTTAAAAAGAAAATCATTACACTTTCCAAACTTATGCTATAATGCCCAGCTTTGCTTTCTTTAAAAATAGATGAACTCCAGTTTCTCTGCAGAGAAATGCTAATGGTGGATTGTTGAGTAGTCAATCCTTGACCTGGTTTTATTACCTGTAGCCAAGGAGATTTAGATTCTTTGGAGCAGTCAGTGTTTTAAACACAGATTCTGGGCTGGTGTGCGGCACTAAAAACGTCAGCGGTTTATGTACAGCAAACGTTAATTGTGAGTTCTGGACAGTGCTGCTTGGGCTCCGTGATTCACGAGGCTCCCCTGGTCCTGGCGCTGGGAGATGAGCACCAACCCCATTCGGGGGAGTTTCTCAACATTTCAAGGTTTTTTTCCAATGTGCTGTGATAAAATACAAGTGAAAATTGTACAAAAATACAGGTTAATCAAAATGCCTTATTTCTGTAAATCACTTTTTGACCTTTCCCAAGCAGTAATTTGTAGTATAAATTAATTGTGTGAAAACTTTTAAAGAATTCCTTTCAATTTGAAGACATTTAGTGCCCTGGTTGGTGTTAACAGCAATCGACAGTTGCTGGCACCTGTCCTTGGACACTCCTGTTCACCGCACTGTGATAAAGCAGCGTTTTCGGTATGAAGTTCATGCTATTCCAACGTTTCTGAGCAGTTCTCCCCTGAACTCTGCACCACCTAAGCAGAATCCCGATAAGTGATGTCATCTCCTGTTATTGGGAGCTGCCAATTGCAGCGATCTCGGTGATCGATCTCCTAGGTCACACCCTATGAAATAAGCCATGTTAGTAAAGGTGTCCTCTTTTCCATCTCCGGTTTTATTTAGTGTTTTTGTGGGCATTTCCGAAGGTAAAAGCACGTTAAGCTGGTAAAGTCAAGCATTAAGAACTCATGGAAGGGCTGAATTTGTGGTGCCTGGATTACGTTCATTCACAGCTCCTTTCCATCCTCTGCCCGGCTGACAATCGACCCCCTTTCAAACCGGAGGGTGTCCCGTGTGAAGGGTCTCCCCATGTGGAAGAGAGGAGCGTGAAGCAAAGCAAAGCCAAACAGCTACAACATGGCCCTTGTCATGTTCCCACTAAGAGTGATTGGGTTTTTCTCCCACCAGATCATTTATATAGTCTTAATTGCACTCTAAACGGGATGCATGATCTTGTTTCTGGGGAGAGAATGCAGCTCCCTACCTGTCTGCAGTGCCTTTGAACCACAGTGTGCTCTTTTCTTTCTTCTTTTTATTAAATTGAAAATAACTGTAACCTTGAACGGAAAACAATGTTTTCATCAGAACATAGTCCAGTGGTGCTCTAGCATGAAATTGCCAGCAAACTACAGGACTAGAGCTTGTGAATACCGTTGAAAACACTTTCTAAAGTGGGAGCATTGGAAATAGCTCAGAAAAGAGCATCTGGCCATTTGGCTTCAATATCACATCATGCTCCATCGAGTGTAACATTTCATGTTACAAACTCTTTCATGTACTAGGACATTATAAAAGCGCAAGGCTGGGAATTTCAGAAAGAGATCAACAGCAAAAGAACTGAGGAAGGAAAATGCTTCCTTGGTCTTCGCTGCTTTCTTCTCCGCCGCTTTCCTGCAGGTTTAATCTAAACCTGGCACAGGTGCCGCAGCAGCAGCCAATGGGAACCGAATGAGGGGAAACGCAGAGCAGTTGGGCCTGCTGATTGTGTTGAGGTTGAAAGAGGTTTCGCTTGCCTAATGATGAGACTGAACCAAAAGCCTGCAGATCAGCTACAGCTGGTCGGAAGCTTTCTGATGCAACATATTTTCTATTGCAAAATAATAACTGGTCCAGGACTCCAAGTGTTGTGTAGAACTCTCCATTTTGCTACTGATTACCGAAAGCCTGGCTTGTGCTGTTGGGTCCCCAGGTGTCGGTCCTTGGCCGGGTCTCAGTACACCTGCCACAAAGGTTCTTTGATCTTTTTAGAACCACTTTGAACGTCTTTCAGAGTTCTTCAAAAGTATGTACATATATATATATCACTGCTGGGGAAAACATCTTCTTTCCACTCAAAAAAATGAAATGCAGAAGTGTTCCAGGATACCAGTTGTTCCCAGAGCAGGAGGATGCCTGTTCTCTAATTGCCCTTCCAACGATCTGCCTGGGTGGTTCTTGTTTTTCTGGTGGTGAGGGGTTTAATCTGGCCCTGTGGGGAGCACACGGGGCTGTGAGGACGGGACGGTCCTCCCAGCCTGAGCTGCTGTGCTTGGATCACAGCGCTGGCTTGGGCCGGTGTGCTGTCTGCAGGTCCCTGAGCCCCATCAACAGCCCGGGTGGGTCCTGGGGGAGCAGCCGGGGACATGGGACCCACGGCCCGAACGGTGGCCGGAGCACCCCTGGGAGCCGGCACTGCAGGGAGGGATTGCATGGGAATCATCATCCAGGCAGAGCATCGTGCTCGGGAACGCGTCCTCAGCCTCAGCGCCGAGCCTGGGGGCTCGCAGGACCCTCCAGCCCTGACTTCGGTGTCTGCAGGTGGGACTGCAGGTGTCTGCAGGTGGGACTGCAGATGTTGAAGTGTATAACTTGCTGTGATCGCAGAGGTGTTACTCTGGTAGAAAATTCAAGTCACCATTGTTTATGATGTCAAGCAGAGGCATAGAAGTCCTTACCATTGGTGAGTGGAAGCGTCCTTATCACATAAAGAAACCGGAGCTGATCTTTGATGAGCCGCGGGTTTGGAGGGGGGTGGCCTTGTAGGTTTGGGTTTGTTTTGCTTCTGCCTGCAAAACTTCAGGAGATAATGTGACATTTTTTACTGTATTTTTTGCAGTCTGCTAAGGAAGTGTCGGACTGACTAATAATTATCCTTGCAGTCGTGTTGCCTGAGTAGAGCAAAGCGTTTTGAGCTGACCTGTGTGACAGATACCTCCGAGCTGAGGAGCAGGAAAGGAATAGCGTGTGTACCTGTGTCGCTGAACAAAGCTTCGCTCCTTAGTGCCAGAAAATTGTGTCATTATCTGTGCTGTATGTAATACACAGGGGGAAAAATAGCAACTTAACGCTGTGCATGAAAGAGACAAACTATTTTCTATTGAAGGCGGCAGCAGATTAGTCACCAATGAGAAATGTGTCATGCAAGTCTTCTATAAATCGGTTTTTAATGGTGTGTATAGTGCAATGGGAATATTCACACCAAAGGAGCCCCCAGCCAGGGCAACTGTGTTGTGTAGCAGGTAAAGCACTTTAAGCAGTTCCAAGATAGTCTGTCTCAAGTTTTGTTTCCTACATAAGAAAAATAGGGAAACAGGTTGACTGAAATGCTTTGTTAGCACGTTAATTGTAACTTGCGTCTCTCCATAGGAAGTTTCACTTCTTGAGTTCTGGAGCCAGTCTGGATCCATACAGACAAATTACCTTTGCACCCTCATTTCTCATTGTTTCTCTTCCACGAACATCAGATTAGATTGCGTGGCACTGTTAAACATATATATAACATGCACAAATGTATTGATCAAAATGCCAGCTCCTTTTCTTCCAATGCAATGGAAGTGGATAGCTGTTTAAAAGAAAGGAAAAACAAACATAAAACGGCATATCTGTCATTTCTGTTTGCATTCCAGGCTTATAAAAGGCAGATCTCACTGAAAAATCGTATTTAATGTGGCATACAGAATTTATAGTGTGAGAAATGCAGCCAAGGAGAACCCAACGAGCATCAGAATCCGTCTGCAAAATCTGCGTTAGGTGCAAATGCACATTACATATTCAGCTGTTTTGGCTGTAATGAAATAATCTATTTGCATGTTTCAGTAAAACTGTAACTGCATATTTCTACCTCAAATGCCACTTAGATTTCCTCTGAATCTCTGGTCGCATGTCATTTACACAAATATATTCTTAGCAGCAGAAAACCAAATGATGAATAACTTCAAAGTTCTGGGAGTTTATCCAAGGGGAAACTGAGGCAGGCGGCCCCGTGTCCTCACGGGATGTTAGAGAGTTATTTGACAGCAGAACCCAGGTTGAAACTATTTTAAATATACTTTGTTATTTCTCTACTAATTGTTCTGAACTCAAGGCTTGAAATGATGACAGGAGGTTCCAACACAGGCCCGTGTTACACCCACTCTTCTCCCTCACCCTTTTCACCCCTCAGCAAGAACGCTTTGACCCCTGAGCGCTGCACTGCAGGAATCTGCAGGTCCAAGCGGCGCTGGTGCGGTGCTGGACCAGCGTTGTTATCGGTGCCGTTTTCCCTGCCCATGCGGTTCGCGCTCCTGTGCCCGCGGTCCAGCGCTGGTTGCCCTGATGTTGGGCGTTAGCGCAGAGCCGCTGACAAGCTCGGCTCCTCAGCTGCAGTCCAAGGTCAAATGGGACTCTAAAATATGAATAAGCGTCAGGGCTTGCTGGCACATCGATCTCAGGCTTTGATTACTGCCAGATCACATGAATAAATTAGCCTTGACAGGTGCGATAAATTGTATAGACTACTGATCTCAAACAGTAAATGTTAAAGAAGGACATGGGAGGCGTGGGGGGGGAAGACGCTCCCTGCAGATGCTTGTGTTCAGTGGGGTGCTCGGGGGGGACCTCCAGGCTGGAAGAGGCCTTTTGTTCATTTGGGATTCCGTGCCAAGCGGGGCCGCGTCTCCTCTGCAGCGTCGAGTCCTCTGTCAGGAGTTGGGGTTTGGGTTTTTTTGGGGTTTTGTTTGTTTGTTTTTTGGTGGTGCTGGTTTTTTGTTTTTGCAGGGTTTTTTTTTTGTTGCAAAATGACCACGTGAAAAGAATTGGAGTCTAGGGTATTTTTTCCCAATACCACTTCATTTATGTTTCTCTAAGAACTTTCAGCTTTCTTATATCTAGAATCAAATATTATGATGCTTTCCAATATAAGACACATCAGAAAGCCAGACTTTGTCACAACCATGTAACGTGCTCTTTTCCATGTCCTGCTATTCCCTTTATTAAACACGCCTCTCTGCAGCATCACACACACATTCTGTCTCCACATCTGGATAACTTATCTGCCTGTTTGTGTACGTAAGGCTATGTATACGTATTTATATGTACGCAGAGGCCATGGACCAGGGCTTGGTTTGGGTCGTTCCTTCTCTCAGGGATTCTGTGAAACAGTTGGATGTTTGCTGAACCACTAAACTTCATAGGAGAGTTCATAAAAAATGCATTATTTCAAATACAAAAGCTTTTTTTTTTCCAAAACCAGAAAGGTATGGAAATGCTGTATTTTGTAGCAAAGGAATTAAAGAGAGAAACTGTGTTTTGGCTTCAATTAATTTTGCAAAATGAAAGTCAAACAGAGTCTTTAAATAAGGTGGGGTTTAAATTTTCATTGTGAACACTTTGCATAGCTCCAATTATCTTAACTACAAATGTATGTTCATTACTTTTGCACATAAAGTGTTCCGTTAATGCACACAAGCAATAACATATGTATATTTAAAAGGGATTATTATAGGTCCGTTGTGTCTATGCCAGACTGTTTGTGTGCTCTGATAAACTGATACGCCCTCAGTGTATGTGTAGTGGTTGACTACAAAGGAAGAGGTTACAGGAAGGTTTTCTACTTCCACAGGAATTCCTGTATGTAGAAATAAGGTGATGTAGCCAGGGGTGGAAGGAGAAAGGGCTGTTCCTATTACAAGGGATCCATCCCTCACTGTGCGTGGTCAGAACAGCGATGAGGAAAAGAAGGTAAAATAGGTATGTTGGTGGAAATGAGGATCAGCCACAGTGCGGAGTGGTGAGAAGCAAATTTCCTAATACGGAGGATTCTGAGAGTATAGAAGCTCTTGAAAGATTTGCCAATGCAGGCAGGTGGCTCCAAGCCTCAGAATGTGTGTTTTTGCCTGATTACTGCTATTATTAACAAAAAATGTTTACAAAGTGGGTGGGAAGAGGATGAAGATTGTGCTGTGAGGGCCTGGGGAGTGTTGTGCTAGACTTAGGCAAAGAAGCTGTCAAAGTAAATAGATAAAAGCCATAGCGTTTCTAGAATCAGGGCTGCTTGAACACGTGCCAGGTGAAATGAGGAGGGATTTGCTCCCAAGACTCGAAGCATCTTCAGTCTGAAATACTGCACAGATTATTAAGGATATGTTTTTGCATGCCCGCAAAAGTGCTTCTCAGTCTTTCTGCTCACCATGTCTATGGTGTTCAGAACTTGTAAACAGTAATTCTCAAATGGTAAACCTTTAACACTTCAGAGTGAGCCAAAAGATGAACCCTCAGGGACTTCCTGTGCCATACAATATTCTGTTGTGAGAATGGACCCACTGGATTAAATGCGGCTCTGTGATTTGCATATATTGAACTGCTCTGCTTCCTCCCCATTCATCCACCTGTCCAACCCAAACGCCGCTTTCTCAGAGGTGTGTTGGCTCTGGCCAATATGTCTGGTTCTTCTCCACCCTTCCTGGCTCAGCTCCTGCGGGCTCAGCGCTGCTGTGGGCACCAGAGCCCTCAGCACCCAAGCAGCTCCCAGGAAACTGGTAAATGTCTTTCACAATGGATGTTCCGAGTAAGGGGAGCATTAGAGGTTTGGGGAGTTTGTTCCTTAAGAGGACAAAGCTCAACTAGATGAGAAGGAGAGGGGGGAAAAAAGCCTTTTTAATAAAAACTTAAGCAGGAGTCCCCTCTGTGACAGGAAATGATACTGTGAAGGAAATGTTATAGTTTGAATGGAAATTAATTCAGAGGAAGAGTAGAAGAGGCTTATGTTTTACAGGGAGAAGAGCCTTTGGTCATAGGGCTGTCCTTTGACTTCTTCTCTGACTCGAGAAAGATGGTGCAGTAAAGAAAAATTTGAAAGGGGCAACGGGTACCATCAGTCGGAGACACAGTGTCCCTGCTTGCAGCTCCCCTGTTGTTTGACGTGTGTCTAAAGGGGACTTTGGGTGTCCATTTCAACAGGACTTGGTTGCCAGAGAAGATAAGCCTTGCTTTTCAAAGAGAATTTAATTCCCTGTCAACGTGGCTGCCCAACAACAGGAGCACTCGGTCAGCGGTGTTTCCCAGTGACTGACCGTCAGAAAGGCGCTCTAGAGTGACAAGTTAATATTTTTCTACATATCCTTTAGCTAGGTTTGAGTGACACCCATGTATTGGCTTTTGATGCCAAACACTCCAGAAAGTCATTTATAAGACACCGTGTACATCTCAGATGAGTGTGGGATGAAGTGTTAGGTGTCATTTACCGTGACAATGTGCTATCTACATTCCCAGCCCATATTTTAGACTCGTGTGTGATGTACATTCTGCTATATGTGGGCATCAGGAATCAAGGAGCCTGAGAAATTGCTGTTAGGGTTCATTTTCAGAGTAGTGTCTGGCATTGTGGCCGGGCAATTCCCATTAATATTAATAGAAATTTAGCAAATAAATCTCATTTAATAACTTTCAGAAAATTTACCCTTAATGTGCCTTACATTTCAATACGCTGATCTGTGATTTGAAATTCCATTTGAGAAGGGCAGTGTGATAGATATAATAACAAGAGATGTACAGAAATCAGTAGGATGCGTGTTTCTACATGGCACTGGAGGCTTACAGTACTTTTAAATCAAAGCATCCTAGAATCCTATTAAAGCAATCCCCTTTAACCTTAAGGAGTGATTTTTTTCCTAAGTGATCCACAGGGGATTTGGCTGTTAAATTTCCATTAATGGTAATGGGATTCACAATATTACAAAGCAAGTTCCCCACTAGTCATGCTGAAATTCTACCCCCTGCAGCAATTAATCATGCCCGTTGGGATCATTAATGGAAATATGAAGCAAATTATCTGGCTAATCATGATATGCTACCAGTTGCCTCTCCTGCAATCATTGATTGCAGGCTGGTTAAAGCCAACTTTCAGTTTTAAGATTTTATAGCTGAGTGACACAAGTCTGGGTGTCCTGTGGTGGTTGTGAATGCCAAGGCAGCTGCAGCTCACAGCGCAGACCAAGGTTTGCAAGCAGTGTGGACCAAGGTTTGCAAGCAGCACGTCCTCCTCATTACTTCTCCATCTTCCATCTCTTGGTGCGATGTTTTGGTTTCTCTCTGACTTGCATCCCTTGTATCAGGTCTTGCAGGTGCTTCCCATGAGGACCGTTCTCCCCACGGCTTTTACCAGGGTGTCCTGCTGCAGTTCTGCATTTCCTCATTCTGCCCAAGCCAGGGGCTTTGTGCTTGCTTCTGCTCTTCTGGGAGTCTGCGTTTTCAACCTGTGCTATGAAAATGGGTAAACCAGACTGAGCGCTGTGCTTGTGCTGGAGTGTGTTCACAGAAGCCTTGGCTCTGTCCTTAAATCTATGCTTGTGCTACCTGATAGCATCAATGCACTTACCCCGTCTTGCCTGCCCTGTTTTGCAGGGAGCATTCTCACGAGTCACGGGCTGGCTGGTTGTAGCCGCCAAGGTCACCCCTCAGAGTGCTGGAAAGAGAAGAACCACTTCAGCGTATTAGCTAAAGAGTTCGCTCCTCACTCTTGCTCTACTTAAATGTTAAAGACAGCAAGCTATAAAATTTACCCTTTCTTAAAATTTACGCTTGGCTAAATCTAAGTCTCTTAATTGATTGGTTTGGGGCTTTTTTCCTCGCTGGTGTTCTGTGAAGGTTTAACGTGCTGCCAAAGTGCGGCCCTGGTTAGGCAGCACAGTCAGCTCTTGAGGATATTCTTCCATGAACATTATAGTATCATGGTCAAGCCAACCAGCAAACATGCAAATCCAGGCGTGCCCTGCCAAATCAATAGCGTTTCTTCAGACACAACACTGATTTATAGGCACGCTGCGTGGCTGTGTCGCTTTCCTGATGAATTCTGCAGAGTGCAGAGGGGCACTAAACAACAGAGATAAATACTGGAGTACAAAGGAGCATAATACAGATTTATAGCCATAACAGAATACAGAGTACAGATGTTTTGCATGTAACCAAGGTTGGTTTATGAGCGTTTGTGGGCAGTGGTATCTGTATGCTAACAAAGGGCTGATTTTTGATGTACCTGGAAAGGAAACTTTTGACAATATGTTCTGACACCATCCAAGGGACACTGTCTGCTGTGTTCCCGAGTACATGTGTTTCAGCTCTTATTGGGAGCTGTCTGATGGGATAGGTTGAGCGTTGGAAGGGGAGAATGCTCAGGTTCACCTGAGTACTCTGGAGCAGAGACGTCATTGGAAATGGGACACTTACCAGAGCACTCGGGCGATTTCAGAAATCCCTCCTGGAGTGTGTGTTAAGTTAGCTGGGCACCGACAGCTTGAATAGCTTCTCGTTGTCCTACTCTGTCATTTGGCGAGGAAACAGTTAGTGCCTAATTATTAATTTTTACATACTCAGAAGCTTATTCCTGCAGAAGTCTTGTTGTTTTGGTTTTGTTTTTTCTTACTGTGGAAAATAAACCGATTCCATTATGTTGTGTTTCCATAGGGAACCTTACTAATGTACCTGATATACTACAGTTGATGGCAAGTGATGATAAGCTGCTCATACCACTGGGAGCTCTGGAATGCGTGGTTTATAAAGCCAGGTAACTCATGCAAGTCCCTAAACAAGACGCTCCACGGAGTGGCAGAGTGACAGAATTTTGGCTCCAAGCTTGAGACTGTTTGGCTCTATTGGAAATCCATATATCATCCTTCCCTCCTGGCATCTGCTGCTCTGAGAAGGTTCAGCTCATTGCTATAACAAGTTTCACCAAGCGTGGTTGCAGTCCGTGGATGTTGGGTGGATGGTCTCATCGGAGCATCTCGGCACTTGGTCTGATGTCCGTGGGTGCTACCAGACAAGGCCTCGATGGTTGTTTGCCACTCCCCAACTCCAGGCAGGGTACAAGTGCTGATTTGTAGTTAATGCAGGTGATCTTTGTAGCCTTTCTGATCAATCCAACCTAATTAAAGGAGTAATTCTCTGGGTTTAGGACCAATTTACCTTTCCGAGATGATGTGAATGCCTGCAGCTCAACTAATAATGAGGTAACGTCTTAGAGCCAATTAAGTGAGAATGAATCAGTAGAGCCCATTAAACTTGATAAAGTTCAATAAGAGAAGGAGCAGGTGAATTTTTCCTTGTTAGAAACTCTGGTGTTTTATGGAAAGTTAGAAACCTCGGAGCAACTTCTCCCGCTGCAATGCCAGGCTCTGTGTTCTGAAAGCAGCCCAGCTCCCTTAGCTTCAGCATCCTGATGCTTTCCCAAAATTTCTTAGGGCTTAGGGATTCAGAAGAGCCTGTAAGTCATCTTTTTCTGAATGTTTTTTTAGCGAATGTTCATGCAGATCAACCCTCGTCTGTGAAAGGATTCTATTAATAAAACCAGCTGTGGAACAGGAAGACAGAATAGTGTTATTAGTAACTGCAAAACCCTTTCAAAGCACTATTCATCATTGAAATAATTTACTAAATGGCTTCTGAGAAGAACTATTAATTAACTGGCAAGAATGAGCCCCATTAGCATTTGTTTACTGTACTGTGTATGTTGGCCTTGGGGACCTAGACCAGAAGAGGGATGTGTTGAAGAGATGCAGAGGGACATGTTTCAGCTGTCCCTTCCACGGGCAGAGCATCGCCGTTATTCCCGCCGCGAGAGCCGGCTGGGGTTGAGGCCGGACACGAAGGGACAGGGCAGGGCAGGGCTGTTTGAGACCCGGTTCTGCGGCTGTCCCGGCCGATTCCGGCCCCAGGAGCAGAACACCCCGGGTTTGGCTCCTCGGGGCGTCACGGGACAACATGGATCAACTTGTTTTCCAGTTTCCCATTTGAAGTGATGGAATAAAGAAGAAGTATATTGTATTTACCTGAATACTGAAACAACTGCCCACACAGTGGCAGCCTTTGTGATCATAACTCGACCAGTTCAGAGAGGGTTGGTAAGGCTGGGGATGAGCTTGAGAAGGCTGTTCAGAGTATCAGTGTTAGCAAGTAACATAAACCTCGGGCGCAATCCATTCAATCTTTTAATGCAAGATAACTACTAAGACTTAAGATGAGTTTTCTCAGCTCATGCTGTGTGATCTGCACTGATCTTTTTTCACAAAGGGAGAAAAACCTAATTGAATAATTCAGATATATGAACAGAACTGGTAATCTTGAGTGTCTTATGCTTCCTTGTCGTGTGCCAATGGGGGAAGACAGCTAGACACGTGATAGCTTATTGGATCTATGATATTATTTTCAATGACAAGATCTGAATCAGAAAGCGAATGGTGCATTAGTTTACAGGTTAATTTCTCGTTAACGTGTTATTATACACATCTTGTAAGCGGGTGTTGTGGTCAGCAATCCCCAGCGCGTTGATCCGGTCAGGCGTATGAGCCGCTTTCAGGACATCTGCACAGCAACAATCGGTGCTGCAGTCATTTTGCAGAGTTGTGGTGTGCGGGGTGTTGTGTGTGGTGGTTTTCCTTGTTTGTCTGTTATAACAGATCCTGGATGGGGTGCGGTAGGTCACCCAAGTGCAGAAGAGCTTTATGTGGATTGGTGAAGCTGTTTTCCTCCTTGCCTTTTGTCTCTGTTTACCGACTCCAGGTGTAGATTGCTTCTCCAGCTGACATTAATGCATTTTACTATTCAGTGTTTCACTTCAGCGTTTCAAAAAGGCAGCAGTAAACCGTTTACTCATGTCAACACTAAAGACTAAATCACTTCTCTCAGTTACAAGTCTGTGACAAATTTCGGTGTGTTTCCAGGATCTGACACATCCTTGCAGTGAAGATGTTAAAGAAACTAATGTCTTGCTGATTTGATTCAGAAAGAGAGAATCGATTCAAAGTGTGAAGTTAACGTGTGCACAAAGCGACCTTGGGTTGCTAAACCGTGATCTTCAATGTAAAGCCACTTACACCTGAATTAGAGCTTTCATAGCAGTCTGATATGTTTATTTAATTATATACATTCACTTTATCTTTTAATTAACCAAGCTTAATTATTTTAGTGTTGACAAGCCCTCAAATACCTGGATTGAAAGGGAAAATGTCAGATAGTGTCCTGCACCACTAAAACCCTTACATGGGTTTTCTGTTGTACTGTGACCACGTAGTGAGACAGGGGACGTGACCCGGGCTCCATGACTTTAGTCCATGGATAAATTTATGTGCCAGACCACAAGGACACCTGAAGGCTCTGGAGTACTGGTCTGGTAGTGAAGGGCAACCTTTCCAGAATGAAGAATTTATATAACAAAGACTTAAAACCTTAAAATTTTAAAGCTTTGCTTCTGATCTCTTTTTCTCCCCGTGTGCTAGGCTATTTCTTCTATTCTGCTTTTTGGCAACTTCAGGCTTCCTTAAAAACTTCCGAGCATCTGTGAGAGTAAGAAATATGTCAGATACGTCAGCCTAAGCTCAGGAGACAAGCGTCCATCTAGCCTGAGAATCAGCTCCAAGTTCTGGGCTATAAATTGTATTCTTCCCATTAGAGCTGAGAACCCGCAGCTGAAGATGGACCAAGAAAGAGCAACATTCGGACTTTTGAGAAATGATCTCCGATTTACGGTGGTGACACAAAACTAAGCATTGAGTTTCCAGCACGTTCATCACTAGATTTAGTGCAGTATCACAAGATAACTTTTTTGTTTAATGGCGTTGCTGTCTGGTTTTTGGGAAGCAATCTAATGTTCCTTTTTCACGTACCTCAGCTGGCCCTTTGTTCAAGTTATTACCCATCACCTCCATTAGGCTCTTATCCATCTGACCTCTGTAAACCTGCTCAGATTGCATTTCTTAATCCTGAGGTATGTCCTAAAGCTCGGCTATGGCCAGTGACAGAGGGGTTGTGTCTGATTCTCATTGAGAGGTGAGCACAGTTTCCTTGTAAACGAGATCCAGCCCAGCCCAGTTTGAGGTGTAAACCAGGAACCTGTACTGGATCCACATTCATGTTCCGCTTAAATTTTGTTTATTTTTCAGATGTGTTAAAAAGCCTTGTGTCAAATGTTTCTGACTTAGCAAGCTGAAAGCTGTTGGTGTTTTTGCAGACATAGTCCTTTTGGAGCCGTAATGCTGAAGAAGCTGGAAGGTGCCAGACGAGCTATTTCTGTGTTCATGTACCAGTGAATCGGAACAGCTTGCGCTGAGTGCTGGCTTTTCGGACAGCTTGGCAATGCCCCGTGCATCGGAACTCGTGCTTCGTGCATGTGCTTCACTCCTTCACCTGCTCAGAGGACCAGCCTGCCTAGTTCATACCCAGTGCCACCAAGATGAGAAATAGGGCCTTGCAATATTATTTTTTCCCTTATCTACCTATTCTGTCTCTCACCTTGAGATTGTACTCTTGGTACCTCCTGTGCTGCTGACTTGTGCTTTTGGTGTTCAAACTAAGACCCCTTCTGTTTCCCTTTTGAAGACCAGATGTGCAGTGGGTTTAGTGATGGGCTGCGTGGTCCTGTCTCCTCGGAGCTGGAACTGGGGCTGTGCCCAGGTCTGCAGCTCAAAGAGTAAATTAGCTGTTCTGGAGAAAATAAAGTCCTTATGACTTCCAGCAAGACGCCAAGAGGCTCTTGATTTCCCAGGGTCAGCTTGGCTGGAAGGGGCCGGCTTCTTGATCCTGCTTTATTTTGCAGAGACTGGTAATAGTAGTATGGGACCATGAGGAGACAAGGAAAGCCACAGCAGTAAAGAACTTTTATTAAAGTAGATATTGAGGAAGAATTAAGAGAGGCCAAGGAAAGACAAATTGGTATTCAGGGACTGAGAAGAAGCCACTTCAAAGAAAACGACTTGAGGAAAGATAATCTGAAGTCACAACATTAAAGGTTTTCGGTGTCCCTGCATTATCCCTCTGCTGTTTGGAACATCCCCAAGTATTAGAGCGGCTGAAATGCTGGAGGGGAACAGTGTGAAAAATAATAGAACAAAAATCCCTTTATAAGAAGTGGGTGCTGATAGCCAGGAGCATCTTGACAGCAAACAAGTAACAAATCCATTACACAAAAGCGAGGTACTCGAGTCAGGCAGCACGCCTGCGTGACACCAAACCCGCTGAACAAAGCTGCTCTTGGGAGCCCTGCCCACTTGCTTGCAGCGGATAAATACCACTAAACCCTTCCAAAAGAAGCTTGGAAAACAAATCCATGAAGCGGCAATCTTGGCTCCTTGCCCCGTTGAATGCCCAAGACTCACTTTGATGCGCAGCCAGTAGAGGCAATTCAGAAAAAAAAGTGAAGGCCAGGTCCTTTGCTGGTGTAAATCCATCTGGCTTTATTGCTAGCACCAAAAATCGAGTGGAAACAGTAATTTTAGTATTAGATGCCATCCTGGCCTGCAGTTTGTGCCCCCTTTCTTCTCCTCCTGGCTGGGCACACGTGCGGTCGCACACATCTGTTCTGCAATGCTGGGTGTGCAGCTCGTTCAGGGAAAGGTCAGGAAAAGGGGGGACATTTTCCAGATATGACCTGAGATCTCTGTAAGTGCCAAGTACAAATGTGTGTGGGTCCATGACTTGGTTTCCAAAGTACGACAATGGAAGAAAGAAACAGTAGTGGTAAAGCAGATAGGGAGTCATGTGCTCCATAGCCAAAGCCGTGGTAAGGGTCTGGTGTATTAGTTGACATACATACATAGAAAATGTAGGAAGATTTTGACCTTTTTTTTTTCCTAAACCATCGTGGTTACAACATCACTGGCACAATTTTACAGCGGGGTGGAGCTTGGTTTATATTATTCAGCTTAAGAAAATGAAAGACATTTTCCATGAAACTCTACAACCTCGGGCCGCTTTGAAAGAATGGAAATAGAAATATCAGACCTTGTTTTCCTGAATTAATTTAGTATTTATTTGGGTTTCGAAGAACAGCTGGTAGAAGGTGGTCGCTAGAGAAGGTGGCGCCTGGTGAGAAGAGCTGGTGGCCCTGGTTTGAAGGCCGGCGTGTTCCTCAGCAGAGCCCGTGGTCCCACGGCCGCCGTTGTCACCCCTGTCACTGCTGATCCTCCCCCAGGCTCGCGAGCCGGTGCCTGCCAGCGCTCAGAGTTTGTTTGGCAGGAATGCGATTGCCACGTTCAGGGGGTTTTGTGTTAAAAGCACCGAAGGCTTTCAGAAAAAGAAAAATCGAGCGGTGTCGTGTAAGTACTCCATTTTGAGCACCTTTTGATCCTCGCTTTAAAATTTCATAACTGACAAATGATGCTGCACACATTTCAGCAAGTACACTATATTGTTCTTAGAAGGGCTTTTATCATTTTAAAGCCGTGATGTTTCTCTCGGTTTTTGCTCCTCTTTTCTTTCGCTCTCACCAAGCAGATGCTTTATGTTTATAGATTCAGTTTCTGTATTTCAGCTGATGGAAATGCATTTCTGTTTCTTTCTGTCTGAGTGCAATAGTTGCCTGAACGTGTGCCGGTGTTACCAATCACCCGCTAACGGGACAGCCAAGCGCTTCCAGGGCTGCTGTGTTTGTGGGTACATTTTCCCACACCAACAGATGGGCCAGCATGGTATAACTCAGAGCTCAAACCTGCCTCAAGTGCTAATGTCACTGTCACCCAGGGCTGGGGACCTAAATGCTTTGGTTCTCTCCAGGGTTCCAAAAAGGCAAGAAAAGCTGATAATTAATTGATTTCTCCTCCGAACTTCAGTGAATTTCCTCTTTTGTACCTGCCTGAGAGTCAAATCTTGCTGTCCCAGCACCGCTATTCCTTGTGCTGCGTGGAGCCCTGGGGAAGCAGCGCCATGGAATAGCAGCCCAGGGTTAGGGTTAGGGTGCTGCCCTGGGGCAGGTTGGCTGTTCCGTGACCCAGGATGGCTAAAAATGGTGAAAGCCATATACGCTGTAATGTTCGCCGTATATAAATGGTCTAAATTGCAGTCTTTGAAGATCTGAGACTTAAATACCATCTACTCCATTCTTGGTGTAGCGA
Source organism: Patagioenas fasciata (assembly GCF_037038585.1). Lineage (NCBI taxonomy): Eukaryota > Metazoa > Chordata > Aves > Columbiformes > Columbidae > Patagioenas > Patagioenas fasciata. The sequence goes on from NC_092536.1 coordinate 1,124,340, forward strand.
TCATCCATTGCTGACATAAAATACTAGTTTGTCCTAATGCGTATTTTGCTCAAATTGCTGGGAGCAGTAAACATTTCATCGAATGGCACTTCAGAATTGTGTTTAATGGCATGTGCCCTTCTACTCGTGGTGATACCACGGGATACCTAGGGTGAGGAAGCAGTTTCAACAGCAGCAGTTACAGCGTGCCGTGCTGCGTCGCTCGGTGGAGCGTGCAGTGCCAAAAAGGGAACACCCTGCTCAGCGTCATCCTCTTGCTGTTACTGAACTGGGAAACAACTGCAGGTGGCTAACGAGATGTGTCCATTGACCCCTTTTCTTTAAGCAGTCCCAGATTGGCCATCTGCAAACTGAGGCCCCTCCAGCAACCAGGGGTGTCCGGAGGGCCCTCACTTTAAGTCAGCATCAAGCTCTGTCTACTCATCTGGACACAGGTTTAAAACACCTATGCTGTTTTAAAAGCAAACAAAAAAGTGAGATATTTAATTTCTGTATGTTTTTTCAGCTTCTGATTCTCCCGTGTTTTTTTTAACAGAAGGCAATTTTATTATCTGCCCTTTACCTGTGAGCACTGTGAGGTGTGAGGTGCCTTCTTCACCTCCTCTGCGTTGGGCAAAACCCAGCCCAGCTCTCCTCCTCAGACTTACAGAAATGCCCTATTCACAAGGTTATGCTGAATTCTTACATATATATATATATATTATGCATAGTTAATACACATGAAATCGGTACCTGAGTTTTCTACAGTCTCTTTATCATCTCGACGTGTTTTTTTCAGCTGCTTGCTTTAGAAAACACATCTTCTTTTTACTTTTTGCACAGTTTCTATTAGAAGTAGTCATGGTTTGATATTAATGTCTGTAGTCCTTCTGACACAGGCTGAGGCTTGACCAAAACCAGCTCTGCCTTGTATATTTAATGACATTTCTCTTGCTGACCAAGTGAATTTGTTCAGAATACAAAACTCCTATAAATTCTTTGTAAATCTGCCTCCTGTGTAGCGACTTGTGAAATATCAGAGAAGTGAAACAAGATGGGGTTAGGGGTTTTTTCCATGTTGCTAACTTAGCCTGCTTTTGCTACGCTCAACACTTCGGACAAAAGTGTTCAAATCAGATTGCGTTTATCAAATATTGTTTGATTATTCTTCCTTTTGTTGCTGGGGTGGTTTTGTTTTTCTGGTCAGATTCAGAATGTCCTTCACTGATTAAATGCCATTTCTAAATAACAAATTAACCGTGTTATCTACGTAGAGCACTCGGAATTCATCAAAACAAAAGATGGAGGCTGTTACTCCTCATTTGAAATGGTGTAATCACAGCTATGCTGGTTGTGTTTTGATTAAGTAGCAGATGATTAGAGAGATCCATCATGCAAAGATGCGTTCAGGGCAATCACAGATCTAATTCCATCCCAATATAACAAAAGTTTTTGAGCACTGTTTTGAAGTTCTCACCCATACAGGGGAAAATGCTTGAAACTATGTTTGCAGGTAGCCTGATATTTTAGGTTGGGCAGACTTTCATTTCAGCCATAGGATCACCCACCTTTTTCTTCATTTTTCTTTTGCAACTGGAGAAACGGATGATGGAGCAGGATATGGACAGGAGGGGAAATGTGCAGGGTTTTTACCATGGTGTAATCCACAAACTTCTGATACTGAACCACGGCTGAGCATCTCAGGACCACAAGTGTTTTTCTGCCGGTTGTGAAGTCCAGAGCTGGAGTGAAGAACCAGGGCTGGCACTTCCACTTGGGTTCAGATAACGTGTCTCATGGGCCGCTGTTGGCGTTTGAAGCTGGTCAGAGCTTAAGCAGTTTGTGTCCAGGGTGAGGTTGCTCCGAAGTCCCCGTGTCCCCGCAGTCATCACTTCAATGAGGGCTTTTTCTTCGTAGCCTCCAAGTGTCATTTAAGTTGAGAAACTGGGTTACAGTCTATTATTTGTGCTGTTTCCTTGGCAATACAGGATCATCCTCTGCAACACAACTCCATAAGACAAAAACAGTGCAAAATTTCGTTTTGAAGCTCGGTTCAAGATAAGCAGATGGTACCGGTTGGTTTTGTGAGGTCTCTGATGTTCGCCTGGGGTGTCAGCACATATCGTACCCAAGGCCGCTGCTCACAGACACAGAGCTTTTTTCCCTCGAGCATCTTTGGCTTGATTTTGTTACCAAGAGCTGCTTAGAAGTGTGCCACTTTCTTCATAAACTTTATTAGGTATTAAATTGTTTTATTGGATATAAAATTAGTTTAGAGCATTGCATTCCAGGCTGCCGTAGCTATAAAGATTTCAGCGGCAATTCATGAGATTCATGGAAAATTAGAGACAGCGAGACTTCCTAGGTAATCAGAAAAAAGAAAAGCCACCTACATTGTATGTACTGCCTGAGGTGATTACTGCTAATGAGATAAGTGTGATGTACTGTTCTGTTAGGAAAATTGCATAAGTAGGAGAGATAGCAGGCTCTTCACCAGGTCTGATCAGGGGTGTTTGCAGAAGCACATTTGCTTGTTCAACTTGGAGCTAAAAGGAGTTTTTGAACTCCGGTTAACACCAGAGAACCGCTGCAAGTGAGAAAGTGACAGTCTGAGCAGGTGGAGGCGTTGACAGCGAGTTGTTAACAAGCCAAAAACAAGTCACTTAAATCGGCATTTAATTTTAGCTGTGTGAGTGGTCCTGCTGTAGTCAATGGGATAACGCGGAGCTGGAGAGTTAAGCAAGCAGCCAAGTCTTGGCTGGATCGAGAGCTACAGGTTCTGCTTGATAACTCCTGGTTTACTGCATATCCTTAGTGATTAGAAGCAGAGGAAGATGTTGTTCTGTTGTGTCTTGGATTACCAGAAAGTGATGCACTTTGCTTTCAATGTTTTTCCCCTTGTGAAAGGGAGCTATTAATCTCCATCTGTATCTCTTGCACTGTAGTTATAATAATCATAGCCTGAAAAAGTTAAGGAAAAACATTGCTTGAAGAAATTCTAATTCTGCATCAAAGGGTTATTGGGCTGGATTGAGCCCAGCCTAGGGAGCTTGCCTGATTAATTTTTAATATGTAAAAAATATATATCATTTATAAAAATGGGAAAAGTAGAGCTTGCTGATTGTCAGGCTTCCTTTCGAGCCGCGGTATCTTCTTGCTCTGCAATACTTTGTGAATTTAACATGCAAGGTTAGATCCCCATAACTCCCAGCAGGCTTCTGCAATGGAGCTGGCTCATGGAGGGCCAGGGTCCTGACCCGGCGGCTCGCGCAGACAGCCCGGCGTTTCTGCTCCAGGTCTTGGTCAGGTTTAGATGTCGAGCCTCGCTACAAAGGCTTTGTTGTTTAAAAAAAACATAAGTCTGAAGTCAGAATTTTTCTAGCATTAGCTACCATTTGTTAGATTGCATTATGTCGTCTTCTGCTGTCTTAAAGAGCTAGGATCGAGAATTTCTTCCCATGCAGCTACTTATTGAACTGTGTCTCGAACTTCTCTCAGAAAATAGCTTGGGCTTCTTAAGCCTCACTGCATGGCGTATTTTTGAGATTTAAAACCACACTTGTGTTATTGAGAAGGAACACGAGTGAAATAGAGTTAATTTGTCAAGGAAAGAGAAGGACCTTTTCTTGTTTCCTTTGCACAAGCTTTGTTCCAGCTCAAGTTTAACCAGTCTGGGCCAGGTTTCCCTGCAGTGTTGTGTCTGCGTGTGAATGCAGGTGGGCACCGAAGGTACCCGACGTGTTCTCTCCAGGGAGCAGATGGTGCTGCCGGGCCCTCCCCAAGGGCTTCACGGGGCATTCTGACACGAATCTTTGTAGATATTGGGTGACAGTATTTAGATGTCTTTAAGAACAGTGTCTTTACAGTCTCATAACTTGGACGTATGAGAATTTATCAGCCTGTTTCCTGGGGACCATTGGGATCACTGACTCTAATCTGGAAGGAGGATCCCAGTTAAATTACACCGGGAAAAAAAAAATTCAGAGAGTAGTTCTTAATTGGAAGGCGATGACTCATTACATTCATCTTACCCACCCAGACTGTTGATTTGATTTTCCTCTGAACCTGACGGTGCGGCCGCGCGGGGGCTGCAGCGCTGGCCTTGCTCACCATTGCTCTTCGAAATAATGAAGGTGGGACAAACCGGGCTGAACTCAGATTTTGAAGTGCTGAGCGGAACGGACATTTCCTGGCAGAAATCCTGCGGAGATCAGCTAATGAGTGAAAACTGCACATGTTCTGTGCCGAGCCCAGCCTGGCCAGAGCTGGTCGCATCAGGATTATCTTTCAGCTAAGGCACCAGCCCAGAAATGAGAAAACCTGAGTTGATTTCTGTCTCTGCCATAGGTTCAGATGTGGCTTGGAATAAGATATTTGGTTTCGCTATATTCAATTTTTGTTCTGTGGCATATGGGAGGAAATATTTCTTTCTGTCCATGTCTTGTCTTTTAGAGGATCTCTAAAATGCTTTTGGTATTTAAATATGTGCACGTGTAGCATCTGGATGTGATTGAAGCTTCCGTAACTGCTGTCACACTAACAACCACAGAACTGCTCATTTAAAAACCTGAAATTCACCTTATAAAAGCTCCATGCCAACATAAATTACAGTCAGGCATTTTGTTTCCAGCAAAACTGGGTAAGATGATGTTGCCGCTTCTCTGTCCTCATCCTGAAACGTAGGTTACCATTCCCTTAGTCTTCCCAAATCTGCCAAAATGATACAAGGCTGCAGCTCCTGTTATTTAAAGCGTTTAAACCGGACTGTATCATTTAGAATTATAATTTGTGCTAATTATGGGGTGTTTACATGAGCACCTCAAGGAGCGGTGATGTTCTGGGGGCAGAGGGAATGGACCAGGACTGGCGCAAACACCTCTGGGTAAATCTTCACCCGGCCCAGCCAAAATGAACCACGGAACCGGCAGCTGAGTCTCAGCAGCGGGACCCGAGCAGCCACAGAGCCCTTTCTCCTGCAGAACCGTTCTTTAAACACGGCATCCTGCATATGGTGATGGAATTGCTCAGCATAGCTCAGCAGAGGCTGTGACCAGCGTTGGTGACGGTGACAGGAGAAACGGGCAATGGAAAAAGGTTGTTGCCATCACCTGACAAAGCAGCCGCTGAGGCTGGAATTCCTGTGAAGACGCCGGGGGTAGGCGCAGCAGAGCGTGTGGACGGTGGCACGGGGCAGCGCGCAGGACTGTGATACAGCGGGCACCGCGCGTCGAGCTCGGGGGGAATCCCCGGGGGCCTCGGCCGCGGTTATTGCTTTGGTCTCATTTCATCCCTGTAGATGTGTTGCACTGCTCGTCACAGCCCGGCTCCGAGACGAGATGGAAAGCGATGATTTAGAGGCAATGGGACAGACAAGTGGATTGTATTCCGTGTTACTCACAGCAAAGATGCTCCAGGGCAAAATTAAATGAACTGGAGGTCCAGAAGAGTGCCTTCATAAAAATGATGTAGTTTTTTCAAATATCCTTACAGATGATAAGGGAAGCAATGCAGCCCCTGTAATTGTTTTTTTATCATCCATCCTGGTTTACCAGAAAAGGTTTTTTAACAGAGAATTGTATTCAGGTTGAAAAAGAGAAGTAGGCAAGACTCTTGATTATTTCTTTGGCAGCCCAAAGTGTTTACAACAAAGGCTGCACCGATAAATAGTCAGATCAAACCTGGGGCTCGGTAAATGGAGAGCACCTGTGACCCAGCAGGGATAAAAGGCACCGGGCATGTGATGAAAGGATCACTTAATCCTGTGGCACTCTCCCCTTCAGTTCTTGGAAATTCAGACTTTAAGGAAGCCAAGTAGCATTTAATGACTGCTACCTTCCTCCAGAAACAAAGGAATTACTGGAATAATAGAGGAGTTGTTTTTATTTCTTCATTTTAGCCAAGCTGTAGTTGAAGTGTATAATTTGGAGTAAAACCACAGCAGCTGTCTGGGAACATAAAATGCCATTAAGTAACTTAATGGTCATTAAGTAAACTCTGTATTTTGTTTTTATTTTCTGCTTTTCCGGTCACATCTGACATCCGTTCAAGGGCAGGGATAAAGGAGGAAAGGGGAGGGACGCGCAGGCGGTGTGAGCGCATTGTCTAAGTGTTCTCCGAGACCCTCATCTCACGTGTCCTGGTTGTTCTAACCCTTTCTGTGCTAAGAAGTTCATGGAGGCCATGGATGTTTGTAAGGACAGAGTCGTCAAGAGGTGGCGTGAAGTGTATCCATTTTCATTTACTCCTTTATGAGATGGGGACACTGTTTTCCCTGCTCACAGCGGGCGTCTGCAGACCACCCTGGGGTGTCAGGATCAAAGTCCTTTGGTACGAGCGAGGAGGATGATACAGAAACCTCTTCACCCTCTGCTGAGCTGTGTCTCCGTTGTCTCCGAGGGCAGGGCCAGTGCTGCCGCCATTCCCAGCGTGGCAGATGTCACCACATCATTCAGCGTGGGGCTGAGGAACGGGAGGTGAGTGGAGGTGACAGTGTGAGCTCTGGATGTCCTGTCCTTGGCGCAGCATGGGGTGTTGTGTCCGGGGGGAGCGTGGCCTGGCCCTGAGCGGGGCCTTTCCTCCGTGGGTTGTTTTCCCCTCTGTCTCCAGCCGGGGCTTAGGAAACCTGCTCATGGCGGAGGTGCCGAGTGTGGGTTCCCAGCCCAGGAGTGAGGAATTGTGATTAATGACTTCATTAAGTAAACCATAAAAAGGAAAAATTAAGTGTCAATGTTTTCCTCATAATCAACTAATGATCTTTTTGTCTGTAATGGGATAGTAATTTTCAAAATAATTAAAAAAAAAATACAGATTTGGCTAAAAAAATATTCTTTATCTAAATTTGACTGTTGAGGAGGGAGAATCCATTAACTCACATTCTCAAAAAAGGGTGTGTTCAGATGTTGTTGAAACAAAATATTTTGCTTGATCTGAAACAAACTTTTTTCCATATTTGTTGTCGAACACCTTGGAACACCAAGGACTTTTTGGTTCAATTCAAAACCCTATCTCTAGCTACATATATTTAACTTCTAGAAATCTCTCGCAAACAAAGAACACCCGTTATTTGCTCAGCGCTTTAATAATACAGGACGGTATCTTCCCAAGAAGCTGAAGCCAATATTTACAGTGTTCGATTGTGAGGACGCTTTTAGCTCTTGGGAAAAATACTGCCAAATGTGTATATGTATTTGCACATTCCTATACTAGATGGAATGTGTCCTTTCTGGTTTCCAAACCTGAGCGCCACATTTAGTGTTGGGCTTGGCCTAGACCAGCTCCGACCTCTCCCGCCCCAGCCCATACCCATGGCACTGGTCGCTCCCCAGGAGGAAAACGTTAATCAGGGTTTGCCATCTGGAGTAAATGGGAATTGCCAGCGAAAGTCCCGTGCACACGCATCTGTGCCTTACATTTGGTCAGGATTTGGCACTTACTGTAGATAACAGGACATCACCTGAGTTCAGTAATCATGTGTTGGTTTAGTGAGCAGGTGCTTATTCACACCAGGTGAACCTGTCCAGTGTAAACAGGTGATGATTTCTGGATCTTTTAATATAAACAGCATATTTAGTTTGCTGATCTGATTTAGAATGGTGTGTGGGAAAGCACGTCTGGAATCACTATAATGATTTGTTAATACTTCTGCTCACGAACTATTCTTTTTTCTTATAGCTCAACTCTGATGTGTTCTTAATTATCCTCCTAGAGATCAGTTTGCAGTATCAATTCCACCTCCAGCTCGAGTTGTGCTAATCCGGTACAAGGGAGAAGGCGTTAATGCAGTGTCACCAGGCTGGCTGGTTGCTGTACTGATGAGAGATGGGTTCACACCGTTCCTTACAGCGGTATTATCTCCGCCGTACACTTAAAGCACTAAGACTTAGTGAGATTTATAGAACTATTAAGAATGAGCTATCAGGTGTATCTCCGGGATGATAATATTCATCGCTCTGTGTTTGTACAACCGCTCCCTTGGGAAGGTCATAGAGGAGGAACAAGATAGAATTAAGCTTTGAAAAGCAAGAGCACACCCCTCGCCATCAATACCTCTGCAGGTCACAGCTGCCAAACGTGAATTTAAAGAGCACTCTTGAGAGATGAAACTGTCCCAGCTCCCCAGCGCCGACCGTCCAGCGTCGGCACCTGGGGACTTGTTTCTGCTCGCTTTGCCGTCCTGCACGGGTCCTGCTGAACCGCCATCTCCGCCGTGATTCTTCTCCACTGCCTAAAGGCTTCGGGTGCCAAAAGTTGAACGCACAAGTCTCTGTGCACCAGGCGCCTGACAAATGCGCCTCATCCTTGGTGACTTCACAACGCGGCCTCTGAGCTCCGTGACCATCCACAGTGCCACTTTGTGCCTGTGACACCGAGTCCTGTGGCTTCTTGGAACCGTGTTCCAAGCTGAAATCAAGCTGGGACACCAGATGTCTTCACGGTTTAAAGTATTAGTAATTAATCTGAGTTTGTGGTGTTTCTGCATTAGACAAAGCTTTTACTATAATAGCCTTTTTTATTTGAAGGTGTTACTCTAAGTAGATCAGCATGCTAAAATCTGCATTGGGAAAGATTGGTTTGGAACAAAGCAGGATCTAATGAGCATATAGTGAATCCCTGGGCTCTGCAGCAGAGTCACAATAAGCATAATAGCCCTCACTGAATGAATCCCTTGCAGCATAAAAGCTTTTTCCTTAGGATAAAATAGCAACCCTGCAGGATTTAGTGCAGACAGTATGCAAAGATCATCGCAGAGGATGTTGTGGAAAGAGAAAACAAATGAGGACGACTCCACTTAGGGTCCTTTGAAAAGACCCTTTGTGATCACTTCATTAGACAGTCTGTTTCAATATTTTCTTATTCAAGAATGACTTTATTCCAATGGAAGCATCAATACATTCCACTCTTTATTCTTCCTCCCTGTGGTCTCAGCTAAAATGCCAGGAAGCATTTTATCATTTTTCAGCCTTCTTACTGCAGGTTGAACGTGCAGTAATTGTTATTTTTGTAGCAATAGACTGGACGTGTGAAGTAACAATGTTACACAACTGAGAACTCGCTCTGGGGAAAAAGAGTTGAGCAACTTTCACCTTTCACTCTCATGCTGGGAGATGCTATGAGATGTTCTGCCTGGTTTTAGGCTAATGTATTTGCTTGAAGTACATGGGACATTTAAAACATCCTTTTAAATCCCATCTTCTCCCTCACATAGCAACGAGTCTATTAATTTCTTGGAGTTAGTTCTTTACAGGCGAAGTTTATCTTTACAGAGAGATAGCAGGCGGTGAGTGTGAGCGTCTCTAGAACACATTTCAATTTCTTCACGCTTATCTGTTTTCTTCTGTAAGAGGTGAACAGGAGGGTCTTATCTTCTCACTGTTGGCACATCTGAGATCTTACTGGCTTGAGCTTCTGGGTGACCTCTAAGAAATACGTGAAGGACAACCTCGACGTTTGCTGCTCAAAGCTACCAGAAGAACTTTTAAAAAGCGGCTCATTGCAAGAACATTATGGTCCCATCACTCTTTCCTCTGAAAGCAATCCATCTGTAAATAGTAGAAAACCCTGAGGGAACAAAGCTAAGAGGTCAAACCCCAGTACATTCGTAAAGTTTTAAAAGCTAATCAAGTATCTTAGAAATTTTTTACTTTCCTACGAAGAGAAAGGGTTGAATTCAGTCTGGGATGAAACCTCTGAGCGAGAGGATCCAACACTCCCTTGACACCTCTCATAACACTATGGGAAAAGCAACTCTCTGCCAAGTGCTCATCGTTGGGGCAACTGGAATAATAATGTCATCCATAAACTGGTGGAGCTATCTGTTTGTGTTTTGTAATTGCAATGATGAATAATCGTTGAGACCTTTTCTGGACTTTCTTTGTTGCTTTTTTGTTGGTTTTTGTTGTGGTTTTTTTTTGGTTTTGGCTTGTTTTTTCTTTAAAGGAAAGGGTAGTTTGGATCTTCAGCAACAAGTGCTTGTGGGAAAACATATTTACCCAGAAAACTTCGTCTTGTTTAGCAAGAGTTAAAGCCTTGCAGTTTACTGGCCTTTGTAAATCCCATGCCCGCTGCGCTCAGGGAGCTCTGGTGCTGCACACTTTAGGTCATGGCAGACCCTGTCTCACCTCGGCTTTTCTTTGGTGCATGGAATATGATGTTGGATTGAATACTGTATAATAAATGGGGAACACTTTGCTGTAGGACAGCGGATCTCAGGTATTCAGGAATAGCTAATAATTAGTGCAAGTAAATAACTGTAGTGCAACCACAAACTCTGTCATTCCATTTGCAATTTACCCCTGATGTGGGTACTTGTTCTTCTTAATACTTAATATGTCTGTTTATAGAAAAGTTGATTGAGATAATTAGCAGTAAAAAAGCTAAGGTAACACGGCTATGGTAACATTTATATTGCTATCAGTTTTGTTTATAGCAACCTAAAGAGCAATCCTGAAATTAGAAATTAACTACAATTAGCAAATAAGTGGAGTGTCTCTCAGAATGAGTCGATCATGTCTGAAAACATTGCACAGTGTGATGCTGTGGGAGCAGAGCCGGGTCCCTGGGCTGCGCAGCCGCGCGGGGTGAGGAGCACGCGGAGCAGAACCTGGTTGGTGATGATGATGATGATGGAGCTATGGCTGGGCCAGCCCAGGAACACGCAGAGCAGAACCTGTTTGGTGATGATGGTGATGATGATGATGGAGCTATGGCTGGGCCAGCCCAGGAGCATGCAGAGCAGAACCTGTTTGGTGGTGATGGTGATGGAGCTACGGCTGGGCCACCCCGGGAGCACACAGAGCAGAACCTGTTTGGTGATGACGGTGATAGAGCTATGGTTGGGCCAGCCCAGGAGCACATGGAGCAGAACCTGTTTGGTGATGATGATGGAGCTATGGCCAGGCCATCCCAGGGCATCTTTCAAGCCTCTATCTGCTTCTCTTTGAGCGGAGCCTGTGCTGCCAGCCCAGCCCTTGCCCTCCGGGACAGGTTTGATGGGTACATGCTGCAATGCCAGAGCAAAGTTTATGAGAGAGGATTTGCCTTTCCATTGGGGAAAAGAGGACAGGGTTTGCTTGTCAGTGATGAATAGGGAGTGGCTCAGAGAGACCCTTCAGCCTCCATGTTCTCAGTAAATGAACCTTGAAACAGACGGTGTTGGCAACGATAATGAGACAAGTAACTTGGGGTGGAATGTGTTGTTATCCCTTTTAGCCGGGATATGGAGAAATGGTGGCAGGATGATGTATTCCTGGTGAGACACAACTGTCTAACTGCTTCCTCACTCCATATGCTGTACATCCCACCCTTATCCTGGGAAACAGCCCCCACTGGTGTTAATTGGAGAAAAAAGGTATTCATCCGGGGTAATTCAGCATGTTTATAGGAAACAAAATTTCCTTGATGATTTCCTGGCTGTTTCCTTCATTTCTGTTCTTCAGATTTTGTCTCTTTCAAGAGCAAAATAGGGCAGAGGGACAGTGGCTGAACGGAGATGTGAAGCAATGCAGACCTGCGCCGGGGCGGTCACATCGCAGGCAGCTCCGCTGGTGCTGAGCATCGCCCGCCTGGGGCTGCTCCTCCTCCCGCTGTGCCTTGTTCAGAGCCGGGTGTCTGAGCTCCCTGGGGATTCATCTGCCGGGAATTTACTGCTGATAAATACCCGTTTGTGTTGAATTTACAGATGAGCTAAACTGTTTCCTTTAATGTTGCAGTTTAGTACCTTTTTCTTTTCAGGTTTGTATGAGCACTGGCATTTGAAGGAAATAAATCTGTCGCTCAGATAATGTATTTGCTTTTGGCACCAAAATATATAAATAAAAATTACAAGGTCATTAACCATATCAAGAGAAAAAAGTAAAGCTGTGCATTCGATAGCTGACTTCCAGGATGGCTTGGGCAAAGAGCAGTATATTAAAGTGTACTGCTCGTTTCCCATTCTGATCATGAAAATCAGTTAATTCCTTTCTTTTTTGTAGCACTAGAAGCCCTCAGCATACGTCAGTCCAAATTTACGAACAGTGTGTTTATCAGTGTATTTCATTGATCAAATGTAAATTCCAGTGGCCGGTGATTTACTGCAGAACTGCTTGGGAAGCAGCAAATAAATATTACCTCATGAAGTATTACAGAAAACAAAAAAAGGCCAAACTGGGGGAGGAGATTTTCATCCTCCTCTTCCCCAGCAATTTACCTTTGTCCCCGAGGAGGAAGGTTAGAGCAGAACTGCCCCAGGGTGCTCGGGAGCGCATCCTCCCTGGAAAGGAGCTCCGTGCTCAGTCAAAGGCAGCCTGGCAAGCAGTGGGTTATCGCTTGTATTTCAATATCCTTTATTTATTTCAGCTCCTATAGTTCTGGGTGCAGATGCGAAGGAACCAAAATGCATTAGGCTCATTCCGAATGTTGCTGATTTGAAGGAACAGGTCCATGGACAGTCAATAACCAACAGGAAAATGTGTGACGGTGTGGACGTGGTGGCACCGGGACGGCTGGGTGATGCCGTCTCCGCTTGGCCCCTCTTATCCATCTTCATCAACTCAGGGACAGATAACTCGTCGTTTCTTGGTTCTGTCACTGCTGTCCCTGTGTGAGCACAGCGCAGGAAACGTTTGGTGCGCTCGCAGCACTGCCACACCTGCCACGGCCTCTGTGCTACATAAATACAGGTTTTGGTTAATGGCCAGATTTACCCATTCATGCCCTGCTCAGATTAGTGTCTTATTCTCAGCTAAAATTTCCACGGGACATCCTGTACCAGGTGTATCTTGTATCTTAGTGAAGATGGGATAAGGGTGTTTGTGAAGGGAGAACCGCTGTGAAAACCAGCGAAGCCTGCAGGCACTGATCAGAAAAAGAGAAGAATAATTGACTGACTCACAATCAAAGTCTACGCTTCCATAAATAAGCATGTTTCCATGCCTTTTGGGCTTTTTTTCCTGTTGATATTGTGTATGTGGGTAATTTGTTTCCTTCTCTTTCCCAAAGGTGATGTTCAAATCCCCACATAAAAGGCACTGGTATGGAACAGGTCATCTGAAATGCTTATTTTACACCTAAACATGTATCAGATTTTTCTGGCAGTCACGTTTAAGCTATTAAAGTTTGTTCATTGATTTGAAGAGCTGACACAGTGCCAAACACAGCCAGTGGATACAACTGCTCTGTGCCGAGGTTTCAGTAACAAGCACTGGGTGAAATTAGTCCCTGTGATAGAGGTTACCACCCTATCACTTGTCTTCTGCCTAATGCTTCCAGGAACAGTGACATTATGGGGAAAGACTTGCTTATTTATGTCACGTAGACATGTGTACCTAACAGAGGCAGCTGCGTTCATGTCGGATTCATGTATGGTTGCCAGCGCAGGTAAATCTGGTGATTGCTCTGAATCATTCGACAGTGCCCGTGTCCACCCAGGGAACACTACCCAGAACAGCTGAAAAGCAGCAGTTGTATCACCTCAAGAAGAAATTTAAAAAGTAAAATAAACTAAAAAGTCCTGTAATTGTTTTTCCTCCGCTCCCCAGGTGTGGCAGTGCGGAGGGAGCATGGAGGTGCTGCCCTGTTCCCGCGTGGCACACATCGAGCGCACAAAGAAGCCCTACAACAACGACATCGATTACTATGCAAAGCGCAACGCCCTGCGCGCCGCCGAGGTCTGGATGGACGACTTCAAGTCCCACGTGTACATGGCGTGGAACATCCCCATGGCGGTAAGCGCGGGTCGCGCTCCCTGCCGAGCAGAGTGGGGGCTGGGGTCCCCAGTGAGCTCTGTGAGCTGCAGGACGGCGCTACAGTCGTACAGGGGGTGGCAATTGTAAGTGGGGGGATCTTGGGGCAAGAGCGCTCTCGTGCTGGTGCAGGCTCAACACGGAGGGTAGTGCCGTATAAACGTGCTTCCTCGGTATAAGTTTTGTTGTGTGCTCAGAGAGGTGACACAGGCTTATAATTTCTAGAGCACGATGTTTCGGGTTTATGTGCTTCCTCAGAAGAAGCCGTTAATTTGGGATGCCATTAAACTTTGAGGTGTTCATATGCTACAGTGGTGAGGGCTGCAGAAATGTCCATAAATAAATACCATTCATCATGAGAGTCAGTAGATCTCACCAGCATAAAAACCAAAGTATGTGATAAAAGAATCACACATTAACCAGCTTTATTGTCTGCGGGCTGAGAGTTGCGATGTGGACACGTTCTGTTTCTTGCTTTGCAAAGGAATTGTAGATGGCATGTGGGGGCCTCTAGTAATCCATGTCATATAAATATTAGATAAACTGTAGGTTCAATTTATGTCTCTATTCTGTAAGTACGTCACATGCTACATCTCCATTGTGCGTAACTGTTGGAGAGCAGAGGTGTGTGTTCGGTGCGGTTGGGTGGAAGCCGACTGCTGCCGTGTCCATCAGTGGCGTTTGCATCAAATGATTCGTGTGCGGGGCACAGGGAAGTACACTGTTCCGTAGGTACGGATGGCTCAGTTAACCCTGCTGTGAGGCGTTCGTTCGAAGCTGATTGAAGAAATGGAAACAGGAATGTTCCTATCAGAACAGCAAAAATCACCAGCCCAACAGTGTCTTTGTGAATATTCAGTTATGGCCCAGAGTCCATCAAAGTCAAGGGAGTCTTGTCAAAGACTTGATCAGGTTTGGTCTGTGTCCAAAATACCCACTTGTACTTTGGTACCTGGGTAATATATCAAAACCCCATTTTTATTCATTCCTGTTGTAGTTTTGAAAATACATGTACCTGAAGGAGCAAGGTTCTATTTCTCCCTGTGTGATGTCTGAAATGTCTGATGTTCACACATGGCCAAATTTTGCTTGCTGCTGTTCAGTACTGGACGTGTGGTGCTATCTTGAAAGCTGGGTCTCTATGGAGATGTGTTGGTGACTTCTTTTGGCAAGAGAGGTCATTGCAGAGAATTATTTTGTTGTCTTAACAAGGCAATACTGCAGAACTTCTTTCCCATACAAGATTTCCACAGAAGACAGAGCAGCATCCATCTAAGTTTTTAGGGGCATTTTGGCCTTGTCTGCATCCATTTGATAAAATGGTATGTTTCAAATAGGAGAAGAAAAAGAAGTAACCTTGGTAAATTTGTTTGCTTGATGACTTCTGTAAATGAATTCTGAGAAAAGACATTTAAATAAGCATTTACACCAAAACATGATTTCCTTTAATCTCTCGAAGATTACTTATTTTTGTAGTTTTCTGCACCGAGCTGTACAGCAGTGCTTGAAAGAAAATAAAAAGGGGGGGCACATCTACATTAAGAGACATAAAATCAGCGTAAGTATTGAACATCAAAATTTTCTTTCCATAAAATAAATTGATTGATAAAATGTGCATCATAAAAATAACCCCATTCGGTTTCAGGAAAAAGAAGCTGGTATTAATATTCAGAGTTATTCCACTGTAGCGTTCAGGCTGGGTGACTAACAAGTACTGTGCTGCTATAAGCCGTGAGAAAAACCTTCTGCAGAACCAGGAACCTCGCTGCCTGCTTGCAAAGAGCCCATCCACATACTCAATTCTGTGGACATTTCATTCTCGTACCCCGCACACGACGAGTGCAGCTCGTACAGAGCCAGGCACAGCGTGTTCAGAGCTGTCCAATTTTCCACTCCTGTGGTCTGCAGGAATGGCCCTGCAAACAGGGCACCCTCCCTTAGAACGGGCAGAAAGGGGCAGGTCAAATACATCTATTCTTCCATGCCAAAACCTATCCAAATAAACACTTTCACAGCTCGCACCGTCTTTTCCACAACTCGTTCCCTTCTAAGTTCTTGAGGATCTGTGCATAACATGTATCTCGATTAGCAGGACACGTCTATAAGATCATATTCCCATAACCTTCAGCAGCCGGTCGGTACAGCTTTAGTTAACCAGTATAGCTTTTTAGTTAACCAAATATTTCGTATGCCCCTGCTTATGATCTATTCCTCAACTATTTCAGTGATAAAGGAATCTTATATTGAATGATTTATGGTGCTGAGTGCCTCCGAGAGTTGCTCTCCTCATACGTAGCCCGAAGTAGCAGGTAAATTACCATCCATTGGAATGGATGCTGCATCGAGCTCGTGACACAGTATGCAGCAGCACGCAGCAGCGAGCGCAGCAAGCTCCGTATGTGGCAAATAGAAAAACCTGTTCAGTATTACACTTGTATTGTCTCCTGAAAACCAGGCGTCTGTTGGGGATTCTCGTAAAGCCTGAGCTAAGTTTGCTGCTGCCTTGCAGCCCTGCGTTAGACCTCATTTGTAAAATGTACAGAGACCTTTCTGGAGGAAACGTAGAGGGCACTAAACAAAGCTCCGCACAGAACTCCCCAGATTCCGTCCATTTGATTCATACGGTGTCGGAGAAGATTTTTAGATGAGGTAACTCTCACTGTCTTAACGTTGAACTGTGATTTATTATGGTTTAAATCAACAGACTGACTCAGGACCTGGCATTTTTTAAATGGCTCATTTTGATCGTGTTGAGTTGACTCTTCCAGCCTATGTTTTCACGGGGTTTGGAATCAAACATGAATTAAATTCTGAAGTAGAATTATAAGAAGGTTTTGAGTTTAACTGCGTTATATGGCTCAAGTCTGCAAATGAGCTCCAGTTCCAGTAAAAACTGAATGCTGGTCTAAGCAAATGTTTAATGGAGCTTAATGACTTTTTGAGCAGTTCTGCTTTGATGTTCTAACAGGCCTGTTTGATCTCATTTACATTTGTGAATATCCAAGGCTTTTGCTGCAGTAAACTGTGATCAAGATGCCATATCTTAGAGCAGAATTACCGCCTAAATTCCTAACAAATCTGAAAGCAAAGGAGTTCAGGTTTGATTGCAAACATTTAGAATTGCTCTAAATAACAACACTCTTATTGTGTTCTTTTTATTTTGATTTATGTCTGGTTTTTGCTTGTTCGTTATCCTTCTTTTTCCACTGACTTTCATTAATATTTATTGTCTGTTCTCAGGAGCAGCTGCTTGATGAGCTGCTACTTAAAACTGAGAAAGAAGAAAGGAAAACACAGCTTGGTACACAGAATGGGCTCCAGTTGGGTTTCAGTAAAAAAACAAAGACTCATAAAGTCAAGGCAGTGAGATTTCTTGATTTCTGCTTTGTAGAACCCTGGAGTTGACTTTGGAGACGTTTCTGAGAGAATAGCCCTACGGCAGCGGCTGCAGTGCCGGAGTTTCAAGTGGTACTTGGAGAACGTCTATCCTGAAATGAGGGTTTATAACAACACCGTCACCTACGGAGAGGTACTGTGTGTCTCTGGAAATGCATCCCGGCTGCGCTGGAGCAGCCTTCATCTCAGGTCTGTGTGCTCAGGTGATGGATTTCCAGCTCCAGTTGTGTCCCAGCTGCTCTGAGGAGCGGAGTGGACGGGTCCCTGAATCCCAACATGTCAGAAACGTGGAGATGTTTCCATTCAGCTTTCTGGATCAGTTATTTCTCTTCTATAAACCAATCGCATCTCCCACATATGCTCAACTCCAATCTCTAAAGCAGTCAGACATACCTTCTGTAGCTCTTTAAATCTATATCATGTGCCTGTAATGTACGGACTGCTGTCACTAATGGCTGTGAACTGAGCCGAGGTTCCAGGAGCTCTCTTGCTGCAAAATGTTTTTGAGATTCTGTTTTAATTGTCTACATGAACTACAATTAAATCCAAAGGCAATATATTTTGACACAAGACAATGAAATGGACACTCTTCCTTTCTGTTCCATTTGATTGACTTCATATAAGTCAGGCACTTCAGATATTGATGCAAAGTGTGAGGTTTATTGCATAGTATCACTTTGCATCCTAATATATCTATCCCTGGCAGTAACTGAGGAAAGATGTGTAATAAATTCAACAGGAGCTATTAGTAAGGGTCAGGCTCGAGGCGGCTGTGAAGTGCGAAGAGCACGAGCAGCACGGTGCTGGTGATGGTGATGGTGATGGTGATGATGGTGATGGTGATGATGGTGATGGTGCCAGTTCCACCGAGCGGTGAGCGAGCCAGGCTCTTTGTTTCTGTTGAGTGGCCATACGAAGGTTCTTGAGACACACAGGAAGTTTAATGATGCAAGTATCTAATTGATTAACATTTCTAATAAAATGGAGCCACACAAGCCATGTAGCCCATATAAACTGGCACCGTTCCCTTTCAGTCTTACGTGCCCATAACGAAAAAATGAGACACTTCATCCCAGATAGCATCAAGCTTGTTATTAGATACCTTCTCTTCTGGTTATTTTCCTGGAGGAAAAGACATATGGATTTCAGCAGGTTTAAAGGAAAATGCATGTATTGAGTAGACGTGAAACAGATTGAAACAGTAGTAAAAATATATTTCCTGGTGACTCAATTCACATTTTTAAAGCCATGTCATAAAGCTGTCTTCATCTTCTTTAGCCTTATAGTACTCAAGTCATAAAATAAACGTCCTGAAAGTTAACTGTTGGTGAGCCCCCTTATCCGATCCCTGTTACGCTCGTATGCTGTAATATGAAGGATTATTTAACGATTCTCTGGACACCTCTGTATTATGGAGGGGAGGGCAGGCAAATTGTTCACAGCCTAAACCAAAACTGACCTGTTGACTGTTTCAAAATGTCCATCTAAATAACGTCTTCACTAAGATACCTGTAAAAGTTGTGTCTAAGATATGTGTGTAATATTTCTACCCTGAAGAAAAAGAAAGGCCTGAAATTTCACAGGAGCTCCAGCCCCGTTTTACAGACCTGGAGCCTTTCGATGTCTGGGGAAGGAACCACAGGGATTTTTGACTCAGTTCTCTGAACCCAAACCCCAAGTGTACTGAAAGCCTTCCAACGCTGGTCCTCGTTGCCGTATCCTTTCACTACAATGTGCTTTACACCACTTCCCTACATAACCCTGTACTACAGCCTCAATTCAAATAGGATTGTTTCATATGCTTTTTTTATTTTTATATATGCAGTAGGAGCAAATAAAAGGGTGCAACATCCCATATCAGTCCTGGGTAGTTCCTATGATGTTTGGTTTACATCACACTTAACATATAGAGTCAAAGTTTATGTATACACAAGGGGTAATTTGGAGCAAAACTTAGCCTGGGTCTCTTATACTGGATTTTAAGGGGTTTTGATCCTTGAGTAATTGGTGTAAATATAACTCTGACCCATGGTCTGTGAAGACAGCAGGGTGTCCGAGTAACGTCTTTCCTGGAGCAGGTTCATTATTGGCATCCTGTCATATCTGGAGAATGTGTTTCTCAGAGGACAGTTTTACGTATTAGGAGTTTCAATAGGTGTAGTGCAGCTAAGATTTAACTAGAGGGGACTTGTGTGGTACAAATGAATGTGTAACACAGCCGTGTTCTTCTGACCCGGTTACAGGTGCGTAACAGCAAAGCCAGCGGCTACTGCCTAGATCAGGGAGCCGAGGAGGACGACAAGGCGATCCTCTACCCGTGCCATGGAATGTCCTCCCAGGTAAATGGCTAAAATCCCATCGTTACTGAGAAAACTTAAAGTATTTTCAGGAAAAAAAGAAAGGGTTGGCAGTGTATTTCTGAGAGGCAAAGGAAAATATTTGGATTTGGACAGTTTGTTTGGGTGAGCGGCTCTTCTCATGTTGATGTTACTCGTTCTAGGAATAGCACCTCTTTAAATTAACTGTTGTTTGGTCCAATAGGCTCCTATGCAGAAGTGATTCAGCAAAATGCTGCTGTGATTCCCCAAGTAGGCAAAAACTTAAGTACATATTTAACATCAGCTTCAAAGGGAATTCAGAATATCTTCTAATGCTTTTCTAGAAGAGGAGGTCTCATTTTTATCGGTCCCTGTGCGTATTATAACTTTCTTACAGATGTCTGGAGATTTTAAAATGACTTTTCTTCTTTCCATGCTCATAGGGATGTTACTTGTTTTTTAAATACGAGTTGGATATTATTTAAATCCAGGACTTGAGTTTCTTCTGAAATGCAATTCTAGTTTCTTTTGAAGTACCATCTGAACCAAAAGTGCATTAATGAATATTCGCATGCGGAAATGAACTCTGACCTTATCACGGGTTTAACAATTCTCTGAAGTTCAGTCATGCTCCCATTGATTGGGACTTCTGGCTCATTCATCACCATGGAGACATAACAAGAGTCACAAGTTATAAATATTGCCTGTTGTGCTTAATTGCAAGCTGGTGCAGAGCAATGCCTTATTAGGGCAAAGTGAGACAGACAGTAATTCCTACTGAGAAAACGTCCACCTTTGGCAGGATGGTTACGGAGCGCTCGACTGACGCTTGCCTGGTAGGGGCGGAAGGAACAGCCTCTGAGTATGGTAACTAAATAGTGTTGCTTAATTAGATGTAAATGAGCTTTTCAAGAAAGCTCCGGTTGGAGACGTCAAGGCACTCACAGAGCTGAGTCTCTCGCTCCATTCTAATTCTGACCAGAAAGTTGCAAATTTCCGTCCTTTCAGAAAGTCCCTTTGCAACCTCTAATCTGCGATCGTCGTGCGAGCTCCGAGAAGAATAATGAAATAAATGGTTCTGACTGTAATTTATTTTGCAATTTAAGTCCTTAACCTGCTTATTTGCCTCCATGACTCCTGTTTCATAGAACATGCTTTGACTGCCAGAAGAAGAAACTAGATGAGGGCCTAAGTTACTGTGAGTTTATTGAAAGGAAGCACAATGCACCCAGCTTTTCCTGGTACATTTCAGGTACATTTTCAGAAGTATCTCACCTCTCAGCATCCAGCTCTGACCAATTTTTTTCCATTAAGGAACAGGTAATTTTCCTTTTAGTAAGATGTAAATACATTGCTGGTAGATGATGCCTTTTGAACTGCCGGCTCCAGGCTGGACATGGCCAGCGCTTCTCAGCTGCAGACAAAATACACAAAGTATTGACTGCCCAAGAAGCTGAATTTGTGAAGTGTCCGGTTGAATCTCTCTGGCTCACTTGTGCTACAGGTCTGCATGTCCTGTCCATCTGCATCTTCTGGAAAAGCCTGAAAGGCTGGGTCTAGATTTCCATTACAGACACAAGCTAGAGCCCTTTTGTTACTACCTCTGCACATAGAAAATTACTCTTCCCAAACCATGTGAGAATGATAAAAGTATGGGAAAGGCAAACGGTTAATCTGCTAAATCATCCTGCAGCACTTTCCTCTTTTTTTAATTAAAAAAAAGAAAACGATTTTCCATTCTGTAAGAAGCACCAAGCAGCAGCAGGCAGAGGTGATCAGAGGTGATGGTTCATCTCAGCTGAGCATTTCACTGACAAGCATGGGTTGGAGCCACTCAAATGCAGCCAAGTTAATTAATGATTACACAGCTGGAAAACTTCTATCATCTCACCACAATTTACAAAATTAATTTGGTATGGGGACATGAGAACCACAGCTGCACAAACCCTAATCAAGGATATTCAAGCACATAGCATGAAAGGTGTTGACAGCAAGCCTTTTAATATATTAAATAAACGTTTTTAAAGCCCTTCTTCTAATCAGCCTGGTGAGCGCAGTTGTCTGTTGTGTTTAGCTTTCAGTTTTTGACATTTTTCATCTCGAGCGTAGGGCATAAAATACCCCCCTGAGTTGGGATTCGGGTTAGTTGTACACACCTATTGAATATAAATGAATATAACCATGGAACTCATTTTCACCTGTTGGGTTATCACTGGTGCTTGACGTGTCCTACCTCTCGCTATTCAGCTACAGTCTTGTTTGCTTTTCGTACACTTCAACTTTGACAAGCAAATTACCACTGATTTTAGTGTGTATATATATATATATATAGTTCCACTGAAACCAGCAGGAGTCTGTTAAGTGTTTAAAGAAAGCGGAGTTAGGAATAAGATTATTGTTCATCTGTGACAAAATGTTCTTTTCTTCTGCGCCCTTCTATTCCCTGCATACGCACACCGCTGATGGTGCTGTCCTGCATACCGGCGAATAAAACCCCTCTACCATTACAGCTCCAGGAACAAAACGCTGTGTGTATTCTCAAGACCATGTTTACCATGATAAATGACATCTTTTCAATGACATCAGCTTTTTAATTTTTTTTATTCAGACAGGGACAAGCCATTTCCTGGATGCTCTGGAATGCATTTAGGCTGAGTTTACATCAATTTAGCTTAATGAATTTGAGTTGAGCTAGGTCAGTGCAAGCCAACAGTCAGGAATACCCAGACAAGGTTTTGCACCAGTTTAAGTTCACTTTCTGCTCTACAGAAGTGTCCTTTTTATATGTGTTCATTGGATCTGAAGTTTGAGTCTAACTCCTTCCAGGAAAAAAGATCTGCAAATGCTGCTGGGAGAGCAATTGGAAACAGTCCAGGGCTACAGAAAATTCAGAAACAAAGGACATATTGAGGGTCTTGAAGTGCCCTGCATGGGGCTCGTGTTGTACATCACCTGTAAAGCCTCGTGGTTCTGCAGCACTGCACAATACCCTTTTGTTGTAAGACAAATTATAAAAATGGGGGTGAGGGAGCACACCGGAGAGGGGTGGACACAAAGAGGGGTGGACATGACCCCCAAAAGTGGAACATGTTCACAGAATCGCGCCGGGAGGCGAGAACAGCCCCGGCATCGAGATCAGGCAGAGCGAGCGGAGATCTCGACGATCAGATCCCGGAGCTCGCAGCTACGCAAATGGATGGAACAAGAGAGATGAAAGGCTTTTCTTAAAAGGTTGCTTGGGGGCAGATATTTAACATTTTGCTCGGTAGAGCCGTGGCTTTCCGGAGCTGCACAAGACAGCAGTTCCGACTGCTCAGAGAGGGTGCGTGGAAAGGCTGTTCTGTAACTTGCTGGAAGAGGTGGGTGAGATTCTGTAGCAAACCTGGCCGTTTGGGAACTCCTGTGATCTGTTTGTCTTGTGGTCACAATGATCCTCATGTGGTTCCCCTCTGCTCTCTGGCGTGGGCTCCGTCCTGGCTCTGCGCTTCACACGGTTGCTCTGAACAGAAGTGGCAGGTGGGAAAACAAACACAGAGTTTGTCAAAGGGCGTCTGGTCTGGGAGCAAGGAGACCACACTCTTTTCACAGCCAGCAAGATGTGGTTATTCCCAGCATGATTCTTCTGAGGTTAACAAGGATGGCTGCAGAAAACTAGACTCTAATTCAAGGGGTTTTGATTGACTCTTAATGATACCTCGTGCACTGGTCAGTAGCATCCAATAAATGGCCGTCACTTCTGACCTTCCTTCCCTTCCTTGTTAAGTAATTTCAGCCTTGTAACAGCAGTAAGAGCAGAGGCAGTGATTTTCCTGGGTGATAATTGCTTTTCTTTGGTGGCTCAGATCTTCACCCTGCACCATCCGGCTCCCAGCATCCCAGCCTGGAGTGACTCCGTTTTACAGCCTTTTGGCACCTGGATGCTGCACTTTGCTACTTTTAGGGTAAGAAGGGCAAAATATTCTGCTGATGTAACGGCTCTGGATGTAAACACAGAGTGAGAAGTAAATACTGGATGTATTGAGTTGGGTGTATTTCTCTGCTGCCAAATTAACATAGTGCATTTTTGCTTTAATGTGACTTGAAATCTCCCTCAATAAGCTCTGCCTCAACTGCCCAGAAAGTAGCAGTAATTAAGGGGATTACGTATTAATTTCTGCAACTTCTAAATTAGGATTTCATGATTATCACAGTTATCTCAGTGCAATGTGATAGAGAGCTGACAGAACCCCTTTTCGCTCTAAATGAGCCTTTTAAAACCGCCCTTCAGGCTTTGAGGCTTTATTAGAATACAGACTGAAACAAATTGTTGTAGAGAAAAATCAGATCTGGAGGAGGCAGAATAAAGGGTCTAAAATCAACCTTCCTTCATCAAGATCGTGTTCCCCAGGCCCGATGTCACCCAGCAGCTCTTCAGTGCCTTCTTAGGTTGCGAGAAATTTCCAAGGTCCCTGGCGTGTCTGTGTGTCCATAGGAAAAACTTTTTCCCTCCAGTAAAAATTGACATGAATTCCTGTGCATGCTTAGATCTTTTTTAATAAAAAAAAACCACCTCTGAAATAATAAATGGCTCTCACGTGAAGCCTCTAATTACAGCCAGTAGCATTTACTACATCACTAAATTGCAGAACAGGTAAGCCACACACAAAACTGCAATATCAGAGTGTGATTCTTTATTACATAGGGCTAAACCACGTGCTAACAAATCTGCTGTTATTTCCCTCGTGATGTCTTTTTTTTCCTCTCTCATATCTTTGGATACTGGTTGCATGGTTGGATATTTTCAGTAACGTTTATCTACAAAAACTAATTAGACTTGTTGCTATCAATAGCCTCTAACAGAGCTCTTAAGAACAAACTGCATGCCAAATTGACATCGTGTCCTTGATAAATCAATTCCTGCTGAGTGGGTTTGATTTCCATATTGATGACTTCACTTTCTTGATTGCCCTTTTGCAGTGACACTAGGGCAGGGAGCTGGGGGGAGCAGAGATGTGGAAGAAGGGAACGTTGTGTCCTGTGAGAGACCCTGTGTTGGGAAAACAAGTCTCCCAAGCTTTGCCCTTGAGCAGCATGTGCCATGGAGGCTGCGTCTCGAATCCCGTGCTTGGTTTTGGGCCCCTCACGCCAAGAAAGGCCTTGAGGTGCTGGAGCGAGTTGAGAGAAGGGAACGGAGCTGGTGAGGGGCTGGAGCACAAGTGTGATGGGAGCGGCTGAGGGACCTGGGGGTTCAGCTGGAGAACAGGAGCTGAGGGGAGACCTTCTGATCTCTGAACTGCCTGAAAGGAGCTTGGGGCATGGAGGGGGTTGGTGTCTTCTCCCCAGGAAAAAGCGATAGGACAAGAGGAAATGGCCTCAGGTTGCGCCGTGGAGGTTTAGATTGGGTATTAGGAAAAAATTCTTCATGGAAAGAGTTATAAGTGTTGGAACAGGCTGCCCAGGGCAGTGGTGGAGTCACTCTCCCTGGAGGTGTTTAGGTGAGGTTCTTAGG
The DNA here is from genome assembly GCF_037038585.1 of Patagioenas fasciata. Classification (NCBI taxonomy): domain Eukaryota; kingdom Metazoa; phylum Chordata; class Aves; order Columbiformes; family Columbidae; genus Patagioenas; species Patagioenas fasciata. Next base: position 1,149,242 of record NC_092536.1, read on the forward strand.
GATATGGTGTAGTGCCAGTGTTGGGTTAATGGTTGGACTTGATGATCTTCCAGCCAAAATGATTTTATGATCCTGTGTGTCAGACTGGGAAGGTCCCACCACACAGGAGGGCAAGAGGATGTGTCACCGGCAGAGGAGGCCGCTCCAGGCTGGCGCTGTGTCCCATGATCAGGGTTCCTAGGGCCATGATCCAAGCCTTCCCTTCCCTTTCTCCCACAGCTCGTGCGCTACAGCTCGGAAGGCGTCCTGCAGCTGGGCCCGCTGGGCTCCACCGCCTTCCTGCCCGACTCCAAATGCCTCGTGGACGACGGGAAGGGCAGGACACCCACTCTGAAGAAGTGTGAAGATGTCCTGAGGCCAGCACAGCGGTTCTGGGACTTCACACAGGTACAGGAGAGCTCAGGGAGCCTTGCAGAGACAAGGTGTGGGAGGAATGCTGCTCCAGAGGGCACCTGGGGAAAAATGACATCTCTAGAGGACTATTCGAGGAATCCCCCCTTCTGCTTTCTAGAAATAGTTGGGTATGTTTTCCATAGGTCGTGTGTTATCCCAGAATTTTCTTGTATTACTACTAAGGAATTTTGGGGTATGCTTTTGAGGATTTTACACTTTCCAGCTTTCAATTAATTTTTGGCACTTTTGAAGGCATTCTTACAGTTTCTGTGATTTCCTATCTCTTGGGGACTGTAGTGATTCTCTAGTGCTTTTTAAAGATTTTCTAGTGATTTCTGGGGAATTTTCTAGCAACTGCTAAATCTAGTGTTATCAAGGAATGGTTTTGGCACTTTGTGTGGGTTATTTAGCTCCTCTTAGGAATTTCTAGCACTTGATAGGGACTTTTATCACTTGATATATACAGAACGTTCCAGGCGTTTTATAGTCCTTTCTGAAGATTTACGGGTCTAGCACTATATTTCTTCTAGTATTTTCACATTTTCTATTCCTTCTTCTAATCCTTATTTTATTTTATTTCTCAGAACGGTCCGATCATCAGCAGAGACACTGGCCGCTGTCTAGAAGTGGAAATGTCAAAGGATGCAAATTTTGGGCTCAGATTGGTTGTACAAAGGTGCTCGGGGCAAAAATGGATGATTAGAAACTGGATCAAACACGGTCGACATTGACTGCTGGGGCTGAGAAGCCGCCTCTCCTGCCGTCGTCCATTGCTCTGTGTGCCATATCTTGCAAGGCATTTGTCTTAAAGCAAATTAGTTTGAACAGGACTTGGCTGTCAAAAGTCCTCCATAGTTGGGCGTTCAAAGGAGGAAGAGAAGAAAAAGGAAAGCAGCCACACTCATGCCCTATTTGACTCTTCCTTGCTTTGGTAGATGACCTGGAAAGTCTTCTGCTGGTTTGGAAATTATTGGAACACCGGAACACAACAGAAAAGTGGGTTCCTTAAGCTCTCCTGAAGGAATCAATAGACAGATGTTTCTATGATGAGTTGAAGGGAGAGATCCCAATACTGCCTCATAAAGAGAATTCTCTGATGGGCAGCTTTTTAGCTTTAAGTTATTGACTGGTGCACAACTCCTATGGTGAATAATCATGTGCCTTTTTTATCGTACTTCATATAAAAGGGGACTTGAAAAATCATACCTTTTCAGCATGTCTGGTTCATTGTACTAAACAAGAAGATCTGTAAATAACACTGGAAATATAATCTATATGAAAAGTTCCGAGGTCGATTGTTTAGGAGTCTCTATTTCTAGATAGAGACTATTCCACAAATGTTTACAGGTGGTTCTCAACCTTCAAGCTGCTAAAAGGCGGCATTTTAGAGACCTCTTCTAGTTAGACACAGGTAAATGTTGACTAGGTTAAATAGCTACATGCTCCATTCTATTGCCACATTTTACATTTCTTGGCTGTGAAAGCATCACAATATAGCACTTGCATATTTAACTCTTTGGAGGCAGTAAATGTCCCGGTAGATGGGGGAGTTTCTCGAGGCCGGGGTTGGCTCCAGCCCTGGACACGAGTCCAAGGCTGCACCTGCAGGGCAGGGGCACCCTGGTGTGTTCCAGCAGCTGCCCGCAAGCTGGACCCTCGTTACTTCTCAATATAAGTGAAATGATTTAGGTGCCATCTGTGGAATTTAGCAATTTGAATCCTCCATGTCGTTACCCGTCCTGTGAAAACGTCTAACGTGAGCAAACACGCTTCGTGAGCACTGTTCAGACAAATTCCCGAACAAACCAACAAAGTGGTTTCAGTATTTGAAAAACAAACTAGAAGCTAGTGATAAGAGGGCAAATTAGAGAAGAGCTAGGCAGCGTATGTAAGTACTGTTACTCTGGAATAGAACTATTTTAGTGCAGTTGGCCTGTTGACAGCACCTTTGTGAACCGGGACGGAATGCCGCAGTTCATGGCGCGTCCCAGGGCTGTCCCAGCCGATGCCACTGCCGAGGGCAGCGGGCGCTGGATGAGGGGCTGTGGCACGGAGCTTTTCATCACGGAAGATGCGGTCACACTGAAGGAGAGACACGGATAGGATCTGTGCACTTCACCATTTAATATTTTATAGTCATTTTAAACAAAAAGCTTTGTTTTACTGAGCTGGGGAAACAGGTAATTGCAGGTACTGCAGTACCGTGAATATTGGTGATCTGTTTCTTGAAGAGTTTTAGCCATTCCTATTTCAAGGCATGTTGAACAAAATAAACTGGAAACAAAGTTAATTTTTCAAGGGCATGATACGTAATAAAATATTTACTTTTAACATGCATAATCCATCAGTTCTTGTCAACTATCGGTTGGTATCCAGAGAGCACATCACTATATTTTGCCCCAATTTTATTTTTGAAACCGAGTCTGTAAGATGGCATCCGAAGCCGGTTCTCCTGGAGTTTATTTGTGGCTAACAGCTGACCTTTATTAATGGCACATGCATCTGGTTATGCCTTTTTTTTTTAATCCCCATGTCTTAAATTGCAATCTGCAGTTGATCCTTGGTTAGCAGTGGGGCAGCAATCCTCCTAGATCCTGAGTAAATGGAAGAGGAAGGCTGCATATCTGGAGGAACACCAGGATTTAAGTTGATTATCTTAAAAGAGCGTTGCATTTGCTGTTTAGGAGCTTTGGAGCTGAGAAGCCCAGATAGATGTGCACTTACTGGCAAAGGTTTAAAGCCAGAGCGACCAGCCTTCACTATGATACCACCATGACAAGTGTGACTTGGTTTTCCTTGGGATTTTGCTACTGTGCATTTCCAGAGCCCCGTGCCAAGCGCCTGAATGTGGCCCCGTGGTGCGGGTGAGGGCGGTCGGTCCCGGCGCGCTGTGCGTGCGGAGCCCGTGGGCTGCGGGTTTGCAACAACCAGGCTCTCAGTGTAAGAAGAAAAGCAGATTTTTGTGTCCGTTAAATGCCTCTGAGATTTACAGAATAATACAAAAGGATTCAAATGACTCTTCGAAGTGGCGCTGGTATTTTCTATGATTGTCATTTTTTGTAAGATTTACTGAAATAATTTATTATATTTGAAAAACATCTGTTGGATTATTTTTACTTTAGTCCTTATCTGTATGAAGTGCAGCTGTGGCTGTGGCATTAACATGGTGACTCTGCATGTGAGAGGGTCTTAAATATTCTCTCATAAAAGAAATAATCATTTTAAAAGCCTGAAGTATTACCTTTTTGAAACAAAGTCTATGGGCCTTTTGTCAGTATTTCACCCCTAAGTCCTGCTTAATGCTGTTTCAAATTGTCAGTCTTGTTTCTCACAGTGCAGCAGTCCAGATATTAGGAAAAGTATTTAATATCGTGTAATATGCCTTGTTGAGGAAATTGAGATCAAAATCTTCAGTTGCTATTTTGTTTAATTGAGGAGATTATGGAGTTAAATACTAGGTCCTAGGACAGAGAATAGAAGGTAAGAACGAACATCAAGTCTGGTACACTGCTGTCAAAGGCAAACTGGTTAGAAAAATACTTGTGTAAGCATGTCAAGGTCCCTAAAAATTAGTTTGAGTCCTGTGGGAAAAAGGACCCCTTCTCCTTTGAGAGATATAAACTGTTTTCCAAGCTGAATTGATTCTTGGCTTGATTAATGGCTTTGTTGCCCAGTTCCGTCTGGCTCTGCTGGCTCAGAGTCCTGGGGCACGGTGACCGCCAGGGACAGCAACAGAGAGTGAAGAGCCGACAAAGGTGTTGAAAACCCGCGGATCCCCGCCGTTACATCAGGATCTATGTTGTGCTCATCCATGAGGCACCGGAACTCTGCAGGGCTGTTCCACACCCAGAAAGCACAACCCTGGATCCACCGCAGTGGTCTTAGACACAACATGGAAACAAGCAATGGGCGTTCACCCATATTCCAAATGTGCTGAACTCTCTCATTTCAGTGGGTAGTTTGGGGCTTGGTGTGTCTGAAATCAGCCCTTCGCAGTCATTTCTTTGTATTTCTTTTCATCTCTCTGCTGCTCTTTCAAACCTTTGGTCTAGTGGATGAAAACCTCACTTGCCGTGTGACAGGGGGTGTAATCCATCTGACACAGGACAGCTGCAATTTGAAGTATTTAAACCAAAGCTAATAAGATTTAATGAAACAGCACCAGTCCTAATCTGTTCTTCAGATCAATTACACAGCATGTAATTCCTTCAGTATCCAGTATTCATTTGAAACGGTTCATTAACAGCCATACTAAAGCAAATTATGGCCTGTTTCGGGACCCAATGAGTTGGGTCGTAAGAAGAACTTTAATAGAAGTTGGAGTTCAGACGGAGTTTGGCATCTTATTGTTCAGTTAGGACACAAATACCTCTGTGTGGCATGGGGTTGGTTGGGTTTTTTCCTGAAAGGTTTTAGGAGGAAGAACAACTGTAGGAATGTGCTTAATTGAAAATGTTTCTAGCAACGATGATCCATTTTTGACTGCTGTTAGTTTTACTGCCTGCTGCTTGCTGCTAATCCAAGGCACTAGTGAGGCCGTGCCACAGATAAAAGCTGGTATTGCCAATGAGAAGATCTGTCCAACAAGCTGGGTAGAAACCAAGGAATGACCAGGGCTCCGCATGTCTCTGGATCTGGATGCCACCAAAGTAAGCTTAATATTATGTTCTCTCTGGAAAGAATCCCAGACTTAACAGATTTTCGTGGTGCTTTGTCAGGAGTACCTGTTAAGGAGAGCACCGCAGTGTGTACCTCTACATTGTATTTTGCAGATACAACATGCTTTTGTTCACGTGTGAAATTAGTGGACTTAAGGTGAGAGCTGTAGTTACTGAATGCATAAAAAAGACATGAATTGGCACCGTGATCTACCGCAGTATGTGCATTGTGCATGTATAGCTTCCTGTGGTATAACAAGGTTATTCTTGCCACGCCAACACACAGTGCGTTCTGTGAGACAGCGTCTGCTTACCTGAGGGAACTTAAGGAATAAAGGCTGAAATCATGGAGTTAATAATGCTCAGTGAATTAGGCGCAAAGTGCATCAATATTTACATCGTCTAAAAAAATGCAATGAATTGGCTTCAGGTTCTCTGGTCCCCATAAAAGGCTGGGATGCTTGTGCCACGTGAAGACTTCAGCTGCAAAGTCCCAGGCACCAGTGGCATTAGAAAGAGAGATATACTGTGACCTCTTCAGTAAACTGTGATGGATTTCAGAATGGTTTCACTAGACACATTGACTTACATTACAAAAGGGTCAATGATATCTGACTAAAGGTATTGAGGTTGTGAGTTGCCCTATGTAAAAACTGGTTTATTTGGCCAAGTGGAGCAGTTTATGGCAATTTATGGCAACATGATTTTGAGGAACAGAATTTCTGAATGAAGAGCATTCTTCACAGATGTGTACAAGTACTTATTACTTTTCATAGGGATACAGTTTTCTATTGGCCACCAACAAGTATTACACACTTTCAAACTCTGTAATAAGTTAAATTAAAAAAATAATGCAGCAACTAGAATGCAAGTTGTGACTGCAAATCATTTTTCATTATGTGGCACATCATCAAATCGGTTTGTATTTACACTTAAGAAGTTAATAAATTACTATGCATTTTACTGCTGACATGAGCCGCATTTTTTTGTTCTTGTACATTTGGACATCTTGTATTAAAATTCAAAGCTTTTGTACAAAGGAGAACTAGAAGAGCAAAGTGTACCCGCAGCACAAAATCCTCCTGCAGGAGGCCGGTCCTGTTCAGTACAAAGGCACCAACCCACACAGCAGCAGCAGCTCTGCTCTTGTCCTGCCCCATGGGACCGGTGGGGGCTCCGCGAGAAGCATTCAAATCGAGATCAAAAAAGCCGCACAAAAACATTCTGACCTTGCCATCACCATTCCTAGAATTATTGAACCATGGGGAAAAATATGCTATTGAACCACAGCCAGGAAGCTGATGATGAAAGTATTCTCTTTTTAGGACCTTTGCACCGGACCCATGTTTTAGCAATTCAAACGTGCAAGAGCACAGCTGATCCGTCATTGATGTGTTACTGTTCTAAAGAACACAACCAACAAACAGAGCAACTCACAGTTCCCAAATCAATGCCAAGGACAGAAGGGCACCCCGCACCCTGTGTCCTGGTAGAGGGCAGGTTTGCAGATGATGGAAATGTCACCGCTCTGCTGCAGCCGGGGAAGCTGTGGGAGCTCTAGTAATTTATACCACCTATGGACCTGGGCTGGTGCAACTGATGGTGTTGCTATTGACTCGATTGGCTTTTTTCTACTTCTGAAGTCACTTTTATCTGCCCAAAGGCAACAGGAAGGGGACATGAAGCACTTGTGAACTCTCTCCTATACTGTCATACTTCTACCAGGAGCCTACACAGCCCAGCGCCTCGGCATTGAGAACAGCCAGTAACTGCTGTTTAGAAGAATGAAACAGGAGACAGGGAAAATGCAGAATGATCTCCCCCTAATTTCAAAAGGGAAGGACTTCCCAAGCCAGAGGCTATATGCACCGACCCAGCCGTTAGATTTAATAACTACTGTGGGGCTCTATGTATCTAATCCACTTACACCCCGGATGTCACATTCCGTTGTACTAAACAGCACGAGTGGTATGAGTCGGTATCTCTGCTTTTCATCCCATAGGATGCCCTGTAGTTCTCTTATGGTGAAAAACTGCGAATGACTGTTGTCAGCTCTTTTTTAACACCCTTTCTAGTCTGACCTCTGTCATCATGTTTTAAAATACATTTCAGAGCTGACTGTCGTGCTTTTTCTGTGTCACTAGCAAACAACTTGATAAAAGCACAAGCAGATGCTCTGTGTCGTACATTGGGTGGGGTGATAGCATGGTGAGAACTGATGGGGTTCCTGAGCTGCTCAGCACTATAAAGCATGCAGGACTGGTTTTAACATGGGCTTGGATCTCAGGCTGCTTGTCCGCTGTTAGCGTGCATGCAAAAAGATTGCAAATTGTGACCAAAGAGCAGAGAACATCTGAGGAAGGACCCGACACCATCTTTCATTCTACCAGAAAGAGCTCCCTGCCCTGCTCCTCCTGCCCGGTAACCGGTCACACATTTCCGACTCTCTTGCGCTCCGGTTGAATGAACTGCGTGACACCCAGTGCACCAGGTTCCTCTGTCCCGGGTTCCACAGGACGGGGACCACCCGGGTCCAGGAGCAGCTGTTGGGTGCTGGTTTCCCGCAGGAGGGGTTGCCTGGAACCTTCAGGTGGGACACGACACAACCGGGCTCAGCGGAACAGCCGGACACGGCCGCAGCCAACGTACCCAGCTGTGGCTCCAGGACCAGCCTGGTTTAAAGGGAGATGTTTCTTTTGCAAACCCACACTGAGAACTCTGCAGAAACGTCGCTCTGTTGCTATCTTAGGTATTCCGTAGACTTAATTTCCTATTATAATCAAGCCAGCATTTCCTAGAAGGAGGAATGTCACCTTTAAAGGTACCATATGCTTGTTAAAATGAATAGCATCCAACAAAACTAGGTTCATGTAAATATTTTGTCAGCAGTTCTGCATCTGACAACAGTTGTACTTCAGGAATTGTCCCGAGTCTCGGATTTTCACTGTGCAGAATGAGTATCATGAATGTGGCTTGGTCGCTGTTTCGTTTCGGCTGTGTTAGTCGAGACTCACCTTTGCACCCTGACTGGTTCTATTGAATTTAAAACAAGGAAATAAGGACTGAGGTATTTCCCTGTGTGTAATATCGAGGAAAAACAAATTAAACAAAATGTCTTTGTGCCAGAACTGTGAACAAATCCAAGGAATTATTTCACTAAAACCAGCAAACAGAACTCAGCTCTTTTCGTGCAAATTTAGTGGAACAATTTCTGGACTGTGTTTTTCTTGTCATGAGCTCACCTTTCTTGGTTAACCATTTTCTCTGGCTTTCCCTTTAGACTGTTCCCACCTCCTTCTATCACCTGATTTCCCTAAGGTAATTGTATCATTTCCCTTTTTGTGGTTGTTTGTTTGGGGTTTTTCTGGTTGGTTGGTTTTGTTTGTTCACTGTTTGTTTGGGGTTTTTTGGTGGGTTTTTGGTTGGTTTGTTATGTGTGTGTTTGTTTCAGGTGTGTAACCAATGTAGATGACCTTGCATTGGAAAAATAAGCCTTTCTAATTAACAAAATAATTCTGCCATTTGCAGAACTTCCGGATAAATGTGTGGCCACCAAAGTACCGTGACATCCATTAGACAGGACGTGCAATTTTTAGAAGTCTATTATTTGCTTTAGAAAAGCCAAACAGAACTTCCTAACGGCCACGGTGTTGCTGACCGTGGAGTGAGATACCAGCCTGCCTTGGATGGGCCAGACGGCGCAAATGAAAGATTGTATTTTAGCGTTGTAGCTTGGAGTTACGGGACAACATGGGAAGGACAAGGCATGTTGGGATTTCCTTGAACTGGAAAAATGGGAGTGGAAGATGAGAGCCCGAGCTGCCCTGTGCAGTCTGGAAAGCGTAACCTGACATACAGGAGTTCACAAGCGATCAGTCCCTGGGTTCCGTACATGAATAACTGGGCTATAATAAAGATATGTCAAACAGGATTCTGGAAAGGTTTTTCTGCTTTTGCAGTTTATTACAGCAAAATCTGCCCAATCTGCTGTCAGACCTCCAAACACACACAGGTTGCTGCTGTGGTGTGTCAGCAGTCAAACATTTGGCAAAAGCTATTGAAATTCTGCGTGTACTTCAAGCATTGGTGTTCCCTGCAGAAAGTGGTGCCACCTACCAGCAAGAAGGGGGAAATGAAACAGCAAATTGATCTGCTCAAACTCCGGAAACTGCTCTTTTTATTGCAGGGCTGATGGGTTTGTATTAAAAAGCAATTAACAAGATGTTCAGGCTTTTGGGGATGACTCTGGGTAAATGAGGTGCCGACCTGGCTGCTCGTGCTCCGGGCAAGGCCAGCACGGGATGTTCTTGTCTTGCAGACCAAAAGGCAAAGAGTTATGAGAAAAGAATCTGCATCGAGGGTACGAATTGCAAGTCAAGTGGATCAGCTGGGGTCCGACCCACTGAAAGGCAGTGGTTAAATACTTTTGTAAATCTGAACAGCTATAACTTTGCATCCAGTTTTTCTCTTTTCACACAGTATAGGTCAAGTTGAGCCACTCCTGAGAGCAGAGTGTGGGGTCTGTAAGTGACACGGGAATTTTGAACATGTTTTCCCTTGCTCTGTAGGGTGTACGATCTGAAACAATCTTATCAGCACTGCTAGATAGATGTCTTAATAAGCTGGACTTAAACAGCCGGGTGGTTTTATCTTGGAGGAAAAAAAAAAAATAAAAGGCAAAAAAAGAAGCAATACATTTAAAATTCACCATATGCACTGTAACTTGCAGTTAGTAATTAAATTCTCACAACATCCGTTCGCAGTGCCAGGCAGAGCATATTGGCTGAGGTTGGCCTGGTTGTCGAGTTTGAACCAAAATGATTTCTAACAGCAATCAAATCCATTCTGAAGCGTGCTCATAAAATTGCTCGCTCAGAGGCTCAGAGCAATAATGATTCATATATTAGCAAATGAACCTGTCCTCCGCAAGCTCGCCCCTGAAATGTAATAAGGGATCGGTCCAAGGCAAGAAAGAGTTGTATTTATTAAGATGCTGAGAAGTAATATTTAGTGATGGGAGTTTGGGTGAGATCTGTCCAGCACCACTGGAATGGCTACGGGTTGAGGAGCTGGGCTGGGCTCTGGAAGCCCAGCTCTGTCACAGATACCTCTACCAAATCTGTATCCACAGGAGGATTTAGGTGATGTTACTGCCGGCGGTCCCGCGGGGCAACCTGAGCCAGGGATCATGAGATTAAAACAACAGACAAACAAAAAGCCCCAAAATTGCCCAGGAGCTGAACACCACGCAGACACCCCCTTCCTTTCCTGTCTGACCCTGAACTGGGGTTGCATTGTCCCCGGTTGTGCCCCTGCTTGGCTGTTCCCGGCACAGCAGCTCCAACACCCTCTGGGACACAGACATGTCCTTTATTCCTGAGCTCTCAGGCAGGGTGGCAACAGTAAGAAAATGGGAATAAGAAAGAAGCAGCAACATGGAGAGAGAATCAGTGAGGACTCGGGTATTTTGCGGGAGTGGAAAAATCTTAAATAAATATCTGTACAGAATCGCACTCTGCGAATCAGACATTATGGTCCATTTTATCCCACTGGTTTTGATTTGTTGCCAGAGGCCACTGGACTAACTGGCATTTAGTGAATGGAGGGCTGGAGGGAATGCGAACACAGCTCGCAGACTGCAGAGCTGGGACCCTTGCGAGCACAGCGTGTGAAATCTGCCGAGTGACCAGATCTGGGCGCCGCAGGCAGGAACCGGCATCCTCACCGCTGCCATCTGCGGAGTCAATGCTCGTCAAACCCACGCTGCTGCCTGCCTGCCCTCGAATGGGCACTTTTTTCTTTGGTTTTTCCTTTGGTTTTGTATCTTTTTCTCCTTTTTTGTCACTTTTGTGAGCGCTGGGCACTGCGCTGTGGGAGGCAGAAAGCCCAGGCAGGCGGACTGGGTGCGTTATAATGGCTCCATGTTCTCCTTGGTGTGTGGGCTGGAGCAGGCTGAACACGCTTCATTAACTGAACGCACTTTCTAGCATGCAGATATATTTACTTTCCTCTTTGAAGTCCATGTATCTCTCTGTTCATAACGCTATTTTAATGCCTCCTATGTAATATCCCTTTGGTTCCCCTGCAGTTGCATCCATGTTCTCACAGGTGCTTTGGGTGCAAAGCAACATTTAGTCAAACCTTAAGGAGAAAAGAGTAAATATTCATTTAAAAAAAGAATTCATGATGGTTTAAAGTGTGAGATGGTAACATGATAGTGGCAGAGCCTGGAATTGTCTCACGTGAGAAGCTGCTGTGAGATCCGAAGCAGAGATTTAGTCAGGACTAGGGGCAGCTATCAGAGCAGGCTGTCATGCCTAGAAAACCTCCAATTATGCACTAACTATCCACCTACACTGCCGAGGAATAAATAACTAACGACTTCAGCTTTACTGTGCTAAAGGTAATTTCAGCTGTAACCACTGCGCAGGCTGCGTGTTGCGTTCGCCGTGTGCCGGGCTGTGGTAATGAACAGGTTCTGATCGGCAGTGACCGGGCGGAGACGGGGACTCCAACTCCAGCCTCGCCTTGTCCTTGCAAACCAGGGAAAACGCTGACAAGAAGGTATTTTCTGACTTAAAGCATTAGAAGTATTGTTCGGAGCTGTAAATTTGCGGAGCTGTGGTCAAACTGGATTATGCTAATGCACGTGAGTGAAAAATAACGGCAGAAAATGTTTAAAAATGGATGGATTTATCCCTCAGACCACCTTAGAGCAGTGTTCTGTAAAAAAAATAAAGGCAGACGTTTTGGCTCCAAAGAGATTTCTTTTCAGAGAAGAGGGTTTGACCCCGTTATCCTTCGTGCGCTCAGTTTTTGCCACCTGTGACAGCGGCATCTCTCATGCCCTCAGTTACCCCTTGCAAAAATACCAAGAAGAAATAAGAGGCTCTGCCCTTATTGAAGCCACTTGACCCTCGTCGGTGTGGCTGTTGCAATTTTTAATAGCGATTCCATTTTCCATAAAAATACCATTTCAATGGTAGATGGTGAAAATGGTTTAATTTTTTTTTTTAAATGTAAAAATTGCCATTTTTAATTGCAATTCTCCTCCGTCAACTGAAGTCAGTGCTGAGTGCCTAGGACATAGTGAACTCATCTGAGACGCGGAGAGCAGGGAGCAGAGCCTGGACCCTTTGCCCCGTCATTCGCGCTGCGCTGAACACCGTGCGGCCCTGCTCCTGCTCTGACTCCAAGCAGAGCTCATCAGCTGTCACCTTCCACAAGGCCAAGCTCATGGCCCAGAACAGATGTGTGAGGCCACAGGAACTTAGTCCTGCCCCTCTACAGTTTAAGCACTAAGCTTGGCTCTTGGAGGCCTGGGGAAGGGAACAGCGGCGTTTCCCCTTGTTCCTGGGTACCAGAGCAGGCAGAGATGAGGAAGAAATGTTTTACAACGGGGATGGTAAAACACTGGAACATGTCACCCGGGGAGGTGGCAGCTGAGGATGCCCCTGCTCATGGTGGGGGTTGGACTAAGTGACTTTTGAAGGTCCCTCCCCACCCAAACTATTCTCTGGTTCTGGGTGCTGGCTCAGCAATCTCTCTTGGTGAGCTAATGATGATGGCAAAGTTTCATAATCAACTGTAATTGCACCCTCGGTCTGAGCTCGGGAGCTCTTCATTTCTTAATAACACCTTCCCGCTCGTGAATAGACTTGAGGTACCACATTGCTGCGGAATGTTGATTTGCTTGTGTTAGTAATCGCTTTTGTCTTCTGAGACTGAAAACTAAACCTAAGTGGGGATTAGCATGTCCAAAGATGATTTTTAATTAAATAATTGCGACATCTCAGGTGAGCTGAATTTAGTCCCTCATTGTCTCTTCAATGGAGGCTTGTTCATGAGGAACGTGGGAAGGGGGTGGTGCGGGCAGCTGTGCTCTTACACCTTTGACTGCATGTGGATTTCTTCTTGTTACTGTTTGCATTTATAATTGTTCTGTTTAGCGTGTCACTAAAAATATATTTGTCTTTCTCCACATGACGTTTTTCTGCTTTCTTGGGAAGCATTTGAAATGAGGGTTTGTTTGCTGGCTGCTCTTTCAAAGCAGGAAAGTAGCAGATTTTCCATTCCAGGAGCTGTGTGTGTTTTGCTGAGGCCCAAGGGCCGCTGGCAGTGGGGAAGAATGAAAAGAACTGACAGTAATTACACCGACACCTCGAGAAAACGCCGCTATGGCTGCAATGCTCAGAGCAGCAGCACAAAGCAAAGTTATGACATTTTGCCAAGGAAACCCAGAGCTTTTGCTGAACTCTGGAACCCGGGGGTGGTTTGATACGGATTTTGGGCAGAGAGGGAGTGTTTGTTCGTTGAAATGCATGTGGTCTGGACACATTTCTCCTTTCCTGTAGCTGTCAAATAATCAACTGCTGCTGGATGGTATTTTAATTAATGAATTATCATTAAGACTCTAATTCAAAATCTGGCATAGCTTCTTTGTTTGTTTCCTTTTGCAAAGTACAGAGCACACTATGAAACCCATGCAAATCAATTCCAGTTCTTTAAGGATCCCAGGTGTTGTTAATTAAATATTAAGGATATTTACCTCTTTTAGCCTCTGTTTAGATGTTTTCATCTCCTTCCTTAAACCTTCCCTCTGTTTTTAATGTGGAACGATCAGCTGAAGCTGGTGAATTTTGTCAGCACCAGGAATACATCTGTCTGATCTGCGGAAGGAGGGAAGTGGGGAAAGGATGAGAAGCAGAATATAAACAGGTTAAAGTATCTAAGAGAGTCTGACTGTTCCTACCTCGCAGGGCATGGCTCAGGTGGGTTTTTCATTGTTTGGCTTTGTGAGAGCTTGTTTTCTTCCTTTTTTCAACAGTAGCTATTGCACATCATTGTTTTCTTTTCCTACGTAAGGGCCTTAAGGGTGAAATTTAGAAGCTCGTACTCCGCTCTTGCTTGGGATAAATCATTTCTGTCGGGTGGAACTCGCTCCTGTGCACAGGAATCAGTGCAGGGGTTCAGACCTTCGAAGCGGGGCAGGAGCAGCAGATGGGTCCTGACACCGCCTCGTGTGCAGGGCTGAAATTATCCCTGCTTTGTGTGTTTGGAAACCTGGATTTGTCCTATAAAGCGATGAGAAAAATGGCGCACATGGGACAACAATATTGATTGCTTCCTCTGCCCTTCAGTGATAAATATTGCGTGAGTATCTGCTCATCCTTTGAATTGAAGGAGCAATCCAATACCCATTCTGCTTTTCCACGCTGGGTACCAGTATGACAAGCTCTTTCCTGCTCTTCATAAAAAGCAAAAGCCAGAGAGGTTTCTTTTGAGTACTGGATGACAAATAAGCGAGTAATGCCTCCCCCAGGAAGCCTCTTGTGTTTGCCTGTTGTATGTACCGTCAGGATTTTCTTTGTCATTTGATAGTGGAGAACCTTTTAAAGCCATTAATGTAGGGCATAATTTTATACCTCCAGTGTGTTCTCACCATTAGGATCTCCAGGTCACCTCCTGTAAAATGCGAGCTATGAACACTTGGCAAAGTTTGTCTGCATGTTTGCAAGCAAAGCTGCACAATCCGGCAGACAAGCTCTCTTAGAGCTTTTCAGAAACACATTGGCAGAAGAAAAGCAAAACTCGTACCCTCGCCAACATTCAGCATAATCACTCCCTGTACCAGATGTGTGAGAGACAGAGCACCTGATTATTACGTAAGAATTTGTCTATAATGTCAAAGACTTCAACATTTTTCTGGCATTCTACCTGTGCATGAATACACCTGAGTTTGAGAAGAGATTATTTAAGTCTTTGAACATCATTGACATCCGTTTAAAACTAATAAAAGTAATGCAGAGGATATTATGCCTTGAAATGTTCTTCTGTTTCCTCATAGTGTAAGGTGCTGGAGTAAACAGACATTAAGCAGCTTAAATCCCAGCCTATCTTAGGCAAAAATCGACCTGTTGAGTATCCTCTGCTCTCGGTAGCACTTTGGGGGTGGGGGAGAAGGTAATAAATTGATTTGTGGTTCATGTGTACCTACCAACAGTTTGTTAAAGGGCAGAGCTGAAGTGATGGAGGGATAACTCTAAGATTTTTCCACTCTAAGAAGCTTATTAATCAAATGATATATCATCATGTTTAGCCAAAAATGTGAAAGTGTTTCTATTCAGTCAGTCTGTCACTACGGCACTCGCGGGATGCTTGTTCCAGGACACCTCTTTTCTACCTAAGCTCTACTCCTGAAAGAAAAGAAAAGAAGGAACATGAAGAGCCAGAATCAGAGAAAAACTCAGGGAAGTGAGGATTCCACATGCTAGGGAGCACAAGTTTGGACCTGGTCCTCACCCTTGGCAGCAACGCATTGGGACCCAAACCGCCTGTGCAGGGGTTGGTTCGCTTCATTTCCTACTTTCATCAATAAGCAATGAGTCACTGGTTTGTTGGTTTAAATTGTTTTAAGCAAGTGCTTGGGAGAGACCAAGACCAGGACACGCGTGTGATGGTCTCTGTGAACAGCCGAAGTTTGCACTCTCATTACACTGCGGGGCCATGCCCAGGTCTCCGAACACAGCCGCTGTCACACGCCGCACAAGCAGCCATGGTCGGGCTGTTTCGTCCCCGCTGCCGCAGCAGCCGCACGTTGGGCACACACGGATTTCGGTGGCAGTGTCTCAAAAGCAGTCCTCAACTGTTGTGTTGGCTGTTGGGCTTGCAGGTCTAAACAGCAAGAAGCATTTATAGTGAATAATTGTATTTTATTTGAAGAGCAGCACTTACAAAGACAGACTGTTTCTCCAATACTGCCAGTGCTGTTCCATCGAGTGAGAATGTATTGCCATGGCAACCAGTGGCATTAGTATTTTTTTAAAAGAGTAATTAAACTCTCTAAGTCAATTTGGCCTTACTTGTCAGATCAGGAAACAGAATGTTGTTTGTTGCTTCTGCTGAAACGAGGAGGCAGGTGGAAGGGCAGCAGGATTGCAGCTGCCTGAGGACATAGCAAATCTGCAAGGTTTCGGTTAATAAATTATTCTTTTTCTAATATGTGGTAGGTGTGGGGAGGCTCAGTCATAACTTGTGAACACTCGCATTCCAGCTGCATTGGTAAGGTGTTTGCTGGATGGGGACATACGGTTAAACGCAAAGACTTTGATTTGTGACTGGGTGAATATACAAGAAACCCCGGGATGCTCAGATGTGTGTGAGAACGATATCAAAAAATGGTATCTTTGCCAGAACTGTTAGTGGAATGAGAATGACATCCCTGACTTAATCTCTGCTTTGGTGCTCTCGGGTTTATTTACCAGCCCTCATATACTGTAGAACGTGAAGTCTGTTCCCCAGACACAAAATGCCCTGAGAAACCGATGGAGGGAAGGGACCAAACCTGATCGGCTCTTGCAGAACACAGGGATCTGAAACGTACCCCGTTTCTTTTTCTGTAGGGCGATGCGGACGTGGTTGGCTGCTCAGAGCCCGCTCTGGGGATCCCCGAACGCACGGGGCAGCCGCCCAGCTGGGTGGGGGAGAGAGGCCCATTTCACACCACCTTTGATTTTGCTCCGTTTTCCTGAAGTCACTGCACTCTCTTCCCATCTCTGCCAAACCACGTCTTAAAATCTACAACTGTCAGCCATCAGATGCTAAAAAGTTGATTTTAGCTACACTCCGCTTGTGCCCTTTAGCTCAAAAGAGAATGTCTCCGGCAGAAAAAGGAGAAAAAAGCCTCTTGTGTTTCCATTTTCAAGCGTGAACAGGCTCTGCTTGAGCATCAGACAGAAGCAACAGGAGCAGCCTACCACCAACTTTTGTTTTCTTCCTTCCCTCAAACCCGGTTACTGATAAGAAAGGAAGAAGGCACTTGTTGTGTGGGCTTTTGTTGCCCAAAGTCAAGTATCTCCCTTCTACACCCCCAAAACCTTTGGGGAGGATGGGATGGGAAAGCTCTGCAGCAGTTCAGTCACATCTGGGCCAAGACTGGAAGAAGGGATCTGCCACCGTGGAAATGTCCTTGTGCATCCATCAGCTGCTATAATGGGGAAAGGCAGAAGAAGAAAGCAACAGTGATAGGAGCCACAGATATAAACAGGTGCAAATAAGGAGGAGTGAAGTACAGTGTGATTTGACAATACTGCGAAACCTCTGACGTCTGCGCTGGGCTGTTAGGAAGGCAGCGCGAGCTGCAGGACGGCACAGAGCATGAACTCAAAGGTACTTTTGTGCAAAGGCTACAGTAATGGATTCCAATCCTGCCTGAGAGCAATTTTTAAAGATAAGTACAAAGGAGAGTTTGGAGTATTGATTTTTTTAAAAAGACAATAAATTGGAGTGAGTTGTTAAAAATTAGAGCTGCCTGGAACAGTTCACATTAAATCAGCGCACGGGTAAGGAGGGCAGGCTCGGGGGAGCACGCCGGCATTGAATGCTGGATCTGGGGATCAACACTCACCGGGTCACTCCTTCCATTCATTCCCCTTCCCCTGCCTCCTCCGCTGTAGGGACCCCTGTGGACAGGGCTCCAATTACTAAAACTTACCTTTATGTCTGCATTATCATAATACAAAGGCTCAGGGGGCACACAATCCCGTCATACCCGAGCACGTTTAAAACTCATGATTCTCCTGGGGTGTTTGCTGGGAAATAGAGAAAGGGAATAAAGGGCATTCTAGCATTTCTGTTGAATGATGGCTACTCTTTGCAAAGTGCTGGGAAGCCTGTTAGATTCTGAACATTTATGGGAACCTTATTGCTATTAGATCTTGTGAAACTATTATAATTAAAAATGCTGGTCCTTTTTGCATGGGAGATCTGCACAACACATTAAATCATTTTCTCAAAAGAGCCTAGGAAAAGTTAAAAATGGGATCGGTACAATAAGAGCAAACGGCCAGAAATATTTAAATTGCTAATATCTTTTAATGGAAAATACTGTGAATGCAGGGTTTGAATGCACGTATACGCTGTCCCATGTTTTATCCTCGGGACACAACTGCATGCTCATGATTGCTGTTACTAATAATTCTGCTTTTCTACTGTTGTGTGCCTAGAAGATCTGGGCCCATCCCAGCTTGTGCTGTACACAGCGTGTACCAAAAGGCAGCTGTCCCAGAGGGGCATGTCCTCAATAGGATGGCATTTCAACTAGGAGGAGTACTTTTGATTTAGCAGAATATTTTATCGAACTTCTGTGCTGCTTCAAAAATCAGTTTATTTCACTTTTAAAATACTAACCAGAACTAACTTACTAGAGAAACCGTGTGTAGCCAAGTCTATAAGTGCAACAGGCCAGTCAACAGCTGCACACAGCAAACAGTCGTGAATGTGAGGGGTCAGCGAGGCAGGAGCTCACTGCAAACACCAGGTCAACCTCTTTGCTGGTTACAACAAGGTAATTGGACAAGCCAAGAGTACCAGGGGTTTTGACCTGAAACAGGTGGAACTGATGGCTAATTAGCAGCAATTTGGTAAACAGGTGCCCTTGGCCCTACAAAAGGAGGAGGTGCAGGGCTGGGCTCTTGCTGCTGCTGGGTTCCCGGGGCTGTTCTGAGCAGAGAGGAGCTTCTGGAACTACAGAGAAAGGTAATTTATTCTTGGTCAGCTCTCATCGTACTTAAGAGCCCTCTTGACTTTGTCTCATGTGAGTAAAATAGTGTCATATGAAGTACTACTCAGACTTAAAAAATTGAAGGTTGCTGAATGCTTTGGAGGGAACTTTGTTACTCAGGGGGTGAACTATAGTTTTAATATAGGCAAAGCTGTACTGAAACAGGAGTTTGTAAGGGCTATGACAATTTTATTTTCTTTTATAATTGTTTTGCCCGGTCTTCTGCTTCATTTGTTTTGCTTTTTATTGGTTTGCTTTCACAATTCATCTTGTTAGGACCTGATTCTGCATGAAATGTTAATCTGGTGTGTCTGGTTGTGGAGTATCTGTCTCCAGATACACAGGGGAACAAAGCTGATTTGTTCTCTAAGGATCACTAAGTCTAATGGTAAAACAAATCTCATTAGATAGAAGGCTGAGGGTTATCTTATGTGGTGATAGCAAAGTACAGGTGCTCTCACTGCTTTGTTTGAATCAGAGTAATAGGTAATTTCTGCTGTCAATTCAAAACCTCAGGTTCACCCTCCAGGATGGGATGTATGTGGTGTTTGTGCGCTGCAGTGCACTCTAGAGCTTAGGTCTGGTTTTGGGGTGCTCTTTGCTGTATGAGTGTTGTACATGGTGATTGCTGTGCGGAGACTCCAAACAAAAAGTGATCGGGTTTGTAGATCCTGGTATCTCTTGTCTGTGCAGTCTCTTACTTTCATTACCTTGCAGGCTGCAGAAAGACGTGTCAGTTCTTTTAACAAAGAGGAGTCAGATATGAATTTTTAAAGGAATTAAGCAGGAATTGCCTTCATTGTTTCTGAGCTAATAATCAGCTGTATTTCCTTGTTAGAAGGAGACAGTAGCTTAACATCTTCCTTCATTTGTGCTTTTATAATTACGTGTTGTAGCTTTCTGCTAAATGGCTTGGACAGAACAACCGAGGCTCTAGAGACAGATGAGTCGGTCCCGATGAGCTGGGTCACTGATGGGTGATGAGCTGGGTCACCGATGGGAGGTCACCTGGGGCTCTTGGATGCTTTGCTGGGATCATCCACAACCTTCTTGCTCCTGCTCTTTCTTAAGTGTCTGACTCTATAACAGATTCTTCCCCAATAAAATTCTCTGTCGTGTGATTGCTCAATTATACTTGTCTGTACCAAGTCTACAGTGACTAATCCAATAGAAGCTTGGAATGGGATTGTGAATGCTTCTGCAGTTATTAGCTGCATTTATAATACCCTTTCTAACTTTCAGAGTTAAAATGTTTGTTTCTGGCGTTTTTTTGACAGCGATGAATAAAGGGTGGGATGGGCATAGTGGGAGCTCAGAGCATGAAGTGGCTTGCTTGGAAGAGTTTTACCCAAGGTTAGAAATTGAAGTCACCATTGAAGGCAGTTAGTGGGATTGCAGGGCTTGTTTCCTGGTTAAGAAACATCAGATGTGCAAATCCTCCCATTGTTATGCTTGCCACGTACCAGCAATTAAAGCTTTTACCTGCAGACACCAGACAATTGCATGCATAAAAAAGGGAGAGAGGGGACATCTTTCTTTTTGCCATATACTGCTGGCTGCTACCTGGTACGGGTAAGGAATGTACAGGAGCTGTGACGCTCAGCTTCTACTTTGTGTGCGTGTTCTAAATGAAGGGTTTAACTTGAAAACGTTGTTACAAATCTGGCTGGACTGTAACTCTCCCTAACCTCTGGCTCCTTGAGTTTCCGCTAATGAGATGCTATTTATCAAACTCTGAGCTATACTTTCTTTAAAATGGTTCTGCTGGCAACACAGTGATTTGATTCCAAGACTGTCACCTTTGCAATCTCTGGTCATTAGAATTATCCTCTTGACAGTTGCTTTCACTTTGCAGTTAATATAAGATTTCTGTCTTGACAATGGATATGTGTTGGCTTAGCCCAGAGTGCCCTAACCAACAATTCCTTGAGTCTATGCTCTTTTTTATCCTATATGAGAAGGAAACATTTCTCAAATATATTGAATTCCTGTGATCTGAGCTGGGTATTTTTCTGAAGATGCTGGTGCTGTGACCTCACTTGAAAATACCAGCAACTTGTAGAGCTGGATGACGGGAAGTGGGTGTTATGTGCTTCCCAGAAATGTGAGATGTTAAATGCTTTCTCCTGTCATTTCAGCACATCTGGAATGCAGTGAAGATCAGTGTGGTGCAGCACAGCCAATTAGCACTAGAAAATTCCTGGTGCTTCTGTTAGTAAGATACAGCAGAAAGGTGTCTTTTTAACCATGAGAGGAAGGAGGTTCTGAAGCAGCTGACTGTGCTGTCTGTATTCAAGAGTAGAAGAGATTTGAACCCCTTACATTGAGAAATGCATGTTTGTCACAAGTCTTAGTATCTCTTTGCTAATTATCTTCACACTTTACTTTCCTCAGTAATACGAGGTGTGATGGTAACAGTGATATCAGGCACTATTTGTGACTGTGGCTTAGTGTAATTGAGAGTAATGATAGCGTGATAATGATCTCATACTGCAGCTCTAGGCAGTGGAAATAGGGTGGTAATTTCTTGCGAGTTAATGGGAAAAAAGAGCTGCTTGGTTCTGCAAAGGGGTGGTAGAGAGTGTAGGAAAAACGCAAAAACCTCCTGAAGAATCTTGTACAATATGTTTAGGATCTGACAAATATGTTTTTGGGAACAGTGAAGACAGTTGTGTTTAATAAATTGTTGGCGTGATCTGTGAAAACAGATGTTCTTGCTCAAGGACAATGATGAAGCATTAATTACAGGTAGAGAGGAGTTGAAACAAAGACTGGAAAGCTGCTGCTACTGGAGCCCTTGTTTTGTGGAGCTGATTTATCATAGCTGACTGTGGAATACAAGTTCTGATGAAGATGAACCTTGAAACTAGGCAGGTAAATGTATTATTCTATGGCCTAACATGATACATTTGATTTACACCATGTTGGAAATTAAGCTTGTTATGAATTGCGGTTGTAATGAGCAGTTTGCCCTGTGATTTCAATGCAAGCACTGATGGTGATAACGGCCTTACAAATGCCAAGGACACTTACCCCTATTTAGAGCAAAGGATTTCCTGGACCACATCAGTTACAGCCTGATGAAGATGCCGTGTGCCTAAAGGAAAATGAATAAATTCAAGCAGGTCATTAAATGTTGCTGCCTGTGGTAACTGTAAAGCAGAAGAATTGCCTTAACTAAGACAGAATAGGTCAATTTATGAGGGGACTTCAAATTCTTCTACCACAAATGCTCCATCTCCTCAAAGTCTGTGTTGCTCAGGTTGTTATACAAGACACACATGAATTGCTCCACCTGGCAGAACTAGAACCCGAATTATCTTGCTATGGAGAGAACTTCAAAGCCACCAGGAGTAACAATGACCTCAAACAGAGCAAGTGCAGGCTCTTCTTTAATGGTAGACGTTTAGCTGAATATCAGACTGATTCTCAAAGGGAATTCATCAGGCTTATGTTCAAACAAAATTTTCCCCTGAAAAGACAAATCCTCCTATTCTTCAAATGGGTGGCTGCGCCAGAAGCCAGGTGGACTGAATCTCCCTGCCAACAGTACAAATCTACTTCCAAGAGGGTGAAAGTGGATTAATGTAATTTCAACTCCCAGTGGTTTTATTCACAGGATTTCCAAGGTGAGCTCAGCTCAGAGCTGCCTGGTCTCTGCTTCTGGTCCTCATGTGCTCCTGTTGCACCAGAGTCGAGTCTTCATGTGGTTTTAGAAGTGCTAATGGAATGACTGCTACTCCTCCTTTAACACCCATGGGCAGGATTATGCTGGAGGTAAAAGCTAGGGAAAAAAAGTCAGGAGTAATTTTAAATATAACTTTTCACTTAGAGCAGTGCAGCTAACAAATGCACAGAAAGGGCTCTCCGGGCTGCACTTGTGTGTATTTTATAATCCTTTCTCACAACTGCTACTGTGCAATTGTGTCCTGATTGCACCAGGTCACAGATCTACTCGAGACAGGTGGAATCCCTGTTTGCCAGGAATCTTACGAGTTTTCTTTTGTCTCAAAAAGATGCCAAGATCCTGGGGGGGTGTTTTAGAATTCATTGCAACAGGTTACAACAAGAAGACCAGGGTAGGCAAGAGAAGAATAATGGAAGATGGCAGTTGTCAGATAGAATGGTTTGCATGCCTGCACATCCGCATTGAGGTGCTGCGGTGCGCTCCTCAAATAAAAGCTGACACTGCAACAATGGATTGGTCATTCCTAGAGACAAACAATAGTTCTTGGTTGATTAGCTGTCAAGAAAATGCAGTTCTCTTCCAAAAGCATTTGATGAGTATTTACACTTCACTAAGCAGGATTATGGAATCAAGTTTAGCTATCAGCTTTAGCTTTTCCGTTGGAGAAAGTTAGAGATAATCTACCTCTAAACCAGCCTCAGCCTGGGGGAGCAGCACTCGCTTCATCCTTTCATCCATTTTCTTTGCTGTTTCCTGGGTGAATATAAACCTTCAGTGAAGCTGTGAACATGTTACTGCTGATGAAACTTTTTCAGCTGGCACTTGTGTGAATGGTGCAGCCCATAGCTGGTGACTGTGGTTGTCACACAAGTTACTCCTGATCTGGGGCTGGCAGTTGTATTTTGTGAGATGCGCCATCTGGATGGAAACAGGACAGTCGGGCTTTGGATGAGAGCAGCCAAAAGCTGCAACATAAGCTTTTTTCTTTAAGTAAACGGGAGTAGTTCTCCCGGAATGTCTGGTTTAGAGTGATATTCCCCGTGGGATGAAGAGCTGTCCAGTTGCCGCTCAAAAGATGGATTTACTCTCAACTCTGCCATTTCCTTTGCAAATGGAGGCAGATGGTGCAATGGTGTCTCTGGGCCATATGTTCTTTGTTTGCTCAACTGGTTCTTCCTTTGTCTGTGTTTGTAATTCTGCACTGGTTTCCCCACCTGTTTGCTTGGAAAGACGAATGGTGTCTGCTGAATCTTGTCTGTGTTTTTGTTTTATTTCCCCTGACTGTACTGTTAAATGTTACTTTCTCAGAATTGTGACTTTCTGAGCATTTAAGTCAAAAAGGCTCGACCAAAGCAGCACGAGGTGTGAAGGACGCACAGCCCAGGCAGTTGCAGTGCGGTCCTTTCACGTTTCTGAATAGTGCATCTTTTCGCTTATGCTGGTTTAATTTCAATGACTTCGCTGTAAGTGCTCCCAGTTTGCCATTTGTTAATGTTTCAAGTCTAACTGCTTGTAGATTGAAAAGAATTGATTGTAATTGTTTTGGGTGGCGTTTTGCTCAGCTACTCTAAGTTGAGTCTGCCCAACTTGGGCATCGTTAAGAAAAATCATATGTTCCATAAATATTTTTATTAAAGCTTTATTCCCCAGCTGGAAGACAGAATTACCGTCCTAAAATTACTGGCAGGCATAGTGCTAAATCAACATTACATTGTCAGGATAGAGAGATAAATTTAGTCAAAATAGTCTGATGTTACTAAAACACTCCCATTCTATAATACTAAGTAATGCATATTCCTGATAGTGTTGAGTGAGCTCTTGAGCAAGTAGTTTCTTTTAAAATTCCAATTAGAGTACATTGTTGCTAATAAAGATGCCCTGTTTTATCCTGTAGCTGACAAGCAGTGGAGAAACAATTTATCAGTATAATGGAAGCAAGCCCCTAAGACACAGCAGCAAGTTTCTGGTGGCCTGTAAGATTTCCTGGTGCCCCTTTATTCCTTTTCTGTTACATGATATATTAATAAACTCCTGCAGTCCTGCCACAAGCAAGTCATTGCTAATCATCCCATTGATTTTAAATAGAAAAGCGATGTGAGAGTTAGCTGAGGAAGATGAGTTTACCGTGTCCAGTGGCTCTTCTCCAGCACCGGGGGTACCGGCCGCTTTGGCACCTGCAGCCTCTGCAGCAGGGCAGTGCCAGCACAAATTAAACTCTCCCCGAGCCCTGTTCGTTAGGGTTTGGCCGCTGGTCTGTAGCGGGATTAACATCTTTACCAGATCTCCTAGTCACTCTAGTCACTGCTAGGTCTGGACTTGGACATTCTTCTATTTGACATATCCTTGTTATTGAGCGTGTCCTGCTACCAGTGGTATTTGATGAAGTGCTTGTCTGTGTCTGACATCCCCCTTTGGCTTTGTTCTGTCTTTGTGCAGGCACACAAAGGTCGTGTTAGCAAACCTTTCCAAATGGAGACAGAACTGGCTGCTACAAATGTGCTTTCTGTCTCTGCCAAGCTGTAGGCAAACAGAGATGAACCAGGAAAGAGAAATTGAGCAAAGCAAGTGGCCGACTGGCCGTGAATCTCCCTTTCCCTTCCGTTGACTCAGGTGCATGACAGCTGCTACCTACGGAGATTTATGAGCAGGTTTATTTATAAAGACTTGATCTGGGATGTGAACCATGTTCAGAGTTAGGAGCGTTTCAGAGGAGAAGGTGATGGATGGACCTGCTAGAGCCAGGTAGGCTGAAAAGTAGTTTTAGGGTGCAGAAGATTCATCTAGAAGAAGGAACTACAAATAAGAAAAAAAGAGAGAAATACCTATTGGAACTAGAGAACAAAACTAAATCATGTATGAACTGACTCTGGATAAATCTAGATTGGGATTTGAAGACTTCCTATTATATCATGGTTTAAATTAAATGTTTCAGTTGAGCTGTTTTTTTGACAAGAGGGAGATGTCTGAAATGGGGCCCGTTTGGCACCCAGAGAACAGGCAGCTGTTTTTGCAAGCAAAACTTCCAAAGCTCGCAGGACTCTGTCAGAACAGTGGAAGATGCTGTTAGAACCAAAATGTTATCAAAAATTAGTTGAGAGTACTGGAGACATCAACACTGGTATCTCCTACTGTACCCTGTAATTTAATCAAATGATGTTTGTGTTGAGAGAAACATTGCTTCTTCTCTAGTGCTGAGATGTTTAATGAAACTTCATTCTAGTCTGGTTTACTGGACAAAAATTCTCTCTTCAAAACTTGAAAATCAACAATTGATGTTGGCTGAATTTCCTTCCCACCCCAATGAAGTCTGGAAAGCACTGTTGTATGAACTTCCACCATTTTATGAAATCATATCTTTCTAAATTTCCATTGGGTGTTAAAATGGGCTTTGAAATAAGTACAGAAGTTTAACTGGAAACTTTGATGGTAAAGTAAACATTTTCTCTGGAAAGCATCACGTTTTCACATGTTCACTTTGGGGGTGTGGAGGTGGAAAATGCCAACAGACTCCAGCCAGTTCTCCCCGTCACATCAATGAAAACACAATGGAGAAAATGAACCTGGTTATATTAACCCTAGGTACAGTGCGCAAGAGCAGGGCAAGTATTGCCCAAGGGAAGATTCTTCACTGAGTTTTGTTTTTCTAGCCTTCATCACCCCAAAAGAGAAGGAACAAATAAAGGCTGAGATATGAATATCAAAATAACATCAAGAGGATGTTCTTGCAAAGCAGTCCAAGAGGGTCTTAATAATCTCTGTATAGATGATGTTGTATGTTGATTAATCCATCTAACTTCACTCACAGATGTGCAGAAATTCCATCAGATGCTTTATTGCCTACAGAGGGAGTTGCAGTTCGAGTTCACCTGTCACCTTTCCAGAATTTATTTAGAGGGAAAACAACACCACCTCCCCAAAGCACTGAAAGCTGAACCCTACTCTGCATTCCCTTTCATTATAGGGAGCAGTCAGTCCCCTACCAGTCATTAGTGTCCTTTAAACACAATGACATTGTCTCATGTTTTCTTAAACTTCATTTTCCAGATGCTGGTGGGGAGGGCGATGAACAGCATGGGAAGTTTTGCTGTGGGAGGGCTGTGGCCCTGGGTGGGATAGGAAGCCGGTGCCTGGTGTGGTGCCCGTGTTGTACAGGAGCAAGAAGGCAAGGCTTAAATCTTCAGTAACAATTTCTCTGCAGCACTTGTTGCAGGTGGAGTTATCTCAGGCTGCTGCTCTAATATCTGCTATCAGCTCCACTTCTTGCCAATCAGCCTTTATGTCCCAGGGGACGAGGGGTTTACAGAACATGGCTCACTTTTTCAAGGTGAGAAGCAGAACGCGGGGTGGGTCTGACAATGAAGATTGATCCAGCAATGAAGATGTGCTGCCCCAGCACATGAGAAAAAGCATCTTAAAAACCCGAACCCTTTCTGTGTTGTTTTGAGAAGTTTCCGGTATCGATCCCGTCTGTTTAGCAGCAGGTGCCGGAGCAGCACGTCAGCCCCAGTCAATAGCTCAGTGCCATGGCCTGACAGGTATTTACTCCTCAGCTCATTAGAGTGAGGAGAGTAAATTACATCTCTCATAATTTCAATATTGACTGGCACACTGCACTATGGTTCTGTTGTAGTGGAGGTTTTTTTGTTTAGTTTTTTAAACTACCCAGTAATGAAGATGCCTGAAGGGAGGCAGAAAAACTACAGCCTTTTCTGCTGAGAGATCCTGGTAAAGGTGAAGGAGATTCATTTATGGCAAGGCTGAAAACTTCAGCTGTGATGAAGTACAAATGGGAAGAGGGAGGATCAGGGGCAGCTCAGCCCTGGGTAAAATGGAGTTCCTGATTTGCAGTAACGAGATGGACAGGCTGGATCTGGCTCTGCAAACTCCCCCTAGAGTTACCAAAAACTTACACTTTTCTTACCTTTTGCATTAATTTCCCTCACTTCAAGTGAATTTGGAAGGCCCAAGAGCTGAAGAAAAAATCCAAATAGATGTAAATGGCGTGTATACCCTTTTACTTTGAAAGATGGGCATAATTGCCAATTAGAACAAGTTGCTAAGTAATAGGTGACTTCTTCCTCTCTCTTTAAGCCTTTGAGATGCTGTGGCATGTCTGGATGGTTTTGGTTTAGCTTTAAGTGAACACAAGTCATTTGACCACTAAAGGGGTTCCTGAATGAAATGCTGTGCGTGTGTTCTACTGGTAATTGGACAGAAGAATGGATTCTGGAATTAAACTATTTCCATCATGTAAAGTTCCTCCAGCAGCTCTGAATTCTGTGATTCTGTGACCTGGGGCTGTTAGCAGAGCAACAGAACCCAGTTTTCTTGATTGCTTGTGAAGCTGCTGCTCTTTCAGTTGCCCATAGGGAGTGATTTTATCATTTTGTACCTTTATGGCACAAGGCATCAAGATTTGGGGCTGACTTTTCTTGATTTGATATGATCTTGCATGTTTTAATTTGCTTTCTGTGTAGCTGTTCTTGGGTTGAGCAAGTACCTTATCTGTATGTTCTAGATCTTTTGTGAAGCAAAACACTCCAAGGAGCTAGAAAACCTCATTTATGAGAGCCATTCAGAGAGGGAAAAGTGTCAAGAGGAGTGTTCAGCCCTTACATTGGTTTTCTGGAGCTGCTGGTGTTCTGAGCTGGTGAATTCATTGTATTCATGCCTGAAAAACGGTGTCCTCTGCAGCTCTCCTCCAAGGATCTGGTTTGTATTTTGGATTATAGGCTTGTACCATCATCTTCTGTTTTTCATTGCCAGGAAAGAGCCAGTTTTCCCAGTGTAAGAACTAAATGGCACTAAGGGCTTTTTGTAAAGGCATTAACTACAAGTTTTACTCACTGGATATTGTGAAATATTGAGGCTGGCTGATTACTGCTTGTCTCAAAAGCAATCTTCTGAAATTAAATAGTAGGCTATATACATGGGCAGGTTTATTGCTAAAACACTTGAAACTGACCCAGGAAAAAGCAGCTGTCAGTAGAAACTTTTCCATTCGCTTCAGTGAGCCCTGATCAGGTCCCTGTAATGAAGCAGCACTTTTGAAACACAATGCTTCAGGAGCAGGTGGAACTCATTTCGGAGAAGTGGATAGCGAAGATTAATAAAAAGAGATAATTTGTGAAATGTTTATAGAACTACATCTGTAAAGGGGGCGTCTTTTCCATTCAGAGCCATTGCAAGCAGGGGTTCTTGTCTGTTGATGCACCGTGTCCTTCTGATAGTTAATGGTAAGAGATCCAAAGCTCTGCTTCCCAAAGGGAGGGTGTGATGGCACGTTGTCTGGCTGGGCAGTTTTCTTTTCCAGTAAAACAAGTCTACGTCAGAGTACGTGAGCTGGTGCTGAAAGCAGTAACATAGCTGGGCTGCTGCATTACAGGAACATTGCAAGCGGTGAACTTTTCAGTAGCTGCTAAGCAATTCTTCCAGAAGGGGAAAAGCTCGTGCTTTGGAGAGCAGGGCACTCACATTCAGAATGGGGGCAAGTGGTTGCAAAGGACCTACTGCTGCTGTGTCTTTTGCTGTCCGCTGTAGGCACAGGTGCTCTGGGTTATGTCAGTGCAGCGTTGTCTGCCCCTGTTTCCCAGGCAGTTTTCGCTCTGTTCTCTGCAGTGACCGATGCTCCTGAAGCGTGAGCACCAGATGTGGGCTTGGCTGGAGCATGGCTCTGACTCCTCATTTCCTTCCCTTTTCTTGCCACTCACAGATGGCAACGAACCCTGTGCCAAGTTTAGGAGACACAGGCATCCACTGAAAGCACGGCGTCTCTTCTGTGCCTGTGTAAATGAAGCACCTAATTTTCCCCACCTCTTTGGCAGCCTCCTGCCTCGTGGGGTTGGATCTTTGCAATAAAGGATGAGGAGAAAGCTCAGGATAGGATAGGAATTATAATTGAGGGCTTTTTTTCTTTTAAGATTGTATTCCCTATGTGCTTCATGTATTTTGATGTCTGGCTGTTGTTTTGATGTTTAACATTTTATTGTGAATGATTTGAATAGTCCAGCTTCTCACAACTGGAAAATGTCATTGTGTAGTACATCAGAAGCGAGAAACCATTACACCAGTCATTACCTGGATGTAATGAAAGGCTGCTTGAATATTACCTTTCTGCTGTTCCTGGACTAAGTAGGTGCCTTTCTAACCAGACTCGTGTGCACAATCAAAATGTTCTCGGTACACTCCATCGCTGTTTTATGGATGTCATAGCTGGGACTTTGCAAAGCCTCCGAACACATGGAGGGATCTGAGCTGTATGGTCTATCATCTTCTCCTTCCACCTGTTCATGCGACTGCTTTCCATTTTATTTTAATTAAAACCTAGCAGGTGTTTCATTAGGGTTGATCCAAACAACAAGGATGCCAGTTTCTTAGCAAAACAAAACACAAAGTAAATCACAACATCTCGTGCTCCTATCACCTGGTCCAGAAGGCAGGATTTTTGTCCGTAGCACAGGCTACTTTGCTACATGTCTAGAAACGGGTGGATTGCAGGGCTTTGATTTGTGACAGCTGGTTAATGCCTGTGACCAACTACCCATAACCATTAACAGAACAGCAGAGTGTTCACCTCTCTGCTGAACAGCCTGGGCGGAGCTTGCAGGCGTACTGTTAGCTCTGTTGAATCACTCTCCATCACCAAACCGCATTCTTCCCTATGTTGTTATTAAGGCTGATCTGAGAAGTAAATAATGGAGGGACAGCGCCGGGTTTGCGGGGCGCGGGGCTGCAGCGTGCGGGCGAGCGGCGCTGCTCACGCCGCGTGTGACGGGAGGGAGGGCGGCACGTCGGACCCCTGCTGCACCCGCTGTGTTGCAGCCAGCAATGCCCGGGACAGAACAGCCGGGCGAGGGTGGTGCCGCTGGGGTCTGGGTTGCTCTAATGCTGCCTGGCTATTGAGTAAAACTGCATAGTGCCGATGTTGTGTGTTGACAAAAAGAAGCAGTCATTCTCAGTATTGGTTGGGTGGACAAGAAGAAAAATGAATAAGCGAAGAACTTTGTGCTTTTTCTGCCTGTGCGCATGCTCTCTCATTTCAGGGCTGCAGCATTACATAGCACAAGTTTTATAGACGGAAAAAGCGTTTTCCAGTTGCTGTAGTCACTAAGAGCTGCTAAAAGATAACACAGCTGGAATGGTTTTAAAAAGATTTTCCTCCAATGCCTGAAAAGTCTGTTTAGTGGCCGCCTTTATTTAATATTCTGTAGGCTGCTGCATTTTTAAACGCATCCTGCAAAGTCGGGGAAGCTTCAAGCAAGGCTAAGATGATTGCAGAGACTGGCTGGTTTTCAGCTGTCCTGTGCTTTGTTTATCCAGGTATCCACTGCTGAAACATGGTACCCAAGCACAAGAAGAATACTTGCATATGAGACTAGAGATTAGGACAGGCAAAGAACAGTCAGACCTAGAGATTTCTTATCCGAGGTGTAAATCAAATAATTGAGTTATTTGATATTCAAATGTAACAATGAAAAACTCACAAATGTTGTTTGGGTTCCCACTGGATCTCTGCATGCTGGAACAGGACTCTGAAGCATCAGCTGAAATGGAGTTATAGGTTTGACACCACCTCTCCTGCTAGGGCTTCTATGAGGGAGATTTGTGCAAACATCACGTGTGACCTTCAGAAAGTCACAACAGGCTGTATAATCTCCTCTTGCACCTGAGCTCCTCATTATCGGCTACAAAGCTTTGCCGGTGGTGGTTGTTCAGTGTGGCAGAGGTTTTCACACTGTGTGTGTCCATGGCATCTGGCCCCACGCTACCCTCAAACCTTAAAATAGCACTAACAGAGCAAATGCAAACCCTGCTCCCCGACACCAGAATTCAGCGCTCCTGCGTTTCTCCAGGTTGTGCTGGAGGAGAAAGAAGGCTGAGCAGGGTTTATGGCTGTTTGGAATGCAGGTGTTGTTCAGATTACTTACCAAAAGCCCACTCTGGGGTGTGATTGCCCTGCTGTGCCCTCTGCCAGCTGCAGCCAGATGTGGTCAGAGCTGTCAAACCTCCCTATTGACTCCTGGACCAAAAACCCCTTTAACCCCAGTGCGTTTGGATGCACAAGGAGGATTGGATTACAAAGTAACATTAGTGTGCACAATAGGAATCAAATTGAGGATTGAGTTATTCCCTTTTCTGCGCATTACCTCTCGCTTGCTGAGAAGCAGAACACACACAAACCCTTTATGGCCAAGCCAGTGGACAAGAGCTGCGGCACGTGCTGGGGCCAGCAGGGAGCTGCTGCGAGGCTTCTCAGACCAGGTGGTGGAATTGCTGCTGTCAAAGCAACACAAAAGTCTTCCATAGATTCAAGGATAATGCATTTGGGTGAACTTGATCTGCCGGGACCCGCAGAGCTGCATTGTACTGAATAATATCATGTAAATATTCCTGGAGGCACAAGTGTTATGCCAAGGAGCCTTATGAAAGAGTCGAGACTTTCAGACATAGCAGCGCACTATTATGTAAATTACTACTTTGACAACTGAATAGCATTAAAACTGTCTGGAAGTTTATTGCTGGGAGCAGAGAGATCCTAAGAGCTACATTTGACATCGTTTAAATTACAGTGATGCTGTGAGGTATGTAAAATAGCTGTCTTTTTCAGAAAGGTGTGTGCCCCTCTGGTCGCCTCCGCTCTCCCTGCAATTATTTCAAATGCAGGCAAGATCTTCTCCCATAAAACTCAGTGTAGAGCAGACAGGGGAGTATTACAGAAGGAACTTGATAACAAGAACAGTCTCTGCAAAGAGTTACATGGCAGTTGGCTTTACCTGCCTCTGGAGGAATCTTTAAGCTGTGCTCTGAGGGGTATGGTATGGAGGATGGGTGTTAAGTCTGTTAATTGACCCTCGGCAGGTGCAGATGGCTGCCCCAGCCAGGCGGGATCACACTGCGGCGCTGGCTGGAGCTGGGTCCTTGTTCCCTGCTGGGACCAGGCAAACGGCTCCTGGGGTTTGATTGTTTCCCATAGCAGGTCTGCAGGGTACAGCTCTGGGACAGCAAGTGGAGGATCAGACTGAGATATCTCACCTACCACCTCCCTCCATGGGAGTGGAGGCAGCTCATAGACAGCTCCGGTATTTTCCTATCCAGCGTTCTAGCACTGAAATTGAGCCGTTCGACAGCAGGACAACGCAGCACGCACACCGGGGAGTCTCATGCCGGCTCTGGAGGATGCTTTTCTTTCTAACTCACACTAGGGACATTTAGGGTGAAGAAACAGTCATGTCACCACCTGTACCTTAGGAATCCTGTGTTTACTGAAGCCTCTAGAAACCGCCTGGCTCTGCGTTTTCCCCAGACCACATTTGTCTTTTTCTTAGACAGAACTGGTGAGGAATCAGTGCAATTGTCAGGTCTAGCACCCAAGGAATGGCTTTCCAGGCTTGGCTGGCTGGTGCAAGCCATTTGGTACGTGGACAGGAGGAGAACAGGGCCTATGGCTTTGTCTGTGCTGTTACATTTCTACCATGCAAGCTCTGTCTCTCCAGAAGATCTCGGAGTTGGATCTTAGGACCTTGTGATTGACTCTTTATGCAGAGAGGATTTCAGTCTTTGTTGGCACGGGGTTTATGCCATGTTATGGTTTCTGGGCTTTGCAGCAGGAGCATTGTATTTTGTATTCAGAGCACTGGTGCTGGCAGGTGGTGCATGGTTAAGGTTTCCTGCAGCTGGAGTCTGATGGAGGAAATGGTGCTGACAAAGGAGTGAGCTGGAAATGCTGCTCTTTAGAGTTCAGTGTGGAAACGAGCTCCCACCTTGAGTACCAGCAGCCTGTTACCTCTGCACACACAGGATGTTTAGAGGGAAGTTCAGGATGTTTGGGGTGCACACAGCAGCTGCTGAAGGACAACACACATCAGATATACGATGCAAGAATTTGCAGTCATCTTGGCCCATAGCTCGCTACTTCTCCTCTATCTATGGAGGGAGCGGCAAAGACAGAATGTGTTGCATCTGGGAATCCTGTTCAAGCCTTGAGTGTGGTGTGTGAATAAGACTTGATGCGAGGAAGCTGCTTTTTCCCAAGTCCAGTTTCAGCGCTTCTGGGGAAGGGCTGAGTTCAGGTTCTTGGTTCCTTCCCACCTGAGAAGTTACGTGACAGGCAGGTTCAAAAGGGGAAACTTGGCAGCCGTTTTCTTGGAAACAGCTTTTTTTAAAACCTTGTAGCTTGTGCATAGTGCTCCAGAAACACAACAGCGCAGCCAGGGACTGTATGAAATATTGACTCTTCTCCTGTTCCTGCTTGCTCGGCATGTGGAAGCGGTAGGTGTGCTTGCCAGTGAAGAGCTCCTCTGGAAGAAATCATTGAACAAGGGATGAACATGTGATAAATGTTTTATAATCAAGGTCCCATACTGAAAAGTGAGTGTGAGGCAGCTCTTACCCGAGTGGGCACTGCCTGGAAGTTTTAATAGCCACTTGGCGCTGGGTTTGATGTAACAGATTTCTTCTAGTAGGCTCATTTTCACAGGCATTCATCTCTGCAGCTGCTTCTGCTGTAATTTATACAGATACTGTTATTCATCAGCAGTCCTGTCCCCAACACTTTTGATGTTAAAATCCTTTTGTTGTTATATTCTGAATCAAAGGATCTGTTTTTGCAAAGTACAGGTAATTCATGCAGTTTCACTTATCTGCATGTTGATGCTAAGGAGCCTCATCTAATTAAAAAGCTGTTATCAAAAGTCTCTTCACCCCACAGACAGGAGATAAAGTTGGTTTACTGACTTTGTTTCTAAACTGAGGGCTAATTAATATAATTTTACTGATGAGGGATTTCTGTACGATTCCCCATGTGAACCGCATATATAATCCAATGGAGGCCCAGCTGGGCTTGCAATGACAGTCAAGTCATTTTTCATACCGGAGCAAGCCAGTATCTTTCAAATCAGATTGTTACTCTCTATTAATTACTGCAACATATTTATCTGAAACATAATAACTGGAGTGACAGTGCTTATTAACAGCTAGGCACTTGTAAGTATGGTGGGAAGATCATAAATGAGAATTGTGAGAACACTAATGAGAGACGGGGGGATATTCAGTGATGTGAAGCAAGGACTTTCAGTCTCTGGGTCCCTGCTGCTGACACCAACATCTGGCCACAGCTGTAGCAGAGTGTCAGCTCACGGTGCATCTGTGGGGGCCTCGTGACTGTTATATATCAAGGAGGCTACTTCAACACAGATGTTAAATTTGCCTTCTCATGTGAGGATGCTGAGGGCATTCTGCTTATGGGAAAGAGAAAGCTTTGAGGAGACGGGTGGGAGCCGCGGGTGCGGGCTGTGCAGAGCTGTGCTCACATCCGGAGATTGGATGCAGGGGAGAACGTGCTGCTTATGGAGGTGCCGTAGACTTACTGCTCTGACCTTAGGAAGAAGACGAAGCTGCTTTTATCTAACAATAATTAGATGAAAACTTGACTCGGGACATGAACACGAATAGAAGACTTTATATTTTTCTCTAGAAGAAACTTGAGGCTCACAGACGTTTTCTTCCAAGCACTCGAAAGAGCCGAACCAGCTGACCAGCCTCACTGTTCTGAGGAATTCCTCCTTTTGGGAAAACATGTTAAATTTTGAGGGGAAAGAACAAATATCCATAGTGCTTCCCAATCCTGCAGTGCATCGCAATTTTCCTGGTGCTTCATTAGTCAAAGATCCACCAAAACCTAATCACCGAACCCCCCTCCTCTACTCTCTAATCAGAAAATCAGCATGGTCATCAGCTCTAATCTGCTCCTTCCTTCCTTCCCATGGCTGATGTCCACAGAAATTGCTGCTGCTGTTGAACAGTTAGCAGGTTTATCTGAACCAGGGTTTGCTCCGTTACTGCAGCTGGGATGAAGGAAGAGCAGAAGTGTTCTCTCAGCAGTCAGATGCTGCACTGCATGGCTATTCAGTCAGCTCACACAGACCTGGATAAGTTTGCAAAAACCAAATGGTTACAAACCACCATCAAATCTGCATGTGTTCAAATGTCAAAGGCAGCGCCTTTTTGAAAAGTCAAGTTAATTAATACCTGTGATTTTGCAGGAAATTAAATGCAGGAAGCATTTCTTTATACCTCGCTCCTGACTGAATGGCTGGAACTATAGTAATTGCCTTGTATCAGGAATGTCATTTTTCATTTCCAGCAGGTCTTGTTTAACCAGACAGCTTCTTAAATTACTGCTCATTGTCTGCTCTGTGGCAAAGCAAACCTTTCAGTACAGCTTCTACACCTGGAAACCTGAATTCAGGAGGCGGCCGGTGCCGGCTCTGCCTGACAGCGCGGCTCCATCGGCGTTCGTCTGTCTGTCACCGCGGGCTGCCGTGTGTCCTTCTGACTGACCACAGGGAAAACGGGAACAGGAAGAACATCCCTGCTTAACAGGCTTCAAAGCTGTTTCTCAGAACCAGGGTGATTCAGCTGCTGACTAATGAAGGGCATTTTTAGGGACCTACAGTTATCAGGAAGCAAATCCAGAGGGACTGGGGGAAAAGTACAACAGACCCAGTTCTAGGGCCAGCACAATGCTTTGGCCACAATGGAGTTGCTTTTTCCTGGAAAGTGATTCTTCCATTTCCATTTCAGCTGAACCCAGCACTAACCCAGTGTCCAGATGTTCCCAGCCTTAGGCATATGGGATTTCCATGGGACTCAAAATGAGTTGTGGGCTGGTCTCCCTGAAGAAAGATGATTTCTTCCCCTCTTTTCAGTCTGAATAAATCAAATGCATTTCCCTGTGTTACTTTTTATTAATTCTTTCTTTGATCCTTATGTTCTTCATATCCTGTGAATAGTTTGTAGGCCATGTATACTTTTCCTCGCCATTGCTGAGGCAAGTTCTGCTGTATAGTTCATACATCTAAAACTCCTTAATCTGCATGCAAAAAGTGTCTCCTTACTCCCTGCATATGTTCCGAGGTTGGGGTTTTTATTATTATTAAAGTCTAACATAATTCTCATGAAAATGTAAAACTCTGCTAATGCAGATGAGTAGTGCATGACAGATTTTCATCAAATACACTTTATTCATTTACAGATGTGTAAAGGAATGATGTGCTGAGAGCACCGAACTGCTTCAATCCGGTGCTAAGCCCTCTGACAACATGTGAATGTATAATTCTTGTGGTTGAGAGCTCAGCAGAAAAGTGTTCCTGTTAATAGCTGGTCCGTGGCATCAGTGGGGCTTAAGAAACAGGAAACTGGCATATTCATTCACCACCTAAATTTTTAAACAGCAAACATTTTTAAAGCACTTGCTACAATATTTAAGCCAGGCAAATAAAAAGATGGTGATGGATGACAGGGAGAATAAATGCCTTGATTTCTTGAAGAAGAGGGAATTTAAGAACTTGGTGTGAAGAATTTTCTTGTTAAACTGACTGATGATAATTCTCTAATTGAATTCTTCGTAGTAGCTTATTGAACTTGAGAATCTTTAACAGAGTTCCAGCCCAAGGTTGTAATCTAAATCATCTAACCCTTGCAAACGTCCTTCAGCCGCTGAGATTGATCTGGAAAGGTTTACAGAGCTGTCAGCAAGTTCATTCAGAATCAGCTTCTTTGCAAGAGTGGATTAAGAAGAGATTTGAAAGTGCTAACGCTGCAAGCTACCGTCCCCTTCATCTCCTGCTGGAGTGGGAGAGACAAGTTGGGTTTCAGGCTGGCGACCTGTCAGGCTCCCCGTTCTGTGTCAAAAGGAGTTCAGAACATGCATTTCTCAGTTAAAACTCTTCGGTCACATCTCCCAACCCCCCCGGCCCCTCTTTACAAGAAGGATGCTGGCTCGATATCAGTGCATTGAATTCTCCTGGGTGGAAGATGCATCTGTTTGTGAGGAACCCCAAGGAGCACTGAAACAGCTGGATTTATCCTGCTCTTTACTGCTCAGCATCACACTGCAGCTGATGAGAAGGAGGTTTTAGTGAATTTGGGAATAATCCAGCAGAGTTCAGATTGGTTCTTTATGCTGCAATGTCAAGCTGTGCTTGGAGTAGGTCATAAGGCTGGTGGTAAGCTAAAGACATTCCAGGATCTAATAATAGAGGTGAACTGGGGAGGAACTAGATGATGATGGGAGTTTTTGATTCAATGATTTGGAAATAATTAAGCAGATGACTCAGTATTTTTGTGACAGAAACTATAACACCATATGCTCACATGAGTGTTCATATAAAGGTGCGGGGGGTTTGCTTCATGACCTTAGAGTGCAAAATACTTCGTCTCTGGAGCGATGTTAGTCCTGCATATTTGGGAGAAGGTAAATCAGACATGACACAGTATTTTGTAGGCTGTAAGCCAGCAGTTCAGTTTCGAATTGGCAAATTACATTACTTAAGGTACTTAGAAAAATCTTCCTATCAGAGTTATGACCTGTCCTCACTTGCAATGAGATGCAGAAGTCGCCGTGTTCATTGCTGGTGTTGCCATAAGACGTGTCGCCAGTAAAGGAGCAAATGGAGGAGCCTGGAAAGCAAGAGCATAACACCTGAATGGTTTAATACTTACCAGCTGTTGACCCTGAATATCACTGTGTTGTCTTTTCAAGTGCATGGCTGCATCAACCTTGCTGTGTCAGGAAAGTTTGTGTCCTATCCTGTAATGCATAAAGATGTCCTGGCAGGAGAAAGGCAGTAGAGTTTCCTTGCTGTCCTTCCAGTGCAGCCTGTCATTATTTATTAAAGAGCAAGTAGCTGAAAATTCAACCATTCTTGACACTTTGCCCTCTCCCAGCCTCATTGTGTATGTGGTAAACAGTCATTTGCAGAGAGACACATCACCAGTCACTCCGAGGGAGTTGAAGTAATGCCATTTTCCTTATTTGAGAAGGACATATCTTTTCATTAGCGTGTAAAAGGTGGGACAATGTGGTCGCGTTCCCCTAACGTTTGCAGGTCTCATTTCAGCACACCTGAAAAGGGGAAGTCCCGGTGGAAATGTCTGGAGCGAGCTGTAATTAATTGGAGCGAGCAGATGGCCCCGGCTCCGTGCGCCTGGAGGAGGGGCTGGGACAGCGGGATCCTGTGCGGCTGCATTCAGGCACACGTTATCTCACCAGTCATTGAGTTATCTGTCTGGACTGGCCTTGGATGAGCTGTAAGGGAAGGAGAAAGGTGAATCAAGATTTGCATTTAAACTCAAGAAAGTGTAGAATGAGATGGAAAGTTTGAATGTCAAACCATTTAACTGGTCCTAATTGCCTCTGTGGGTGGTTGCTCTGATTTTGGAAGGGGAAAGGCTTTTATGAATATATCTGTCTTCTAAAGGGATTAAGCAAATTCAATTAAGAATTTGAAAATGTGCTAAAGGATGAGTGCGATCGCGTATGGAATCAGTGTCCAGAGTAACTTTTGGCATAAATATGACCTTACGAAGGCAAACGAGCAGGGTTGCTTCTCTGGTGTTTCATGCACTCCAATTCAGTATACGCATTCCTGGTGTTGGAAATCAAATGCTTGGTTTGATTTCAGTTGCTCGAATATGAGCTCATGTAGGAAGTGTTTCTCATTCTCTGAGAATTTTCTGGTTCTTAAAATTGCCAAGAAAAAACAGAATTTTCTTCTTTTTTAAACAAGCAAAATTAAAAGGGTAAGAAAGAGGAAGTTTGGATCGGCAAAAACATTTCTATATTTTGTCTCTTTCTTAGTATGAATTCAGTTCTTATCAGCAGAAAACAATCTGTTGCTGCTTTTAATTTGTTCCATGGTTTCTCCATTTAAGTTGCCTCACAGCGGTTCCTTTTCATTCATGTTTATCAATGTTTAATCGTTTTCTTTCACCGTATTAATTTCTAAAATGTGCAGCATATCGCTAATAGAAGCCTGATATTGACTGCACTCCTTCCGGCCTGCCTGAAAAACCAGTGAAAACAGGTGTGATTTTCACAGGGATGCGTCACTTCGGGTCAAGGGTGATCCACAGCCCGTTGTCACACGCCGACATCTTCATGACTCAAAGGAGTCTATGCTAGTTCTCACTTTGTAGCCCTGAACCTAAAGGGTTATTTTTGGCAAGGGTTAGGATCAAATACCTGGATGAGCGTGTTGTTAATTTTCAGTATGTTTTAGCATCTCATCCGTGTTCTGTGCTCACAGTTATAACACACAGTATCTCAAGCCATTATCTGAAATTGTGTAACGCTTGACCTGCACGTACCTGCCAGACTCTCCTTTAATTTTAGGAAGGTCAACCCAGCTGGAAGAATAATTAGCAGGACAAACATTGCTGTCCTTGGAGACCTTGTCTGCCAAAGTCCCAGCTGGAGAGAGCGGTCAGAGCTGAGTTACAGCCCCGAGCCCCCTCCTGCTCTGGAAATCAGACCCAACCTGGATCTGCGATGGTGGGACTCACGCTGTAACAAACACACAGCATGCAGTTCAGAACCTGGTGCTTACCTCTGCATCATCAGTCTTCATTTTCTATATTAATCGGACCAAAATGCATACTGTTTGCATCTGTTAATACTCCAGAGCCTGTTTGACAACCGAATGCAGCTGAAAGCTCTTAATTCACGATTTGTTTTTGGGGAGGAGGGATTGGGCTGCTGATTTTTAACACATAGCAGATATCACAGCGAAGCTTGATGCTATGAGCTGGCCTGTTCTCCACTGAAGTTCGCCCAAAACAGCAAACCACTTTGGAAGAGCAGGCTCTACTCAAGAGCTTGGTAAATAGAGTTTGAGTGGATCGACAGTCATTTGAGGCTGGTCTCTATTAAAAAAGAGCCCTCAGTGAGTATTTAGGAAATAGTTGTTTCTAATAAACAAGGAAATTGGAAATATACAGATGTTAATGAATGGGGTTTCAGCTCTGTTGATTAATTAGTCAAATTAATTAGTCAGATTCACCCCTGCTGTGTAATGCCTAATATTTTATAAAATATGAAGCTCTCTGGGCTCTTTTAGGTGAGAGGTGGGTTGCACAGAGCACTGCAGCCCTGCCGGTTGTACCGGAGTTGTGCCGATTTACTGCAGCGGTGAACCTCGTCCTGCTGTCACCCAGAAAGGGGGGCCATAGGTGGGGAAGTAAGACGTGATGGGCTGAAGGTCCAAATCACAAAGCAAACACACAGGTCGGCCCAAAGCCGAACCTCACGTGGGCTCCAGGTACCTCCATCCCGACGCTTACCTGCAAGGTCACTGCCAAACTGCGCGGTTTGCAAAGTCGTGCGTGCTGCGGATGCTGACGGCGCAGTTCTGCTCTGGCCTCTTGTACCTGCTGCTCCTTTCTAGGCAACGCTCGTCAAACACCCTGGATTTTGCTGAGTTTGCAGGGTTTTGGTCCCAGCTTAACGCAAGTCTCCGTTAGCTGGCTCGGGGCTGCTGCAGCTGTGCTGGAGATGGGGCTGTGTGCGGAGATGGGGATGGGGAGCGATGCTGCAGGTCACCCCAGGGGACAAGCAGGGAGTTTAGGAGGTGTCAGCCGGGGAAAGAGAGAAACACGCTGAGGATGCAACAGGGGAGAGGGTTTGTCTGGCACGGCCACTGTTGTAGCTGATTTCCAGGGTTCCTCTGGCAAATGCAGAAACCCTTTGGACAATTAGGAAGGATGAGGGTGCTCTGTTGCCATAAAAGAAGGGGATTTCTATAAAGAAAGGTCTGGCAGTTCTGCACAGCAGAGGGGGTTTTCTCAGCTGTAAAACTCCTTCATTTCCCTCATAGCTCGCTCCCCTCCAGCTTAATCCTGTGGGCAAACCACGCACTCTCCCCATCTTTGGGGGTTCCTGTGCTTCATCTGGTGCTAAATCCTAACGTGGACTTTCAGACGGGAGCTCTGCAGCCTTCAGAAGAGCGGAGGTTGCTGTGGGGCAGGACGCCTTGTTCTGCACATCCTCCTCTGTTAATCGCGGCTGCGGTTCTGTCTGAGAACACAACTGGAGCAGAAATCCCATCTGTGCACAGCAGGACCGCGCCAGGGACGAGAAAATCGAGTTATGCTAAAATCTCTCTTGCTTATCTGTCTTCTGACCTTTTGTGGCATCTGCCGGCTCATTTGTCTTGCAGCACAACAGAAATATGAGTAAGGAAGCAAAGAAAAGCTGAGCATTGACAAAATTAAATACAGATTATTATTAGACTCCCAAACCGGCTTTTCTTGCTGAGATGTCCCTTGTCACTCTTGCCCACTGAGGCAGGTCAAAACTTTTCAAACTAGGAAAATGTGGGGTTTTTATTGTCTGTTGAAGCCGATCAAGCCACAACTCAGTTAGCTGGATTGAGAGGGATGCTGGTGAGTTGTGTGTGCAGAATACTAATTGTCTGGGTAATGTTCTCAAAAATTCCTGATCAGCAGCATCTGGAGCAATGTTTTTGTGCTTTGATGAGGAGGGAGAGAGAAGAGATCCATTTCAGTGCAGTGACAGGGGTATATTTACATCACAAAACCACAACTGCGAAGCATTACTGGAGTTCAGCTGCCAGCATAAAGGCAGTGGCACTCGTTCAGTTTCGTTTCCAATTATGAGATCCTGTTGTTGTTGGGCTTTTTCCTCCGAAATAAAAACCTTGCAAGCCTATCTTAATTACAAAACTACATGGGCTACTCCCCACCTTGTCTGTCTATGGATGCTGTCATCTGTCACCCTGGGCATGCTGAGCTCAGTTTTGGGGAGAGGAAAAGCAGCTTTTGGTGCTGTAGTTGTTGTACAGCTGCTTTCATTTCCCAGCTGAGCGTGGGATGTGAGGGACAGTTTTCTATGGCACCTCGAGAACATCCCCCGGCCCTCCCCTTGCCGTGGGAGCTGAGTCTTTGGTGAGCAGCTCCTCTTACGTAAACAGCAACGTTTGTTAAGTGCTTCCAAACTGGTGCAAACTGGAGAGCAAAGGGAAGGCTGAGGCTGCAATGGGCACCGATCTCCTGCGCAGGGCCCGGTATCCCCCCCATTCACAGCAGGAATGGACATTTCAGCTGTGCTGTGAAGCTGCTGTTGCTGAGCAGAGCAATGCAAGGATTGGGTTTGACTCTATCAATAAACTTTTGCATGCGGT
Source organism: Patagioenas fasciata (assembly GCF_037038585.1). Lineage (NCBI taxonomy): Eukaryota > Metazoa > Chordata > Aves > Columbiformes > Columbidae > Patagioenas > Patagioenas fasciata. The sequence continues at coordinate 1,191,521 of NC_092536.1, forward strand.
AGCTCTGATATCTCTTCGTGCTCTTTCTACTCTACAATGAAGTACATGATTAAAACCAGCAAATGCCAGCTTAGAATCTCTCTGGTTTGTGCAGCTCCTTTTAAACAGCGGGGTTGCCACTTGCTGAACATTTGGCGGTATTGGTTATGTTTCAATTCTCAAGAAAAATCAATTCTATTCAGACCTAGCGCAAGCAAATTTTATTGTACATGCAGCTGTTCAAGATTGAGTAATTATTTGATGAACCTTCGGAGGCGTTGAATTTTAGATGAAGCATATACATATTTTTATTATGCATGCTTTTTTCTTGATCAGTTTTCTCCTCATTTGGTCACTCGTTTACGTGGAAGCAATGTGCAAAATCTGCATATTGCACTCTTTAGAAAGAAAATTTCCCTTTAGAGAGCCGTAATGCTTTTGGCCCACACATCCGCCAGTGCATTCAAACCCACCGATCTATTGCACTCCACAGAGCACCCTCAGAAGGACCAAGGTTAGACCTGAGCTGGGCTCACCAGTCTCCTCTCTTCTGAGCTCACTTAGGACCATTCCACCTTCAGTGGAGCGGGGGCAGCTTGTAGGGGATCACGACCCAGGTGTCATCAGACGATGCTCTACCTGCTTTTTGGTTGTTTAGCAAAGGTTACAAATCAAAAGCTTTCTCATTTTATTTTGGTCTTTGCAGGTGGCTGAAAGTTCTTTGTGTTAAAACTGATTTCTGAAAAATACAAAGAAAAAAAAAGGCAAAAAGGAGAAAAGCAATTCTGAAGCACTGAGCGAAGGGTGTGTTTTGGAGAAGAGCAAGGTGACCGAGCCTTTTGTGTGCTTTGCAGTCCGTATAACTAAAGTGTACACACACAGCTGGTCCAACCTCAGCAAAACCAGCAGCAGGTTTGGGTTTCAGACCAAATCCATTCCTAAGGGGACATCATAATTTTGGCTCCAGGTGACATGGAATGATGTTTGGTGCCACCCTGAGCACTCATCTGCCCCTGCTGAGCCCAGAGGCTGTTCCAGCTGAACGTGCTTTGATTTGGTCTTTATACCAGACCCAAGCACTTACAGGGCTGTACAGCAACACAGATTTAACCAAGTCAGGCATGGACACACAACCACATCTCCACTGAGTTAACCAAACCAGGAGATAAGGAACGTCTGCTTGTTTTCTGGTAGCCGTTGATATGGGATCTCAGCAAATGCTGGAGTGCTGCAGACAGCTGGTACGTGATCCTGCATAACGACTGCCAGTGAGAAGTTCACCTGTCAACATTTATTTTCATTTTTAACAAATCTGAATCAGCAGAGCAAATTTATACTGGATCAGTGCTTCGTGTCTCACAGCTGCAGCGGTTTTGATATAAGTTGAATTTATTGTATCAGCGAACCATAATGTGAGTGTGCAGAAGATAGGAATACAGCTCAGGGAACTGTATTTCTGTCAGGAAAACACAGCCCTAAGATATCTCACCCTGAAACTCTTGGTCTACGTTGCTTTGAAGCCGCTGTCTGAGGGTCTTTTTCTGTGGCTGCCCGTCCTGCAGGTGCAGCTCCCACAGCACAGCGCTGTGCTGCACAGAAACACCAGCAATCCCTATAAACAGCGTGTATAGCAAGAAAGAAGTGTGTACCTATGTCAATATAGATTCTGTATAAATAAATAAGCACAGGTAGAAAGCTATCAAACAGCTCTGCTGTGTTCTTCAATAGCGCAGATTGTTGCCAGCACCATCCAGCTGCTGTGTGATCCTGGCAAGCTGATAGTGTTCAAGATCAAGTATGTGGAAAGAACTGTGCCTTTGCAATCCGTGCACGGCAGTATTCTGTATTTCAAAAAGTTCTGCATCACGAGACAAAATATCACAGTGAAGCATTTTGACTCCTTTCCATGGCTTTTTTAGCAGAGTTAAAGTCCAGGAAGTTGCAGCAGATCAAGGCCGCGTTCGCGGGGACTTCTGCAGCGCGAGGTTCAAGAGAGACACAGCAAAAGCCTGGTTTTCTAACGCTCAAAGCTGCTGTTTTCTTACTACCAAAACTCTGCTTTTATCTGTGAGGTGCGCACGATAGAAAACTTTCAAACAATGGCTTTTATGGCAACTGCCAATATTTTCATTTTAGCTTAACGGGGGATTTAAATTATTATTGAGTCTTATTTTCTGAAGAGAACAAATGCCCAGAACTGTTATTCTATTGAGCCTCTAAGTGCATAAACACAATACTAGCCCCAGTGGACTAATTCCATTAAGACCTGAACTATCCATCTTGAAGTTGCTCATGAATACAAACTGCCAGAGCTTCTGGCATTGCTGGATTTGCAAAACAACTTGTACATTTTGGCATCAGACAATAAAAACCAGCTTTGTTTAGAGAGATATTAAAATAAACAGGTTTAATAATACGTTTAAAAACTTCATTGTTACTCGTGCGTTGTTTCTCTCTGCTTGAATGGTATTGTGTATTACAGCTGTATATTACCTTCAAAATGCCTCTCGCTCCGTACATTGCGAGGTGCTGAATCTGTAAATGTGTCATCTGTAGCACAGGCAGGTGGAGAATTCCAATTCTTGCAATGGAAAATCCATTTTGGTGTTTTGCCTCTCCAAACCGCGCTCCGGCTTGCCAGGTTTTTAATTCCACCTATCTTTTAGATAACTCTTTCCTACCTAAATAAGGTATTACCGCGGTGGTTTGGGAGTCGTTAGGGAAGATTTGCCCAATTAGCATGTTAATTGGGACCTACCCAATTTGGGCATAGGGAGGTGATGGTTTTATTAGTATTCTGTGAGATGAAAGAAAGATTAATGACTGTGCATGCACCCCTTGAGGGGTATGGAAGTAACACTTCTTTTTTGAGCGGTCTGCTATGAGAAGAGGTATTTGAAAGGCTGGGCTTACTGAGGGAGCTGCCTGCTGATTAGTTACGCCTGGAGCAGAGAGAAGTATAATTGAGTTTGTTTCTTGATGAGGAGGAAATGATAGGACAAAGCAAACACAACAGGGCAAGAACGTCTGCTGTTGTAAACACGTGAAGTCCCCTTGGTGGATTGGTATCAACTAAAGCTTTGGTCCCTTGACTTGGGTGACCTTATCGGTGGGCTGGCAGGCATGATTCATGAATGGTATATGCGCTATATGCACCTGTAGGTGCTCGGGTGTGAACGGGAAAGGCTGGGTTACAACCAGCAGGGCTGAACTCTGCCCGGTGCTGTGGTTTGTCGTGGCCGCGGAGTCTGACCCACAGACAGATGGAACGGGTCGCGCTCAGGGCGTTAAAATTCAAAGGGCCTGGAATAAAGTCGTCTGGGGAAAAAGAATGAAATACCATAGGCAGGAATCGTATTGAAACGGAAAAAATAAATAATTATCATAATAAACAAAAAGGAGCTCTGGGCAACGTTATCTGAGACAAACATGTAATCTTTCTTATAACTTTATGATCACCGTCCCTTCCCACAGCACTTCACGTTAAACTAATGAATTCTGCTGCAAGTGAAAATACTATGCGATCATAATGTGCTGAAGAAAGGAACAAAATGCTGTCGTCACTGATCTTTCTGTCAAACTGCTCGATCATTTCTGTCCTGTGCTGGGTTTAAGCCTTGTCCTGCCCTGCTGAGCCCTGAACCAGCCCACGCAGGACACCCCACTGCGCTCTGCCAGGTCTGGATCCGGCCAGACTTTCGACCTTTGTTCTGCGGTTCTGTCTGGTCCTCACACACACATCTCCATTCATATTTACTCGTGCCAGTCCGAAAATTCCTGTTAGAAATTGATGCAGTTCCAGGAACACTTGCTAGAAATAATTCCACGGTACCTGTGTGTCTGTTGGCCCTGGATGTCTCCTCTGTTGGTGACTATGAAGTACCACTTGACACAGTAAATTCCTGATACAAGTTTCCATTGCACAAATACAGACCTTAAGCTTTCAACATTTTACTTTGTTTTAACGATAGGATATTTAAAATAGGTAAATCTGCAGTGGATTACTTTATTCATAGGTTTTCTTTCATTATTTGTGATGCTATATCATCCTTACCCATGTGAATGTTTCTGGATCTGGATTGTAAATTAATCTTTGGCTGAATTTTAATTTGTGATATGAGCAGCTTATTCATCACGCTGAAAATGCAGAAAAGCCTGAGATACGTGTGTCTGTGCTCGTGTGGGTTACAGCCAGACCGTTCCATATGAACTCCATACAGCAATGGGATGTGACAGTGATGTGGTTTTTAAAGTCACCCTGAGATGGGGTTTGCTATTCGTCAAACAATAGCTTTCAGGTACCGGGAAAACCTGCGTACATTATCTTTCGATACAGCTAACAGTACCTGCGGGACACCATGGTTCTGTATTAAACAATTGATTCTACTGATATAAGCAAATTAGGTTTTTTGCGACACAGGGAGGAGTTTTCAGTTTAGTCTGAAATGCTCCCCGTTGGGAACTCCCACCAGGTGTGCTATGCTTTCCGAAGTCATTAATGCAGATCAAAGAATAATTAGGCTTTGGCAAGCATAAGGGGTTTTGATTAATCAGACTGAACAGCATCCTTTTATCTCATAATACCAAGTGCCTGTTGCTGGAGCATGGTGTGACCAGCTTTGGAGAAAGTACTTTTGTTATTATTTGCCTGTTGTACAAAATCACGGTGTTAAGACCAAGCAGAACCCATCCTTTTGTTTCCTACCCTTCCCAAAACTGAGGACTAGGAACAAGCGTTCATAGCAAATAGCAGATCCCATGTGGAAATGGCGAAGGGCCGGCGGGAATTTGAAGCTGGTGTGCACCGGTTGGTGACACGTCCCCGTTCTCCAGGGGACAGCAGGGTTTTCTCTTGGTTTCTCGGAGAATGGCAGATGGTTGGTGACAAACACTGGACTCAGTGCAATCAAATGCATGAATCTAGCAGGGGCCAAGTCTTTGCATTTATGGGAGGGAATCACCAAGGCTTTCACCAACTAAGGTTTGCAGAAGTTTTTAGTAGGTTTCGTGTCTGGTTTCCATGGAAAAGAAGAGGATTTCCTTGGACTTTGAGTCCATGAGCCCAAGGAAGGTGGGAATTTGTACCTGGGCGAGGATTGACCTTGCAGTACAGTCAGATGGAAAAAATACCAGAAACATTTGTAAAGGGGATATTCTTGGGTTGGTCTCAGAAGAAAAACATCTACATTTGTTGCTTTCTTTAAAAGGATCCTCAGATTTGTTTAATTCCTCCCTGCTTTCCAGCAGTCACAGCTCCCATGCCAGGCAAGTTACCATCGCCGCATCCACCCTTCAGCGCACATGGAGCTCCTTGTTTTGAGCTAAAATAAAAACGATGGCAATGATTCTTGCAAGTGTGAAGATGCTTTACGCAGAGAATTACGCCAGGTGATGTAGCCGGATGTGCACAGCTTTGCTTGCTGGGTACGTTTGCAGGAACTCAGGTTTCTTCTGCAAAACGGAGGCTCTGGGCTTTGCTCGGGGGGAGATGCTTGGCACGGGTGGGCAAGAGAGGCGCCTCCTGAAATGTCTTCCCCTTCAACGTGGTAGGAAAAGAATTGCCCGCAGAGACAGGGCAGGGAGAAAACGGACGGACTCTTCTCTTCCTGTGGTTTCTTCTGCAGTGACTGCTGCTGCCAGGGTGCTGCGGGGTGCAGGTCAACAGCCTTTCCCTGGCAATACTGCACTGTCTGTCCTCTTCACTTAGATCAGTATTTCAGTGAGGAATCAACAAAGCGTTTCCTTCCACCCGGCGGTGAAAGGTCTCTTAAATAAAACAGGGCAAGTAATGCCTTTATTACCAAAGTGCTTCCTTTCTCCTATTTGTTTCTAAATCATATTCACACTGGCTGTTTTACCCATTTTCTGCACCTCTGTCTGTTTGAAAGAGACTTGGGGAGGAATTACCTCGATAATGTCTTTCTAATCTTCCTTGTTTACAGCACACTTTTTGTTCAAAGTCATTATGACAGTCGTGGAAGGTTCTGAGTGTGATGCAGTTATTGAATTTCAAATGAAAACTAAATTGGCTGTGGTAGAAGGGAAAAATATTTCATAACACCGTAATTTTTCCTCAGGGTACAGTTACTACATTTTATTAGAAATAAGCAATTTTCACTATGTCTCAAAAATGTATAGAGCAGATAAACGTGAGATATTAATCTAAGGAAAAAAAGACTTTTACAAGTATTTAACACCAAATAGTGGTTTAAAGTTTGCATGTTTTCTGCATTTTCCTGGTGTGCTGGAGAAGCCATTTACTCATTCTGCTGAAATAAACCATATCTTAGCTTTCCGCGTTGGTCAAAAGCCTCCTGTGGTGCCAGTGAGACGAGATTTAATTGAGCCATTTGGAGGTTTTTTCTGCTTGATTTGTGCATTTGGGAAGTGAGGAGCGTTATCTATCCGTGAAAGGTGTTCAGATGCCAAACAGAACCACCCGCTGCAGGTCCCTGCAGCGACCCCTGGGCATCTCCCACCCTCTGTCCCCACGCAGGGATGGCCACCCCGGGGGTGTCTCCAGGTGGTTCTGCTGGCAAGGCCAAGGGAGGCATTTGGGAAGATAAACACGGATGACATAAAGCGTCTTCCTCTGGGGTTGCAGGCAGCAGAGCTCTGTGAGCTGGCAGGGGGCTGCGGGAACCACACCGGGCACAGCACAGCCCGGGGGCTGCTGGGGGGAGCGGGACCAGCCCCCAAAACAGCTGTGTCCCTGCAGCATCACCCAGCCGAAGCAAACAACCCTGCTGCCCTGGCTTTGTGTTCATTAGATTTGCTTCATTCCTTCTGCAGCTCTCAAGCTCTAAGTAGGCTGCAAATGAGAGCAATATTCAAATCAGCACTCGGTGGAATCTCATTGACTGGTATTAGTGCTTGTTCGGCCTCGGCTCCAATTATAGTTTGTGTCAAACTGGAAGTAGATATGAATTAATTGTAGCAGAGGAAGGGGTGTGTTTTATGTGTTTGCAAAGTATACGAATTAGTATGGAAAACGCATCCAGACGTGGTTAGCGGAGTCCATAGCGTCACGGTTTAACCTGGCTCAGCTCCTCAAACCAGCCCGTAACATTGACGTCGTTCCCGTCCTGTGCATGCGTCTGCCTTTCTGCTGCAGAGGAGCCAAGCTCTGTGCAGTCCCTGTCATGTAGTTTTGATCTGATCTCTTCCAAAACATGAATGGGGAGCAGAGCCGCCACAAGCAGTGGTGTTCCCAGCAGCTCTGCCCGCTCCCACCTTTGTGTGCCCCGGTGATGGTCTCCATGGGCACACCAGTGTTCCCTGCTTGTGTCTCCTGTTCCCTTTGCGGCTGTAGATCCCATTGCAAGCCCAAACGCACAGAGAAGGGTAAATGTGGCAAGCAGGCACGGAAAAGGTTCAATTGGAGCAGAGCCTGCGGGCTGGCAGTGGGGTGCAGTTATGGAGGAATCACGGTTTGCTTGGCCTCAGGTTGCTTTGTGCTTTGGGAAGGAAAACCTGCGTAGGCACTGAATGTAAAATGAGCGTTAGAGGCACATCCAGAGGCGTTTTGTTAGATCCTCACAGATCGGGTCTATTTTGAGGAAATCTGGTCTGGGGTTGGATTTTTCACGCTTTCACTAGGATGCTCAAATAGAAATTCAGGGGAGGTTTGCAAGCAGCTCCCAGCAAACCTCACGCTAAGTAAGCTAATTCAATTTATCAGTACTTATTGGATGCTAGGATGAGAGACCATTTAGAACTGAATATGTTAATGTAAATCTCTCTCCAGACTAATCACAAGCAGTTATACTTTTATGATTTAGCCACGTTGTTTATGAGTAATATTTACAGAAGATTACCAGTAGATTTTTCAATAAAAGCTTTTCAGCTAAAACTAAGATTATAACAATTTTAGAGATAATTGGACAACCGTTGAATTCAAAAGCTGATAAATATAGGCAGTTTTTGAAAACAGTATATTGCATGCTGACATAATGGCAGGTTAGACTTCCAGATGCATCGCTATATGATGAATGTAGAGTTTGCTATAAATAATGTTGTTGTTCATTGGTTGAAATATGCCCCAGCCTGTAAGCAAATGAAAGGGGTGGCCTCCATTTCAAACTAAATCAGTTGTTAAAAGCATTTTCTAATTAACAAGTCTCTTCAATGTAGAGCAAACAGCAGAATCTCTGACGGTAGATTTTTTCCTCCTGTTTTTTCTCTTGGTAAATACACCAGCGTGTTGTCTGCAGTCGCTTCGCTTCCCATGCAGCCTGTGTGCGCTTCACAAACTAAAATGGCACGGGGATGTTTATTAAGAAAAACTAAGAAGATCTGATTGCAAAAACTTGGAGGAAAACTTATGGTTCACATGTAATTTCTGAAAAAAAATGTGATCCATGGGCACCGGTGTCCCTTGGAGGCTCTGCACCCGCAACCAGAAGTGATCAGGTTCTCCGGGTTAAATGAGAGGCTGGGGAGATGGAGATGTTGATGACAGCCAACCAGGGCAACCATGGGCTGGATTCACCCAGCACACAGGCCAGGTGTTTGCCTGTGATGAATCGAAAGATGGGATCTTCGAGCCATATAGAGAGGCAGAAAAGAGAGGTAAGCTTATGGTCATCATGCTTAAAGAGTTTTACAGCAATCTGCAGCAGCCTTGGAAAATATTTGTAGTATATGAGTTGAAAAATTCTAGTCCAGGGGAAAACTTTGGCCCCTCTCCCTCCCAAATGGGGGTTTTATAGTCTTTATCTTTTGCTACTGGGTTTGCTGTAAAAGCTCTTGAATTTTAGCACAGCTGCTGTTTGCATTAACTACACACAAAGCCAAACTCTTCCGAATTCTTCTACACGTGTATGGGTGCATGTCATTGCTGTGGAAAACTATCCTCCATTTAACGATATTTTAACTAATTGTTTCCTTGTTTTCAGCGTTGCTTTGGCTGCCACCCATTCAGTCTTAGTTTCATATTTTGGACAAACCTTGCTGTAAACAGTGCTCCAACACACACACAGGGAATGTAAATGTTGTTCCAATTTCCAGCATCATTCAAATGCCCAACAGTTATCCTTGTGAAAGCAAATTGGATCTGTCACGTCATCTTCCATGGAAGTCTAATTCTTGGTAACAAAAGATATTGCAGCTGACAGACGGAGCAGCACACCACATAATGAAGTCTCCAGTGTGTGTCAACCGTGGCCTTTCAGACACAATTAAACTCTGACCAGTTCACCTATTAGGAACTTCAAAATGTAAAAAATCCCTTAGGTAGATGCAGAGGTTTCTCTGAAAAATGAACTCCAAAATGCACTGAACAGAAGAAAATAAGATCGTGTTCATCGCCAGGCGTTCCAGCGATAAAATTTGATACAGCTCTTTAAATCCTCGCTTCGCCTCCTTTTCCTTTGCATTTATTATGTCCTGAGCGTAGCTAACCAGAAACTCTTCTCGGTAGGGAGGCTTGTGGAGTCAGTGGATGGAAAACACATTTTCTTTAGCAAACGGGCTTCAGGAACCCCCAGCTGGGCAGGAGGTACAATCGTGTTAGGTTTGTAACAGCAGAGTGTAAAACTTTGGGGAAACTACAAAACAACAGAAAACTTTTAAAACAAGGGTACTTGGTGGTGTGTGATGCACCCGGAGCTGCCGGTGAGCCTGGTGCACAGCCCGGCCCCGGAGCTTGGGTTAGCGCTGTGGTTTATATCAGATTGAACTGATTAAAAAAAACCCCAAAACCGATAAAGCTTTCCTTGAGAAAGAAAAATTAACCTGTCTAATTCTGAGAACTGCACTTGATGGTAAATTTGCCCTCCGAGCTGCCTCTTTCATGCTGCCCGCCCCGATCTGATAGAGATTTACAAACTGATGTAAAGGCTCAGCCTTCTCGTCCATCTCCACGCTCTCCCCGCAAAGTAACCAAGTTACTACGCTTTCCTCAGGCAAAAAGCGTTATCAGGAATGCACAGCGGGAAGAAGTGGTTTTCCTTGTAGTCATCTAAAGAATAGGAAAAGATGGAGAAAGGGTCTTGATTTCGTCTGGTGTAAGGCAAGAGAAACCCCACAAACAGCATCTGGGCACCGCAAATCCAACCGAAAGCCGTAATAGCCACAATACATCAGGCAGAAGACCTGGAGAGAGAAAGTGCTCTTATCTCAAACACTGAATTTACAGTAATTAACAATTGTAAATGCAATTGCAATATTTTATAGGCTGTCCTTCCTATGATAGTGGAGAATGGAAGTTAATGGAAATACACTTGATAATGCTTGTTGGCTGAAGGCTCACATTAGCTGATCCAGTACCTCCAAATGCACACTTAGGTAATAACGCAGGAGATGAATCAGGGAGGAATGAGATTACTTTTTGAGAACTAATAAACACGTTTCTCTCTCTCAGGCTCAGCTGGGATATTACTGCTGCTCATACAGCCAAGTGTTCCGTTGGAGAGATGAAGTGCTGCGGATATACTTGTTCATTACCAGAAACCTGACAAATACTGAGCTAATATCATGTCAACAGTCAGCTGGGGATAATGCATTTCCTCTCCTTCTAATAGATTTTTCCTTACATATAATCATAAGCAACACTAAAAAAATTACAATGGAAAAAAGCAGCCTCTGGAAGATGTCTGTTCTCTGTGATCCGCAGTTACTTTGATTTGAAGTATCAGGGGCAGAGAGGATGAAAATAATTTGTTTTGGGGATTATCTACATGCAGAAAGAAACTTGATAATCACTTGAGTGAGGAGCGGCTGCGTTCGTTTGCTGCCCTCTTGGCTCGTGATCGTCGTTGGGTTGGGTGCAGTTATTGTTGCCAGGGCTGTGGAGTGAGGGGGCGTCATTAACGCGCCTCCGCTCCCCTTGCAGCGGTGTCCGCGTCCCTCGGCGGGGCTGGCGTGCTCAGAAGCCTTGTTGGGCCGATCTGCAACAGGCGCTGACCAACTCATAGTTCTATTTGTCCTTACAAGAACACAAACACCTTAACAGGAAGGTTTAATAGACAGAACAGCTTAGTCCTTAGGAAAGGCTTAGTGCATCTTCAACACAACATAGCACTTAATGGCACGTGTACAATTATGTTTTATAAAGATTTTATAAGAATAGCCCGAATAATATTATTGATGTGTGAACGTAGGTGGCAAGATCAGATTTATGTTTTAGGCAATTACATTTTATAAGCTGAAGTAGAGAACAGAGGTAATTAACAAGAATAATGAAAGAACTACCTTACAATAAATCACTGTTGAAAAAGAGTAAATAATAGAAGACAAAGGGATTATGAGTCAAGTTCAGTCGTTATTCATCAATTTTAGAGCAGGAGGGTGGGTTTAATTAGTGAAACAGCATAGCCCTTGTTTGGTGCTTTTCAAATAATCTTGATGCTCTTTTATCAGGGGAACAAACATCTGATTGAATGCAAATGACAGTGATTGCCTTCTCCACATTGCTAATCAGTGCGGGAAATTTCATTTCACCTTCCTTTTAATGAAGCGAAGGGAGCAATTAGTGGGCACGGTGGCCTGGGGAATTCAGCAGTCCTGATTGCAGACGAGGGTGAGCGTGTCCCGAATCCGCCAAGGGAAAACAGCACCCACTTCTCCAGCAGGTTCAGTTCTCTGTGATTTGTTTAGTTCCAGTTTTTAATTCGCAGTGCTTCGTGGATCAGAAAGCAGATCAGCCTCCGCTGGGAAGACCCTTATCTATTAATTACTTTTTTCCCCCTCTTATCTGAGGAGAAGATATTTCTCGTGCGGAGCCACAGAAGCTGATCCCGGATAGCGAGGGCAGCAGATGTTATTAGGACGCTATCAGAAGTCTGAGCAGCTCTGTGAAGAGCACAGCACCTTCTCCGTGCGTTTTCTCCGCAAGTCTAGAGCGAGCAGTTCACCCTCGCGGAGTTTCCTCTTTCTCCTCATTCTGTTTAATCTTGTGAGAGGAGCAGCTGTTTCTCTGCCCTGCAATGGGGTTTTGCGGAGCAGAAATGTTTGACCTTTGCGGTGTGTGAGATTGCAGAAATGACATATGTTTAAGACCCGGCTCCAGTGAAGCTTCGCAGAGGGATCTCAGGGGAAGCCACATGCCACAGTGCAAATATGGATTTTCCCATGGTTAAACAAAACATTTAGCAAAGTTTCTAAACATCTTAATATTTTGACTGGTACAAGGGCTGTTTCTTGGGAAGTTGTTTTGTATTCTAGTTATTCCTCTCAGTGCTGAGCGAATATGGGCTGCAAACCTGGCAGGATGGAGAGGGGGCTTTGTCGTCCTGATCAGCTTGGGATGTGGTTTTGACTGACTCTACAGACCAAGGGATAAGATAGTTGCTACTTGTAAACACATCTGATCTCTCATTACTAAGAGGATGTGCTGCTGTTCTGATAAGGAAAAGCAACAGCAAGTTATATCTCCATTCACAGAACATAAACCTGTTATTGCAAGTGGTTTGCCAGATATAAATCAGTATAGCCTCTCTACCCATCCCTAGTTGGGGAGATCTCATTTGCACTGGGTACCTGCGCAGTCCGCTCCGAGGTGAGGAGGGGTCTCTTTGCACTGCTGAAGGTTCACCACAAGGCATCACGCGAGACAAGTGTTCCACCGCTGGGCAAAGCATCCAAAATACATGTGCTATGTTTTGTAGAGCATTTTGTAGAGCATCCTTTGACTGAAAAGTAATGAGAAATGGCCTCATAACTATTATTCATTATTGCATATGCAAAGCTTGTGAGCCAAGTTTAATTAAATTCAGTAAAGGCATATGCAATAAAAATGAACAATTAGTAGCAGTGAAGGATTCTGATGTGAATCTGTAAAGACTTCCCTCATCCCTGTAGCATAGCAAGAAACAAAAAGACCGTGCAATCTCAACTCCAACATACATAGATAGGGAAAAATCTGTGTTGCTTGTATTGCAAGTGGGTAAATTGAGTTTCCCTGCGTTTGCCCTTGATCACACGCTGCTTTCTGTCTGCCTGCAGACCTCAGCATGAATGTCTGGTCACCACCAGGTGCTGATAAAATGCTGCTTGTCACATAGAGCACGTCTACTAAATAGAAAAGGTTGCCATGCAAATCTGCTGAGCACTTACAGAAGATTTGTCCGTCTGTACCAAGAGCTGTATTGCAGCATGGGGAGAGAGGTGAATGATGGAGGGACGGAGAGCTGAGCTGAGGGAAACGGTACCTGTTTGATCCTGCAGATCGGCTGTGCTGTATCGTCAGCTCCGGGGATGCTGGGATGAGAGTGACAGTGTAGGTCCATTGCGAAAAGGCTCAAGGTTTCCCTGTGCACTCAGGCTGGGAAAAATCTCAGCGGTTCACAAGCTGCCTTGTTTGCGATGTTTCAGTTGTCTGAAAATAAATCTCGAGTATTTTAAATCGAGGCAAATGTATTCCTTTAAAAACCCTAGAGCAAAAGAAGATGAAAAAGTAGCAGTTTCATGTAAAACACAAAACCTGATTTCAGTTCAGCTTTACAGACAGCACTGCCCATGTATCTGTAGCTTCAGAAAATATCTTCATGCGAAAAATACTCATGCAAAACTGATGTTATTGCATTGCTGTCTCTATAGACCTGAACCTCTGGATATAGGTGCGTTGACTACTTTGAATTTCAGAACTAATGGATAATAAGAATTTTCCTGGAAATCCTTGGGTTTTTCAGCTTGTTGGAGGCCTGTTCTTGTTCCTCATGTTGGCCTCCCTGTCTTTGCACCCAGCCTTGGTGAGCAAATCAGAGCCATCAAACCTTTCAAGGATGCCATTGAAAATCAAGAAGCGGGGGGGGAAATCTTCAGAGATTAATTGTGGTCATTTTTAATGGAGCCGGGAGCTGGGTCAGTGAAGACTGGTGCAAAGATCCTTTGTATTGACAATTCACTGTATGAGCCATAAACTCTTCACTCTGTGCATATAGAAGATGAAAGGACCAATTACTTGTTGAGGCATTAAACACCCAGGGGACAAAGATACCTGTCTGGCAATAGTAAACATATTGACTGAAACCCATTTGAATTTTAAATTGCCAAATGTCCCAATTTTTGAAAAGCTTCCTATGATAACCAAGGTCTGGAAAGTCAATTGAAACTTAATTCTGCTGGATATCTCACGGGGGAAAAGTACATGAATCCGGGTAGATTCAATTATTTAATTTTAATGAAAAAATAGATAGCTGCTGCATAATTTCCTTATAGAGTGCTGGATGGGAATTCAGCTCCTTTTTCTAAGATGTTATCCTAGGAAAGATGACAATAGACGTCTGCCAGACATGGGTTGCCAAGAGGTTTGTGTCCAAGGATTTGCTGCTTCCCCCCAGGTGTTTTTCCTCCATGTGGGACCAGGTTTTTCTGACATGCCAGCCGAGACCGGGCTGCTGGTCGCTCCCTGGCCGCAGGTGGTGTTTATAAAGTGTTACACAGGGGTCTGCCAGGGGTGCTGCACATCCATATGTCACAGAAGGACGTGTTTGCTGTCTCCTCCATCAGAAAGGCTCTCGCGGAGCAGATCAGCCACGGGTCGGTGCTGCTGCTGTCAGTGTTGGGCCAGTGAAGTGTCCTGGGACTGTTGTGAGGACAAAGTGAGTCCTGAGGGCAAATGGGGACAAAATCTGCTGGAGCCTGGCAATATCCTCACGCTGACCATCTTCTTGGGTGCTCCTGGGGCAAGCCAGGGACTCCCCATGGTCTCCAGACCATCCGCGGTTTGCTGCAAGGCAGCTGGGCAGAGCTCCGGTTGAATGAGAAGTTACAACTCACTCTCCCTGACTTGAGCTACTCCCACCACATCCATTAGGAAAAGAGTTCATTGTGATTAATGCCATTAATCTGAATATCAATGGTGTTAATTGTTTCTCCTATCTTGGACAGCATTGCCCAAAATTTTAATTTAGGTGAAACCACGAGAACGATTTCTGCAGTGTAATCATGGGTATTTCTTGTTGAATTCATTGTCCTTTTGTTTTTCCTGTAATGTCACATACAGAGCAAAGGTGCACAGCAGCAGCAGGGCTGTTATCCAAACCTCGGGGGAGTTTATCCTCTCCTTTATATGCTCTGTGCAAATGGAGCAAGCATCCGTAATCACAACAGCTGGCTGCATGTGCACTGCGGGCAGGGAGGCACCTTCTACTCATCGCTGTCCTTGACCTTGGCATAATCAAACTTTTAGCGCACAGAGCCAACAAGACCCCCACTCAGTGCTTCTGTCTGAGTAAAACTGGTATTTGTTGTGGTTTTTGTTCTAATAGCTCCTCGTTAAATGTGAGAGGACAAACTGCTGCATGCCAGCGACACTCAGCTGATTGGGAAAGATTTCGTATCTCCGCCTTTGTCTCCAGTGGTTTCTGTTGGGATTCCCATCATGCAGTCGTTTTTCTGTATTCCATTTTCCCTCTTTCTCGGTGTACAGTCACAAATGAAGGCAAGCATTTATCACCACGGCAGCTTTAAATATCAAATACTTGATGAATTTACTCTCAGCTGGCCGGAAGCAATGCTGTGATTGCAGCATTTTGTAATCATCAAGACTTGTTTCTCTGAGCTGAATTAATTTGCATGAGCAATGCGTTACAAGCCCAGTCGCTGGTATCTAACATGTGGAAGCAAATTGTGGGAGAAGACTCTCGCAGTCTGTGTTTCCTTGGGGTAACTTGACTTTGTGAGATGTTTTAAATGAGTGGGTGAATATTTGTCTCTGGGGGAAGATGATGTTCAAAACAGATGCAAGGAATCCAAGCCCATGTCAGACGAAGGCTGCGTGGCCTGGCAGCACAGTAAATCCCACACAGGGGCTTGTAACGCTAGGTCAAAAATCAAGAGAGAAACACTTTTCTTATACAAACTCGGTCTGTCATTTAAGTGTGCTCAAGAATTCTTGATGAGTAAATTCTGTGCCAGCAGCTCAAGTATCCCCTGTGCTCCTCTATGCAGCCACAGGCTCCTGAGCAACCCACTGTAGAGTAACCTTCAGCTTCCCCTCCTCTAGACCTGGTATTTACAGCTGGAGGGGCTGGTGGCACGTGGGGCTGGAAGGACGACTGGGTGAGCACGTGTTCTCACTTCTTTTTCGGAGGGCGGAAGGTTTCTGTGTTGTGGCTGGGGCTGAACTTTCATGTCTGCAACAGGAGCTTCAGCTCTTCCTTTCTGTGAAGGTTCTTAAATGCTCCTGACAATTACCTGGAGTGGAAGGCAGTGTTTGCACTTCCCAGCCTCAGTGAGCTTTCTCCAGCTCATTGTGATACTTATTGCTGTATTAATTGCTCATGTACAAAAGCTTGTGGTGATGTGCAAAGTGCTAATAACAGATCCTAATGACTGTGCACCTCCTTCTCCGGTCTGCGCCTTATTGATGTTTTCATTAAACTGTCCAAATAGCAAGGCTGGATGCACATACCAAACTGTTTCCTTTTCATCAGAGAAAAAGACAGAGTCTAAGGGAAATTGGTGGTTGGAGGATGCCAGACAAGTACCGCCGAAGGATGGACAAAAGCACTGGGAATGCTCGTGCAAGGAGTGTGAACGGCCATGCTCCCACAGAGACCCAGCTGCTGCTGCCACCTTCAAAGGCATTTTTGCATTTTTGAGAAACTTATCTGAAAAATCGGTCCTGATCTTGTAGGGTTGTTGGGAGACTCTCACGGCAACGGAACACACTGTTTGGGGGGAAAAAAGCATATGGAAAAATCTAGGGGTTGAGATGCTTTTGTGTAATTGTAAAGAGCTGCAACACACGTGGAAACTGATTTACTGAATATTGAATTCATAAAATACATTCGACCTTCATTTGCCTGTTCGCCAGATCACCCTTTATTTTGTTACTGCTTTGCGAGGAAGCCAGCATGAACTTCAGTGTGTGCACGATCAGTGTCTCCCACGCTGGCTGAATGTTCTGGGTGTTAACGCATTTCACTGTTTTCTGCTGTTTGATCTTGATCTAGTGAACAGAACTTGCTGCTTGTTTTTTCAGGTGGTTTATGATAGAACTCTGTAAAAATAATTGATTAAGTTTCAATTTATACTCAGAATAATAACTGACGTGGTAGTAAATGTGTTCATAGATATCTAATGTGGTGTGGCTGATTTCTTCCATGCCAGCTAAATGCCTGCGTGTTTCTTATCACCTTAATGTATTATCTGAATCTTGTTGCACATTTGTTCAGTGCTTTTGTAACTATGACTTAATTACATGGCAACTGATTTTATACTGTGGTATGGAAGGATTGCTCCTCAGATAAACAATAGATAATTGGCATGTTCCTGCTTTAATTAATGTAAATTATAAGATCATTTGAACGATCTTGGGTGCAACCTTGGTGAGGCACAGTTCACTTCTCGAGCCATGCTGAGCTCCCACAGCGCCCGCTGGAGCCCGTGCTGTCCGTCTGTCCAGCCTCCCATCCCGTCACACACAAACTGGGACTTTTGTATGTGAAAATACTGTCCCTCCATTCGGGGGAATGGCACGTAGGTCACAGCATTCATATTTTTGCTCACTGTGGCACGAGCTGGCTATCCCCATGCCTCAAAGGATGTGCTACATGTTCTTGCACTGCGTGAACTACTTAGAGCAAGTGGGAGTCAATATCGATCAACTTCTCTCTGTTATACCAGCCAATTCTTCATCCTTAAAGCGGTTGTTTCCCTTTCCCCGATTCAATGCTCATGATCACTGGGAAAAAGGAACTTTTCTCGCCTCTATCCCCCAGTATTTTTTCCCATTAATACAGTCAATCCCGAGCTGATTTCCAAAGCTGAGCTGAGCCAGGCGGGCGCAGGAGGGGACACTGCGGTGTCCTCAGCACTCTCACCTCTTAGATGAACAATTCTGACTCTCACACACTGGTTCTCTCCCCCTCTCCCAGTGGGGTGGGCAGGCGACAAACGGCTTTTGTCACAATGAGTGCGTTGTACAGCACCACGAGGGACAGAAAGAGCCGCTGTGCATCACAAGTAGCGAAGCCACGGAGGGGACACGCGCAGAACTGGAGATGCTGGGGAAAAAAGCGACAAGTGATGCTTCAAGATACTTAAATAATGTCTCATGACTCAAGTGCAATGCTCTCGTTAGGCCCTCTGGAGGAGAATTTGACATTTGCTGTGTCACCTGCAAGATTAAAAGAAAATGCTGTTGGCTTCCGCATTGTCTCCTGAAAGGCACAGGGGCTGACAGAAACATAATTAAATTACCTGTAGCATTCATCTGTTGTCATAGCAGCCCTTGCAATGAATATAACAATAATTCCATCTGCAGCTTAGCTTAATGCAGCTTTGCCTAAGCCAGCCCAAAGGTGATTTTTCTGTCCCATACCCAGCAGAGAGACTTTGAGAGCTCCCGGTTGGGTTTCACCGTTTGTGGTCTTCAACGGGGAAAAATCACAGATTGTGCCTTTGCTGCATCCCCCAGCCTCAGACAGCACCCGTTACCTGTGGGTGCTCTCATGTAATGCAGAAAGTCAGATTAGATTATGATATTTTCTTCTACCCTTAAAAATCTCAGAAGGTGGAGCATCCATTAAATCCAATTTTCATGACTTACCCTTCTTCGGGTATGGCAGAATTTGCCATTGATTTATAACTGTAAGAAATTTCAACAAAACTCACTTCACTTGCTGATATTTGATTTTGTTTTATTTTTTGCTGCTCTTTATTCACTACTTTATTTACTTCTTTCTTCCGTTATTTACCACCTTTGTCAATCAAACTGCCACACAATTCAGATATGTAGGAGTTACCATTTCAAGGGAACGATTGAAAACAAGTCAAGAAGGGAAGGATAGGTTAAATTAAACACACAGCACCAGTGACCAATCTGTGGCTCCGCCTGACACACCTGGGAAATCAGCGTCCCCTTCCTTTTGCTTCACTCCATTCCTCTGGGCAGCCTCAGGGAGCTGAGATTCAGACTACAATGACTTGTTTTTATCTCACATATTCAGGAATTCACAAGTTTAAGAGTGTTTAAACACCACGTGAAAAGAGGGTAACTTGTGTGTGGCCGAGATAAGCTGATGTGTGATATCCACAGTGTTCTTTCCCCAGGGGTTCTCTGCTCGGCACTAAGTTTTCTCTCTCTGGAGTAACTGTGCGCAATGACCTTCCCAGGCTGAACAGTGCTAAAACGAGTTGCTGGAAGTCGCTTATGTGCTGTCATTTCACTTTTCTTCATATAAATAGACTTAATAATAGATCCATGTGCACAGTGCTTTCCCTATGATGCCCTTAAATGCTTTATACAGGTGCATAAATAGTATTTATTGCTATTTTACAAATACCATAAGAGGGACGGCGGTACCAGAAGAGCACAACTGAGTCTGAAGCAGGGGTAGCAAGAGCAAGATGTGCCTTTGCGATGCTGGATCATACTGCACAGCGATTTCTACAGCTTGGTAACTAATGAATCCATATCAAAGGCGATCCTCACATCAGATTGTGTGTCTGGACATGTGTCCATCCCTTTGGACCGAGCCAGGGGTGAGTAGAGAACAGCTGCGTCCCTTGAGAAAGATGGAAGTTTAAAGATCCAACAGCAAATGTGCTGAAGGTCATGGGGCACCAACAAGTTAATAAACTCAACTGGATAATTTAATTCAACACTACGATCACATCTGTGGGCACTGAGCAGTAGGTAAGAAGCCGACGTGACAAGACGGGAAGGCTTCGTTATCCCCTTGTCTTGCCGGGATTTGCTTCAATTATGCCAAAGAATGTTACTTCATTCTTGCTCTAATAACACTGTAGAGGAAATTAAATTACCCACATACAAAAAAAGTGAACTGATTTTGACATCTCTTCTAGGCAAACCTCCCTCTGTATCAGCGCCTAAGTGCATTCTCCCTCACTTAAGGTCTCATGCATATGTATGATTATCACTCATAGTAAATATAAGCACTTCGCAGGAGCGCAAATGAACTGCAGGCTAGAAGGGAGGTTGCCAGGAGTATTTTTTATTGTTGACGGTAACATGAAATCTACAATAAGGGTACAATAATGAATGGATCGTGAGACATGGAAAATAATCCCATCCAAGGATGGTCTGACATCAGAAACCACAACAGCAAAGCTGATGTTACTACAACCTTGAGCTGCTTTTATTTTATTTTAAAGGGAGCTTTGGTTTAGCTTGAAATTTTTGTTTCTATTTTATAACTCATTGAAAAGAGCAATTAAAGGCTGTAGAGCTAAAAGAGAATTAATTTTATTTTTTAAAGCTGGTTTTGGCTAGGTTAATAATGGTGGGTTGTCTCTGGTGTGATGGCTCTTTCTTAACGTTTGATTGCTTTTTCATTACATTAGCTATGTTTGGAAGGGTTTTTTTTTTAGCATATTTAGGCTCCAGAAATAAACCTCAGAACCTCAAAACTGCGGGTGAGCCCTGCAAGGCCCATTGGGTTGCACCAATGATCAGCTCGGCGGGTTTGAACACCCGCAGAATTGAGGGCTGAACCGTTCATCTGCAGCCTTCAAAGAACAATCCCAACTAGCGAGCGTTATATAAGACATTTACAAAATAAATGAAATATAGAAACTAATAGAGAATGAAATTTGTGCTTATTTTACCCATTATCGTTTTTGTTTCTAAAGCAAAATGAGCCTGGCATGCAGACAATGGGGAACACAGTGTTTTAATGACACTTACAGCATCTCAAAGGACCATTCAAAGCAACACAAAACCTGGTGATGTCCTTAAAGACGGCAGATGGTTTCTTCAAGGTGAGTAATTTTATTGTTTATTGCCTGCTCTCTATACAAGGAATGACATTTGAGGAACTGCTCAAAGATGCTTTTTCAAAGCACAAAGAAAACATTTGGGAACCAAATTATCTGTATCAGTGACTGCGTCATCATCGGAGCTTGGAGTCTGGCTCGGCGGTACGGAACGGGTTTGGGCTCGGACTGTGAGACCGAACATTCGGATAACGTGGGCCAGGTTTCTGTTTCTAGCAACATCATGTTTGCAATGACCTCTAGAACGGGCTCCAAATACGGAGAGAGGAGGGGAACAAAACCAAACCAAAACCAAAACGAAACAACAACAAAAAAACCCAAAACAGTCTGAAATCTGTAGTTGGGCAGCGCTGTAAATCACTGCGCGTCAGTCACTGCGCGTCAGCCACCTCGTGACCATCCAAAGATTTTCATTTTCCAAGATATCTCAAAGGTTCCAGATCTGGCCCAAAACCATAGTATATAGCGCAATAACACCCGGAAGGTGTCCTGAAATCTTCTGTAAGCTTGTGTTCAAAATTTCATTAGTACTGAAAATTTTGTATTAGGCCAAACCTTCCACTTTATCTTCAAGGTTGGGTTGGTTTTGGGGTGGGCTTTTTCTTTGCATTTTTCCTCGTCATATTCATGTTGTCCCTTCGATCCTGTCCCAACAGCTTTCTGTCGCTCTTCCAAGAAGTATTAACTCTAAATAGAAATTCACGTGTGACCTTTTCCACAGGTAGGAAACCTATTGCAGGCTGTTTGAGGCTGTCCATCCCTGGCGCTCTGAATCTGCACAAACTGCTTCCAAAGCCAATTTCTGGGACAAAAAGACAAAACGTCATCAAAGAGAACAACTGTTTTTTTCCTTTTTCCTGGAGGTCCTTGTAGAATTTCAGCCTTGGGAGGGACGGATGGGGCCACAAGCTCGGCAGACACTGCAACTGCAGACGCAGCAGGAGCGACGCACGTCAGGAGGGTGAGTGTGTTATGTGTTACATTTGGAGACTATTTTTTCTTTAATTAAATTCCTCAGAGAATGGCTGTCAAGGGCAACCGTAAAAATTCAGACCTGTCTTTCCATTCTTCTGATAGACGTATGCAGCATCTTCTGGAGCAGAAAGTCTGGGGTGAATTAATGGGCATGTGCTGAGAGAAATCTCGCAGTTGTTAAATGGAAAAAGCCCCAGGAAGGCAGGGAAAGCGCAGGTTCGGGGGTTATTGCTTTCGGTGTCACCAGTCCGTGCGGGAGTGGGGGTCGGCAGCTGGAAATGAGGGACGCAGAATCCAGCCCCATACAGACCGGGGTGAAAATTAGTGGGGAAACACCCTGTTAAATCCAACCAGCTTACACACGAAGTCTAACCCAGAACTATCTCACCAGAAGAGTAATGTGCAAATTAAATGAGAGCAAAGAGAGGGAACTTCGGACTCAAAGTCAAGAGATGTTGCCGGGAATGTCATTGAAATTGAAAATGTTGTGGCTTTGGCAGTGAGAAAGGAAGGAAGTGTCTGGAAACACCGTGTGGAAATATTACAATGCCAAAAGGAGAGAAAACTCCTTTTGCATAGTAAGAAGCTGTTATAACTCCAACTCCTGAGATCATTAAGGACGAGGAAATTTTGGTTTTGGTGCCTGACTGATGTGACTTAATAGGCTGCTGAAAAAGTAGCTGTGGAAGATAGAGGAATCCCATGGGATTACAGGGAAAACATGGTGCTGGTGCTTTCACAGCCCAGGTTTGGGGTCGGGTATGGCAGGGCAGGGAAGGCAGCACCTTTCCTTTCGGGTTGGATTTGAGATTTGCTGTTGGTCCTTAGCGGACCCGCCAAGCCAGAGCTCCGCTCACTGCACCCCCTGGAAACCCACGCGTTGCCTTCACCTGCCTTAAACCCTTCAGCTCATTTTCCTAATTGACTTACAACTGTCATAATCTGAGAGTTTTAACACCGTGAATGAAGATCACATATGATTAGATAAGCAGTTTAAAAGCTCCGAGGGCTGAGTTGTTGCAGTTATTAATCGTGCTCACTTTTTACAAGGGCATGTAGTGATGGGACAAGGGGCCATGGCTTTGAACTGAAAGAGAATAGATTTAGATTAGATATGAGGAAGGTGGAAGGCGTCCCTGCCTGGGGATCAGTTAAACTGGCAATTTAAACTATTAAGTCTGATATTTTATTTCTTTAAGAGCAGTTTCTAGTCTAAACCCTGTGTGCTGCAGGAGCCTGGTTGGCTGCTTAAACACAGGGCTAAAGCTTCATGTCCTTCCCTTGCCTGTGAGGAAGGGTGAGGGTTTATGCTTTGGGCTGTTCCCCTGAGCACAGATTACACGGAGCCGTGAAGGTTTTAGCCTTGTGTACACATTGTTTTAAAGAAGCGGCAAATTCACAGTAATGACTTGGGCATCGCGTTTGCACTTTCAGCTGGCCCAAGAAATCTTCACACTGACCTGTCAGAAGTGTTAAACCACTGCAGAGAAGTTTGTGGTTGTTCTTCACTGCAGAGACACCAGGGTTTTAATAAACAATATATTTGATTAGGTTCAACAGAAAAGCCAAGGAGAAGTATTTGTATCTGTCGGGGATTCAGCAAGAATCCTCGTCATTCACCTTGACTGCAATAGCTCTGTGATATTTTTGGGTGTTGGTGGGGGGGGTTTTCTCCATGTTTGTATGGCTAGAAACTTACCTGTCCATAGACAAAGCCGCTGGGATTTTCCCTAATACACTGTAGATACAGAAATATTAATATCCCACCCAAAGTTTGTGCTCTGTAAAATGCAAGTGTTTTTTCTAAAAGTAATGGTAGCCCAGCATCTCGTCTCAATGCAATGGTTGGAGCTTGGATAAATAGTATGATAGCACAGATAAGAAATGCTCATTATGATAAATGGAGTCATTTTCCTCAAAGCAGCAGCAGCAACTCATGGAAAAATAGCCCAGGAAAATGAGGCTGGATGGGCTGAACAGCGCTGATACTGTTTGGGTAAACAGACCTGCACGGTGAAACGCACCTGACTTCATTTTAAAGTTGCTGAATATTCCCATGATATCTGTAAAAGGTTCTGAGACAGACTTTACACGGCTTTAAACATCTTAGTATGTATGTTCCAGCCACAGAGAAAGGGGCTGGAATCCGTGGCCGGTACTTAAAATGAAAGAAATGCTCCAAATGAAAGTGGGCAAGGAGAACGGAGAGCTTTTGTTTCAGAATAATGACTGTCCCAATGGGATAATTCATTTCCCTTAGAGCAGCTTGCTATTTTTCAAAGATATTATGCTTCTGCAGATTTAACTATAGAAATACTATATTATTGTAATTTCTCCAGCGTGATGCAGCTCTAATTACTCACTGCTCAGAGCATGACAGGGAAATCAAAGATGAACAACACGTTAATTTTTATTTTAAAAACAAAGAAGAAAGGTAAGTTGTTAATAGAAGAAAACCAGCCCATCGTATCAGGCTGGGGCACAGATACGTTTCACGGAAAAGGAGCCACAGTCATTCCAATGATCCCAAAAGGACTTTGCCGGAGGTGAGGAGCAGCCTGCAAAGAGACTGGAGGTTATTCACACCGGCTACAGAGGGCTGGAAGAAGCACACCCCAAAATATGTAATCGAGTGCAAGAGCAAGTGCACTGTGCTTCTGTCACCGGCTTCTTTGGATTCACCTTTAATCTGGCTATATATATATTAGTCTTGACAAATCTCCTCCAAAACTAAGGATGCCACTGTGCCCGTGAGGCTCTTTGGTTCGAGGCTGCTGGATCCTTGTGCACCCACCTCCAGCAGACAGCTCATCTGTAGAAAAATAACTTATTTTAGTTAACTTGAGGAATATCTTCAGACTGAGCATGAGAAGCCAAACTTACTATTCCTGACGTACAGGACGCCAAGGTTACGGTTCACACTGGAATTTAACTCATTGTTCATCCACGTAACCTCCATGAAGCAGGAGGAGAGCCTGTAAGAATACACAGGTTTGGCTTTCAAAGCCACCACTGAGCCTGTGTGCAAATTCATCGCAGTTTGGAATATCCCGGCTGTGTCTGCTCTGCTGCTGCCGGGGTCGCCGTTATGGGGCCGCTGCCTTTCCTCCCGTTGCACTTCTCAATGAGTCGGTGCCTCTGGGGCTCCGAGCGGAGCCTGAGCCCGCTCCACAGCCCGCGTTTGGCCAGCAAACGGCTGAGTTATTGGCCAGAAATGCCCCTGAGCTCAGAACAGCCCACACCGGTGAAGCTGCCAACGCCTGCGAAAGGCGGGTTCCCCAGGGAACTGCTGCACAGCGCGTGTTTATCGAGGTGCCGCAGGTAGGTCAAGGATGTGGCCCCTGCACAAAGGCAGCTAATTAAATGTACAAATCCAATGAAAATAAATATGCCACTTTAATATGCAGGTCCTGCTGTTTCCAAAGATAATAGGATGTGAGGCGGTTGCTGTAGCTACCGCGATAATGGCAAAGAAATCCAGGCCAGCCTGGGGAAGAAATCACATCAGACCTCGTCCTGCTCCAGCCTGGCCTGCCCCAGGCTGCTGCTCGGCTCCAGCTTTGTGGGTTGTGCGAACACGTTATCTCTCTTCTGCCTTATTTCCTTATTTTTGTTGCCCTCAGTACTATTTTACTCACCATGACTGTTTGCTTTGCTCTGGAGCTGCTGAGGGGGTCACTGTGTGGCAGGATTGATGCTCCCACTGCTGGATCGTGTTGGTGTCACTGTCATTTACAAACAACTGGGGCTTTGCACCCCAGGACAGGGGGGACACAGCAGCCGGGGGTTTATCTGCTACCCTGAAAGATCAATGTTGAGAAAGAAAAAAGCCAAACATCTCATTAGTTGGGTTTTTGACTGTTGGGTCACTGTGCATAGCAAGCAACACACCAAAAAGAAAACAAATAAATATGCATACGTATATATACATGTACACACATAAAAGCAGCAAATTAAAGTTGCAACTGCACTCAAAATTAAATTTCTCAAACCAAAGGGGACAAAAATGCCTCCTCACAATCACTTTTTGGCTTTCTAACCAGCACCGTATTCCACGCCAGACTGGGCAGGGGTGACAAGGGAACGAGCAGCAGCCTCATCCTGCTGGCCAAGCCGCGATGCACAGCACGGCACAGCGCTCAGCAGCGGGACGCAAGGGCTGCCCCTGCCCTCACAGATTCACAATGAAGCCCCAAACACCATTTAAATAAATACATAAGTAAACACTTATTAGAGACAAGTCTAAAGGCCACAGCCCTCAGGCGGCTGCGTGAAACCCCGCACATCAGGTGTGCAGCTGTTTGCAGCTGTTTGCAGCAGATACGGCATCAACAGCTCAGCTACAGCTCTCCAAATAAAGTACCTGGACCCTCTGGTCGGTCACTTTGCCACCACAGTAATGCCTCTAAATCCAGTGGGCGTGGGGAAGACAAAAACCAACCACCACAACAGCAAATGAATCAAAAAGGCAAAACAAAACTGACTGCCTCCAAGGTTTTTGAAAAAAACCTGAAAAGATACAGTCAGACGCCAAGAATTCATCGCGTGTAGAGCATGGAATCCAGCACGTCCGCAGCACCGACAAAAATGAACCAGCAAATGGAGTGCTGTGATGCAATTCTCACCCAACAACGGCTGTAACAGGGGCAGGAAATGGAATTCCTTGACTCAGTTGTCATGACAATGCTCCCGAAAAACATCTGCCATGGGCTGAACCCTCCCTGCTGGCTGAGCAGAGCACGGTTCGGCTCCTCCAGCCCACGGTACTGCAGCATCTCCTTCCAGATCAGCTCCGGGACTGCGCGATTCCACTCTGGGTAGCAGCAGACACCGACGGTGCAGCTCGGGATGCAGCTGTATAATTAGTTTTGGAAACGAGCACTGCATTGGGAGCTCCTGGAGCTATAACATTAGACACATAATGGGCTAATTGCAACATGTTCTCATTGTATTTCTTTTTTTTAACTCCTATTTTTCATTGCTAATATGCTTGTTAAATAGTGACAAGTACAAATGTTCATAGCAGAAAAATGAAATGCAAATGCTATTGCCATGCTAAAAAAAGAATTAAAAAGAGAAAATACAAAAAGAAACCCCACTCCAGTGTATCGGTACTGTAGCTTTGTCTTCCTGTTACCACCACTTCTGTGCTGGTCTTAGGAATTACACTTCAAGATGAAAATGCAACATATTCCTTGAAATAGAAACTGTGGTTAAAGTAAGAAAGTTTTGGTCTTATTCTTAAAACATATATATTATAATATATATATGTTTTAACATATACCATAACATTATAACATATAACACATAAAACACATAAAACACATATAACACAACACATATAACACATATAACACCACATATAACACACATAACACCACATATAACACACATAACACACATAACACACATAACACACATAACACACATAACACACATAACACACAGCATAACATATATATAATAAAGCAGAGAGGGGGAAAGAAACCGGGCATCTCTGCTGTTCAGTGTCAGCTTGATTTTAGAGAAATTGAAGAGCTAACTAGGCAGCAAGGAAAAAACCATCCATGCTTCCATCGTGAGGTAGATATCCCGCTAATTTACTTCCCCTCATTGACTTTGCGGCAATTTTGTTACTGATATCTCTTCCAAAACGCTGATAAACGTCACTGGCGTGTGATTTAGCTATTGGCAGTGTATTTATTTGTGAAAGCAGCTAGAGGGAGGGAAAGACTGAACAGCAGTGGGTTGGAATGAGCAGGAAGGGCCGTGCTGGAAGGGCCGGCTGGAGATGGGGAGGGAAGCGGGTGTGCGAGGGGAGAAAACCCCACCAACTCAGAGATGAAAAGCCTCTGGTTTGGCAAAGCATGGATTACGAACCAGGGAGATGCTGCAGCAGGGAGGGAGGACTGGACCCAGAAATTAAACTGTCAGCTCAACAAACCACATCAGGAGATAAAGAGGCAGCATCTCTGGGGCTGTGAGTGTGGAACTGCACGTGTTCTGGACATCGCTGGGCACTTACCTGAGCACCAGCAGAAGGCGGTGGCTCTCGGAGAAGCGTCATCACATTCAATGGTGTATTTCAGTTTCGGTGTGAACGGCGGCCCCAGACACTCTCAACCGAAACCCCCACTGGTGCCAAAGACACACAAAGGGACAAGCGGGATCAGGCGGCACAACCGGCACACGTTGCCTTCGGTGAGTCCATCTTCAAGGTCACAGCATCACGTTCAGACGCAGCACAAGCTGGAACAACAGAAGGAATCAATGCATTAAATGTGCCCCTTGATGTCCTCTCATCCTTGCTGGCGATCCCAGCCCAGCACCGCCAGCGCGGGGAATCAGTCATGGGAGCCGCAGAATGTGACCTGTGTGCCGTCAGCGGGGACAGCAGGTACCTGCGAGCATGCAATTTGCCAGCCATCAAATAGATGTGGCTGGCTTGGCAGCTCCCAAATTACAGTGCAAGTAGGAACTGAAGGTTTTACAGGAGAAATTATTATTGTCAGGGTTTTATGGAGAAAATAACCCCGTAGAATGTATTTTAAGGTAGTAGTTTAGACAGGAGCATGATAACATCATAAACCATAAGAGGAAAACTTGAGGCATTTAGAAACATCAGAGGAAAAACAAGAGTGAATTACTACTGTCTCACCTTTCCTAGTTATTTCTTGTCTTAAATGATATGTGTGTGCCTGTGTGCTCATTTGTAGATATATTTCTTTAATTCTTTCTGGATAGATCTCACAAAAGGAAGAGCTCAGAGTGCCGCTGTATTAAAGAGCACCAGACAAAGAGCACAGGTAAGTACCCACATCACTGCAGAAGATGAAGGATGCTATCACGCAGCAGCCCATCCATCTGCCTACAGCCACCAGGGCCAGAACAATTCCCTTTGAAACCCTCCCATCCCGCCCAGCCGAGCGCTGCCAGAGCAGGCACACAGCCCATAAGCGCATGTGATTTGTTTGGGGCTCTTCTCAGTGGTCCTGCGTCAATCAAAACCAAACCAAAAGCTGCACCTGAGGCTGCACTGCCCGGTGTCACCGCAGCCAGGGACGAGCCCTTGCTCTGGCGCAGCCAAAGCTCCTCCCCAGGTCAGCTTTCCTGGGACGGGGGGCAGAGCGCCATAACCAGGGCTGAAACGTCCACCATGTGCACTCAGCACCAGGCGGCCGCCTGCTCCGTGGGGCTCCAAGAAAGCCCTTCCAGCTCAGCTCCCTGCTCTGCACACTGGCACGTCACCAAAAGCTTGTGCGTGACAAAAGGAGACACGAATGAATGTCTAAACCATATTTAAGCAACTTTCTAGGAAGGTTTTGTTCTCTCTATTTCAAAAATATGATTAGGACACACTATTGTTTCGAGACTCTAGCCCAACATTTTCACTGCAAACCACAAACCAAGCGGGGAGCTGATGAATGGATGTGGATTTCAGCGGGACGACGCTGATTTCTGTCATTTAGAGAGCGGTCTCCACCAGAGCAGCTCCAGGGTATCCTCATGGTGTTAACCACCCCTTCCCAGCAAACCCTCAGCCAGGAGCATGAGTTATTTCAACGGCTCCATCCCTTCAGACAAAGCCTCGCCATCTGCTCTACTCTCTAATTACAAATGCAGAAAACATAATTCACAATCAAATCACATAAAAAGGAAAGAAAATGAGCAATTAAAATGCACATTCTGCCAGGCAAGTCAACCTTCCCTTCCCGGTCGTGCTGTACCCACCACTGCTCTTGCCTGTTAGAGCAGGATCAGAATTAGTCCCGGACCACCGGACACTCAGGTCCTCCTGGTTTCTCTGGTTGCCGCCTTCCAGGCTTCATCCTCTCATTTTCTCTCTTCAGCTCTGACCTGCTGTTGTATTTACTAGGGTCTTGCTAACCCTTGGGATAATTGAGTCAGAGGGAGAGATTTACCTTTCCAATCTACAGACATACCTTTGTTATTACTATTTCCTGCTCCCTGCCTCTCTTCTGGGGTCCTCATGGCTCACAAGTCAACAAAAACTTGGGGTTTTTGGGGAAATAAGCAGGGATTGATGGCGGCACCTTTGCCAGCAAACCCCCCCAGCCTGAATTCATCTTTGGTGCCACGTCACTGCGCTTAGTGAAGTTATCATCCACTCCGGAACGTGCATACTGAAATGTGCATTAATATTCAGGCACCATTTATACTCTATAAGTAATTCAAACCTACAGAGGCAGCTTCTTGCATGTTCAAAATTCAAAGCCTCCTCCTCTGACATCAGCCAGTTCAGAAGGGCTGGAATCCAGCTCTGAGGCTGCAGTGAAGCGGGGCCCTTGAAGAGGGAAATCCTGCTGGGGAGAAGCATTTGAGCGCTGTGCCTTATCCTCACGTACCTGACCCGTGAGACGGGAGGACAGACAGCGCTGTCAGTCCGTCCGTCCATCACTGACGCAAGGGCTGCCCGAGCAGCCTGAACGCCCATGGGGTCCATCCCAGAGGATGGGGGTCAGCACGCTGCCGCGGCCCGGAGCACGGGGGAAATCTCTGCTCTGTTAATTGAAAGGAAAATGTCACTCAAGGAATTCAAAGCTCTGCATGTGACGTGTGTACGGAGCCTTTGCTCGTGGCCCACGCCCCCACTCCCTGCTGGAGAACCCCCCTCTGTGAGCCGCACTGCAGCCTGCCCGTCCTTCCCTCCCACCCGCTCACGGCTGGCAATGGCTCACTCTCTTTTTTTGGGTTTCCTGATGGGATCAAGGAACACACGGTGCATGGTGTTTGCTGTTCCCTCGCCGTATAGGTGCTGTATGGCACGGCCATGGGACGGGAAAGGGATGGGGCTGAGCAGCCCGGATGCGCTGGCAGCCCCGCTCGCGGGTGGCAGAGCCCGTGATGTGCTGTGGCGCTTTGCCATGGCAGGAGCTTCATCTGCGCCCATCTTGTAAAGCAAAACTCCAGCAACAAGTGGGCTGCCATGGGCCCAGGCTGAGGGGGAACCCTGCTCAGGTCACACCGCTAAATAATCTCTAATTTTCCTTTTAAAAGCCTGCTCCAGTAATCTTCCTCCCCTGCCTGCCTTCAGAGCTGCACCACGAGATCCTCATTGGCAAGGAGAGCACAAGGCTCTGATGTTATTTCAGAAGGGTTTCAGGGCTTTACAATAGTTTGACAATATCTCGCAGCAAAGTGGCAGATGGGATTCTGGACTAATCAATACACTAAGCAGAGCCAGGAGCCGGATCACTGATCTGAACTGAAAGAATAAACAGTAAATCAAAAGAATACAAAAGTAGCATCAGTTCTGTAAAGGAAGAAGATCTGTAACTTGTGCTGTAAGTAACTCAGTCCCCAGATTTGCAAGTGCCAAACTGCAGCTGAACTGTAGTTACGGTTATTATACAGAAACAGACATAAAGCTGTAATGTGGATCAACACATTTTGTAACAGTCATTTAATGAAATACTGAGTCCATGCAGCTTAGCTTTTACCCTTCTACAGTTCTGAAAGGTTTACTACAGTTTCAGATTAATCTGGAATTTTGTTATGTAGTTATTTTTAATCTTACTTTATCACTGCTTGGAGTCCTGTTATCAAAGTAAGCTCGTGTTTAGATATAGCACTGATGAATAGTGTTAGAAACAGCTAGAACAGAAAGAGAATCCAGCTCTGTTTGCTTTACTCAGTACAAAACCATCACTAGAGTCTTTATGATGCATTATGGAGTGATAAAGGGGTAGTTCCTACTGGGTGGCTGGGATGAGTGTTTAATTGGATGTTCCCCTCTCATTATCTGTCTGTATGAGCATCTCTCACTCATCATCAGATTGAAAGCCAAAAGAGACCATGAGACCACCTCCCCAGCACCCACGGCAGTGTTGGGCACTGCTCTGACTTTACAACCTCTCACGCGTGTTTTGCAGAGGTAAAGTACGTGTTCGGGCAGCAGGATGGGGCTTGGCCACCCCAGTTCCTCAGCGAGGAATTCAGGGGACCATTAGAGACAGTCAAGTGCTCTAAAGTACAAATTTACATCCCGTCCGCAAAGACATTTGGAGCACGTATTTTAGTGCACTCCTGAGTCAGAATATTTTCCTAAGTTGGGACTAAAAAATCTTTAGAAGATGGTTCAAAGGCACAAGGACGAAATGCCACTCGCTTTGGGCAGAGCCCGGAGGGCGGTTTGCAGCAGAACAACCCGGGGTCCGCAAGTGCAGCTCCGCTCACACGGGCTCTGTCACCGCGGCCGGTGACACACGGCTCACCCGGTGACACAGGGGTCACCCGGACCCACAGAGCTCGGAGGTCACCCCATCGCAGCCTCGAGTGCCACACGGGAGGGAAAAACCAGCACGGTTCGTTCGAAGCACGATCAGCCCCTTCCCCAACCTCGCAGCGCCCGCCCGAGCCCCGGGGGCCGGTCCGGGACACGCGGGACACGCGGCACACACGGCACATGCAGGACACGCGGCACACACGGCACACGCAGGACACGCGACACACGCAGGACACGCGACACACGCAGGACACCGGCCGGACCCGCCGGGCACCCCGCGGTTTCTATTTCTCCCCCTCCCTTTTCAGCCTTCCCGGTGCCACCGCAGGAGCCGAGCCCGGCAGCGCAGCCTGGCCGGTCTGCACCGTCCTCTAGTGGCCACCAGCCCCGAGTCACTGGCCCAAGGGGCGGGCAGAGCCCCGGGAAGCCCCGGTTTGCCCATCGCGCTGTGCCCGCTTTTCCTCCGCCTTCCCCCATTCACCGTCACCGGTGAAATACCGATTACTGCAGCCATCCCGCTCATCATCAGCCAGACTCTGGTTTCACTCCTCACCCCAAGAGCAGAGCTGGGGAGAGCGATGGCAGCTGTTATTATTTGTTCCCTGTTTCCAAGGCTGGTGTCCATCCTGTCGGGCAGCCAGCCCTGCAGAGCAGGAATGGGGTGCTCTGATCTTGGGGGGACATAGATGGGAAAGGCCACCCAATGGCAATGTGGGTCCTGGGCCAGTTCTGAGCCTGCTGCTCTGGTCCCCGTGACCTGCTAAGCTGACAACAGCCAGCGTGATTTCCCATGACAGCTCTCACTCCTCCTCGCTCCGTGCTGGCTGCAGCACGGCTCTGGGATAAAGAACCCAGCAGGACCATCCTGCACCAGCAGGGCTCCAAAGAGCCAGATCCCCATCCCTCTGCACACATCAGATGTTCCTCGAGACCAAAAGTCCCCACCAGTCACTGCATCAAAACAGCGGGACACTGAACTGGTGTTACAGACTCTCCTTTCTGATCCTTATCTTTTAGATTCAAACCCAAGTTTTTTTAATCTGTTTTTCTCCATGACAGCGCATGCCACCAGCTTCTAGAAGCAGAGGCTTTTCCACAGTCGTGTAACAAAGAGATAAGAGACCAGCAAGGGATGACACTCTGCACAGCAATCGCCGGCTGCCCAGTCCTGTACCAAACCCCCAGGCTGGCATTTCCCTGCACACAGGCAGGGACCGGGAGAAACCCCCCAGGGCCCGGGTGCTGCACAGAGCACCAGGCAGGGTTCCCAGCTTCACCGGCCTGGGGGTGCAGCCTGACAGGCCCCACAGCAGCAGCTCAGCCACCAGGACCAAACCCCCAGGCAGAAGTGACAGCAGCACCCCCAGGAGGGAGACGGGGGCTCCAGCCTCCCACTGTCAGGCAGAGAACAGGGAGGATTTCTGCTGCTGAGTATGAAATAAAGAGAAAGTTTGAAGTAAATCAGGCCATAGATCTCTTGATAAGCTGAAAGAGAATAAAAGCTCCCATCAATATTTATACCCAGCTCCTCAAAGATAATAGGAGCTCATTTACTAAATGCCTTTGAGAAACTAAGCCTGCGGGTAGACATGGTCCAGAGGAAACCTTTCAGGCAGGTAGGATGCTTCAGGAGCCATGCTAACAAGGACCAGCTCTGCAGGAGAGGACTGTGTCTCTGCAAGGAGCAACGCTGCAGCTTCAGCTACGACTCACCGGGCGCTGGGAGCCCAGCCCTGGGATGGGGTGCAGAGGGGGATCCTGTTCCAGCTCTCTTTGGCTTCCCCCAGCCTCGGAGCCACCCCCTGGGGCACGTGAGGCTGGTGAGGGTCAGACACCCTACAAGTGCGAATCAAACGAGACCACCATGTGCATATCAAACAAAACCGCCGTGTGCGTACCAAACAAGACCACCGTGTACCAAACAAGACCGCCGTGTGCGTACCAAACAAGACCACCGTGTACCAAACAAGACGGCCGTGTGCGTACCAAACAAGACCACCGTGTGCGTACCAAACAAGACCACCATGTACCAAACAAGACGGCCGTGTGCGTACCAAACAAGACCACTGTGTGCGTACCAAACAAGATGCCCGTGTGCTGACCCATGGATCCCGCCGCGCACACAGCCCACTGGAGCCCCGTGGCCCCAGCTGGGTCAGCACGTGGCCGCAGCCATCCCTGCCGCAGGCTGCCACAGCGCTGGGGTTCCGCCCGCCGCGTCCCTCGCCCTGGCCTTCCCCTGCCCATCTGCGGCCGTGACAGCAGCAAATCGCACCCACAGCTTCTCTCAAGGCTCGCTCAGCTCCAGGCTGCAGGAGGAGCTTACCTGGGCAGAGCAGCACGCCTGGCAGAGACACCCATCTCGTCACCAGCAGATGAGACGGCGGACTTTCCACGTGGGAAATGCAGTTCTTCGTCACCAAGCAGTCTGCAGTCCCACAGCACGTGGTACCTCCCCTTCCCGCTGAGATAACTGAAATGTGAATGCTCGCTCCCCCGATTTGCAGGAAACCGATGCAGGCAAAAGGGATGTGATGATTGATTCACTTTGTATCTCAGAGCCCAACACTCTTTCTCCAAGAGCAGCATAAGAACACACCTTGCCACCCACCTAAAAATTTGATAAAAGTTAAATACAGCCACCTGTGATTGATGCTTCTTCTCACATAAGCACTCCAGCCACAATCTGGAGAACATGTAGCGTTATTAAAGCATCAATTATCCTCAGCGCAAGCAGAGCTGCATTAGCGGGACTGCAGTCTGCTCCTTTTGATAAGGTTTGCTTCATTCATTCGTCAACAAAATGGGGCCACCAGCAGGCCATGGGCTCTGCAGGTCTGAACCCTGTTGGACGGAGCTGGCATGTCCTCTCTGCATGGACCATTGACCAGAGCATCCCGGTGGTTGTCGGGTGTTTCTTGGAAGAGGAAGGTTGGCTCTACAGCCCATGAGGAACCAGTGACCTGCACCTGCAAACCGCTGTGCGAGTCCCCTGGGTGCCGGTGGGTGCTCACCCGGCTGAGGGCGCCCGGGACCCGCGGAAAGCAGCGGGACAGCTCCGGGTGGCTGCTCAGCGGGTGATGCTCCCAACCAGCCCCGGGTTTGCTGCACTCACGCACACAGGAGGGCAGATCAGAAAACTCCAGGGAAGCGAGAGCGTTGTCTCAGAACCTGGCCCTGCGCTGGCCACACTGCAGCGCCTTCCACCAGCTCCGAAGAGACGCTTCCTCTGGTTTTCCTCCTTTCGGCTCTAGCCACGTGCTCCAGTTCTCTCTTTCAGTGGTGAGAGCGTGGCCCAGGGGCAGGGCTAAGAAACTGCAGAAAAGCAGTTTTTATTAGCAGACCTAAAATTTCCTTCATAAACTACACTAAGCTAGACTCTTGGCTTATTAATAGCAGTAAATCTCCAAGTCCAATAGACTTCAGTTAATGAATATTGATTATGATAGTGCTGGAGAAGGCTGGTGTCAGTGGAACTGAGATCCTGTCCTTGTTTGAGCGGGGCTGTAAATTACGCAAGAGCTCATCTGTTTTCCAAAACAAAGCAGTGGAAAACGCTGCGGTTACCGCAGTCCCGGGGCTGGGAAACCATCCCAATGCCAACAGCAGCTGAGCAGAGGGACAGGGGTTTCTTAATGTTCTGTTTCCTCAAGCACTTGGGAGGCTGTGGAGCGGGCCCTCCAGTTTAGGGGCGCAGATCTGCACTCCGCACCCCAATGAGTATCTTAAAAGTGCCAATGTGAGCCCATTAACACAGCCCATGGTCACCTGGACCCTTGACTCACAGGAGGAATCTCATGGTGCTCTTGCTGAGCGGCTCTTTTACCTCCAGGCTGGGATGACTTTGAATGGCTTTTAAATGAATGAAAGCTCAGGAAAATAAACCAAGGGCAGTCCAGTGGAACAGAGAGAGATCTTATCACTATCCTCTGGTGGGGAAATGAGGCACTGACAAGTGGGGAGGATGGGGAACTGTGTTAATGCTTTCATACAACTATCTTCTACGCTCACTGAAATAACCCAACACCAACAAAACCCAGTACCGCCCTCTCCCCACATCTGATATAAATCAAATAATAACAGGAGTGACTTATGCACTCCCTGCCCGGTACTTCAATGTGGCCTTCCCGTTAGCCCACACACTGATTAAAGCACCTCTAATCTGCAGTCTGCGGAGCCGCAGCAGCGGGTGTGCAGCCTGATAAGGGCTGTTCGGCTGTTCGCTCCGTGCAGATGAAACTTTTAATATTTATAACTGCTGATTTTTTTTCTCCTGATGCCTCCTATCGAGGGGAGGAAGGTGAAAGTTTAAAGATAAAAGCCTGATGAAAGACCAGGTGGAATGTTTTTTCCAAGGACAGGCAGGGGCTTAAAGCAATCTCCACCTAAGAGCGGGTTTAAGGATGCTGCTTAGGCAGGTGTAGCCTCAGAATGGGGGGTGAAGGCTCTGGAAGACCTTCCAGGCTTGTCTAAAGCACCCAGGCTTTATTTAAGCTGTAAACTTCTCTGAGCTGCCTGCGGTTTTTGCCTTGTCTGCCCCAAACACAGAGCGGCCGTGCCTGGGACTGTTGGCGTGACTGCGAAATAACCAAGTCAGACCAGGTCAGCCGCACACACTCAAGTGCTGACGGCATTTCCAACTCAGCAGCGAAATAAACCCAGGTCTGAAAACACCGTGCCAGCCCAACCCTGTCACGCAGCGCCAGCCCAAGGCCCAGCGGGAGCTGGAACCGCCTGCGCACCCCGAAGAACAAACCGCACCTTGCTCCAATCCAGCCTCAGCACAGCGCTCAGGATCCACGGCTGGCCAAACGCTGAGATGCCGGTGCCTTCGCAGTCTTCCCCCTTGGACAAGGCAAACCCCCCGTTCCCAAGTACGCTCCCTTCATGTGCACTGACACTTTAGCCAGCGGTGTCCGAGGGCTCTGCCGTTCCCCGGGCAGGGTACCGGGTGCCCCGTTTGGTGCCGGGGAACCCCAGGGTGACAGACGGCCAGGGTCTGCAGCCCTTTGGATGCTGCGCTGGCGCTGACCCTGCTTACCCTCCATCCAGATATTGGAACCAACCAAACTCCCTCATTTCCAGCACCACCAGACCCGGACTTGCCCCGCGCCCAAATGGTTTCATTTTTGTGCATTTAAAAGAATCCTGACATTCCCAAGTGTCAATGTCATGAAAGGCATGAATGACATTGCCCAGCAGTAACATCTCACAGATATAACTGGGCCAACCTGAGCGAAACAAAAAGATGCAAAGTTATTAAATATATATATTTACTCATTCCATCTGAAAGATGATAAACTTGCATACTTCTTTCAAAGGTAGTTATTACCATCAGAGCACTTCAAAATGTTTAATAAACACATGCATACAACGTCCATATGACACAGGAAAACACGGTTTAGAGCTGAAATACGGGCTTGGGTGAACCTGACCTGAGGCCGCTCAAATTGTAAGTTATCTCAGCCATCCTGCCTTCCTACCACAGATCCCAGAAAGCAGAGGAAAGAGGAAAGCAGGCTGCCCAGGGACGAGACGGGATTGCCTTCCACAGAAGAATAACCAAGAGCTAAACTTCTTTAAAACAACAAAAACGCAAATGCTGAAAAACACCCCAAGTGAATGCAAAAGTATCAGGGAAAAGAGGCAGAGCTCGGTACACCGAGGGCACAGCTGCTGTTTGGAAACACAGACAACTGGACAAAGGAACCACACCGCTCAGAGTCCCAGGACAGCTGCAGTTTGCCTTCACTAACACAGACTTGCCTGCCAGAAATTACAATTCTCGGCATTTTGATGAGCTAAAACTTGATTAGCACCTGGGTACACTCTGGCCACGGCTCCTGCACCACTCGCAGGCTGCCAGCAATACTCCAGTAAGCTGCTTAGCATCCTGAAGCAAAAAAAAGTGTTAAAAAATGTACTCAAAGGATTAGAGATACCTCCCACTGCATGTCATTTGGCCTCCCTGGCTACAGCAGCCACCAGGATTATCTTCATTTCCAAAGCTCATGAGCATTTTGCCTTAAGCAACCTTACAGCATGAGATGGGTGTGCACACAGCAACATCAGCCACACTTCATAGACGGAGTTATCGAGCATCACTGACAAATCAGAGCTTTCGCTGCCTCAAAATGGGAGCGTTAAGAGGAGTACACGGGAAGCTAAACATCCACCTGAAGATGCGAGTTTAAAAGCGTATATAAAAATATAATTGGAATATCATCAGGTGCTTACAGCTATGTACCAAAGTCACTTGTACAAACAGGCTGTCAGCTCTAGTATAAAAGTAACACGTGAAAAATAACAGCAGGAGAGACTTGAATTCCCCGCAGCCCCATGGATGGCAGTGGATGGTCTGTCAATGCAGCCACTGATCACGGCCAGCGTCAGCAGCTTCGGAGAGAACGGCTGGAATCCCAGCAAGGAACAGGGCCAGAAAACTCTGCCCTGACCAAAAATCCCTCCCAAATATCAGGCAGCAACACACAAGCGTGAAACAGAGCGGCAAAACAGTCCATCCACGGGCAGCGCGCAGGGCACGGAGCAGGGCTGCACCTCGGGCACGGAGCAGGGCTGCACCTCGGGCACGGAGCAGGGCTGCACCCTGGGCACGGAGCAGGGCTGCACCTCGGGCACGGAGCAGGGCTGCACCCTGGGCACGGAGCAGGGCTGCACCCTGGGCACGGAGCGGGGCTGCACCCTGGGCACGGAGCAGGGCTGCACCCTGGGCACGGAGCAGGGCTGCACCTCGCGCACGGAGCAGGGCTGCACCTCGCGCACGGAGCAGGGCTGCACCCTGGGCACGGAGCAGGGCTGCACCTCGCGCACGGAGCAGGGCTGCACCTCGGGCACGGAGCAGGGCTGCACCTTTCCCAGCGGCCCAGCTCTCGTCGCATGGAGATGCTCGAAGGCAGAATCACCCAGCACAACACGTGGGCTTTGTGTGCATCCTGAGATCAGTCAGTCAGTCGTGCAGAGGTGTTTACAAGAGATCACATCAATCCAAAGCGAAGTGCTGTGCAAAAACATCATTTTTCTTCCCAAACAAACCTCGGATTTGCTCAAACTCCAGGGGCACATCAGCGGCCTTTTTCTTTACTTCTTTATCAAAAAGCTACAAAGCAAAAACCAGGATATTAGCAAAACTCAGTACAAGCTCTTCACCCTGGCAATCCCACTGCTCACTCTGACCTCTTAAAAGATCCAGCAAGAAACGTTTTAAGCAGCAGCCAGCCCTGTTACCCCTGCTGCCTCACGCTCCGTTGTTTAATGGATACCCTCCCATTTCCCTGGGTAAGGAAGGTCAGGCTGTGTCCCCCCAGCAGCCAGGCTGACATGGCTGCAGTGCCCAGGAGCCCATCTCCTTCCCTCCAGCTCACGCCGTTCCCGAACACGCAGCCACCCCACCTCATACGCCGAGAGCTCCAGCAGCCCCGAGATGTCGTCCTCCAGCTCAGACAGCGCCCGGCTCAGCACCGCAGCTGCCTTGGCCACCTCTGGGTGATAATGGTTTTGTAAAGTCTGCAAAAGCGAGACAAACAGGAGACGGTCTGGCGAGTACAGCCCCTCGCGCAAAACCTTTGTAGTGTTTCAACGTAAAGGGATAATCCTGGCATTACGGTTTTCGAGCCATCAGGAGTAATTTAACCGATTTCAACCCTCATACGCCATCCTACAAACGATCCAGGTGAAAGGTGAGCGCTACAATCTTCTCCAGCATTTTTAAACCCATTTCTACAAGATGACCTAGCTGCACCCAATTAATTTCCATCAGTGCTCAGCAAGTTCCTCTCTCCACTCAAAAGCAAATAAAAAGCCTCAAACATTTTCAGCTATTTAGCCTGTTTCAGCTGTTAAGTGCAACTGTTCAGCTGCACGGTCAGTTGTGCGCTCACAAGTCACCTACTAATTAACATGTGCGATTTCTCCAGAGCGTGGAATCCTTTGCCTCTCACGCTGGGATAGAAAAGGATGCAGAACGAAAGATCGGCCAGAAACTCGTCTCATTTGCAAGACGTACGCCAGGAGTTTCTCGCAGGTGGGGCTGCCCACGGCCAACGCGCGTGGAGGGCGCGGGAAGGCTGCGAGAAGCCCACGCCAGGTGCAGATGTTCCTTGTTTGCCCACATACCTGAATCTCCCAGAGGCAGCTCTCCAAAGCCCGGCTTTCAGACGGCTCCTCCTCCTCCATAACGTACGGATCTTCTGACACATCTAAAGAAATAAGAGATACAGAGCTAACACCTGCGTGACGAACACAACCACAAGGGAGCCCCGAGCAGTGCTGCAGCCAGACTTGCTCTTCTCCAAACACGCAGGGTTCAGGAAACGCTGGAGATGGGGTAAAAACTCAGGAGGCTGCTGAGGCCCCAGTGGGATCGACACAAAACCACTACAGGCTGAAGTCAAAGAGGTCTCTGGTTTCTGCGACCGTTCTTTTCTCATTTCCTGAGGTGGACAAGGCAAGCTGAGCGCCTGGCACAGCTCCCGCCGTCCGTCAGCATCTGTTAGCAGCCTGGCTCTGTGTGCGAGGCTCGGAGCAGAGGCCGGGGAGCAACCGCGAGGGCCAAGCTCAGACGAGCAACACAGGCAGGTCCTCCCATCAGAGAACTCGCAGGAGCAGCCTGTGGCCTTCGCACAGCCCGGGGACTGAGGGCTCCTTCTAAACCTCAGAACCGGGTTGGGATCTCCCCTGCTCTTCCCCGTGAATCCTGGTTGTTACGCTGTCTAAAGGCGCAACACAGAACCCCCCTGCCCGCTGCCCTCTCACCCCGCGGCCCGTCGGGTCTGTGCACCAGCACTCTGCATGCCGGGTGCCTCCGGAACAGGTTGCAGATGAAGGGGAGGATCATGAGCAGAGCCTCGGGAGGAGCCGTCAGCGCCAGCCGGGACAGACGCTTCAGGAACGCGGCCACCAGGTACGCGGGCAGGTGGCTGTCGGGGGCAGAAATCAGCGTGAGAGCCCTGGCACGGGAGCCTGCAGCTCCACCACCCCAACCACAGCACGTCAGCCATCACAGAGTCACAAAACGTCACGGATGGGAAGGGACCTGGAAAGCTCATCCAGTGCAATCCCCCATGGAGCAGGAACACCCAGCTGAGGTTCCACAGGAAGGGGTCCAGGCGGGTTTGAATGTCTGCACAGAAGGAGACTCCACAACCCCCCTGGGCAGCCTGGGCCAGGCTCTGACACCCTCACCAGGAACAAGTTTCTTCTCATATTTAAGTGGAACCTCTTGTGTTCCAGTTTGCACCCATTGCCCCTTGTCCTGTCGCTGATTGTCACCGAGAAGAGCCTGGCTCCATCCTCCTGACACTCCCCCTTTCCATATTGATCCCCAGGAATGAGTCCCCCCTCAGTCTCCTCTTCTCCAGCTCCAGAGCCCCAGCTCCCTCAGCCTTTCCTCACACGGGAGATGCTCCACTCCCTTCAGCATCTTGGTGGCTGCGCTGGACTCTCTCCAGCAGTTCCCTGTCCTTCTGGAGCTGAGGGGCCACAACTGGACACAATATTCCAGGTGTGGTCTCCCCAGGGCAGAGCAGAGGGGCAGGAGAACCTCTCTGACCTACTGACCACCCCCTTCTAACCCACCCCAGGATGCAGGGACACCCAGGATCAGTGGGGCTCTTTGGGTTTTAGGGGCTACGGAGTAAAGAGAAGCTGTGAGAACCCTGGTCTCAAGCAGCAATATGGGCTCTAGTGCGCTCCTGGGAACAAATCTGGGAGCGTTTCCACTGAATACACGAATAATCTCGAACCACCCCGCGGCTGGGTCCAGCGCACGGCTCTGCTCCAGGCACCGCCGCGGCCAAGCGCAGCTCTCGGACACGCCTGCTCGCAGCCTTGAGTCGGTCATTTTAGAAACTTCTGAGCGCTTGGCCAGGCAACCTTCATTACATTCTTCAAATGTCATTTTGAGGGTTTAATTAATACACAGGCCACGGTGTGAAGTATACGTAATGCTTCCAGGACTAAAGGAAGCGGCGCAGCTGTTACCAGGAACATAAAGCTGCTGTAACGTAAACGTGCGGGATAGCTGTTCTTTTTACGGTAAAAACACAAATTTCTACCAGCAATCAGCGCATTTAAGCACTTTGGTCAGATGAGCCGGGTGAAAGCGACAATTTCCAGCTGCATCTGCAGGCTCAGCAGAGCCGCCCATGGGACAACACAGACCAGACCCCCCCACTCGCCCCAAAGCACACCCGGAACACAAGGGCTTAATATAAGCGCCTCGTCCTGAACTGTAAAGAGTTACTTTTGGTTTGGTTTATAACATATGATGGCAACTGTATGACCAGCTGCTGATCTAGCTCCTTCCTGGTATACAGGGAATTGGCAGCATCAACGGTGTCAAACGCTTTATCTTGCGATGTTACACGTTCTGCAAAAGGTCATCAATTTATCAACAGCTTTACGATCTATAAAAAGCCTGCGAATGTTACTTCTCCATATTCATAGACACAAAAGCATCGCTTTCAGTCCGAGGTGAATACATATCAAAATACATCCACAATCATTTGCAGATCAAACTCGCATAACTAAGTGCATTTTTACTTTCTGGAATTGATGGCCGCGTGGCAAATCTTCAAAAAAACCACATGAAAAATTACACAGCACTAGAGGAACAGTCTCGGATTCAGTTTTCTCTGCAAAAATGGATCTAACCCCGCAGTCACACTGAATACATTACACCCAGACACGTGGGGGACCGCTCCAGAAGAGTCCCTGGCCAACAGAAAAACAGGAGGTAAATACGCAAACGTACATAATAAAGAGGTTACTTACGACGATGACAAAAACAGATCGAGCAAATGGAAAAAGCGGGCTCGGTACTTCACGTGATACACAGAAGGGTCTAAAAGACTGTACAGCTTTTTGTAAAAGTCGGGATATTCCCTGTTGACAAAGGAGAAAGAGAACACGCGGTGCTGTGCAACGGGACCATGCTGTGTCTGATGGTCGCTCTGCTCGCACTGCGGAGCCTGCAGGGC
The DNA here is from genome assembly GCF_037038585.1 of Patagioenas fasciata. Lineage (NCBI taxonomy): Eukaryota > Metazoa > Chordata > Aves > Columbiformes > Columbidae > Patagioenas > Patagioenas fasciata. The sequence goes on from NC_092536.1 coordinate 1,234,406, forward strand.
CTGCTCTCCACAAGAAACAAGCCCTAAGGTGAATTTACGGCTCTTGCAGTGCTCAGCCATTTTCAGGACATGAAGCTATGTCCACTGACTGCAAACGGTATGGGATCCAGCGACAGGAACACCAGAGACTACAGCTTCGCTGTGCGATCAGATCAATAGGGATCGATTTCCAAGTGCTGAGCAACCAGAGTCTGCACAAGAGGATACTTGGGCTCAGCTGAAAAAAGGTCAGGCTATCAAAAGAGCTCAGTCTGCCAGCAGCTGAGCCTCTTGTGCAGTTTGGCTTTCTCATGGAGAAACTGTAAAACCTGATGGTGTGGAGAATCTATTTCAGTTCCTTTTACCTAAAGATACAAGCTCAAAACCCCATGTTCCTTTAAACAAGATGCTCTTTTCACTTACAGATTATGCTGATGAATCAGAATAAATAATCCGTTCAAGGCCAGCAGACTGATTGCTCCACCTGTAAGAAAGCAGGCAGGCATCAACACAATAAGGAAATAAATATCAGCATCAACTTGTTTCTATGATAAAATCTTCCCATAAGGAACACAAACCAAAGAGCACCTGAAACTTGAGCCAGCACGATGGCTGTAAGGCAACACAATTTCACCTAAAACCAGCCAGAGGCTCATAAGTCACGTACAGAGATTAAACTGCAGTTTAGAAGAACAGGCTCTGATGGACTGAGAGACACAAATGTGCGGCTCTAACCCCCCAGGGAGGTGAAGGTCTCCTCAGAAAGGACATTTCTATAGGAATCCGCACACCCTGAGTCTGGACGCAGCCCAGGCATCAGCATTGCTGGCTATATTTAAAATAAATCACTCCAGTGTTCTACTCTTCCTAAAGCTTTAGATACAACCCTCCTTATATACGAGGAGCAGTGACACTGGCGAACACAGGCCAAAACCCCTCACTTTCAGGGACAACGGCGTCCACGCGAGTTCCCCAGCTCCATCCCATCCATGTCACCATCCAGGCCGTGGTGCTGGGTCCGGCCGCCCTTCCAGGCCCACACGCACCGCGCTGCGGCGCCTCACCAAGGCTGAACAGCCCGTCTCCACTCACCAATGCCATAGGCCACGGTCAGGAAGTCGATCATGAGGGTGGGTTCGTTCATGTAGGGCAGGATGGAGTCGTGCAGAATGACGAGAACTTTCTTGTAAAGGCCAGTGGGCAGCTGTGGAGGACAAAACACCAGTGAAACGGGAGAACTCAGAGAGCAGCAACCAGGGCGAACAAAGGGAACACACAAGCAAAGGACAACACAGAACGGCTGGGGGCAACAGTTCCCAACTGCTCCGAATTAAGTTCTTTCAAAGAAGCGGGTGCTGAAAACTCAAAGTGCAGCTCAAAGGGTAAAGCTGCAGAGTGGGAAGTCACCAGAAAACCAGCTCGGGAACCGCCAGCTCGTGAGCAGGGGCTGTTCCGCTGCGGATCGCTCCTCGGGGGCAGAATGGGTCAGGTGGGAAACCAAGGCTGAGAGGAGGAGAACAGCCCGTGCCTGAGGTTTATGGCAGGAGAACGATCCAACAGAAATGGCGCTGGGCTGTTCTCACCCAGCGCTGGACACCCGCGGGGTCCCACGAACACTCACCTTGTGCTTCAGAAAACTGAGCCACATCTTCTCAAACGCCTGCTTGTGCGCCTTCCAACAGAATTGCAAACAGCGAGTTAAACACCGCGCTGTAGATAACGCTCTGCTTCAAGCAGATGAAATTTCAACCCCCAGCACCAAATGAACAGTTACCTGCAGCTTCGACACTTTCAGCTCCTCCCAGTTATCTAAGAAGAAAGGGAAAATGCGTGTTGGACTTGAAATGGATGTTTAAAAAACATTAATGACCCTTTTTTCTTAGTCCTTTGATACCCTAAAAATTTAGGTTGAAGTCCCTGTCCTATGAAAGGCCACGACAGACCCGCTGTATCCCGAGGAATGGGCACGGTGCAGGACTGTTCAGAATCACTGTGGTCACAGCAGGCAGTTTTCATCAGCAATCAGCGAGAAAGCCTTTAGCCAATACCAGTCTGCAATGCCATTTTCCTTTCCACACACGGTTCACCACGTAGAGCCCACTAACCTTGCTTCACCAGGAATTTGACCATGTCGGACTCTTTGTTCGGCATGTTAATGGGTGAAATGAGGGAGAAGACGTTCTGCTGGTAAAACGGTAACGGCCTCTGAGAAAAAAAAGCATATAATCAAACATGAAGCAAGCTCCACAACTTCAATATTGCTCTATTTCCCAAGTAGTTATTAAATTTAGGAAAGAAAAAGGAAAGCAAAAACACTGGCAGCTGAACCACACACTGGTGTATTCTCTATCGCTGCCCTGTCCTGGAGCATTACTGACACCAAACCAGTCTCCGAATCAATTCTGGTTTAGCAGGACTGGCAGAAACGACTAAAGAAAACAGACCCTTCTGCACCAGAGAGAGAACAGCATTAAACTTCCTGTGTGTGGTACCCAAGCTGCAGATATCTGAGTAAAACAGAAGCCAGAGCCCAGACCAGAAGGATTTGCAAGAACAACAGGATGTGTGTCTTGAATTACTTCCAATTTCAGTTTTAAGATGGTCTTAGCATAACTGATGTACATTGTGAGCAAGAAAAAGAACCAATGTATTTAAGTGGGCAAAGTCTTTTCTCTCGCTTCTAAAGTCTCTCCATACACCACTAGTTCTTCCCTGCTTTCTGCACAAGATCCACATTTCAGAGCAGTTTATCCAGACCCACCTCATCAGCCACAATTTAATACCTCTTTTGTCTTCTGCATGACCTGTCCGATGCTCTCGGTGACCGCCTTTATCACAAAGTACCGGATGTCGTCATACTCCATGTATTCTTGAAAGCGAGAGATGAGGAGCGAGGCGTCCTCGTTCACGGGAAGCAAACCATCAACCACCACCTAACGGGGGTTTGCAGGGAGAGCAGCAGGTCAGGATCCCACAGCGCTGGGGTAGATGGGGCGCGAGGGCTGCGGCCCCCCCGTGCTTCTCAACAGCAGTAGCGTTGTGCTTGACCCACAGCAACATCCACCAGCCACCCGACAGGTGCTCCTGACCTCAAAGATAGGCCCTTTCTATCAAAAAGTGTCATTCAGAAGTGACACGGTGGCTGGGCCAGGGGCAGTACCTGTCCTCTCATCCCACAATCCTTGCGAGTGAGGCTGGGGACTCCAAAAAAGAAACCCGTAACCTTATAAACCCTGAGGAATGCAGCTCGACCCTGCCCGAGGCAGCTGCTCCCACACCGCAGGTGCCACCAGAAGCTGGAGGTGTCTCTAGACCAGCCACCTCCATCCCACCCAACACCTGCTCGCCTGGAACTGCAGCCCTGGGGAAGGTGGGCACAGGGGACACCCACGGGAGGCACCGCTGGGCTTTGCCGCTCACCTTCAGCAGCTTACGAGGAAAAGTTAAACTCCCTTTCCACTCTGGTTTGATCAACGGATGTTTTGCCTCCAACTCAACGAATTTCATCAGGGTGCAGAGTGCCATTTCCTTTAAAAAAAACACACAACAGCAAACACCCACCTCAACAAGGGCACCAGGGGTCAGACTCAAAGGAGGCAACTCCTAAAGGTGGAAGAGTTAACTGGGACGTTCTTTGCTGGGAAAGAGGCACGGGATGGTGAGCAAGGCGAGCCGGAGCGCAGCGATGTCCCCCAGCTCCGCCCGCCCCCCGACACCGGAACGCTGGAGCAATGGAGCCCTGTGCATCGCCAGGGACCCCGCGGGGCTGGTGTCACCGCAGCGGGCTCAGCACCCACCTTGACCGGGAAGGCGTCGTGGCCCAGCAGCTCCGCCAAGCTCTCCACGCACTCGTTGTAGCGGTGCCGCATCCAGATCTTGTACTTGTCCTCGGCGCTGTAGCGCTCTGCGGGGTGACGCACAGACCGGTCCTGAGCCCAGGGCAGCGGGACGAGCCCCCGCCCCGGGATCTGCCCCGGACACCCGCGGGAGCCGCCCCGCCCCGACTCACCGGCCAGAGAGGCCTCCTGGGCGGGCAGGTCCCCCAAGAACAGCTCCCTGCGCTCCAGCAGCGCCCCGAAGAGCCGGCTGCACGTCCTGCCGGCGCCCAGCACCTCCGCCTGCTCCTGGCCCTGCGAACAGCGTGGCGCTCAGCAAACCCGGCCCCCGGCCCCCGCTCCCCGGACCGGCTGCGAGCCCTCCGCCCCCGCCCGCACCCCCGGCCCGGCCCGCACCGCCAGCGGCTCCAGGATGTCGAAGACGCGGTTGGCGTTGCCGCGGTTGGCCAGCACGGCCTCCAGCGCATCGGCCAGCGCCGTGCCCGCCATGCTGCGAGCGAGCAGGAAGGGGCGGGAGCAGGAGGAGCCGGCGGCCGCTCCGCCCACGGGCGGGGCCGCGGTTCGAGTCCCGCTCCCTCCACCTCACCCACCCCAAACCGCAGCTTTTAGGAACCATGGAACAGTTTGGGTTGAAGGGACCTCCCCAGTTCCCCCAGTGCCACCACTGCCACGAGCAGGGACATCTTCACCAGCTCAGGTTGCTCAGAGCCACATCCAGCCTGGCCCGGGATGGCTGCAGGGATGGGTACCTGGCCCGGGCCCTCACCACCCACAGGGACAATTTCTTCGCCATATCTAAAAGAATTTTAAAAAGAGGGGATGGAAAAGCTGCCCGAGCCCCTGCTTTCCGTGGGGCAGTGACCCCCGCGCGTTACAGAACGGCAGGCAGGCGCTGTTATAAAAATGTACACTTTATTACACCTTCAGGTAGGATACATCACTATTCTTACAATCCTACTGGATCAAGTACAAATGCTTATGTTCATCAGTTATTTACAGGCTGACTTCCTAACACACTCCTGGGAGAAAGACACATCAGAAGGAAAAAAAATTAAAAATAAGGAAAAAAAGAAGTTATTTTTATCTCATTAACTGACCTAAACAAGAAACAAATGCCTCTTTAGACACCAAATCAGACCAGCACAACGATGCAGCCCACAGCTCCCCCACTCTTCCAAGTGTTTCCCCCCCACCCCAATTCCATGCACATAATAAGAGCTAAACACTTAAAAGTAAGCCTGGGGCTAACTAAGCAATATTTTTGGATGAGCACCACTATACTGTACACAGGGTCAGTCACCCGTTACCACTGCATTTGCTCTGCATTTTAAACTATTCCGTCGCCAATGCTTCAGCTTCGTGGCTACTAAAGAAGTTCAGGTAACGGCACAAGCCGGCGGTTCAGCGGGGTCGGGCAACACGACTGCACCAACAGCTTAAAAGAAAACAACAATGCCCCTGTATTTGCAGACCGGAGGGTCCAAGAAAAAGAGGATGCAGGAGAAAAGAGGTACAAGCTAAAATAAAAACTAAGAAAAAACAACGAGGAACGCGGCCAGAGCCAGCGCTGGGAACTCGACCGCCCTGCCCACTGCACCTGCTCTGGGGACATCAGGAGCTGGCTGGGTTTCTTGTTTAAGCCATTTGGATTCCAGGTGCCGACAGGCGTTACGCACAGAGGTAAGAACAAAAGGTACGCTTTCCTTGCCTCTGAACAGGCTGCCCCCCTAAAAGAGTAAAAAAGATCACAGAACGGGAAAATAACTTTAAAACCATCTCAGAAAAGGAATGTTACAACTTTGTCTGAATTTTCCACATCACGCGGTTCTGTGGCCGAAGTAGAACAAATGCGTTCGAGCCACCAAGAGCTTTTTGATTCCTCACTCAGTGCTGTTTGCAAACAGTCTGGGTTCATTTTAGGCAAGAAAAGGAAAGAACCCCTCACAGTCCCAGGCAGCTTCTTGCTTTTTTTTTTTTCCACAACAATAAGGCAAACTGATTTGGAGGAAGAGGCCACGCTCTATTCGCATCCAAAATATCCACCTGAAGATACATTCATCATTAGCTTTAGTAAAAGAATAGTACAAAAGTTAGATCTTATTCTTTACACAGTTGAAGAATTAAGTCTTAGATTTAATTTCCCTCCTCCCCCTTCCCTCGGCCCCCACCCCCCGAGCCGAAAGCTGAGTAGAAAGAACTGAACATTTAAACATGTTGCAAGAGCAGAATGAAACTGGGAGATCAAATTCTATCAGCTGGAGAGTTTCCTTGACAGAAGTCCCATGAGAAACAGCTGTGGATCATTTGTTTAGCCGAATCCACCAAACCTCTTACCAAAAAAATGGGCTACACTGTAATACACATCTACTATCAACACAGTATTTACTCAGTTCATGCCTAAAATATCCATTATCTCAAAGTGAAAGATGAGAATGAGCGCACAGGTTGGCTGATTCAGTAAACTGTACACAAAACTACTAACAAACATTTTAAAAGACTTACAAAAATGGAGAATGAAACTTTTTTTTTTCTTTTTTAATTACATATACTTACAGGTTTTCACATTTATTGGCTAAACTTTGCAGGGAGCACTTCAGAGATGAGTTGGATCTTCCAGAGGTACCTGCCTCAATGGGGCTGTTCTACCGCTGGAAACACTTTGCCAAGTCAGCCCCACTCTGAACGGCTCCACCGGGACATCGAGCGCACGTCCCAACTACAGCAAAGAACTGCGTATTCCCACGGGCACTTTATGCAACGCTAACACAGATGGATTTTACTGACATTTATGGCATATCGCCATTTTACTTTTGTGAAGCTGGGCAGAATTTAACTGTAAGCAATGTCTGCTTTATGTGGTTCGAACGAGCACAGAGAACACTGGCAGAATGCGTCTTGTACAGATTTTGAGTGCTAAACAGTTGCTAATATGCTGAAAGTTATGCAAGTGCTTCCATGTTTAAATGTTCACCAGCAAGAAACCTTCTGCTAAAAAAAATATAGAGGTGGTTTGTCTTCATTTGGATGTTTGGAGTAGCTTCTCACTCGGCTGAGCAAGCAAGAAACGCTGCGTTTCCCCGTTATTGCATTGAAATCATCAGTTCAACTTGGTTTCGTAGGAGCCTTTAATCTGACCGTGGGCGTCCTCATTTGGACTTTCGCCTGCTGATTCTGGGCTTCGGACGCTGCTGGTGTCTGGGCTGGATTCTGCACCCCCGGAGCCTGAATCTGGGGAGACGCTGTTGTCACCACCTGCTGCTGGATCAGCTTCTGCTGCACGACCTGCGCGGTCGCGGTGGTTGCAGGAATCACCTGCACCTGCTGCTGCCCTGCTGTCGTCTGGGAAAGCGTCACGGTCTGGGGCTGAGCTTGTACCTACACAGCAAGATCACGAGGCAATTACAAAATCACAGTTTGGCATTAAACTGAGCATCCACTACATCTCCGCTCTACGGTGAGCATCTCGCTCGGTATCAGAGCAGATACACAGCAGCTGACTCACTATTCACACAATTCATTTTTAGAGAAGAAAACTTGCTATATACTTCAAAAATACCGCCTGTGCCACACACATGGTGAAAAACAGACACATTCCAAATAAATGAGCTTTCAATAGGATTGTGTTTCTAGTGCTGTATTTGAGAAGCACAAAACCTACCTGTTGGGAAACTGAAACCATCTGTTGAATGTTGGCAACAGCAGCCTGTTGCTGGACCACTTGGGGAAGTTTCGCGACCTGTAGTGACATGAAATAAAGAAAGATTTGGTCAAAACAAGGAATTGCTAATAGCAGCAACACACTGTACGTATCAAAACTGCTACCAAGTGAAGACCTCCCCCAAGTCCTGTTCGTGGTAAGCTGCAGCTTGGCATTCTCGGTCATACTGAACTTCCATTAAAAAACTTTTTAGATCAGTGTATTGGAGAACTCAGCTGGGAGGGGAAGAGGAAAAGTATTTTCAGTTTTAATTGCAACAGACTCGCTTCCTCCTAACTATATATAAAATTGAAGAAAGCACAGAAGTTCTAATGGGTGATATTATGTTCAATATACCCCAATTCCTCTCCTGGACAACACTGATCCCCAGGCAGACACCTGCGGCTGCTCTGCCTGCAGCAGCTGGGCTGGGACACAGAGTCAGACAACATGACCAGCTCTGGCTGAACTGCCCATAAGAAATACAGCACAGAATTCCTCGTGTAATAAAGAGGAGGGACAATTTATTTCTTTTCAAGAGGAAAAGTGAATTTATGGCTTGGTTCCTCTGACCTGCTACAAGACCATGCGTTCAGCACCAATGAATTTTATTATGAAGTCACTTTAAACAAACGTGTGATTAGAATTAATACGAGCAGTGCTAAAATGCTACGTCACCTGTCATCTTTACAATCCTCCAGTCACCGCAGAGTTTAAAGGTGTAAACCTGTGTTACCTGTACCTGAATCTGGGCCTGCACTTGCTGAGTTCCACCTGGTTTCTGGCTTTGGGAAATTGGAGTTGTTAAGAACTGTGTTTTAATGGCAGGCTGTGTAGTATAAGTTACTTTTTGTTGCTGTGAAGTCTGCTGTTGGGTCTGGACCGTAACCTGTTGAGCATTTATCTGCACAAGAGAAAAAAAAGCATCAATTACTACAAAACACATGTATTTTAAAGAACAGGCATGTAGCTAAAGAGACTAATTACATTTAGTTATTGAAACAAAATACTCCAGGATTAGTAACAGCAAAACGAGCATTAAGCAAAAGCTTTCATGCATTTGTACAAATATTATGAAACATTTAAAGTATTTACTGAAAAGGTTCACGCACACGTACACTTCCAAAAAGCCACATTGGTGGCTGATTGACAGTGAAGCCCAGGAGAAAAGTATATTTTACACAAATTATATTGTAAACACTGAAAATCTCAGGGAACTTTCCACATTTGGTTGTATTAGAAGTGACTAAAGATTATCTTAATCTCTATTACCTAAAGAAGAAAACCTAGTTTGAGGCATGAGAAATCACACCAAACAGTCTTACTTCAAAAACACCAAGCGCCTGACAAGGCACAGGAGAAACCGTTCTCGTGAGCTATAGTTCAGATCCACCCCTAGAAACACCAGCTGACTCTGCAGAACTGTCCTCGTCATTCAGAACTGAAGCTTTTCAACTGTGGAAGCATCACATAATGCACAGGGAGAGCAACAGCAAGTACCTTTTGCTGCACAGCGGCCTGGCCCTGTGCGACCTGCGGCTGGATCGCCTTCTGCTGCTGCGCTGCTTGGTGATGCTTGAGCTTCAGCAGCTGCTGGACGTGCAGCGGCTGCGCAACGACCGTCTGGCCTCCTTAAAATCACAAACGTAATTAGAACTCGAAGAGTCTTCACTTTGCTGCTTTGTCCCAGTAATCACAACTTGCAAACACAAATTGTGCTTTTTATAGGTTTGCACATCTGCACAGCCTTGAGCACTAATAACCAACTGATTTTAACAGGAATAAGACATATTATTTTGACAGTGTTATCTAAGGGCATGAGTAAGCTAACTTCAGTTCTAACAATAATCTTACTACAGGAAAAATTCTGTCCACAGTAGAGGAGACAGTTATGAAATACAAGTTTTTCTATTTCCATTCTGCATTTAAAAAAAAATGAGATTACTATATCTTTCTTTTTAAAACTATATCTGCTCACCTACTCTCATGCACAGATTTTTTTAAAAACTCAGCCATATCTGGGCAAAGAATCACGTCAACCTCCAGATTACACAGAATGAGCACAATTCTCTTACCCCATTTTTGAACCAAACTGGAATTCAACCTCTATCACTTTAGTCTCTAAAAAGCCTGAGTGTCCCACAGAAGACACTATTTGAAACATCCTGCCTTAAAAAAGTGAGATTTCAAATTCTGTGATGCTTTAGCAAGTCTGTTGTCGTACCTGCTGCTTTCTGGGGCTGCCCAATAGCAACACTAATGCCCGCAACAGTGACGGGGAGCGTGGTGACTCCTGCAGACGAGACAACAGCAGCTGGAACAGACACCACCGGAGGCTTCGCCAGAGCAACCTGGGCTGTCTGCGGAGTTTGGGCCTGGATCTGTCCTTGTGCTTGGAGCTGGGAAGCAGGAACACGAGTCTAAGCAGTAAGGAATGAAGATTATTGTGCTGGCGCAAAAAACGTTTGCTGCATATAACAGGTCATTATAAAGTGATAGTTGTAAATGTTTCTAAATATAATCGTTCCTTTACAGTAAAACAATTCAGAGAAGGTATCAGTGGGTAAGCACAATTTAAAGCTATTTATGTTACAGCTGTATCTTTTGTACTAAGTAATGCAAAGGGCACTCATGAGTTCAAATGACCAGTATTCAGTTCATTTAAACCACTAAAGAGAATAAGGTGTTTAGGGCTGTTTTTGCAAAGTAAAGACAACTTACAAGACGAGCAACTTGCAGGTTTGTCACAGTCGTGCCTGTGAGGACCGCGCCAGGACGAGGTGCCGTAACAGCAGCGAGCTGCTGAGTCTGCTGCTGCTGCTGCACTTGCACTTGCGCTGTTTGCTGCTGCGCCCCTTGCTGCGCCGGCTGCCCCGCCTGCTGCTGGGGGAGCTGCAGCTTCTGCTTCTGCAGCTTCAGCAGCTGTTCCTGCGGAGATAACACACTGCCATCATTTCTAATCTCTTATGTGACAAGAGGAAATAAAAGGGAGATGTATCTGGAGTTTTAAAGGAGAAACAGTCTATGCCAAACTTTAGTTAAGAAATGAAATTTTAGTGGGATCAAATTTAGGAAAGAGCTGCATTTCAATTTAGCTCAAGAAAACAGGATACAACCCACGCTGCTAATGATGCTTACAGTAACAATGAGAGTAACATACCATGGTATTCCAGAAGGATTTCCTCACCTGTGACAACTTCCCAACGGTTTTTATTTGAGCTGGAGACTGGGCTTGCGCCTGCGCCTGGATCTGCGGGACCTGCACCTGCGCCGCCTGCTGCTGCTGCTGCCGCAGGAGCTGGAAGTGAGCGGGGGTGATGGTTTTGCCAGACAGCTGGACTGTTGGTGTGGCTGTGAATAAAGACAGAACAAAATGCTCTCAAGATTCTCAACATTCCATTCAGTTCATTGATTTCACCTGAAAAGCCAAGCTGTTAAATGCATATTTTTCTGCTCCAGCACAGTTTGTGGACTAACTACAAATAACACATTAGCATAAACATGATGCAAAAGCAGAGGAAATAATAAAGTATATGCTCCTTTCTTCACAATGGTTTTTAGACGAGACAGTCAATTCTGATATTTTATTCCTAGATTATTAATGATATTTTTAATATGTAATTCTGGTGGCCAATCAGCTCTTTACTGCAACACTTTATCCAAAAATACTGGAGTAACCTGAGCACCAACAATAAAGCACGCTAAAAATCATAGCATTGTTTAACTGTGTTGCCAACAACTCCAGACTTTCAATACTGTAGGGCTACAGTGGTGAAGCCACCTACAAATTCTGGGGTCCCTTACGTACCCTTGGAAAAAATCCCTAAATACAAGATTATTACCTGGTGTAACCTGAGTCACCAAGGATCTTGTCTGGGTCTGCACGGGCGTCAAGTTTGTGGTCACCACTGCGGATGCTGTCACGGATGTCACTGCTCGAACGCCCTGGGTAGACGCGATGGTCACCAGCTCTGTGGAAGCAGCGGGTGCCGCCGCAGTTCGCTGCTGGGTGTGGACAACCTGTGCAGCCGCCGTGCCTCCCGAGCTCTGCAAAGAACAAAGTCCCTATTTCTCACAGCTTCCGTACCTCGTATACAGCTACGGAACCTTCTGGAAATGGACTATATAACTTTAGAAACAACCATCAAAAATACAAAAGCATCACAAAAGCAAAGATGGTCCAAATCTTTCTAAGGTATCTGTCTCTTTGGGTATGTCTCAGAAATCAGCATCTGGTCAAGTCTTTTTCCAACAGGCTGATCATCAAACCCTTCACTACATTATAGAAATTTGATTTTACTACCTTTCAATGTTTTGCTTTATCTTCCATAGCCTTAAATTAATAAAACAATAATAAGGATCATAATTAACAAAGCATAAACCAGTTACAAGCTGGAAACGATAACAACATTATAAACTGCGTGGGACAGCACTCGTCTGTGAACTATTTTTAATGGCAGTATCTATCAGACACTTTGTTCTGATAAACTATTCCAGTGCGTTCCGATATTTTGGCAAGAGAGATGGGTTGGATACGGAATCACACGATGCCCATGAAATTTGCAAAAAGCAGAGTTTCTGATCCCACGGCAAGCTGAGGAAGACAACACATGCACTGATATAACCCGGGCCGCAGCGGTGATGGGATGAACTCACCGCCAGCGTCCCAGGGATAACCGGTGATGCCAGCCGCTTGTTGATGGGTTGGAAGGTGGCAGCGGGGACACCAGCAACCGTATTGACGATGACATTTCCACTCACTGTAGCTGAAGGAGAGCCAAGATTAAATGTGAGATTCTCAAAGCAAAAATCCAAACGTCCTGTCATCTCCAATGCCTAATGATAAAGTCTTCTTACCAGTCTGTATACTTGTCCCCGTAACTGCTGTTTTGATTGTGCCCGCCTAGTTAGAAGACAATTGAGGTAACAGTTCAGAAAAACAAGAAAAGAAAACTGAACATAGCTCTTACGCTACTATGCCGTTTAACACAATGTTGTATTCCAGAAGTAGCAAAATAAGAAGAATGCAATAAAATACACAGATACTTCTGCAGTTGTTCATTCATTTTACACATCAACAACAAGTGATGTACGTATCAGGATTCCACCACCCTAACGAGCAATTGGAGATCAGTGAAATGCCTGGTGAACACCATCCTGACATTCTTGTTAGCAGAAGGAGCGAGGAAAATATGACTATTCCTCTGGCACAGCACAGCCAGCTGCTCATGCGCGAGCGTCACCGAGCAGGAGGCGCAGCAGCTCCTCTGGGTCACAACCCCTTCTCTGCCTCTTTCTGTAAAAGCTGTAGTGTCCTTGCCCTCCAGCAAGCAAACCAGAGTCACCACCGCCTGCATACATGAGTATGCAAACTGGGTTGGCTCTAAAAACAAAAGCCTCAGACCTGTCAGACTCATTAAAATGGACTTTAAATTCAAAGAAGCTCCAAAAAGTTTGCAGATTTGCAATAAAACAACCATGGTAGGTCTGGCAGGATGCAACGTTCCACTTGCCTTGCAAAGGTTAATAAAGCTACTTTAAGAGAGCAGCTCTTACAGCTACATTCTCTTTACTGTCCTAGTTCTCTGTATAAACACCGTTCGCTGACTGTAGATGTATTTGCACAGACTTTGATTAAATTATATTAAATTAGTCTAAACTGAGAAAAGCCAAAAACCTTTGCAAACGATACGGGGTTTCTCCACCTCAAAATGCCAAGATCTATTGCTATAATGGTATGAACACAGTCTTAATAAATGAGTGAAAGATACCCAGCATAATCAGGAAAAAAGGAGGGGAGAGCGGAGAGGGGAGAGGGGAGAGGGGAGAGGGGAGAGGGGAGAGGGGAGAGGGGAGAGGGGAGAGGGGAGAGGGGAGAGGGGAGAGGGGAGAGGGGAGAGGGGAGAGGGGAGAGGGGAGAGGGGAGAGGGGAGAGGGGAAATAGCTTTTATCTCACTATACTGACCTAAAATCCTCACTTTCCAGAGAAAATAAAACACGTGGGTATTGTACACACAGAGGTTACTCCAGCAGAGGCACCAAGCCCTCCCGTTCTTACCAGCACGGCTGTGTTGGCCACGGTGGTCGCTGCCGTCTGCACCACCGCCTGCGGCTGCTGCACCACCTGCGGCTGCGGCTGTGGCTGCGGCACGGGCGGCTGCGGCTGCGGCCCCGCCGCCTGCGCCTGCGCCTGCGCGCCCGGCTGCTGCTGCGCCCGCTGCTGCTCCGCCAGCGCCTGCGAACAAAGGGGTGAGCACGGTCTGCACAACAGCGCGCAGAGCAACCAGGGTGCGTGTCTTCAAAAACAAAACGCCTTTGCTTCTAAGGATGTATTATATATGTGCGTGGAGGGACAGCATGCAAATCTGTCTTCACTGTAACTCTCTAACTCCGATTGTACGACCTAACCAGTTTCAAACTACAAACTACTTTCACGGTTACATGATTTAGAGCACAAGTGATTACCAGGCAAGGACAAGTATCTCTTTTTGTGTAATATAAGAAAGGAGACTACACAACAGTCAAGAATAAATCCACGTAATGGTCAAAAATAAAACAAGATTTTTACTTGTTTTTAATATGTTTTCCAAAAAGATGCTTCTAAACAAGTATGAATGTGACATCCAGGTCCAAGGAAAGGTCCCACTTTGGAGCCTGGATTTCTAAACCCTAGTATGTGAACAACATCGCCCGTCCCGCCAAACCTCTCCCAGGAGGCCGCTTTCTCATCCTTCCTCTGCTGTCTGACTGCTCAGGCCCTGCACTCCTCTGTACAACTGAGATGGACACCGTACCTTTTTCTCTTTTGCAATGCGTTCTGCTCGGAGGGACGCAACTTGAATTGGAGGAAGTGGCTTATCATAGTTGATTCCACTAGAAACAACAATAAGACAAAGCACGCAATCGTTGAAAATAAATAACTGAAAGGTAAAAAAGAAAAACAAGCACTTTTATGCAATTCATAACTCCTTTAGGACAGAGGGCGCCCACCTTTCTGCAAGCACTGACGCATGCTTGGGATTCTTCTGGAAAGGATTCATGCCAAGTCTGAAATGGAGACAGAAAAAGCTTAAAACCAATATTTAATTTCGCATGTTTTAGCAGATGACACTGCGGTTTTGGCGAAATTTTCATCATATCCCCACCAGTACCGCAGCCTACATACAGATGGACATTCTAACAAAGACTCAGAGTAAATATTAAATTGATAAGGAAAAAGTCATTGTAGGAACATACATAGAAAACAACGTACTACAAAACAGCACAGACATCAAAACGTTTACAATTCAGGCAAATGGGATGTGGTTTATAAAATAGGTTAAAAAAACCCAACTGGCTGCTCTTCTGCTTTTAATCGCCCAAAACAATGCACGCAGTGAGTCAAAGCTACGCCAAACATAGGAAATATGAAAGCGTCCCAATAACACCAGGCCAGGACACAAGGAAAGAGATCACGAACAGAAAAACAAAGCAGCAGCTTGGACAGAGTGTGAAATAGCTCTCGGTGGTGAGAACCATTCAGAAGAGCTTCCAGGCCACCTGTGCTGATGGGTTGATCAAGCAATCCCAGTTAAACTTACAGAGGTTTGATGGGTGGGCTTCTTTTCCCTGCAATCATTTTCATCATCTCAAAGTGATTGGTATAAAGTTGCGTGTGGGTGGCCCCCTCATCTTGAGCATAGATCTGATTGGTACGAAGCGGACGACTGTTTTTAGTCTAAAAAATGAAAACAAACCAACTTTCAATTGTGAACACACCCACGCGGCATTTTGTCTACGTATAAACACATGGTGCGCTTGTAGGTTATTTAAAATCGTACTCCAACATATCTATCACAGACTGGCTTCTGCCTCGAGTCACTGATAACTTACTGTTACACAAAACTCTATGGGAAATACGTAAAGAAAGAGCAAAATAAGGAGCAGTTCTCACGGTCACACTGGCATCAGCACTTGGGGGACATACAAAATGGCAAACTCTAATTTGAAAAAGAATCTTTGCTTCCGTTTAGATTTTGCAAGTTTAACTCGGTATCCAAACCAAAAGCCCATGAGTTTCTAGTGCTGCGGAGCGCACTCAACGAACGGAAGCGCCGCTGCCCTGCTCTGCGTTCACCCGGCGCAGCGGCCTCGCTGCTCGGAGCCCGACGGGGCAGGACCAACCTGCTCCTCGCCCAGAGAAGGGACTGCGCTCAGCTCTGGATTCCTACCCACTTCTGTCACCACATTGCTGTGTGGTTTGGAAAAGTTGTTTATAATCACGGAATTTATTTTTGTTTCTCTAGCACACTACCATCCTCATCTACTAAAAGGTGCTGCAAGCATTACATTCACTATATACTTGGAATCCACTTAGACCCTGGCAGGAAGTACATTCCTACAGATCTTAAGGAGCATCCTAATAATCAGGATAAGTTACGTGGTGGTTGTTAGGTGGGAAAATGCCCACTAGAGTTTAAGTGAAATCACAAAGTTCTTGCATGATTTAGAATTTGTCTACCAAATCCAAAAGGTGAGGTCTGGTGTCAATCCACTGTATCAACAAAGAAAGGAAAACCAGATTTGGAATTTCACTTGATGTTTCAGAACTCAAGTAACACTCAACATGGATCTCATATGAATTATCTGCCCACCTCCATTGCTGCTAAATACCACAGTGTCTAGATTTGATTTTGAAAGAATACCAATGCACACCTTATAAATACTTTTTGTCTTCTTTTTAGGATTAGCTTCGTACATTAGCTGTAAAATAAGAAGGAAAGTTAGATGATCTTTTGTGGAAGATTTTGTTCAGGTGCTTTTTCTTTTCAAAGAAATCACATAAAATAAGTGGAAATCCTGATGAGGATAATTTTAAAATCTTTTTAAAGTTATTTATTTACACTGTTGAAACATTTAACAAAAAAAAAGTGTTTACGGAGATAAGGAAAAAAACTCTATAAACTTAAGGTAAAAATTGACGCATCATTCAATGTAAGCTCACCTTTCCTTCTTCCCTTGGAATAATGACATTTTCGTATCTGTTTCGGCATTGTTTGGGTGAGCGATAGACTCTGCTGCACGAGTTAACAACATCACTAACCAGGTCCCAATTGGGAGTGTGTGCTGGCGATACGACAGCGAGATTTAAAGGAAGCTCCAGCAGCTGCTTCACTGCCTGCAAGAGATAAAGGCACAAAAGCTTCAGGTGACAAATCATTCCCATTTCCAAAGCTCCCCTTATCTGCATGTGTCCACACACCATTACTACAATGATACGCGCAGCTTAGGGCTCAGGCCCTGGGTTCACCTGCATTCACAGAGAATAAATCAGCATAAAATGCTATTATTGCAGACTGGCGAGCAAGAAAAGCCTTGGAGATTGGGGTGAGAGGAGCAGAGAGCGGCTCTCAAAGGCGGCGAGAACCTCAGCTGCATGATTCAATGTTCAGCCAGCACAACCAATCTGGAACACGACAGTAAGCAGTCTCTACAACAAAAAAATAACTTAATCATGCATTCTGTAGTTTAACCTTTAATTTGTCCTTAGAGGAACGCAAACGATAGGCAATCTGTTCTGAGTTACGTCAGCAAAATGCCAAGCTAACCATTAAGAAACAGATAAAGTGCAGAAAAGAGCCACTTCTGAAATTAGAAGCAAAAATACAATAAATAACAAGAGCGGAGAGCACAGGTATGGTCCGACCTGCAGAAGTGCCCAGTCTTCGCTGATCAGCCACTCCGGGTTGTCCTGCCCGGCCTCGGCAGCTGGTTTGACAAGGGTCGGCAAAGGCTTTGCAAACTGCGTTTGTTGTTTCAACAAGATGTTCTTCTTTTGCTCTTTGCCCTCTCGGCGCATTTTCAACATCCCTGGAGTTGCTCGATCAAACAGTGAACGAGGTGGAATAACTGTCTCTCCATGACGTTGCTTTTTCTTCCTGCCTGCAGCTGAGACAAAAAACCCCAAACCGTTCTTGGTGAGTAGTTACCACCACTCTTTGGTTCCTCTGCTACTTAAAGGCGCAAAATGCTCCCACGTGTGTCCCGAGTACTCCCCACGGCCTCTTCAAAGCGAACTGGCAGTAACTAAACAGAGCGTGGCAGAAAGTAAGATGTCTTCGTCCTTACTCACATAGTAGAATGTTCATTTTCTAAAACTGTCCTTTTAAAAACCCCTATATGTCTAAAGAGAAAGACGCACTATAAAAACTGGGGCTTCTATTGCTTCAAGACTATGATGAGACAAGAATTTTTGTCTCTTCAAACCTGCACGCTCAATCTTTACCGGATCAGACATGCAGAGGTATGAAAAATCCCAATTTTTTAAATGTTCAGCAATAAACCAGAAGAGCTTTGAGCAAACGCTCACCAGATGGATCTGTTTTGTGTCGTTTACGTTCCTTCCTGACGTACACCGGGGGCAGCTTTGACTCCGGGATCGGGGTGGTGTCGTACATCAGGCACATAACAGAGTCAATGTAGATATCGTTGTCATCCTGAGGTGGGGTGGGAGGAGTCCAAAGCTGCACACAACAACATCTGTAGTTACTGCGATATTAACTCTCCACTGATCTTTATGTTTTCCAAAAGAAAAAGCCTATTTAGGCTGTCTGGTGTTACTGTGACTCACCGGCATTATTTCAGTCTGTCCATCTGGGCCTTCATAGACATATTCCTACACAGCAAAAAGAGAATTCAATTCAAATGATCCAACTGAGCCCTGAAGGAAACAGTATTCTCAGAATATCCATTAATAAATACACTATTAAGAAAAACGAGACTAATGAGGAATTACTTTGTTGTACGCATCCTCCCGTGTGTAGGTCAGTAGTTCCTCTTCATCCTCCCAAAGCATTTGTTGCTCCTTTTCCTTTAACTCCTTCATATGCTGGACTTCCCAGGCTTTCTTTGCACTTCTCAATTCCATCTGGATGAAAGTCAGATTCCTTATAAACTTTATGCAGTAACAGACACTGGACTAAAGTTATCAGTTTGTATTTCTATGGATAAACTCTTTGATCTTTGACATTTTCAGCCACAGGAATCTTATAGAATTTTTTAGATTTTCATGATGATTTAAAAAAGACTTTTTCGGTCTCTGTTGAAGGTCTTTAAACTCAGAATAAAACTCAGAATTTCGGTTAAATAACCAAGACAACCAGAATGTGGCTCCTTTACCCAGATAAGCAGGTTCACTGAAATTAATGACCTTTTCTCACCCACTATCAACAGAGTACAAGTATTTGCTGAGTTGTGCTGAAGAATGTCATTCCCACTGCAGAAAACATAAATGGAGAACTGACATCTGCCTAAACCAAGAGAATCCCAAAATGATCAGCCCTCTGCGAGGTATTCCGGTGTTCATAAAGCAAGAGAGATCACAGAAATGCCTACAATATATCCCATGTCACTGGAGAACTGAAAATCTAAGCCTGATCATACATACCGTGACAGAACAACACAGAAAACAAAGAGTCGTTGTTTTACCTCGTTCAACCGCGGCTCATTCTCATCAACTGAAACGTGGAAGAGCTCTAAATAATTCAAAGCATACTTCTCAATTGGAGTCAGCTGAGAGGACGTATCAAGGAAAAAAAAAGGTTA